>NC_056749.1:348577414-349244914 GCF_019279795.1 Protopterus annectens
TGTCCTTGTTTTTGAGCCTCACTGCATTGACATTCACGAGAGCAAGCTGAAAGGCCTTGTCATGCTCTGTCTCTTTCCACTAAGATGTATATATGTTTGCCATAAAATTCATTGTTTGGACCATTATTTGTCTTTGTTTAAACAGCAAAAAAGAGTAAACCACTTTCTTCTGCAGAGGCAATAATTCCAATGGCGAAAAATATAAAAGGTTCTTTTTATTCCACACGATACCAGGTATACAAGTTAAACAAGAAGATGACAAGCGCTTTCGCCTGGTTCATTCCAGGCTTTATCAAGTCAAACAACCATACTTGCTATGAAAAGATGCTTATATACTGTTGGTAATTAATCATCTGATACAATTAACATGCTTAATTGTTTAAGTTAACATTCAACTGGGCTAAAATACATTGCAAAATGAATGAAATTGTTAAAAATACATTGTTGCTGTCATAAATTGTGTGTGTTTACCTGTTGTGATTAATAGTACTAGAATAAAATGCTAAAATAGTGCACACCACTTGGGAACTCAATAATAAAAAGATAAAAATATGCAGAGTGAGTGATAAAATGGCCAAAATAGTTGTACAAAAACCTTCAAGTAACTTGCCATACATTGAATAATACTAAATATTAGATGCATCGTCTTAAAGACAATCGCTCAACCTTTGAAAAGGTAATTAATGCAAGCAAACCAATGAATAAATGGTTATACAAGTGAAAAATCAATATATACAGTGATGGAGGAAACATTGTAAAAACAATATGCATGGACTGAAATTGAAGTATATGTGTGTGTATGGGAGTATGGGGGGGGGGGGGATTTTTATAACCTGGCTCTGCGGAGCTTCAGCACAGAGCCTATACTAAGCATGCCATTAAGGCCTGGGGGTTTCCCTGCATCGAGTTTCAGCTGCCAGATTAACTCTCTGAACTCGAGCCTAGATTCCCAATCTCCCCCTCTGATGTCTGGGTTAACCTGTTCTAATATCATAAAGGCTAACTTGAAATTAGGACATATATTAGAATGCTTAAAGAAAGCATTACTCTCTTTCTTATTCTCAATTTCATACATGTGTTCGTACAATCTTTTTCTAAATTCGCGCTCCGTTTTGCCTACATAGAACCCTCCACATGTAGTACAGAAGCCAATGTACACCACTCCCCTACTACCACAGGTAAAATGACCAATTGATTTCAAATTAATGTGTCTTGCCTTTAAATAAAAGTGGCTGTCATTTATAAGGAGGTGACATTGCTTGCATGAACCACATTTATAGGTGCCATGGGGTTGCTTCGGTTTTCCAAATGTTGTGAACTGTCTTTTCTCAAAAATTCCTTTTAAATTTTGCCCTCTTTTTCTAACAAATCCAGGTTTGCTAGTAGTGAGACGCTTGAACTCATCGTTGCTTTGCAACACAAACCAATATTTGGATACAATGTTCTCTATCTCCGGGGACTTCTCAGAAAAAGTATAAACAAATTGCACTTCCTTTCCAATAACTTGTGGGTCCATTACATTTCTACGAGGGATGTTGTACTCTGAGTTACCTAGCAAAGCTGAGTAGGTGGATTCTCTTTTCGCCAGGATCTCATTAGTAAGAGTTTTGAGTAATTCGTGTGGATAACCCCTCTCAATAAACATACAGCATAACTTATTGGCTTCCTCAATAAAATCCTCTAGCCTACTACAAATGCGTGAGGCTCTAATCAATTGACCTTTGACTATACCTTTCTTTTGGTATAGCGGATGTTGGCTTGTAAAATGTAACAGGGAATTTGAAAAAGTGGGTTTTCTATAAACCTTTGAATGTAGTTCTGAAGTGTTAGAATCCCTGAAAATCGTAACATCTAAATAGTGCATTACACTGTCACTAATCTTGTGTGTAAAGGTCAAGAAATTGGTAGTTGAATTTATGTATTGCAAGAAGGTTGTAAGTTGCTCGTGTGTGTCCTCCCAGATTATACAGATATCATCCAGGTATCTTACCGCAGATACCTGGATGATATCTGTATAATTTATTTATTTATTTATTTTACATTTGTTGACCGGGCTGGTCCAACTGGATATATTTCCATTTTCAGCAGAGGCCCGTGGAGAAAAGCTCCACATATAGACAAAAGGAGATACATCATGAGGACAAATGACATAATACACATTATTACCTATATCTAAAAACAGGAAAAAACAAGTGAAAGAACATGGAAAAGGAAATGTAATAAGTTAACCGAAAGAACAGCACTTAACTTTCTAGCGAATCTAAGTAACACAATGTTGAACATTCTAACATATTTTAATACCAAGGAGGAAGTATAAGATTAAAGAAAGAGAAGCAACAATAGAGAGAGAGCAGATATAAATAGACATAAGGTAGTTAGAGAGAGATTTAGGGCCATAAAGATGAACGATGACGAGGAGCAGTCAGTAAAGGTAGAAAAAAGAAAGGTAAGGGAGGAAGCAGAAGGAACAGATGAGTAGGGAGAAAAGATTAATAGATGGAAATTATTTTAGTCAGGATTAGAGCAGGGACACATCCAGTGGCTTTTAAGGTAACTTCTGAGTTTTTGTTTAAACAAAACAGTGGAAGCAATAGAAGTAAGTTCAGAAGGAAGTTGATTCCAGTGTTTTCCAATGGTATTTGAAAAGGGAATCACCTGCTAGGTTTTTAGATTTGGTTAAGGTAACTAGCAGTTTGTTAGATGAACGGAGGGAGTTTAGATTAGAGTAGGGGATGAAGAGGTTGGAGAGTATAGGTGTGTTGTGAGGTTGGTAAAATGCTCTATGAACAAATGTGAGTTGGGAAAGAAGTAACATGTTAGATAGTTCAAGCCAGTTAAGTTGCTGCAGATTCAGACAGTGGTGAGTTCTGAAAGGTTTACCAGTAACAAATCTAGCTATATTATTGTACGTGGTAGATAGTTTAGAGAGAATATTTTTCTTGAGGTTAGTATAAATAGGTGAAGCATAGAGAAGAGTAGAAATTAGATGAGAGTGGGCAAGGGTAGCTTTGGCTGAAGAGGTTAAGAAAGTTTTAATTCTATAGAGAGAGCCGAGTTTTCTGTTTACAGATTTAATGGTATTATTGATATGACAATCAAATGTGAGGTTGTTGTCAATTGTGACACCTAGTAGTTTGGTTGTAGGGTCAGGTGATATAGTAGTTCCATTGCTAGATAGGATAGTAAAGTCTAGTGTAGGGGATCTGGTACTGGGCTTAAAGAGTAAGAGTTTGGTTTTTTTAGCATTTAGAAGTAGGCATCGTTTTGAGAACCAGGTTTCAACTTTGGAGAAAACAGCTTGAGTATTAATTTGTAGTTCAGAGATGGATTTAGCAGAGCAAATTAATGTGGAGTTGTCAGCATATTGTATACAAGTGGCCTGGGGAATCGCTGCTTGTAAGTCATTTATAAAGAGGGAGAAAAGAAGTGGTCCAAGAATAGATCCTTGGGGACCAAGTGAGATAGGGAGAAGGGATGAGAGTTTGTTATCCCAAAGAACGGCTTGTTTCCTGTTTGTAAGATAGGAATTAAACCAGTGGACAGCCTTAGATTCTAAGGAGAGAGATTCAAGAATTTTCAAGAGGATGGAGTGGTTAACCATATCAAAGGCCTTAGACAGGTCAATAAAGAGAGCTGAAGACAGGATGCTGTTATTACGATTCTTATTAATATGGTCTGTAAAAGTGAGGAGAGCGGTGGTTGTGCTGTGAGAAGGCCTAAATCCATGTTGACAGTTAGTGAGAATGTTGTACTTTATTAAGTGGTCCATTAACTGATGATGAACGCATTTTTCCATGATCTTTGCTAGTGGGGACAAGAGAGCTATGGGCCTATAATTAGAGAGTTCATAGGAGTTACCTCCTTTGTGCAAGGGTATGATGTGAGAGATTTTCCAAATGTCAGGTATGGTTTCTTCATTTATGGTTCTGTTAATGAGAATAGATATGGGATAGGCAATTTCAGAGGCTGCCTTTTGAAGGAATTCAGATGGGAGTTGGTCAGCCGAAGGGGTGCAGGGTTTAAGTTTGTGGATACATTTTTGTATAAAGGCAGTGGAGATGGGTTGTAGCCTAAAGATTGGTAGTCTGGAGGATGCAGGGTCGGGGATACTAGTATAGTCACTAGAGAGGTGAGAGGCCAAAGAATTAATAGTATCAATAAAGAAAGAGTTGAAAGTATTGGCAGTATCAAGGGAGGAATTCTTTTCAGATCCGGTAGGGGATGGAGTGGTAGTCTGTCCAGGGTGTAGAAGCCTGTTTAGGGTTGACCAGAATTTTTGAGGGTTATTGTGATTAGCTTGCTGGAGATTGCTATAATAACTTCTTTTATCAGAGAAGATAGCTTTTTTAGTACTGTTTCTTAGGTATCTAAAGGTCTGTTGGTCTGCAGAAGATTTGCTAGCTCGCCATTTTATCCAAGCTTTGTTTCTAAGTAGCATTTTTTGTCTTGTATCTTTAGATAACCAGGGGGCAGGTTTAGATTTAATTCGGATAGTGCGTGATGGGGCATGATTATCTAGAATAGTTAGGAATGTAGTATTGAAGTATTGTACAGCTTCTTCAAGAGGAAGTGTCTTTAGTTGGTTCCAATTGCAAGCACTTAGTTCAGTTCTAAATTGTATAGGGTTGAAACATTTGAGATTACGTAGGATCCTGTAGGTAGGTGTGTTGTTAGAGGCATTTCTTTGTCTAGTAATATAGGTTAGATTGTGATCGCTAAAGTCATCAGGTAGTACTCCAGACTGATATTTAATAAGAGGTTTATTAACGAGAATCCAGTCTAGAATGCTTTCTTTGTTGTTAGATTTATTGGTCCTAGTGGAGGCGTTTATTATTTGAGTAAAGTCATGGAGGTTAATATGTGAAGCTGGGTTATTAGTAGTTAAAGAGGACCAGTCCAGGTTAAAGTCTCCGAGAATTATGGTTTCTTGGGGATAGGAGGAGGAGAGCCAACTAAGGTTATTTTCTATAGTAGTAGAATTATTTCCAGGGGGTAGATATATACAGATAATATAGATGGACTTTTTAGGGTTTAGTTGTAGCTTTGAGATAAGAAGTTCAGTCTTGTTATTGTCCAGGTTATCGTAGGGTATTAATGTTACACTAAGTTCTGTTTTGAATAGGAGAGTTTTGCGGTCAAGTCTCAAGATGTTATAACCTGGAGGTAAGATTTCATTATCTTTGGTAAAGGGTTTTAACCAGGTTTCAGTTAAACAAAGAATATCGAAGGAGTGGTGTTGTAGAAGGGAGTGGAGATGGGTGATTTTATTATTGACACTTCGTATATTAAGGTGACCTATGAGTAGAGTGTGTGTATTAGAGGTTGGTAGTAGTAGGGAAGAGTTTAGTGAAGTGGTTGCCATACCAGGTGGAGTGGTTAAGGGCCCTGGGTTGGGGTGGATGTCCCCGTCAACCAAGGTAGAGTGTCTATGTTCAAGGTAAGCTATGATAGGGGAGTACAGTAAATATTTTGGTTTCTTAATCAAGAGATTTAGAATTTTAATGTGGGACAGTCTGTGATATCTGGCAAGGAGGTAGCTAGGGATAGACGTAATGTTTAAATGAGTAAGTTTTAGGCTTATGAGATCAGTGGCTGTATGTTTGGGTGAGTAGATAAAGTGGTAATTGGGATTTGATTCATAACAGGTTAGGAAGTAGGGTAGTGTGAGGGCAAGCAAAATAATAGGTGGAAGTGTTAGGTTTTCCAAAGTAGTTCCTAATACAGGGGTCTTGGATATTGGTTTGTAAGTTTTGGTAGACATATTGAGGTGAGAGAGAAAGGAATAAACTGGATATAGGCTAAGAGTAATAATCTGGGAGGACACACACGAGCAACTTACAACCTTCTTGCAATACATAAATTCAACTACCAATTTCTTGACCTTTACACACAAGATTAGCGACAGTGTAATGCACTATTTAGATGTTACGATTTTCAGGGATTCTAACACTTCAGAACTACATTCAAAGGTTTATAGAAAACCCACTTTTTCAAATTCCCTGTTACATTTTACAAGCCAACATCCGCTATACCAAAAGAAAGGTATAGTCAAAGGTCAATTGATTAGAGCCTCACGCATATGTAGTAGGCTAGAGGATTTTATTGAGGAAGCCAACAAGTTATGCTGTATGTTTATTGAGAGGGGTTATCCACACGAATTACTCAAAACTCTTACTAATGAGATCCTGGCGAAAAGAGAATCCACCTATCCAGCTTTGTTGGGTAACTCAGAGTACAACATCCCTCGTAGAAATGTAATGGACCTGCAAGTTATTGGAAAGGAAGTGCAATTTGTTTATACTTTTTCTGAGAAGTCCCCGGAGATAGAAAACATTGTATCCAAATATTGGTTTGTGTTGCAAAGCAACGATGAGTTCAAGCGTCTTATTACTAGCAAACCTGGATTTGTTAGAAAAAGAGGGCAAAATTTAAAAGGAATTTTTGAGAAAAGACAGTTCACAGCATTTGGAAAACCGAAGCAACCCCATGGCACCTATAAATGTGGTTCATGCAAGCAATGTCACCTCCTTATAAATGACAGCCACTTTTATTTAAAGGCAAGACGCATTAATTTGAAATCAATTGGTCATTTTACCTGTGGTAGTAGGGGAGTGGTGTACATTGGCTTCTGTACTACATGTGGAGGGTTCTATGTAGGCAAAACGGAGCGCGAATTTAGAAAAAAGTTTGTACGAACACATGTATGAAATTGAGAATAAGAAAGAGAGTAATGCTTTCTTTAAGCATTCTAATATATGTCCTAATTTCAAGTTAGCCTTTATGATATTAGAACAGGTTAACCCAGACATCAGAGGGGGAGATTGGGAATCTAGGCTCGAGTTCAGAGAGTTAATCTGGCAGCTGAAACTCGATGCAGGGAAACCCCCAGGCCTTAATGGCATGCTTAGTATAGGCTCTGTGCTGAAGCTCCAGAGCCAGGTTATAAAATCCCCCATACACCCATACACACATACATATTTCAATTTCAGTCTATGCATATTGTTTTTACAATGTTCTTTCCATTACTGTATATACTGGTTTTTCACTTGTACAACCATTTATTCATTGGTTTGCTTGCATTAATTACCTTTTCAAAGGTTGAGCGATTGTCTTTAAGACGATGCATCTAATATTTAGTATTATTCAATGTATGGCAAGTTATTTGAAGGTTTTTGTACAACCATTTTAGCAATTTCATCACTCACTCTGCATATTTTTATCTTTTTATTATTGAGTTCCTAAGTGGTGTGCACTATTTTAGCATTTTATTCTAGTACTATTAATCACAACAGGTAAACACACACAATTTATGACAGCAACAATGTATTTTTAACAATTTCATTCATTTTGCAATGTATTTTAGCCCAGTTGAATGTTAACTTAAACAATTAAGCATGTTAATTGTATCAGATGATTAATTACCAACAGTATATAAGCATCTTTTCATAGCAAGTATGGTTGTTTGACTTGATAAAGCCTGGAATGAACCAGGCGAAAGCGCTTGTCATCTTCTTGTTTAACTTGTATACCTGGTATCGTGTGGAATAAAAAGAACCTTTTATATTTTTCGCCATTGGAATTATTGCCTCTGCAGGAGAAAGTGGTTTACTCTTTTTTGCTGTTTCTACGTTGTGGTTTCTTGGTTTTTCTTTGTTTAAACAGCATGTTGCAGCATTTTTAATAAAGCATCTTCATACCAGTGTGATGGTGATACAGTTATTTTTTTCATCTACGTCAAATAAAAAGAGGTAAATCATTGTACAATATTGATGTTCATCGTGCATACAGCTGCAGTCATAACAGATGGGTTCTCCTGCCGTTAGGCGGGTCCTCGGTCGGCCGAATTCCAAAGTCTAGGTCCGGCGTCGGTTGTTGTCGCTTCTTCCCTGACGTCAGTGCGACAGGGGTATAAAAGAACCAGCCGACGCCATTTTCTTCAGTCTTTTTTGCCGCGCGGTGCCCGAAGCAGAAGCAGTTCGCAAGTGCTGGTCGACCAGCTCCTGAGATTACAAAAAATTTGGAACCGAAGTCTTCTTAAAAGCTAAGTACCCCGTTGGGGAAACTTTTCTTGCCTCAGACCAATGTCAGACAAAGTTAATAATTGTATTTCTTGTGGGAAGCAAATACCGCATAAGGATTTCCATTCCCTCTGTATACCTTGTTTAGGCCCAGACCACGACGTCTCGGTCTGTCGCTTTTGTGCTACATTCAACAAACGCACTATTAAGCGTCGGGCGGAGTTCGCCCAGCATTATTTTGGGAAAGCATTTAACTATACTATGTCGTCGGATACTCCGACTCCGGTTTTGTCTAAAAACGCAAAGACAAGGACCGACACTCGAGGTCCGCAGCCTCTACCGACACCACGCCAAAGCCGACTACACGTGATCCGGTTCTCAGCGAGGCGCCTACGCAGCCCCTGATTACCGACGACACATCTTTGGCGGTGTCTCCTGTACCCAAGGTCGCAGGCTCCTCGGCCCACACCCTGACTACAGATACCGAAGCCACGCTTGGCATTGAAACACAGAATGTGGATAGGTCCACCTCCACTCAAGGTGTCTTCAGACCTTCCTCTTCCTTCTCCATCAAGGCTTTCACCAAGTCTAAAGCTACCATGCACCCTAAGAGACCAGCTACACAGGGCCCATCTCCAGGCCCCATGCCTAAGAGACAGATGCTTAAAATGGCTGAGGATTTAATTACTCTAATCAGAGGTTCTCAGCCACCTCCGGACAAAGGACCCAGAGTGGAGGAAGATTCCCCCTCTTCTGATCAGGGCTCCATTATTTCAGAGCACTCTGATTATTAGGAACAGTCTTACTCTCCTTTTGAAGACTCTGATGCAGAGGAATCTATTCCTTCTGTATCCCCCCCTGAGGATTACTCATTTGGTGAAACTCTGCATACCTTAAGGGAACACTTCCACTGGGAAGGCCAGGATTATTCAGATTCCAAGAAAAGGCACAGGGAATTTCTTTTGTTACCCCAGCACAGGCCTCTGGCTATACCTCCTGTCCTGGACATCCTAGATGATGTTTACTCGGAGGCCTGCCTTAACCCGGACTCTCATCCTCCAGCTCCAGTTAAGCCTGACAGGTACTACAGGGTTCCTGACTCACACCAATTTCTATACAAAAGCCATGCTGCTGACCTAGAAACCATCTCACAGGGGCCCAAGGGAGTTAAGGCCTCCATTGCCAAAACCCATTGCCTTCGAGAGAGATTCCAGATCCTTAGAAAGGTGGGGCAAAAAGGTATATACCTCGGCTACCTTATCCATGAGGGCCTTAAACTGTCAGTTTCATATGCTAAAATACCAACAGTTTCTGTTATCTCAATTGAAAATTAAAATGTCACAACCTGAACAACCAGACATGAAGGAGTTGCAGGATTTGATGTATAGTGCAGAACAAGTGGGTAAACATACCTTACAATGTGGTTTTGATGCTCTAGAGGCCTCATGTAGAGCTGCTGTTACAGGCTCAGTCATACGTAGGCATGCCTGGCTCAAGGAACAAGCCTTGCCTGATCATGTCAAAGCTAAATTACTAGACGCCCCTCTTCAAAAGGATGTACTATTTGGGGCAAATGCTGAGGAAGTATTACGGAAAATGGAGGAAAAGGCTAAATCAATGCAAACTGTGAAAGAATTTCTGCAGGTTCAACCCCCACGTTTTAGTAGAAATTGGCCTTCCAAAAACTGGTCCTTTCCTGCCACAGAAAGACCCCAAAGAGGCAGATACAGGCACCCGAGGGGCAGAGGACAAACACAAGGCTCGTACAGAGGCAGACAATGGCAAGCTCCTACACAAAGAGGTGGTGAGGACAACTCGCAATCTTTCAGAAAGCAAAACCAATGACTTTCCCCTTTGCATGCCAACCAGGTCTCAAATGGCAGCTCCCTTAGGAGGAAAGCTGGCACTATTCTCAAAAAATTGGCATATTGTCACAAAGGACAAATGGATCCTGAACATTATAAACAGAGGCTACAAATTCCATTTTCATACCCTTCCAAAAATGAAAGGCATGCCAAACCTGCCACACAATCAAAAGGCAGAGGCACAAAAGCAAATTTCAGATCTTATAAACATGAAAGCAATTCAAGAGGTACCTACGCACGAACAAGGTCAAGGATTTTATTCCAGGCTATTTCTGGTGCCAAGGAAGGGCAAAGATTGGAGACCTATTTTGGATCTTTCCATCCTAAACACATTCCTACTCGCACCAAAATTCAAGATGCTCACTCTACAGCAACTTCTTCCCATGCTGGGCAAGGAGTCTTGGCTGGTAACATTGGACCTCAAGGAGGCATACCTGCATGTCCCAATCAAACAAAATTGCAGAAGATACCTCAGATTTCTTGCAGGTTCAACACATTATCAATTCTCTGCATTGCCCTTTGGTTTATCTACTGCGCCCAGAGTATTCACGAAATGCCTGGCATCAGTAATTGCCTACTGCAGACTTCAAGGGATACAAATATACCCTTATTTGGACGACTGCCTGATCCAAGCGGACAGCAAGCACATTCTTCTGAAACATCTGGCTTATGTAATAATGTTATTAAACTCTCTAGGATACACAGTCAACAAGAGAAATCAAGACTAATACCCTCTCGGAAGATAATTTTCCTGGGTGCCAATTTGGACACAAACACCCAGATGGCCTACCTCACGCCAGAGAAGGAGGGGCAACTAATTCAATATTTCAGAACACTAGCAAATTGCACCAGGCTGACTGCAAGGAAAATCCTGCAGGCTCTGGGATTCATGGCATCTTGCATCTTACTAATCCCATGTGCAAAGCTGCATATGAGAAAACTACAATGGTACCTAAAAAACATATGGTCTCAACACAGCCACAGTTTGGAAACAATGATACCACTAATTCCATGTCTGCAAAAGGAATTTCTGTGGTGGGCTCAAGCATGCCAAACAAACACAGGTCTTCCATTCAGCAGGCCTCAAGCAGATCAAGTCATCACAACAGACGCCTCGGACTATGCCTGGGGGGCGCACATGACAGACCGGTGCATTCAGGGCAAATGGACCCAAAAGAAAAGCACCTTCACATCAATCAAAAGAAATGCTAGCAGTGATAAATGCTATTACAGCCTTCAAGGACCTTCTACAACCAGGTCAGCTATTGATAAGAACAGACAACACCACTGTTATGTGGTACATAAACAAGCAGGGAGGAACACATTCTTATCCCCTATGCAGACTGGCCATGTCACTTTGGAACATGGCCATGGACTTACAAATGGAACTACAAGCACAGTACTTGCCAGGCAAGGAAAACACGCTGGCAGACAACCTAAGCAGGAACATGACAGATCCACATGAATGGAAGTTGCATCCAAAAGTTTTTACAGAAATAATCCAAGAATGGGAAGGCCAGACATAGATCTCTTTGCCTCCCACAAAAATCATCAATTGACAAAATTCTGCTCAAGGATCTTCCATCCAAAGGCCTGGAGAGTGGACGCTCTCTCTTTCAGTTGGACATCAATGACAGTTTATGCCTTCCCACCTCTTCCTCTGCTGCCCAAAGTCCTATTGAAGACCAGAGCAGACAGACCAAAGATGATCCTCGTTGCTCCGGACTGGCCAAGGCAGCACTGGTACCCACTACTAAGGAGCCTGACGCATTCCCCACCATGGACCCTGCCTCTAATCCCTCTTCTTCTGACTCAGCACAGCTTCAAAACTCTTCACAGTCAGCTGAAGACACTCAATCTAGCCGCATGGAAGATTCCTTAGCATCACAGCAGGCCCTGCTCTCCAAGGAGGTGCAGGATGTCATTTTGGAGGCCAGAAGGCCATCAACTAGAAAAGCTTACTCTGCAAAATGGAAACATTTTTGTGTTTGGAATGAGAAAAAGGGCCAGTGCCCTGGAAAACTGAATTTACCTCAAATACTACAATATTTGGCCGAGCTGCTAAGCAGTGGACTTTCGTTCTCCTCCATCAAAATCCATGCCTCAGCCATTTCTGCAGAATACAACACTGATCCACCTTTATTCTCTCACCCTCTATTAAGACAGTTCCTCAGAGGGGCTAAGAATTTAAGACCTCCAAGAAAACAACCAATACCTGCTTGGGATCTTAATTTCATTCTGGAAAAACTGACTTTGCCCCTTTTGAACCAGCTGCCTCATCAGATTTACAATATTTGTCCTGGAAAACAGCTTTCCTTCTGGCTATCACTTCAGCTCGTAGAGTTTCAGAACTACAGGCTCTTATGGCTGTCCAGCCTTTCATCATCTTCCATCAGGACAGAGTTTCATTACTTACCAACCCGTCCTTTATGCCTAAAGTGGTATCCAGGGTAGCTTTAAATCAGGCCATACATTTACCTACTTTTTATCCTAATCCTTAAAACAAAGGGGAGAGATTACTGCATTCCTTGGACATCCACAGACAACTGTGTTATTATTTGGACAGAACAAAGCCTTTCAGAAAATCAGAACAGCTTTTTGTGGCCTATGTAGGAGCTCAAGGAAAGTCAATATCCAAACAGACAATCTCAAAATGGATAGCCCACTGCATACGCTTTTGCTATTCCTTTCATGGCAAAACTGTACCTACAGGCATTAGAACTCATTCCACCAGGGCCACAGCCACCTCTGCAGCCTTCCTCAGAGGAGTTCCTACCAAGGATATTTTAGAAGCAGCCACTTGGAGTTCTGTGCATACCTTCTCTAAGCACTACAACCTACCATTATACTCCAAGTCTAGAGCAGGCTTTGCCACTGCAGTCTTGCAGGGCATTTTGGCTCCTCCTAGCTCCACCTAGTGCCTACCACCCCTTTCTTAGCTTTAGGATTCTACCCATCTGTTATGACTGCAGCTGTATGCACGATGAACATAGTACAGTTTTGTACCTACCATAAATGTAGATGTTCGAGTGCTAATACAGCTACAGTCCAGGTTTCCCCTCCCACCTTCCCCTCTAGGGGTATTCTTTTATGGTGTATTTGCTTGCAACTACTGTTTTTTTATTATATTGCATTGCATTATTACATTATTTTATGTATTGCCTTCCTTCTGGGGGCACCTGACATCTGGGGCAAGAAAGACTGAAGAAAATGGCGTCGGCTGGTTCTTTTATACCCCTGTCACACTGACGTCAGGGAAGAAGCGACGACAACCGACGCCGGACCTAGACTTTGGAATTCGGCCGACCGAGGACCCGCCTGACGGCAGGAGAACCCATCTGTTATGACTGCAGCTGTATTAGCACTCGAACATCTACATTTATGGTAGGTACAAAACTGTACTTTTTATTAGTTTGATACTTAGTTAAGTATGTATAACCTTAGTGTTAAATATAACATTGTTTCATAATAGGTGTTTTGGTTAACATGGATCTTCTTTAGTTGTTATTAGATGTAGCTCCACATTAGAACATGAACTGGTTTTCTATTTGAAATAAATAGTAATGAGCACTGACCACAAAACTGTTATGAATAGTTCTGCAGCAAATGGATGACAGGAAATATTTTATATATAAAGAAAAAAAGGACTGAAGCTTATCTTGGAATTGACTTAAAACATACAATCAACTAAGCAGTCATCTAGATGTACTTTAACAAACATCAAACTAAAACAATCACTCAAAGTGCATTTTATATGGGGATACAGCCTCCCCAAGTAAGGATAGCTACATATGGGGTCTGTTCATCTCTGAGGTGACATATACTTTCATCTTATTCCCTGCAGTCGTAGTCTGTCTACCCATTTTCTCACTGTCCCATCACATTACCAACACTGCATTTGGTCTGGCTCACATGCCAAACTATCCTCTTAATTTTCTGTTTATTGACCTTGCCTGTGACACACCCATGTGCGTTTAGACGGTATCATATTAATTGTATTTGTTTGTTTTCCTTACATTAAATACTTTACTTAATTTGAATGAAAATTTTCATATGAAACAATTTATTGAATCTGTTAAAGATTAGTTTTCAGAGAGAACTCATAATGTTCTAGCGAGAGACACCTTACTTTCATTACTATTTTATATGTTGATGGTGTAAGTGTAGCAACATATTGCTCTAACAAAGGTGCTAGTACAGAACAGGGATATTGTAGTGCAGCAGGGATTCCCAGACAGTGACCTACCTCTAAAATCTGTCCTTTTGAAAATGAATGACCACTGACTACTCGTTGTCATCCAAAAACACTGTTTACTAAAAGATCAAAGTGATTGTATTGGTGATATAAGAGCCTTGATCTTCATTTTCATAATGTTACTTCATTGAGCCTGTTTTCTCTTTTATGGCAACCTGCAGTGGTCACCTGCTTGTCCATAAAGGTAACTTTGATGCACACTGTGACGACTGTGTCCTGGCCCAGCAATCAATGAGCCTCAATCCTCACCACTAACACGAGGGAGGTCGTCTCATAGAAGAGAGGAAAGGATACCTAATACACACAGTAAAGTACAATTTCCCTTAAGTGCACACAGAGATCACAGTCAGTCTGGGGCTAGTTGCTCCTTTGCTCACCAGGTCCCCAATAAGACTCCCCACTGGCACAGCTATAGGGTCCAGGTTTCAGCCAAGCTGGGCAAGCTAAAACCTCCAGTACTATCTCTGTCCAACCAGCACTTCGTGTCCCTGCCCAAGTAGCTGACACACCGCAAACACTTTGAGATAAGAATTTATACAACTTCACAGACACTCCTGGGAAAGGCTGACACAGATTCTCCAGCTTTGCCCCTTTACCAGACTATACAGTAGTAGTTACTGCCACCACCCAACTAATAATATCAACTACTAAAAGGCCCTTAAAATGGTGTCCAGTTATTACTGTGCAATATTATTATCCAATGGTAGTATGACTAACAGTCAAGGCTTACTTTATAGTGGCCTGTGATGACCGTGCCCTGGCCCAGCAATCAAGGATCCTCAATCCTCACCACTAACACCAGGGAGGTCGTCTCCTAGAAGAGGAGAGGATAACTAATACACACAGTAAAGTACAATTTTCCTTAAGTGCACACAGAGATCACAGTCAGTCTGGGGCTGGTTTGTGTAGAGATAAGCTCTAGAATACATTGCATATTTATAGAGGTTATTGTAATAGGCTACTCTAAAGTAAGCCTTGACTGTTAGTTATAATACCATTGGATATTAATATTGCACAGTAATAATGGACACCCTTTTAAGGGCCTTTTAGTAGCTGATATTATTAACTGGATGGTGGCAGAAATTACTACCGTATAGTCTGGGTAAAGGGGCACAGTTGGAGAATCTGTGTCAGCCTTTCCCAGGAGTGTCTGTGAAGTTGTATAAATACTTATCTCAAAGTGTGTGTGTGTTGTGTCAGCTACTTGGCAGGGACACGAAGCACTGATTGGACAGAGAGGGTACTGGAGGTTTTAGCTTGCCCAGTTAGGCTGAGACCTGGACCCTATAGCTGTGCAGTGTGGAGTCTTATTGGGGACCTGGTGAGCAAGGGAGCAACCAGCCCCAGACTGACTGTGATCTCTGTGTGCACTTAAGGGAAATTGTACTTTACTGTGTGTATTAGTTATCCTTTCCTCTTCTATGAGGCGACCTCCATGGTGTTAGTGGTGAGGATTGGGGCTCCTTGATTGCTGGGCCAGGGTACGGTCGTCACAAGTGTTTGGCAGTGGTGGGATCTACTTCACATACTAATTGGCTTGCAGTGGTGTGGGTAGAGCAAATTCCTGTAGCTTATGTACAGTGATCTCTGAAAGTGTTTTGTACTCTAAAACAGCCACGCAGTGTATACTCAGAGTTGAGATCACAATTGTTTTATTTCTTTTGTTAGCTTAGTGTTAGTCAGGGTGAGCAGGCAGCATGTCAGCAGAAGAGTATGGAAATCTGACAAGGAGCCAGCTGACGGAGATGTGCCAGGCTATGGGACTGGTGCATGGAAACCTGACTAAAGCAGACCTGATTGCAGCCTTGGTTACAGCTGCATCAGAAAACAGCAGCCTGGAGGACAATCCAACTGACAGTGGAGATGCAATATCCTGGGAGAATGGACAGCTCAACCTGTCTGCAGTGGACTTAAAAATCCAGCTGGAGTTAAAGAGACTTGAGTTGGAGGCCAGGCGTATGGTACTAGAAGCAGCCGAGAAAATGAGGATTCTACAAGCTGAGGAAAATGAACAGCAGAGGAGGCATGAGAGGGAAATGCTGACTCTTCGCCAGAGTCATGGAGGTAATGGGGAAGGGAGTAACCGGACCCCAGAAGCATAACAGGTCAGCAAATATCTTCCACAGTTTAAAGATGGGAATAATTTTGATAGCTTCAGTCATATGTTTGAGCGGATATGTAAACAGTATGAAGTTGACCAAAGGCTCTGGGTACGGTTCCTGACCCCCTTACTCCATGGTAAAGCTGTAACTTCTTTAGCAAAAAATGCATGACACTGACTGTTTTGATTATACTGCTGTAAAAAGACATTTGTTAGAATGTTTTAAGCTAACACTTGAAATGTATAGGAAAAACTTTTGTGAGCATAGATGCAAGGCAGATGAAAATGTATGTGAATATGTTGTTGAACTGAGCACTTATTTTTATAGCTGGGTGAGTGGATGTCAGATCACCACTTTTGAAGGGCTGGCAGACCTTTTGGTAAGGGAACAAGCCCTTAGCACTTTGCCTGAGGACATGAGGATCTGGTTAGCTGATAAACAGTGTGCTACTTCAGAGGAGTTGGGGAAGAAGGGAGACCTATACTTAGCAAGCAGGGCAGCCCTGCACAGGAAAGGGACCCCCAGTACTGCTCATGGGACTAAAGGAACCCATGGTGGGCAGCACAGACTGCCCCAACAGAATCTGCCAGTAGCAGGGGAAGCCACTAGTCCAGGTACAAGTCCAGGAGCTAGGGCTAAATTTTTGAATGCAACCAGTGGGGCCATGTGGCATACAGGTGTCCACGGAGGCAAGGTGGGGAACCAAAGGTGAGGGAGCCAGTAAGTAGGAAAACAAAATGCCAATAGTAGGTTGTCTTGAGACAACTGGGGTATGGAACTACCATCCTGCGGATGTCCTGAGAGGGAAGGATTTGGATGAGGCAGTACTATGTACTTATGCAGTTACATGCAGTGAGGCTAGGAGACAAGCATGTGGGTCTGGTAGCCTGCAGGAGACCCAGACAGACTGCATACTTACAGCCAGGACTGCTGAGGTGGTTACTTCAGGGAGGGAACTGCTCTGTAGCAGTGAGACTGAATGTGAGCCACAATTGCTTGTGGGTACTGATGGTTCCCTTATACAGGGTAACTGCAAAGGTAGAGGTGAGTAGTAGTACCCAGGCTGACAGTGAGGCACCGCTGTCAGAGGATGTCAGACTTCCTGTGGAAGGGGAGCTGGGAAGGGTTACAAGGAGAGACTTGAGACAGGCTCAGCTGTCAGACCCTACATTGCAAGGCCTGAGGCAGGTAGCTAGGGAGGTACCTGATTCTCAAGGGAAGGGGAAATCTGTGTACTGGAACAAAGGGTTACTGTACAGAGAGTGGACCCCTGAGGGAGGGCTAGAAGGTGAGAGAGTACAACAGTTGGTAGTGCCTAGAGATTACCATCTGGCGCTTCTAGCCATAGCCCATGATATTCGCTTGGCAGGTCATATGGGCATAAAACGTACAAAGAGGCGTATTATGCAAAACTTCTATTGGCCTGGAATTCCCAGAGATGTAACAGGGTACTGCAGGACCTGTGGGCAGTGCCAAAATGTAGGCAAGGCAGGAGACAAGGTAAGAGCTCCTTTGATACCTTTGCCTGTGACTGAGGAGCCATTTCAGAGGGTAGCAATGGATATTGTGGGTCCTCTGAGTACCTCAAGTTCCACAGGGAAAACAGATATCCTAGTGGTAGTGGATTATGCTAAACGATACCCTGAGGCAGTGGATTTGTCCTCCATTGAGGCCGAGAAGGTGGCAAATGCTTTGCTAGAGATTTTCAGCAGGGTAGGTTTCCCAAAGGAAATACTGTCTGACAGAAGTACCAATTTTATGTCAGACCTGCTGGCTTGTCTGTGGAAGTCCTGTGGGGTGAAGCACATGAAGACCACCCCCTACCATCCCCAGAGTAATGGTCTTGTTGAGAGGTTAAACTCTACAGTGAAGTCCATGCTACGGGCATTTGCAGATCAGTTTAAGGGGGAGTGGGTTAAATATTTGCCCCATCTGTTTGCTTACAGAGAGGTTCCCCAGGAATCCACAGGTTTTTCACCCTTTGAGTTGCTGTGTGGGCATAGGGTGAGGGGACCTCTAGATTTAATTCGAGATAAGTGGGAAGGTGAGTGAGTCTCACAAGGAGTCTCTTGTGGCATATGATCTGAACCTCAGGACAAGGCTCAGGGAACTCATGGGCCTGGCCCAGGAGAACTGGGCAGAAGCCCAACAACAGAAAAAAAGGTGTGGTATGACAGGAATGCTCGAGCTAGAGAGTATGCTGTAGGGCAGCAGGTGATGGTTCTCATTCCTGTCAGACACATCAAGTTGCAAGCAGCTTGGGAGGGACCCTACAAGGTGGTAAGAAAGGTAAGTGATGTTAACTACATGGTGGAAGTGCTAGGCAGATGGCAGGGGACAAACTGTACCATATTAACATGATGAAACCTTACCATGATAGGGAGGCGCTTGTGCTGAGCATTTGCAGTGGATTGCAGGAGGAGTCTGAGGGAGATCTGTGGACTGATCTCCTCAGTGAGGCTCGGGCTGACACCTCTGTGGAATGGGTAGCAATGTCCCAGCAGCTATCTCCTACCCAGGTTCGAGAAATCCGAGCAGTGTTGCAGGAGTTTGGAGGCATGTTCACCGGGAAGCCAGGGAGCACCCACCTGGTGCAGCACCAGGTGGATACAGGACCCCAAAGGCCTATCAGGCAGGCCCCTTATAGGGTGCCTGAGAGAGTCAAACAGACTCTGAGGGTAGAGGTACAGGAGATATTGGAACTAGGGGTGATTCAAGAGTCCAACAGTCCCTGGGCCACACCAGTGGTGTTGGTGCCAATGATGGATGGCAGAAACATGTTCTGTGTGGATTACAGGAAATTAAATAGTCACACAGAGTCAGATGCTTACCCCATGCCTAGGACAGATGAGGCCCTAGAGCAGCTGAGTGGAGCTAAGTATCTTACAACCATTGATCTTACCAAGGATTACTGGCAGGTGCCCTTGACTCCCAGTGCTAGAGAGAAGTCAGCCTTTGTGACTCCTTTTGGCTTGTATGAGTTCACAAAGATGCCCTTTGGGATGAAGAATGCCCCAGCGACTTTCCAGATGTTGGTATTTCATATCTTAGCAGAAGCAGGAGGGTTTCCCCTTGCTTACATGGATTATATTGCTATCTACAGCCATTCTTGGCAAGAGCACCTTCAGCATGTCAGGGAGGTGCTGGGCAGACTACAGAGGGCAGGGTTGACCATTAAGCCAAGCTAATGTCAGGTGGGTATGACAGAGGTCTCCTACCTAGGTCATAGAGTGGGGAGTGGTAAGATAAAGCCAGAACCTGCCAAAGTGGAAGCTATTCAGGCATGGCCTGCACCTGTTACCAAAAAGCAGGTGAGGGCATTCTTAGGGACAGCAGGGTACTACAGAGAGTTAATTCCCAATTATAGTACCATAGCTGCTCCCCTCACAGACCTGACAAGGAAGAACAGGCCAGATAAGGTAGTGTGGACCCCAGCATGTGAGCAGGCATTTCAAAAGCTTAAGGAAGCTTTAGAAGGACTCCCTGTGTTAGCCAGTCCAGACTACAGCAAAGGCTTTGTTGTGCAGGTGGATGCTTCAAATTATGGGGTGGGGGCTGTACTTAGTCAGATTTCTTCAGAGGGAGAAGAGCACTCAGTGGTTTGTCTCAATCATAGGCTCCAAACCAGGGAGGAATGCTATGCAGCGGTAGAAAAGGAATGTCTAGCCATAGTGTGGGCACTACAAAAACTTCAGCCTTATCTGTAGGGAAGAAAATTCACTGTGATGACAGATCACAACCCCCTAATGTGGTTAAACATAGCCAGTCAGCAAAATGCCAAGTTGCTAAGATGGAGTCTGGGGTTGCAAGCATATGATATGTCAGTGCAGCACCGCAGTGGGAGTCGCAATGCCAGTGCAGATGGGCTCTCAAGACATGGAATGGAGTGAGGTACACCCAGGTAGACCTGACACTCTCAAGTGATGTTTCTCAAGGGGCACTTGAAAAACTTGGTTGAGTTTCCCAGGGGGAAGACATGTGACGACTGGGGAGAGATGGGCGAAGGCTGCCAGCCTAGTCAAATAGAATTTGATATGCAATTATATCAACTGTATAAATAAATGTAAAATACAGGCTTGTGTTTTTAAATGAAAGAAAAACATTGTAAAACGTGAACTTCAAGATTGTTACAACATTGCCCCCTTGCTGTAAAGAAAAACTAAGTCAAGCTTTTCAAATTTGTCTTTTGAAACTGAAATGATTTCATGGCATTCTTTGATCTTTAAAGTTGGTTCCAGTCAGGCTGTCTGAAGACATTCTCTCTACTGTGTTAACTAAGGACTAATTGCTAGAGTGTTTATGTGAAATGCCTTTTAGTGTTATATTCTCCTGTGCAGGTGTTAGCTTGCTAAATAATGGAAATGGAGTTTCTATTAGCCTGAGAACTCAAAGCAGGTGTCAAGATGATGCAATATGAATACTGGGAAAACCTAAGTGTCAAAAATGATGTAATCTGGGGAGGACCCAGAGACATGTTTGTTAGTGATGTTTTATAAACTATGTCTCGGAGAGAGACTTAAAAGCATTTTGATAATGATATCCAACTTACCAGCATTGCTTATGCTCTTTATGTATGTAAATAGGATTGTAGCACTGTGTTTTCTCTAAGATTAGCTAAAGATTAGAAAGTTAGATTAAGTATTTTTCTGTGTAATCAGACCTGTCCTACTGTATTATTTTAAGTTTCTGTGTGATCTCTGAACTGTTAGATATCTCTGTGGTGTAGTAGTTTTGTCTTGTGTTTTAATTATTTATTATTAAATATTTTAAAGCCTTCTACCTGTGGCTGGTTTGTGTAGAGAGAAGCTCTAGAATACATTGCATATTTATAGAGGTTATTGTAATAGGCTACTCTAAAGTAAGCCTTGACTGTTAGTTATACTACCATTGGATATTAATATTGCACAGTAATAATTGGACACCTTTTTAAGGGCCTTTTAGTAGCTGATATTATTAATTGGGTGGTGGCAGTAATTATTACCATATAGTATGGGTAAAGGAGCACAGGTGGAGAATCTGTGTCAGCCTTTCCCAGGAGTGTCTGTGAAGTTGTATAAATACTTATCTCAAAGTGTGTGTGTGTTGTGTCCGCTACTTGGCAGGGACACGAAGCACTGGTTGGACAGAGAGGGTACTGGAGGTTTTAGCTTGCCCAGTTAGGCTGAGACCTGGACCCTATAGCTCTGCCAGTGGGGAGTCTTATTGGGGACCTGGTGAGCAAGGGAGCAACCAGCCCCAGACTGACTGTGATCTCTGTGTGCACTTAAGGGAAATTGTGCTAGTTATCCTTTCCTTTTCTATGAGACGATCTCCCTGGTGTTAGTGGTGAGGATTGAGGCTCCTTGATTGCTGGGCCAAGGCACGATCATCACATGGCCTATTGCAATAACCTCTATAAATATGCAATGTACTCTAGAGCTTATCTCTACACAAACCAGCCACAATATTTAATAATAAATAATTAAAACACAAGACAAAACTACTACACCACAGAGATATCTAAGAGTTCAGAGATCACACAGAAACTTAAAATAATACAGTAGGACAGGTCTGATTTCAAAGAAAAATACATAATTAATCTTTACTAGCTTTAATTATTCCTACAAGAAGTCACTGTGCTAAAACTTAATGTGAGCACATGGCAGAGTGCTGATAAGTTGGATATCATGATCAAAGTGCTCTCAGTCTCTTGTGAGAAATAGTATTTAAACATTACTAACAAACATGTCTCTAAGGCCCTCCCAAATTACATCAATTTTGACACTTAGGTTTTCCCAGTATTCATATTGCATTATCTTAACACCTGGTCTGAGACTTACAACAATGGAAGACATTTCACATGTATATTCTAACAGAAACTAGAGCAATAAAGCACATTCCACATCTAAATTCTGGTCATAAACTTTAGCCTTAAAACAATGGGCATGAAGCCTTCATCCAGACGCACTGGAGCAGAATTCTAATATAAAAGGGTCACAACATGCTTCACTGGGCCACTAGAGTGCAATGTTGTCACATATTTTGCAGTTCCAAATTTCACAGTATTCTTTTACACTCAAGGAAATATGCCTGTATTTGACATTTATTTGTAAATGCCAGAATTATATATCAAATACTATGTGACTAGGCTGGCAACCTTCGCCCATCTCTCCCCAATCGTCACACACACTAGTGTTTTTTATTTCTTTTTTCTTCAGCTGAAGCTGCACCCGTTTGCAGTTAACATTTTTGTTCTGAAACAAAAACTCACTCTAGTTTTGTTGTATAAATTGATAGCACTATTTTCTACTGGCTGAACGAATACTGCACTTTTTCTGTTGGGATTCAGAAATACCAGGAACACAAAATACTGATGCATTTTGTATGAGCTTTAAGTAACAGAAATTATAACAACCAATATAAATTCTTAATGGCACACACAATGTATTTAAAATATATACCAGCATCTGCAGTCCATTAAAAGAATTCAAATAGCTTTGCTGATATATATTAATAATAGTATTTAATGACTGAGTGTGAGTAATGCTGGGTTTATCCAAAGTTGCCATGATTTGATCATGAAGTTGAGGCTTCAGTGGTCAAAATAGTAAGCTAACCGTGGGTAAAACAACATTACCCATATACAGGAGATGCATTTATTACTATACAATGCTGTTAGTAAAAATAAAGAAATCATTTACATTTTTAAATAATAACATTGTATCTTGAAACTTCTTGCTCCTGAAGAGTTTTTCTGCTGCTTCTACAGCTGAGGATAGCATCATAATCCACTGTATATGTGTATAACATATACATGCTAATGCTTGCGCAATGTATTATGATAAATTCAGTTTTTTGTCTTTGGTTTTTAGGGTGTCCGGGAGTGCACAAGAATCTTGCTTAGATTAGAAAATATGCAGATGGCTGACATCCCTGTGGCAACTTTAGAGTGTTTTTAAAATGTGTTTGCTGTGTCATTTTTATGTGCTTTGGAGAGGGTAGAACACAACCTAATGGTACATGTGTTTCTTTTCTTCACTTAGTGGAATTGTGAGTGTGGCGTCTGTAGCTTTTGTTATCAGTAGTTACAGCCACCACACTTTTTCTTGTGAGTAATGCTGAATTTACAGTGGGCATACTGATTGCTTTTAACAGTCTGTGTGCACATTGTTGAATACTGATAGGGCAACTTTGTATAATTCATTTAAAAATGTCCTTACTGGAAGTAGTACAAGCTCTTCTTTCCATTGCCTTGGGCATTTAACCTCCAGTATTTAATAATCAAATCACTGCAGCTGTACAGCCTGAACTACAGATACATTTTATATTGGCTTCAAGTAGAAAGAGGACCACCTGCAGCTTAGACAGCCAATGTAAATGTATGATGGTACACAGAGAGCATCTGAGATGTATACCAGCACATGTAACTTATCAAAAATTCTAACAGATTCGTGAAACAAATCATGTTACTAATCTTTTCTGTGACAGTTACAACAGTATTCTGTCTAATTCAGAAGGCCTGTATTTAATAAGCGAATAGATACAATATACATCATATGCCAGTTTTTTGCACTATAGCCCTTTGCAGCAGTATTCTTCTGTCACTAATTCTGAGACTGGCCAGTCTGGTTTTATTTTATAAATTGGTAGGGTCACCCACTACAGACTAGTATAGTTAAAGTCCTAGCTGCTAAGATGACTATTAATAATATGGTTAAATTACAGTAACATTTTGCTTTAATTATCCCTAGAATGTCAGATATTTCACTTGTCAGTTTCTTTGCTTTAGGCTCATGTTCACTTATTCATCTGAATGCATTTCTTCACTTGGGTATACCAGCATGCTTCACTGCAGTATGCCATTTTTCCCAGTCAGTTTGAATGTCTTCTGAATAGTTTTTCAATTATTTATTACTGTTTTATAGTCTTAAACTAAATAAGAAAAAGTACAGAGAGTAAAATTCAATTTGAAATCCTCCATTATTCGTAATGTAGTTAAATTAAATACAGACATTTTTTCAAACTGCATACCAGACCTCACTAGTTCCATAGAAAATGTCTTTATATTATTAAGAAATCAGATAGAAGTATGAGTGTATAAGGTTAACATGATCTTGATTTGGAATGATTTTACATTTTCAGATAGGGTATTGGGTTAGCACCTGAAACAAAGTTGTCTTGGAATAAAAACAACAATATACATCAGTCCTGTTTCAGGATTTCAGAAATATGCCTAAATTAGTATAAGAATTTTACTCTGACATACTATTTCCATATTTAAAAAAAAAGAAAAGAAAAAGAAATGTCTTAATCACGTGGGGTGGACAAGGAAGTGACATAACTGTTTGACTGTCAGCTCCCCTACTGCACACTAGCCATAGTGACTCTACCATGTAGCACTGCATGTAATCGCTAAAGAAATGCACTTTAAGTGGTTCACTGTGCCATGTCTCATAAAAAATAGTGAGATACGTATAGGAGAACTCCACTAACATATCAAGTTTTTCTATCTAAAAGGTGATTTTATTTACCTGTAATCCAAGACTAAACACAGCACATACAGCAAAAGCATAATTTAATACTTATTGGATTTTTATTGTGTCTGAACTAATTCTGTTTGCTTTTCTCTCCTTTGTTTGCCTCATCATCTGTTGCATTATGAAGGCTACAAAGAATAGCAAACTAATTAGGTTAGGACACTTATTCCAACTACAGAGACATTAAGAAAACAATGTCTCTTAAACATTGGGATTTTAAGTATGTCTTATCAGTAACAGATTGCCACCGTCACACTTCAGATAAATAGTGCAGCCTGGAGTCTGAGCAAAAACGAGGCTTTCAAGCTTAGTTTTCGAATACAAATGAACAAGAAAACACAAACTATTTTTTTCTTATTACAGATTATTTGTCTTTCCCTTTAATCAAGCTCCGAGTTCCACAAAGAAGGAAAATATTTTTATCTTACTCTTCTGATTTTTGGTCAGTATTTGAGCTTGCTTTATTTTCTGTAAAAGTGCATGTTTCTTCTGTTACAGCACTTTCTCATTGCATACAGTGTTTAGACAAATTAGTGAGTTGGGGAAGGAAGGTTAACATCACAGTCTGTAATTCTAGCTACAGTGTTAAAAACTGAATGTGGCACAAGCATCTCAGCCTGGGTAACACCTGCTCATCACAGAGGTCAGTTTCCTCATACTTGAACACTGTACTACAGTTGTTATATAAAAAGATCGATTAACTCAGCTACATTTTCAAGCCTGCCAGTCAAACATTATTTGAAATGCTGTATCAGAGATGGTCACTAATAAAAATAAAAGTAAGCAAAGCAGTGAAAAATACAAATTGATGCTGCCAGTCAGAAGTAGGCATTCACAGTACTGTTGCAAGCTAATAAGAGAGATAACTACAGTAAATGATACTCTAATAATTGGGATGTATCTCTGTGCCCTCTAAAATGACATCTGAGAGGTGAAAACTTTGATTGTAAAACAAAATCATTCAACCCATGCCAGTCCCTTTCAGACCATTTGGGGGTATAAAAAAATTAGAAAAGAATGACCACTACTTACTTTGATGCAGAGACATATTAGTTAGAGAAATTCAAGATGTGCAGAAAAACATTTTTTAATCTCATTTTTTGGGTGCAATTCACCTTTAAAAGTACAGATTTTAGTTAACACATGCTGCAGTGTCATACAAAAGTAAGACTGTAGCAGGGACAGGGATGAATTTATCTCCTGCTGCTTTGTTGTTTGCATGTAACTGAAGTCCCAACTGTTCTTGTTGCTTTACTTTGTGATAAGCATTCAGAGTTCTCTGGTAATCAGTCACTTACCAAATGTCTGTAAAACTTATGTACTTCTTCAGCACATGTATGCATTACCCATTTTTATTGCACTTAATTCATTTTATGAATCATTTTGTAGTTTCTTGTTTTGAACAAATACACATTTGATCAAATTTTAATAAAGAATGTACCCCATTTTGTCTAGAGTTTATTTGTAAACTGAGTAGCTACTAGGTACAATATATTCACATTGCACTGCTGGGGTGGTAACCCTTTATAAGAAGGTTGCAGTAAGAACTAGTTAGCATTTTCCAAGTTCACCAGTAAATCATGTACTTATAGTAGAAACACTCTTATTTCTTGTTTCTTTTTCTGAATCAGAGTTATTTAATTCTTCAGGCAGTGATATCTTTTTTCCTGTCTTTTGCCCTGTAACCCCAACAGCATTGCCCACTGTGCCATGGTACTATAACAACATGTTTGGAGTTTCTTCATCTCCCCAAGAAATGGAGTAGTACAGTACAGTAGCTAAGCCTTTTGCAGTTTGTTACCTAAATATGATATCAGAAATAGTAAGGGCTTTAGGAGTCCTTGCTATTTTTCCCTGTATTTGCCATGACATTTGTTTGTTTGTGTCTTTCGGCTTTTCCCGGTTAGGGGTCGCCACAGCAGAACTCCGGTACGCTAATGATTAGCAGTTGATTTTACGTACCGGCTTGCCAAACCTGACGCACAACCTTCAACGAATGTACGCCCATTCATGCATGTCTCCACGCAGAAGACGCTCTAGCTGAGAATCGAACCGGACAGCATATTACTGTGAGGCGACAAAATGTTTGCTATTGATGTTCGTTTTCAGTTAGGAATGTAGACTTTATTAGCATTTTGTTGTTAGCCCATACATTTTAAATCCACTAATAAATACAATGTCTGGAACTTTTCAAAAACACTTAGAAAGGTAAACCAGTGTTCTTATAATACTCTTTCTAAAACTGTTTTGCAAGCAATATGCTGACTATACTTGATTGCTGTTTCTGGGCTGAATTTGAATAGGCTCTTTGTTATGTGTTTCATACACTTCAAGCAGCTACCCGAACATTTCTGTAGGAACAAATCAGATAAGGCTTATGTATAGCATTAATGCTCATGTTTGTGCACAGGGATACGCTTAGACACACACACACACACACACACACACACACACACACACACACACACACACACACACACACACTCACTTTGATTTGGTACAGATTTGGCTGTAAAGGAGTACAAGTTATGCTGAATAAAATTGGGTAGGTTAAGTGCCTTTATATTCCATTGCAATGTCTGGTATTTATTTGAATAGTGTTAAAAAGGCTTTGATTAAGAAGAAAGTAAACCAATTTTAAAAATTTACTAAAAAAGGTATTGATTAACAAAAAGTGAACCATTTTTAAGACATTATCCAAGGTAAACTCTTAAATTATTGCTGTCAAAATGGGTGCCATTTGTATACTTGCAGGCCTTCTGGACATCATGCCAACCGATGCAAGGAATGGTATTATAATCTCTTTCCTTCAGCAAGTCCCTCTCCTGACTAATACAGCTGAATCACTGTTACACTGAGAAGAACTAATAAGGGAGGCATTGATGGTGTAGGACAGACTCAATTATATTCCAATTCAGAGTGTGACAGAACCATTACACACAAATCAGTAAATTATTTAAGCATATTTTGGATATGGAGGCAGCCCTGTAAATCAGCTAGTATTCCATACTAAGAAAGTTTCTTGATAATGATGAACATGTACATAACAATTTGTAATTTTGAAATTCCACAATCCAAACGTTCTAAATACTGATGCTCAGTGCTTCGAGATTGCGGAATATCGAAACCTGTCAATGGAGATCATCGTAAAGTACGGAACGGGAATATTACCATTATCTTCATTGTAGTGCGATCTCGGAATTGGTATATTTAAGGTGCAGAGGGTGTGGGGGAAGCAGGGGAGCTTGCCCCCCTGCAAAAACGTATTTCTAGATATATTTTTTAGTTTTTTTTTAAATTTCGAGATTCCACACACTTGAAGTTCTGAGCGTCGGTATTTAGAATGTTGGGATTGTGGAATTTCGAAATTACAAAGGGGACCCCACAACACATATAGTGTTATTGCCAAGAGCTTTTACCTGGTGAAATTACTTACTAAGCTTTGCATAACTAGGTAATATCTGTGTGTGATTCCAAAATGATATTAATTTCTTTGTACAGCCCTACAATATTTGCATCAGTCCAGCTCATCTTTCCACATGTATTAATTTTAGTTAGGTAGAATAAATAGTTTATATTTCCTTCTGTGCCTCTAGTAAGTAGTGCATAATGCTGCAGTCATTGCATACTTTGGTAATTAAATTGTTATTGTAAGTTCTAATACTTTGTCTGTTATGTCAGTCAGCCTTCTTAAAACGATAGCGTCCAGTTGCTGAGCCATACTTGCTGTAATAAATTTATATCCAAAATGTGTTATTGCATATGTTTATTTTCTATTTACGTTTCTTGACCAGTTTAGTCCCACTACGCATAGCCTATTTTCAAGGGATATCAGAGGTGGCGTTAATACTGACTAGGGGAAATTTGGCCAGCACTCTGGAAATTTTCTGAACTCATTTTTCAATATGTGCCATAGTGTCAAACCATCACCAACTCAGACAGCTAAGATTTTGGTTTAATGTCTTATACAGTGGATGACACCTCAGGAGTCAACATAATACCCCGTTATGCTGTGTTGCAGTGTCAGTGTTAGAAAAATGAAGACAAGTACCTGATGTGGGAATAAACCCCACAGCCCTCTGATGTTCCAGCATCAAAGGCAAGTGTGCTACCTGTTGAGCCACTTACACCTAATTTTAGTTATGTAATGAAGTTTGACATGCTTTGCCATTGTTTAACATTTCATAAGAGACATAATTATTTGGACCATATACAATGTCTACAGTCAAATATTGAGTCATAGTAATAATTATGACATTTAAAGATTTGAGCATGGCCGCACATTAAACTTACTAGTAGCATGTTTGCAGGTGTGTCTTTGATGAGAATGAGGAGGTAAAGTTACTGCTTAGTAATATGTGAATACTTGTCAGAGTACTCCAAAAGCAATGGACATGGAGGCTGTATTACTGCCTCAATACAGTATTTAGTCAGCCTGTTTCCAGAAGTTAAATGATGTGACATACTGCTTCCTGTAGCTAGACATTAGCATATTTAAAGCTTTATACCCCTGTGGAGTGCATCACCTTTTTTCTAGTGTATATTTCTGAGACATCAGATACATTGCTTAATCATTTTGAAAATTAAATTTATACTAAGCATGTCCTGGATGTTGACACCAAACAAGGTAATTTTGTACACTTCCAAAAGACATTGTAATAAATGCATTTTTTAATTTTAGTGTCATGATCAAATCTTAGGTTCATATGTATTTACTAGGCTAATGAACACATGGGCCTTTTTTAAGCCTAAGCATGCATCCCACATCTATGACAAGTTCTGGTACCCTTAATATGTGCAAGCAGGAGCTTGGGAAGTGAAATATTTACAAATAGGGGCCTGGGAGATGAACCATTTACAGGTGGCCTGCGTTCATTTGAAACATAGGTCCCAAACCAAGGATGAATTTCTTGTTCCCTATCCAGTTGTCCAAGTTACACTTGAATTGGTTATGGAGGATATCTGCTTCACATAGATGGGGAGGCTGTTCCAGAGAAGGGGTAGTCTCTGTGATACATACCTCTCTGTCCAGCAGGCCCTATTTATATCACAGGCAAGGTTTAAATCTTGAACTCTCCATCATCCTGTCTGATTTCTTGTTCCAAATCTAGTGAATTCTCTGTCTGGACATCTGACATTCCTTTCTAGATATTTCTTGCAACTCTACAACTTTATTTGGCAACACAGCTTGGAGTCTGTATTTGAACTCCTGGCTGTCACAGGACTCATGGCCTCTATTTGGTTGTTTCACTACATCAGTACTATGACAATTCTGGCTGCTCCTATTCCATGAATATCAGTATCTTTGATTTATAGAGATATCTGTGATTCTTCCTACAAATTAGCTAGCATATTGATTTAGTCAGAGTGCAAATTCTCTCATTACTTTTGTATTCTTACTGTGTTTTCGGCCTGTAAATCTGAAAGTCATCTGCAGTTACTGTCATAATACTGTTTATGTGTTGCTGATTTTTCTCCAAAGTTTCTTTTATTTTGTACTAATTTTCAGGCAACAGTATTGCAGTTGAAGTAGGTAGATTGCTTTTCTGTATTCTGCCCATTCACCTGTTAAGGGTCCGATGACCTTTACTGGCATGCTTCTGTATTGTGCAATTGTGAGATGACTATATTCATAGTTTTTGCTATTTTTTTTCTCAGATTATTTGTTGCCATTTGGTTAACTCTTCCCACTTGTCCATATTGTCAAAATTCCACTCACACCAAAATCTTTTCAACTCCTGACTTTTGTATCATGAACCATTGTCAGATGTGAGAATGTGAGGTATCTCCAGTCTCAAGAATATAGACTTTAGGCAGATTTTCAAGGATCTCCACACCTCAGCAGATTGACAGGAATTAATTACTTAAAAAAATTAATGAGAAATAATATTTTCTAAATATGTTTTTTTTTTTATATAGTTGTTGAACTATATCTAAAAGAAAGGAAAATCTTAATAATATTCTGTCAGAAATTACTTTGGAAATTTTCCTGTTTTTTTATCAGTCTGATCAGTCTGAGTAAGACAAATTCTCACAACTCTCCACTCAAGAGAAAGAACTTCAGTCTCTGATAATTATAGTATATAACTTACTGCTAAGATGGATAAATAAAATACTAACTAAGACATAGACAGAAAAAAAAAAAAACAAATAAAACTTGTTTTACATATGGACCTGCAACAGAAGAGATCCAGATGACACAAAGAAGAAGAAGATGATGACATGGAAAAAAAATAAAAGAACAGGAAATCAACATTGAGTTTTGCTGAAACAAAATACACATTTTACAAACAAAGCTGGAACAGTAAGTAATATTCTTATGTATATCTTACAGCTTTCTTTTTTTTTTTTTTTTTATTTCTGCCTTTTTATTTCTCTTTTTTTTTTCTTTATTAATATATAGAGATGCTTTTAGAGACTGTGGCACAGTGAATAATAATAGTTGTGAAAAAAATTGAGTGGGAGAAGAATGCTGAGTTTTATTGCTTGTTGGTAATTTTGAGTTTAATTTCACTAGAATTACCTCTCAAAATGAAAAAAATAGAATTCTTTAAAAAAATGAAAAATTTATTTAATGTGTAACCATTTTATTTAAAAAAATACTATAATCATTTTCCATTTACTATATCAATAATAATTCATCTAAATTATCTTGATGTACAATACTGAAATTTTCTTATATAAGAATAAATCTTAATTTAAAACACATAAAAAATCTTATATTAATATTATTTGAATGTGCATGTATATCATTTTTTTAGACATTTTATATAGATTTAATTCATTTGATTATATATACAAAGTTTAGCATAACAGATAAGATATATAAATAACTATATATATATAGATATATATGTATATATATGTGTGTGTGTGTGTGTGTGTGTTGTGTGTGTTATATATATATATATGTGTGTGTGTGTGTGTATTTTTATGATTTATAATAAATGAACAATTGTCTCTACTCAACTATTTTACAAGTTTGAAAGAAATATATATATAAGTTTTATACAAAAAAATGTGTGGATGTGGGGCTTTTTTCTGAGAATCTTCACCACTATCCAATTCAGTCCTAATACTTTCAATGACAAGAATAACATATCACATTGAAAGAAACTGCAGTCAGGATATTTTATAACAAAATACAAAAGGTCACAATATGATTCATAAATGATGACTCTCTCATGCATAGTGTGTAAATATTTAAGTTTAGAATTTATACAGAAATGTAAAAATTAGTATATTATTTTTAGAGGTTTGATTGAAAACTTTAAAATAATTTTAAATGTATTGTTAAAAATAAAAAATAATAAATTAATACTTTATAATAAAACATTTTATAGCAAGTTAATAAAACATATTATAATATATAGAGAAATCATTCTGAAGAAATGTAACTCTTAAAACTTTATAATGGAAGTAGATTCTGATGAATAATAAAGGTTAAACTTGTTGTAATTTGATATATTTTACTCATTTAATATATTTGATTATTCTGTGGACAGCAAATAGATTTATAACTCTACTCACACATAAACTGTGTGATATAAGATATATATATGAGTGTGTGTGTGTGTGTGTGTGTGTGTGTGTGTGTGTGTGTATGTATGTGTGTGTGTGTGTATATATGTATATGTGTGTGTGTGTGTATATGTGTGTGTGTGTGTGTGTGTGGTGTGTGGTGTGTGTGTGTATGTGTGTGTGGTGTGTGTGTGTGTGTGTGTGTGTGTATGTGTGTGTGTGTGTTGTGTGTATGTGTTGTATTTGTGTGTTTTTGTTAGGTAATGGAATGGTGTGTGTGTGTGTGAATATAATATTTTATTTTTTATCTATTAATTTTTTATAATAATAATGCTCTGCTCTCTATTGACAATAATGAGTTTTTTAATTTTTATGATACAAACACAACACAAGATTTCATGCAATGTTGATAATGCAATGTCTGAAAATAGATGCATCAAAATGCATGTATGAATGAAAAATATTTAAGTAATTTTTTGATTTAAAATGAATGTAGAAACATAATTTTTCTCTCCTGAGTGCCTAACATTAAGATTATTTTTATGCTATTAGAATATAGACAGTTTATATTAAAAAAAAAAAAAAAAAAAATTATTTGATTTTTAAAAAAAAAAAAAAAAAAAAATAAATTTGTTTATTTTAGTGTGTATTTTTGCAAAAAAAAAAAATTGTTATTTTAAGTTACAGTATTATAGTTTATTTAAAGTAGTTTGATGGCTGTATTATTAAAGCTGTAAGGGTTAGGGTGTTGTAGTAGGTACTGCTGTAAGGTATAATTGTTAACCTGAGTAGTAAATCACTAGGTAGTTAGATTAGGTACTGCTGCTTAGTGCTTGTTAACTTGTTCACATTATTTTCACTTGTTGTTTGTTATTATTATCATTGATTGCACAATACAATATATTTACTACAAACAAAATGTAATATATTACAAAAATTTAAACATATAAATATATTTATAAATACACCTAAATATAAAACATTATCTATAAAATATATTAAATTTATTATTATTCTTGTTATTTATTATTTTGAAGTTTAAAAATGCCAAATGACATCTTTAAACAAAAATTCCATGAATACATTAAAAAATTAAACATTAATGGATTGAATAAAGCCTAATAAGATACATTAATCTAGATACATTAATCTACAAAAGGAAAATCTAAAGAAATCTACAGAAATCCAAGATTGAAATAATCTAAAAACCAATAAAAATAGTACATATATAGATAACACTCAGATAAACTAGCCAAAAATAAAAAAAGTATAAAAGTAAAGAAAAAACATAGGAAAAAAAATAAATCCATATCAGGAGAATAAACATTATATCCATATGATAACAATACAATGGAATAATGGGACTTTATACAATTTAATTACATATTAATTAATTTATATAATGTAATACAACAGTGTATCATTGGATACATATCATCATATCTCTGTAGGATATTATTTTAGCTGAGATAGGATTTTATTGTGGGATATTATTTTAGCACTACTCACTATAAAGATACTACATGAAACATCTACTACCACTATAAAGAAAAAAATTTTATCATTTGTTTGATATTAATTATCATTTGAAGTCAAATCATATCAATATCATAACTTTTTTTTTTTACAATATACAATCTTTTTTCAAAAGAAATAAAACTTATTTCAAAATAGATCTAACTAATTTATTTAATTCAGAATTAATTAATTTTAATTAATCATCAATTTCATAAATCATATTTGAATTCTTGATAATCAAAATAAAAATACATGATAAAATTATCATAAGATACCAGCATACTCAAATAACATAACTTAACTCTATAAATAATATATACTTTCAGAATACTTCATTTTCTAGACATAACATAGATTTTCAACATTGTCTCTGTTGTTTGGGATGCCTTAAAATATCTATATCATATGGACAAAGTATCTATCAGATGGTATAATAACAAAATGATCTAAGGATAAGAAATCTTGGGGATTCAAAAAAAACTAGACTCTTAAAACATATAATAATAAGAAAAAATTATGGACAAGAAAGTTATTTGAAGAAAAAATAAAACTAAATGAGAAATACAAAAAAATTTTTGACTGACTCATAAAAATAAACTTTAGAGAATACAAGTTTTTAAGGTGCTTATCACACCTGCATTTTTTGTCTGCCAGATGGATTGTTTCAGGATAATTAGAGTAGGAGTATACAAATGTAAGATACATCACTGATATCTGAAATAATAATCTTCACATATAATAATATTTGAATGGCTTCCTTGAACTGAAACAAATCTGTGCCCACTCTACCCTATGGATAAAGATGCTATTCGCTACCAAGCTGACCATGGAGTAAGTACCTCAGTTAACACCTCTTCTTCTGGATTGTTGCTTTGATAAGAATTGCAAATATCACTACGCTGTTTATTGATAATATGCTCCAGTCACACTTTAATTTCAGTTATCTGATATAATTAAATAACACTTCATTGGTTTCACCCTTTGAAAATAAACTGAATTCACTGTTAGTCACAATCTGATCTGGATTTGATAGGAATGGACATTTCCTGTACTTTATTTAGTCTAGACTTATTCCCAATTTCAAACTAATATATCAAGTCAGCTGTATCGCATTACTTAATAAAATACAAATACGAACTAGCTGTTGGTCACTCAAACTATGAAAACACCTTGATCGGATGTTGTCAGTTTTCATTCTGTCCTCAACTGTTGGGTTTGGATCCAAACCTCGGATCAGACTTGGCCGTTACTAAACTTGTGGTAACTAAAAGCTCTTAAGCTTCTCCCTTACCCATAATGCACCAACCCCTAGCATACCTCAGATCTTGTTTGCCGCTTTTCACCAAAAGATGTGATCAGCCATAGGTCTCGAGTTTTGGTTATTAAAAAAGCAAATACGTTTACATTTTTTTCTACAAAATCGTATATTTCTCTTACACTCTTTATTCCCTTACCCTTGTACATTAGTGTAGCTGTATTTTACCATTCCTGGTAGGTTTTTTTTTCCCTCTTTCTCTGTTCTTACATGTTTGTTGTAATTATAATTACCATTGTTAGTATTATCTTTCTATCTTCTTTCCTCTGTCTTAAAAAAAACTTTCTTATCTTGTTTTTGTTATTGATGCTGGTATGGCTGAGAAGGTTCCTTCTGGCTTTGAAAAATGTCTGAAATGTGGGCACAAGTTGTCTCTTTCAGACACCCATATGCTTTGTGTTTATTCCTTAGGTCCACAACACCTGCAGGAGGATTTTTCTGTTTACCATAACTTTAATCCCAGAGTGCTTGTGGATAGAAAAAATAAGCTTATTCTTAAAGGTTTGTTGCCATCATTCTTTGGTGAAGCTATCACTGGGGCTCAGCCCCCCAAAGTATAGTCTAAGGAGTCAAAATCTCAGTCTCCAATACCTTCCATTTCCTTGACACATCATCTTCAGAGCCTGCTAGGAAGAGATCAAAATCGGATCCGAGAAAGTCTCAAACCTCCTCCCTTTCTGATCCAAAGAAAAAGAGATTAATGGATCCTACTTCCTCAGATCCAGTTAAGAAGCCTTCAGATCCAACTGTTTCAAGTCCTATTAATCTGCCAAGAACCCAGTATTCTCCGTCTTTTGATACTATGCCTTCCACGTCCCTTCTCCGTTTATGGAAAGACACTGTTCAGCGTCACCTTCCCTGGCCTCATCTCATTCATTCAATAGTTTCATTGAGGAAGATGTAGATAGAATGATGAGGAAGTTTCTCTCAGTGCAGATCCAGATGGGTGTTTTACTGGCTCCCACCACTTCGAGTCAAGAGGCCTGTCCATCAACCACACCACCACCTCATACTGCTTCTGTGATCCCTTTGGTTGCATCAGAGTCCCTGGATCCAAGCCTTTTGGGTCCATCTGGCTTGGATGTGTAAATAACTTTATTTCTGGATCAGAGGCTAACTCTGAGTGTCCTGGCTGTGACATTTTCGGACCCAGAGGACTTGCAGAGTTGAAGCTTCCTTGTCAGATCTGAGGTGCTGGAGTTGACTCCAGAAGTTTTGGAGCTGTCTTTGCACCTTGTTGCTTCAACACTGGATAGCTTGGCTCCAACTTTAAAGGGAGATTACTTTCAGGGCAGGAGGAGGCAGTGGTCTAGAAGCCTAGCTTTTCGGCACCAAGGTCTTCTCTCTCTCTCCGGGGTGGTCTGCCTTCAGGGTTGTGAAGAGGGTATTTTGTGCTCCAACAGGGTGGATGTATCCAACCCCCTCGGATCTTCAGTCCAGCTCCCAGATGTCTCTGCACTTGGAGCCTCATCATTCAACACTACAGGGACAGTCAGTTTGAGACCCCTAGACCACCCAGTAGCGTTTCATAGCCTCATCTGACGCTTCCCTGGAGCAGCCCACCGAGGAAGTCCCTAGGAAAAGAAAGTGCTAGAGGATGCATCTGGGCTGTCCACAAGAGTCAGTCACTGAAGATACTGATTTTGATGAGGGTGAAAGGTCCCCATGATCACCCCAGAAGACATCTTATTTGGAGATTCTTGAGATCCTGAAACAGAGAGGTGATTGGACCACCAGCAACCCTTCACTGAAAGAGTCAGTATTTCTTGAGGTGGATGCCATGATCATAGTGGCAGCCACCAAGAAGGAACTTGCCAAAGTTCCTCTGCTCATCCCCCTAACAGGGAGTCTAAAGTGGTGGACAAATTTGGGAAGTGTGTCTATGCTTCAGCGATCTTTTCCTTCGCTGAACTATTTGGCATATTTTGCTAGGTTGCAAAAGGACTTGATCAAAGAACTTTTAAATTCCCTTTCCGGGACTGTTTCTGCTCAGGCTTAGTCATCTGTATCTCATTTGTCTCCCCTCCAGTCTATTTTGAATTCATCAATGAGACTTATTTTGCATGCAACCAAAGGTACCTCACGGGCAGCGGGTTCAGGCATATCCATTAGGAGGCATGCCTGGATGCACTTATGAGATTTTGCAGAGCCCTTCATGTCCTGATTTATCAATGTTCCCTTTGATGGCAGTTCTTTGTTTGGCCCCAAAGTGAAGGACACATTATCCCGGTGTGAGAAGGATGGAAATATCTTCTCTGCAGTGGGCGTATGTTTTCCGACCCCTCAAAGGTCCTTTTCTAGGAATCAATGAGGTGGTTGGAATATGTGGTTCAAGAAGTCCCACGGTCGTCCTTTCCAGGCACACGTGGAGGAAGTTCCCCTAGGGGCAGAGGGGGGAACTCTAATGGACGACGACACCCCACGACAGAGGAGGCCTGCATAACTAGAGATCCAGGGATTCTTTCTCTGACAGACCCTAACAGTGCTCCTGAAAGGAGGCCCAATTGTGTCCCTGTGGAGGCAATCAGGGGTCAACTATCCCTGCACCAGAGAGCCTGGCTTAAAATCACAAAATATACTTGGGTCCAGAGGATTATTTCCAGAGGTTATACAATTCTCTTTTCCTTTCCACCTCCAGCTGTATGCAAAATTCCCAATGTTTCACTCATTAAGAGGAAAGCAGCAGCACTAGAAATACAAAAGCTGCTAGAAAAAAAAGAGTCATCCAAGAGGTCCTGCCAGACCAGATAGAATCCAGAACTTACTCAAGATTCTTTTTAGTGCCAAAGAAAGCAGGGGACTGGAGACCAGTTTTGGATCTCAGCAACTTGAAGAAGTCATTTTGACATGCAAAGTTTCAAATGGTCACAGTTTAGTCCATTTTCCCCTTCCTGGGCATGGACGACTGGATGTGCTCGATAGACCTTCAGGGTGGGTATTATCACATAAAGATGAACGGATAATCCAGAAGGTGTTTATGCTTCTGGCTGGGAACCAGTCACTACCAGTTCAGAGCACTGCTCTTTGGCCTTACCGCAACTCCCAGGGTGTTTACCAAATGCATGACAGTGGTGACAGCTCACCTGAGACTACAGGGATTCAGCATGTTTCTGTATCTAGATGACTGTCTCGTTACTGCCTGATCAGGCATCTGATAATCCGGGCAATTGATCAGATTCTGCAGATTTGTTGTCATCTGGGGATAACCATAAATTACAAGTCTCACCTGCAACCATCTCAAATTCTAGAGTTCATAGGAGCAGTTTTCAGCATGACATCAGTGACAGCTTCTCTTCCTCTTTCAAGAGTACAAGCTATAAGATTCCAAGTCAAGAGAATGATTCGCAGTAACAGTGTTTCAGCCCAGTTGATCCTTCAGGCCTTGGGTTCATTGTCAGCTGTCATAACTTTTGTTCCTCCAGCAAGGTTTCATATGAGAATTCTTCAGTGGATGCTAGCAGCACAATATTCCATTCTTTACCAGCGCATGTTGACACAAATAAGGATCACTCAGGCATGCAAAAGTTAGCTCTGGTGGTGGATTAATTTGGATCAAGTTCTGCAAGGCCATATTTTAATCCTACCTCAGCCCATGGACACTTCCCAGATTGGGTGTGGGGGCACTTTCTGGAGAGAACAATGCAAGGCACTTGGTCCCCCAAAGAGGCCAACTTGCATATCAATGTCCTGGAGATGAGAGCAGTGCTTTTAGCATTGCAGGCCTTCCAGGATGCTCTCTCTTAAGGGACAATTGCGATTCAAATGGACAGTATGTCAATAGTTTGGTCCATCAGCAAACAAGGAGGGACTAGATCATACCCGTTGTGTTGAGAAGCACTCAGAGTGTGGCAATGGGTGATCTTATCCAACCTCTTTTTCATAGCAATGCACGTTCTGGGAAAATCCAGCGTGATAGCAGACAAATTGAGCAGGTCCATTCTTCTACTTCATGAGTGGTCTCTCAACAGGAAAGTGGCAGAAATGATTTTCTGCTGATAGGGCCAGCCTTGCTACAATCTTTTTTGCTTTTCCCCTAAACAACAAATGCAGCAGCTTCTTTGCCCTAATCCCTCCACAGGGGGAGTCACCAAGGGAAGCTCTACTTCACAATTGGCCTCCCGGTCTGTTTTATGCTTACCCACCAATTCCTCTGTTTACGAAATTCCTGCAGATAGCCATCAGGTTGAAGAGCAAAATCATCCTTATTGCACCTCACTGGCCTCATCAGATTTGGTTCCCCTTCCTGTGGCCTCATCTTCTTTGCCAATCTTGGATACTGGATCCGATTCCAGATCTCCTGTCACATCCGACAGACATGGTTCATCTGGATATCTCAAATCTCAAACTAACAGCGTGGTTTATCCAATTTCACTAATAGCCAGACAACTGATGCTCTCTTCACCTGTAAATCATATGCTTTTATCTTCCCATAAACCTTCAACAAGAAAGCTTTATATAAGTAAATGGAAAAGATTTGTTTACTGAGCACGACAAAAATATATTGACCCCTTTTCAGCTCCGATGCATAACATACCTGAATTTTTTAGCTTTGATCTTTAATGAGGGGGTAAGCTTCTCTCCCATTAATGTTCAATTAGCAGCAATATCTAATTTTCATAATGGATTTGAAAATTCTTCTGTAGCCTGTTCTAAACTTTGTAAAGCATTCTTGAGAGGCACTCTTCTATTGAGATCCCTGTGTAAAGATCCTACTCCACCATGGCATTTGAACTTGGTGCTGCAAGCCTTAATTCATTCCCCCTTTGACCTATCAGTGAAATGTGACTTTAAATTCCTAACTTGGAAAACTGTCTTTCTATTGGCCATTACCTCAGCTAGAAGAATTTCAGAACTTCAAGCCTTGTCATTGAAATCTCCCTACTTGATTTTTCGTAGGGATAGAGGTACATTACGAACCAAAGCATCTTTCCTTCACAAGCTGGTGTCAGAATCCAATGCAATCAGTCCATTAATTTGCCAGTATTCTTTCCTAAATTTACAAACAAAGGTGAATATATGTTGCATTTATTGGATATTCGCAGACAATTACTCATTTTTACATAGGACAAAAGAAATCAGAAAGACAGACCAGTTGTCTGTTTCTTTTGCAGATTTGAAATCAGGAAAGCTAGTGGCAAAAGTAACTCTAGCCAGATGGCTGGCAGATTGTATTTCTTTTATCTATAACAAACTGGGTCTAACCTTACCAAAATGTGGAAGAGCCCATTCAGCTAGGTCCATGACAACTTCTTCAGTCTTTCTGTCCAGAACTTCCATGGATGACATATGTGTAGCTGTAACCTGGATGAATCTTCATACCTTTATCACTCATTACAAATTAGATCTGGTCATAGAGCAGCTTTTGGCTCAGTTGTGCTCAAGAATATCCTTCCTTACAGTCTACCCATGGTTTTAGGTAGCTGGGGACTCTATCCCAACAGTTGAGAATAGAATAAAAATTGAGAACATCACATAAAGAAGTTATGTACTACTCACCATAATGTTCCATCTGTGTTGTCCATTTTCATTCTTCCTCATCTTCCTGCCCAACAACCCCCATTCCTTATTTCAACAAGCTTCTGAAAGAATGAGACATTGTAAAGACACCACTGTCCTGTAAGACTGAGCTCCAGATTTAGTTCCCGCTGTAGGACATATATGTTTTTATGTATCTTTATATATGCATATTGGTAGATACCACTTCAGGTAAAATCGGCAAACAAGATCTGGGGTATGTTATGGGTTGGTTCATTGTGGTTAAGGGAGAAGCTTGAGAGCTTTTTGGTTACCATGAGCTTTAGTGACGGCCAAGTCCGATCCGAACCCAGCAGTTGAGGAAGAATGAAAATGGACAACACAGATGGAACGTTATGGTGAGTACATAAGTTCTTTTTATATAGACTTTCTTTCACTGAGTCATTGAATGAAAGAGCATTTTTAAAAATTGCCCAAGCAGCATTGAACAGTCTCAGAAGAAATAAGGGACACTGCAATCTTAAAAACTTTAAGAAACAATTAAAAGAATATGTTAGAAGCAAATAGGTCTGGGTGCTTTAATAAACCTAATTAAAATGAAACAAACTGAACTCAACTCTGTTATGGATACTTATATAATTATTATGTGAAAGCTATTGATCATTTTATAATTATTGTGTGACAGTTATACATTTATGGATGTAAGTATCTGCTTTTAAGCTAAGAGCATAGTTAATAATATGGTTATAGAATGATTTGTCACAGCCTGTTTTTATTAACGATGTAATATAATGCCCACATGTAATACATGTCATATTCCATATAAGTACCTGCATTAGGCAGGCAATAGTAGTACTACAAAAAAGTTTTGCATGTCTCTGATCTGATGCTATCCGTGTCATTATTCATCACGGGTGGGTCTTGGATCTGACCTCAGATCAGAGCCGGCAATTAAAGAACAGATCCAGAGCTCCAGCTCCTCCCCTTCCCATAATCCCCTGCTAACCTATAACCCCCAGATCTCATTTGCCGTGGAAACGCTAGGACGTGTTATCCTGTAGCTCAAGCAACTCTGTCAGATAAGTGCTAATAAGTTTTTTTCTTTTGGGTTTTTTTCTTTCCTGTCTTTTAGCCTTAGTGTGCTCTTTACCCCTGTCTTCTTTTAGAGAAATTAGTTTAGGTTTCCTCCCCTCCCTGTAGCTTTTCTAAGTTTTTTTCTTCTAAGTTCCCACCCTTTTTTCCCAGGTCTTTTCGGTAGCTTTTTGGGTTAAGGGTAAACCTTAGCTGTCCTTTCCTTAACTAATTGTCTTGTCAGTAAAGGTAGTTTTTGTCTCGGGCCTTCTCTACCTTCTTTTTCATGTAGAGAGTGTGGGTGTTTGTACGCATTTGTGTCTGTCAGACTGTCTGGTAAAGATGTCTGAGAACCATTCTGGTTTGCATGAGGAGTGTGTTTATTGCTTAGGAGAGAGTCACCTGGTGGTTGAACACAACATTTGTGCCGCATTCAACCCCAGGGCTCTCATGGATAATAGGAACAAGTTGCTGTTGAAGGGGCTAGCAGAGGGAGGTCCTCTAGCTTCCAGCTCCCCCTCTAAGACTTCTGCTGATCCTAAAAGGAAGACGACTTCTTCCTCTAAACAGTCCCTTTCAAAAAAGTCGAGGCTGTTGGATCGCATCCCAGCCTCTTTGGCTTCGGATCTGGGCTCTTCCACTCTGACACCTTCAGATTTTATTCTGTCAAATCCAACACATCTGCGCCTCAGAGGTCCTTGGATCAGACTCGGCGCAAACCGTCTTCGAATCTGGCGTGTCTGTTGGCTGCATCTACAGTGCTGACTAAAGCATTGGATCCATCCAGGACTTCTGTTGGATCTGATAGTCGTTAACAGTTCCACCTCGAGGTCCAGGAGCTTGGTTCAGAGGCATAGGAGTCGGTCTCCCTCCCGAGATAGTAGATTATTGACAGGTTCTCCGGCAAGGTCGGGACATTCTTCTGTATCTTCCAGGTCTTCCAGAAGTCTGCTTCCCAAAGATATGGATAGGATGACGAGGAGTTTCCTCAAGGCCCAAATCGGGTTAGGCTTGTTGCCATCCCCGGCTCAGTTGCCTAGGGGACCTTCTGCATCAGTGGGACTTCACCGTCCTTGTCAGACCCATCTGTGTTTGGATCGCCAGGATCAGAGCATTCCCTGTGAGAGACCGAAGGTGTCAGGACCAGAGTTTTCATACCGTTCCCTCCCTTTGGGGGACCTTTGCACTAGACAGCTCGGGGATGATATCATCTGGCAATGTCTGTGCTACATCCGTGGGAGAGGAGAGGGTGGCCTCATCCAGTCCACTGGCCTTCCGGGCAGTAGAGAGGACCTTCTTCAGGTGAGCAGTTACCTCTCCATCTCTATAGTCGAGACCTCATTATCCTTCCAGGGTCAGTTCTCCCATGAGCACCTTCAGATGGGCATTACCCCGCTTGGGTCCCTGCCTCTTCTGAGTCTTCCCCAAAGCCCATCATGGAGGAACCTCCTCAGAAGAGGATGTGCAAGAGGAGGCATGTGGACTGCCCTAGAGAGTCTCTCAATGAGGATACAGATTTTGAGGAGGGAGATGGGTCCCCCAGACTTCCGTCTAAGGAAGTGTTCTTTGGGACATCCTCGAAATTCTCAAACAAAGAGGCGGTTGTTCTTCCTCCACCCCATCTTCACAGTAATCCATGTTCCTGAAGGCCTTCTGGATGGGCCCGTCATCTACCTGGGTGTCCCCCCTGCCAACGTGCTCATGGAACTTATCACCTACAGGGCATGGAAAGAGCCGGACACAGTGGAACCAATCCCCAAATAGGCTGATAAAATTCTTAGCCCCTCCAAGGATAAGACCTTTTGGAGTAAGGGCGTCCCCGTTGATGTCATCATGGTGGCCGCCGCTACTAAGAAGGAGCTGGCCAAACAGAGCTCCGTGGTCCATGCCCCGAACAGAGAGTCTCAAGCGATTGACCACTTTGGAAAGCACACGTTTGCCTCAGCTACATTCGGACTGAGAGCAATCAGCTACATTTGGACTGAGAGCAACCAGCTACATGGCACACTTTACCAGGCTTCAAAGGGATTTGGTGTCAGAACTCACCACTTCCCTTTCAGAGTTACTGCTTCCGGAAAGTCTCATATTGGTCACTGTGAAGCTATCCACTCTAAATTCCCTGGCTAATGCTTTGATGAAGTTGATCTCCAATGCAGCGGAGGCCACCTCTCAAGCGGCGGGCACAGGCATTGCCATTAGACAGCATGCTTGGCTTTGCAGGTTTGCAGACCCCTTTAAGGTGTCTTTCACTAACGCCCCCTTTGGTGGGTCAGCTTTGTTTGGTCCCTCCGTCAAAGAGACATTGACCCAAAACAAGCAGGAGGGGAAGACTGTCCACCGTGCGGATCAAGTTCTCTACTCCCTAATGATCCTTTTCCAAGAATTAGAGGAGTAGTAAGAAACTTTGGTTCTGCGGGACTCAGTTCTCTTCTTCTGGCCGGGGTAGAGGACTCAATGGCAGATGCCACCCCTGACGCAGAGGGGTTCGCAGAACCAGGGCTCCCGGGAGCCTTTCTTGGAGAAGCCACTCAGCACTCCTGAGGTGCTGCCCGGCTGTCCTGGCATGAAGGCAGTTGGGGGACAACCCTCCATTCACCCACTAGCCTGGGCAAGTATCACCTCAGATCAGTGGGTGTTAAAGATTATTTCCAGGAGTTACTTCATTCCCTTTTCTCAGCCCCTTCCAATTCACAAGTCTCTCCTAGACATTCCACCCTGCCACAGGGAGTTGGCCTATCTTGAGGTCCAAGACCTTCTTCTAAAAAGAGCCATCCAAGAGGTCCCAACAGGACAATGAGGGTCCGGAACTTATTCTCGCTTCTTTTTGGTGCTGAAAAAGACCAGGGACCTGTGACCCATTTTGGATCTCAGATAACTGAACCTGTCGGTCAGGAAGTCCACATTCGGGATGGTCAGTGTTCAGTCTGTTCTGACTCTTCTGCTCAAGATGAATGGATGTGCTCAAGTGGATCTCAAGGATGCATGCAATCATATCAAAATCAACAGATGTTCCAGAAGATACCTGTACTTACGGTTAGGGGCCAAGCATTACCAGTTCAGATCCCTGGCCTTTGGACTCACCACAGTCCCCTGAATGTTTACCAAGTATATGGCAGTGGTGGCAGAATAGAATCCATGATTGCAAAGTCATCCCCAGTGAAACAGTCGGCCCACAGCATAAACCAGTAGTTGCCACAATCAGCTGCAAGCAGTGGTTAGAGAAGGCTCTAAGGTCAACAGCGACCAGGCTGAAGACCTGGAAGTTGACAGGAGAGAAAGTACAACAGTTCAAGGAATTACTCAAGCCTCTGGCACCCCAAGAAGAGGAAGGAATAGGTGGAGTTGAAGAAGAATGGCAGCACCTAAAACAGCATGTGTTAGGACTACAGAAAAGATATGTGGCAGAGCTAGGTATGGAAATAAGGTACATAAGGAAAGGTGGTGGTGGAATGCAGAAGTCCAGGAAGTCAACAAAAGAAAGGAGGAGTGCAGGAAGAAGTGGGAGACAGAAAAGACTGACCAGGCTAGGAAGGACTACTGGTTGGCTAACGAAGCTAAGAAAGAAGTTGCAGTAGCAAAGAATAGGGCATCAGAGGCACTGTACCAACTTCTGGAAAGTGACTCAGTAAAGGGCACAAAGAAACTATATCAGGTTGCAAGGCAAAGAAAGAAAGATAAAGAAGATAGTCAGACACCCTTCATCAGGGATGCCAGCAACAACCTGCTCACCAGTCCAGAGGACATCAAAGGCAGATGGAAGGAGTATTTCCAGCAGCTTCTGAATGAAGAAAACCCCACAGAAGCTGTACTGACCCAGAAACAGCCTACAGTGAGAGAAGAAGAGGAGCCCACCCTAGAAGAAGTAAGAACAGCATAAGGATGATGAAGTCAGGGAAAGCAGCAGATATAAAGATGTTGGGGGAGATAGGGGAGAAATGGCTCCTGAGGGTACTAACAGCAGTGTGGAGAGAAAGGCATACACCAGATGACTTGAGAATAAGCATACTCTTGCCATTGTACAAGAACAAAGGGGACATCCACAACTGTGGGCAGTACAGAGGCATCAAACTGCTATCACATTGCATGAAAGTTCTGGAGAGGATGATTGATAAACAGATACGCAGAGTAGTAGAATGTAAGATGGGAGATGAGCAGTTTGTATTCAGATCAGGATACAGCACAATTGACCCAATGTTTGCATTGAGACAAGATACTTGAGAAGAAGCTAGAGATGAGGAGAGAGTCCAACTGGGCGTTCCTAGATTTGGAGAAAGCATATGAGGAGAAAGCATATGACAAGGTCCCTAGAAAGCTGGTCAGGTAGTTTGAAGTCCCAGAAACATTGGTAGATTTAGTGCAGGCTATGTACAAGGACCAATTGACTCAAGTGCGAACAGTGTTCAGCCTCACAAAGGGGTTCCCAGTGGGAGTGGGTGTACATCAGGGTTCAGCTCTGAGCCCACTGCTGTTCATACTGGTGATGGACCACATTAGCAAACAGGTTGGAGGGGATAGATAAACAAAGCTGCTATATGCAGATGATGTGGCAGTACAAGCAGACTCTGAGCTAGAATTTCAGGAAAGGATAGGAGAATGGAATGCAAATCTAAAGGCAGACGGGATGAAACTAAGCACAGATAAGACAGTGGTCATGGCAGCAAATTGGGGAAATCAGAAGAATCTGAGATTAGAGATAGAAGGGAAGATAGTGGAACAGGTAAACAGCTTAGTATCTGAGAGGGGTAGTTGAGGAGAAGGGTAATCTGTATGAAGTGGTCAAAGCTAGAATCAGGCTTCAGCCAACTGGCATAGAGTATCAGGTGTAGTCTATGACAGACAAATGCCAAAGAAGCTGAAAAGTAAGGTGTACAAGGCAGTGTTGCGACCAGTACTACTGTATGGTACAGAAACCTGGGCAGTAAAGGTAGAACAGTTGAAGAAGCTAGAGGTGATGGAAATGAAGTGCCTGAGAAAGGTGGTAAGATGCACACTGTGGGACAGATGAAGAAATGAGGACATAAGAGCAGAAGCCAAAGTAGCTCCAATTGCAGGAAAGATCAAAGAGAACAGATTACGGTGGTTTGGGCACGTGTAGAAAAGCAGAAGACAATCTGGTGAGGAAGATTTGGGACAGACAGGAAGAAGGTAAGAGGAAGGGTGGATGTCCAGCAAAGAGTTGGATGGATTGTGTGAAAGAAGATCTGCAACAGTCAGGCATGAGTGTTGAAGAAGGCAGGAGTGTGGCACTGAATCGAGAGAGTTGGTGACAGTTAACACGATACCCCGACCCCATGGAGAAAAATGGAGAAAAGGGTCTGATGATGATGATGATGGCAATGGTGGCAGCTCATCTCCAGTTGCAAGGATTCCAGGTCTTTCCATACCTGGACAATTGGCTCCGCACGGGCTCCACAACATATAAACTTTCAATGGCCACTGACTATATCCTCAACCACTTTCAGGATCTTGGCATCACGGTCAACCTGTCCATGTCCAATCTTTCTCTGTGTCAGAACCTAGAGTTTATCCGGGTTCTTCTGAACACAATGTCAGAGACTGCAGCACTTCCTCTTCACAGAATTCAAATAATTCGGGACCAGGTCCATCAGTTGCTGACTCTCGATCATCCCACAACCCACTTAATCTTGCAGGTGCTAGGCTTGATGGTGGCTGCCATCCAGTTAGTGCCTCTCGCCAGATATCACATGTGGGTCCTGCAGTGGACCCTGGCATTCAGTGGTCTGCTCAATTTCACCTCATGTCCATGACCATCAGGATCTCTCAGTTGTGCAGAAACAACCACCTTACATGGTGGCTTTAAGCTCAGGATCTAATTCTAGGCAGACTCTTTTGTCTTCCCCAATCCAAGACCACTGTGACTACGGACGTCTCCCTGATGAGGGGTGAGGATAATTTTCAAAGCAGGACAGTTCAAGGCATGTGGTCCCCTATAGAGACTAAATTGCACATAAATGTCGTGGAGATAAGAGCAGTCCTTCTAACATTGCAAGCCTTTCATGAGTCTCTCCCTCTGGGGACTATAGCACTTCAAATGGACAACATGGAGATGGTCTGGTACATCAGCAAGCAAGGGGGGGAATATGGTCTTTTATCCACTGTGCAGAGAGGCCATGAGAGTGTGGGAATGAACAATGTCTTCCAGGTGCTTTCTTATTGCAATGTACTTCCCGGCAGTTCCAACACGTTGACTGACAAACCCAGCAGATCTGTCCTGAGTCCTCACAAGTGGTCTCTGAATCTGTCAGTGGCATATCAGATGTTTGACACTTGGGGTCTACCTTGCTGCAATCTTTTTGCCTCCCCACTCAACCACAATTGCAGCAACTACTTTGCCCTGATCCCTCTGACAGGGGAAGTCACCCAGGGATGCTCTGGTTCACAACTGGCCGTCGGGACTTTTATATGCTTACACACCAACTCCCCTCATTCCCAAAGTTTTGCAAAACGCCTGTCACCTGAAGACTCCTCTCATACTCATTGCCCCCTTTTGGCCTCATCAAGCATGGTTCTCCCTGCTTTGGTCTCATCTGAAATATCCTCCCTGGATATCGGATCCCACCCCAGATCTCATTTCCCACCCTTGAGGGCTTCCTCTTCCCGACCTCCTGTCTCTTTGTCTAACTGCATGATTCCTCCAAATCCAGTGATCCTTTCCCAGTCCAGGTTTGCCACTCCGGTGAAGAATATTATCTTAGCCTCTCACAAACCATCTACCAAGAAGGTATATTCTAGTAAATGGAAAATATTTTCAACTTGGGCCAGGCAATAAAATCTAGACCCTTTTTCAGCCCCTATTCCTGACATTCTGTTGTTCTTGGCTTCTGTTTTTCAGGAAAGGGCTAGTTTCTCCACGATTAAACTCCAGTTGGTGGACATCTCTAATTTTCACTTGAATGAGGATCCCACCTTTTCTTCCAGACTGTGCAAGGCCTTTGTCAAAGGGGTCTTTCTCCTTAGACCTCCTATCAAAGATCCCTCCCCACCATGGAATCTAACCCTGGTGTTGCAGTCTTTGACACAAAAGCACTTTGAGCCTGCAGCTTCTTATGGTCTTAAATTTCTACCCTGGAAGATGGCCTTCTTAGTGGCTATTATGTCTACCAAGACAGTTTCCAAGTTGCAAGCTGTCAGCATTAAGCCCCCTTTTATGGTTTTTCACAAGAACACGGTGTCTCTCAGGACTAATCCTTTGTTTGTTCCAAAGATAGCTTCAGAGGCCAATCTTAACCAGTCTGTCCAACTTTCTGCATTCTTCCCTAATTACTCTAATAAGGGAGAATATACGTTGCATTGTTTGGAAGTCCATAGACAGCTACACTTTTATCTTAAGAGGACTGAAGAATTTCAGAAGTCAGATCAACTCTTTGTGGCCTTCTCTCAGGCCATAAAAGGTCTGGCAGTTACCAAGGTATCGATTTCCCGATGGATCACCAAGTGTATTTCCTACATTTAGGATAGCAGGCACATTGAACTTTTTAGACAAGTTAAAGTTCACTTTACTAGGTCTGAGGCTTCTTGGCTAAGCTTTCATTGGATGAGATTTGTGTTGCTGCTACTTGGTCTAATCCCCACACGTTTGTTTCACACTGTAAGTTGGATTTGGTGTATAGGAACAAGGCTTCCGTTGATTCCTCTGTGCTCCGCCATATCCTTCCCTGATTCCTCCTAGGGTTCATAGTAGCTGGGGACTCTGACACATCTGTGATGAATAATGACACATAGCATCAGATAAAGAGTTATGTTGTTGTTGTTGTTTGTCTTTCAGCTTTTCCCGGTTAGGGGTTGCCACAGTGGAACTCCGGTCCGCTAATGATTGGCAGTTGTTTTTTTATGGTGTCGAGTTGCCAGCCCGATGCCCAACCTTCAACAAAGGCACACCCATTCAACGCATGTCTTTCGAATGCCCATTCGACCGCGGGGAGGACAAGCAGACCACACAGAAGGCACTCCCAACCCAAGCCGAGAATCGAACGGGAGAACCTCTTGCTGTGAGGCAACAACGCTACCGCTGCACTACCGCAGAAGTATCAGGTAAAGAGTTATGTACTTAAATCTGGAATCTGTGCTATCCAGTGTCATTATTCATCACATTCCCACCCTCCTTCCTTCTGGAGACCTGGTAGATGTGAAGGGATGTTTTGTCTTGAGGAGTTTTTAGTATTATGGGAAGTCTGTGCTGCTTTTTCTCTATCCAGCAAACTCGATCTGAGGGTTATAGGTCAGCAGAAGATTATGGAAAGGGGAGGAGCTTGAGCTCTGGGTGTGTCCTTCAGTTGCCAGCTTGGATCTGAGGTCAGATCCAAGACCCATCCGTGATGAATAATGCACTGGATAGCACAGATTCCAAGTTATGGTAAGTACATAACTCTTTTTATGTCTACTTTAACTACAGGTTTACCTATTTTGATATCAATGTTAACATCTAAATGCATCTCTGAATGACTTCTTATATTCTTCTCATGCTGTTCTTTTGAATACATTTGTCCAGTTCTCTTTTCCTTTGCTTTGCTATAAGGCCCAGGTCATGACTGAAAGGGTCCTTGAACCAGTGTACTTACCTGGTAAACCAGTTATAGATAGATAGGATAGAGTGGTTTTATTACTGGGATAATTTTGAAAGCTATGTAATGTATATTTTTCTGTTGCACATCTACTTAATTGTGTGATTCCACCAAAGAAGATTTTCATTTACCTCCATATTTTTTTCCTATCATTATTTGTTCATAACTGCAGAAGTTACTGTAACTCAACAGTAGTATCCTGAGGGAGCAGTCTTATTTGGTCTTTAAGGATAGTATCTTAGTATATTTACATATGTATGTCATTTATTCCATCTTTATAGGAACACAGATTTATTTATTTATGAGTTTTATTTTACTGTCATGTTAAAGGCGAAGGTTTTGTGAACTCTGCTAATTATAGAAGGTATAACCATGGGTGTGGAGCAGAAAGATCATGTTTATCACTATGATAGCTAAGATATTGCGATCCCTGTTTAGATTTCACATTATTTGTTCCAAATTGTTTTGACTCACATAGTCAATTAATATTTGGGTTTATCTATCTATCTATCTATCTATCTATATATCTATCTATCCTAACTAGTTTATCCACTTACTGTTTGAGTAGTTTAAATCCTTCATAAGGATTGCATTTTCTTTTGTCTTTTTTGATGGTTGGGAACTAGTATTTTTTTCACCATTGAACATTAACCCCTGGACAGAGCTTATTTCTTCCTTGAAAGAATGTCTTTCCTTATAGATAATACTTGTATTGACAAATCTCTCATTATAACTTTTTTAATGACTCCATTTTTAAGTCAGTCTCAGTACATCTGAAATTGTTTTGCCATTGGCAGCTGCTTATTGCTCAGAAAAAAACAGACATCTCACAACTCTTCTAACAATTTTTCATGCTTTTCTAGGAACTGTGTAGAGCATATATTCTTATTTCCTGGTCCTTGTTTAGTCTTTCTTTACTTTCAAATCATATTCTGTAAACTGAGTAACATCCTCTGCGGTTGAAGGTCTGATTACACCTAAACTTTTTTTTTTTTTTTTTTTATTTATTTATTTTTTTTGCAGTTGACAAATTAATAGAATTTCTTACATAGTATACTGTTGATAGCAGTGCCTTTTCTATATGCATAACTACAGAAACTCATGTAATGGCTGCTTGATGCCTGGCATTGACATTTGCACAGTTGCTTTGACTTTTTCTCTATCAGGCTTCCATGCCACTGATATTATTATATAACCCATTTATTTCAAATACATCATTCTAATTTTGTATTTGTTTTTATTTAAGTTAAACTGTTGTTGCCGTAATTTATTTAACAACCACATCAGTCTCTTGTTATATACTCTTCTTATGTCTGAACCCATGCTAATAGGTATGTAGTGTATACAGTACAGAGCTTTGAATATGCTAATGCCTAGGTATGGGGAAATGCTTCTAATGTGGTACACATTACATCTAGAAGTCATTTGGAATAAGTACCTCATGGAGGCTAGACACTCTTTTCTGGTGTCTATACTGTATACGGAGCATTCTAATATGCTACAGATCATCAGTTATGTTTACAGCACTTTCAAATCTTCCTGTTGCAAAGTAAAAAAAGCCCAGTCTAGTCACATCTCTCACTTTACATTCATAAACTTAAGTATTTGCATTCTCCTCCACAACATGCTATAGCTAGTTAGCACTGCAAATTTTGTCATGTAGAACAGTATTCAACACATACTTGCTCTTCAATGCCATTCACCAGACCTGCACAGTAGCACATGCACAGTTCATCTTTCACTGCATTTGCAAACATGGCATTCACAAAGGGGTATGATTCCTATTGCTATATTCAATCTGCAGTAGTCCCCCTCCCCCTCCATCATCAGAATAATACCAGCTTTCATTTTATCTCTTTCCGTATTATGAGAAGGATTTCTGTTTGGACCCATTGTCAGACTGTGATGCCATTTCAAGGTTCCAGTGCAACCTGCAGTACTTCCTTGTTTACTTATTTGTTCTGTTGTTTTGATCACTTACTTTATAAAAAGACCTAAAGGAGCCTACAGTTTAATCAGTGGCACTTTATTCTTGGAGTGCCATATCCTGGAAGAAAGTTCAAGTGCAATATCTTCAAAGTTTGCTGCAGTACCAAGTTCAAGGTCTCTGATTCTTGAAGGAGAAAGATTACTGTTTTATCCTTAAGGTTAAGAGACCTTGGAATTAGTATATTTAGAGGTGAAGGGCAGTGAGGGATGCAGCAGACCTCACCTCTCTTTCATAAACAATTGTTTTTGTTGTTGTAGTAACTTTAATTCATTCTTTGAGCTTTCATGTGTAGTTGTAATGTTTATTCACTGCACTGAGTGAATATGAGAGTTGAACTTCCAACTGTAAATTCTGTGTCCCAGCATGTTCAAATCCTAATAATTATTTTTAGGTGTGTTTTCCATGTTTTGTTACTAACACAATATCAAGACATTGTGCCTCCGTCAAAACCCTAAGATCAGGTTGCTTTTGCCATGACTGTAGTCATTGGTACTCCTTGTTTTATTTTTTTTCTCTTCCCTTTTTGCCTTATCCATATTGACTTTAGGTATGCTTTCTCATGTGTTCAACAGATCTAGTTATATTGTTTCCATTAGCTGAACGTATGTCACAAGCTGCTGTGATATTCGAGAGGGTGCTCCTCTCTTGGCTAATTTAAATATTTGCTGAAGAAACAAACCCATCAGTAAGGATTCTGCTTTCCGTCTCAAATAGAGATGGGTTGTCTTGCCTTTATAGACCTACACCCATTCCAATTGATCCCCAGTACTCATTGAAGTCTTGACCGCCAAACAGTTGTTTGACAGTAACAAGACAGTAAATGACCCTCTCCTCAGAGGGTGCACCACACACACACACACACACACACACACACTCAGTCATGCCTAGGGCCAATTTAGAGTGTACAGTCCACCTATTGCGTGTCTTTCGAATGTGGGAAGAAACCGGAGCACCCAGAGGAAACCCACACGAATGCAGGGAGGACATGCAAATTTCACACAGAAGGCACCCCAACTGAGAATTAAACCGGAGAACCTCTTGCTGTGAGGCGACAATGCTAACTGCTACACCAGTGCACCACCCAACCTGCATTATGGATAAGGTGCACATTTGTAGATTTTGTGATTAGCTGAAAACTTAGTTTGCACGAAAAACTAATTGGTCATAAGTTCAGCTCCATTGTTTTCTTGTTCCAGGGGGAATTTCTGTCTCTGGTGCATCGTTCAAGAGCATTGAAAGGTATATCTCTCATATCTGACAATGACCTCCACCAAAGATCTGTGTGAAACAATACTGCAGGAGAAGGTTGCTATAGAACTGTGTTTCTCGGCTGTTTTAGAAGGCAATATTACTCATAATTCCCTGTTTGATATTTATGCTTACTTGATTTAACTCAGACTATTATGTGTTTATTATCTGTGGTAGAACTTAATTGCCTGTTGATTCACACTGTTTCACCCTTTGTTTTTATATAGTGGAACTGAATGAAACTGGATTTAAATTTGTGAGAAAGTGTATCAATGCGGTGGAGACAAAAGGTAGGACTGGACTCAAATACTGTTGTTGAATAAGTAAATTAGTGGATATTGTAATATTTCTTATAATTATGTGATTTATTTATTTTTATTTTACATTTGTTGACCAGGATAGTCCGATTGGATACATATCCATTTTCAGCGGAGGCCCGGGGAGAAAAGCTCCATACAGATACAAAGAACAAAAATACAATACAAAAACATAACAACGCAAAAACAATGCAAGAAAGCATGCAAAAAAACAGGCACATATGTGTGTGTATGTGTGTGTGTATATATATATATATATATATATATATATATATATATATATATATATATATATATATATATATATATATACACATACACATATATGGGTTCACTATGAAATCTCGAAATACTGAAATCCCGAATTTCAGTATTTCGAAATTACATAGCCGAAACCTTCAAATCCCGAAAACCCATAATCGTGAAACTCAAAATCCTGAAACTACACTACACACACAGCACACACATAAACATACACACAGCTTCCCCCCACAAGCACACAGACAAACCTAGACTACACCCCCCCTACTTATATATACTAACTCCGAGATTGCACAATCAGACACACAAAGGTAACTCACACCCACACATTTCACAGTCTCTCACGCACACACACACACACACACACACACACACACACACACACACACACACACATCACAGTCACAACACACACACACACACACACACACACACACTGACATACACTAAAGCCCCTAACCAACACATTTACACATACATACATACTCGAACTAACACCTAACCATTTACACACCGCATCACCAGAAGCGCTAATTCAAAGTCTCCATACTTCGGGATTTTGTATTTCGCTCTTCTGGTGTTTCCAGATTTCAAGGCTTCGATGTTATAATTTCAAAATACTGAAATTCGGGATTTCAGTATTTCAAAATTATGAACGGAACCCATGTATATACATATATATATATATATATATATATATATATATATATATATATATATATATATATATACACACACACACACACACACACACACACACACACACACACACACACGTTAGGTCATTTCCTAGAGCAAAATAATTCAAAATAAGAAGCTGTTACAATTTTACATATAAATCTCTTTTCATATTCCAAGTCACGTCTCTGTATACGTTGCAGGGGATCAAGAGGTCACTTGTTTAATCCACTTGATTCGGAGCTACTGATGTTTCAAACTTGCCTGAATAGTGTTTTCTAAATCACTGTTTTCTGCTGACAAAAGGTTTAAAAATTCTTGAGTGATCAGAAGTTACTTTTATTTTTAATCTGAGTCTGTAACAATAATTGTGTAGTACTTTTATGAAGCACTACATTTGCTAAGTCACAGTTTGTCAAGTACAGGTTTTCACTTACTTAGGTTCACCAGTATTTGAACAGTTACATGACACATCTGTAGAAGACTGCACAGTCTGCTGTGGCAGCACTCATTCACCACTTTGCATTAAATGGCAGGTGGTGGAACATACCTGTCGACTCTCCAAGTTTTTTGTCTCATATTTTTAGTTTGTTCCACATAAAGTTTTTGGTTTTCTTTCAAATCATCGAGGACAACGTCACTAAATAATTATGATGATATAAAAATGCTGATGTTCATCGTGCATACAGCTGCAGTAATCACAGATGGGTTCTCTGCCGTCAGGCGATCCCTCGGTCGGCCGAATTCCAAAGTCTTGGTCCGGCGTCAGTTGTCGTCGCTTTCTCTTCTGACGTCAGTGAGGCCAGAGTATATAAGACACAGCCGACGCCATGTTCTTCAGTCTTTTTTGCCGCGCGGTGCCCGAAGCAGAAGCAGTTTGCAAGTGCCGGTCGGCCAGCTCCTGAATTACGAAAATTTTGGAAACCGAAGTCTTCATTAAAGCTAAGTACCCCGTTGGGGAAACTTTTCTTGCCTCAGACCGATGTCAGAAAAAGTTAATAATTGTATTTCTTATGGGAAGCAAATACCGCATAAGGATTTCCATTCCCTCTGCATACCTTGTTTGGGCCCAGACCACGACGTCTCAGGCTGTCGCTTTTGCACTACCTTCAATAAACGCACTATTAAGCGTCGGGCGGAGTTCGCCCAACACTACTTTGGTAAAGCTTTTGATTATAAAATGTCGTCGGACACTCCGACTACCGTTTTTCCAAAAAACGCAAGGAAAAGGACCGGCACGCGAGACCCGCGGTCCCCGCCGACACCACGCCAAAACAGGCTACACGTGGTCCGGTTCTCAGCGAGACGCCTTTGCAGTCCCTGACTACTGACGACACTCCTTTGGCGGTGTCCTCTGTACCCGAGACCGCTGGGACCTTGGCCCTTTCCCAGACTACAACCACCGAAGCCTTTGCAAATGTTGAGCCTACTAATGTGGACAGGTCCACTTCCACCCATGGTGTCTTTAGGCCCTCATCTTCTTTTTCAATTAAGGCCTTTACTAAATCCAAAGCAGCCAGGTATCCCACGAGGCCTGTTGCACAGGGCCCATCTCCAGGTCCCATGCCTAAAAAACAGATGCTTAAAATGGCTGAGGATTTAATTACTCTTATCAGAGGTTCTCAACCCCCTCCAGACAAGAGACCCAGAGTGGGGGAAGATTCCCCCTCTTCTGATCAGGGATCCATTTTGTCAGAACATTCTGATGCAGAGGAACACTCGTACTCTCCTTTTGAGGATTCGGATGCAAAACAGTCCATCCCTTCTGTATCCCCCCCCTGAGGATTTTTCCTTTGGGGAAACCTTGCACACCTTGAGGGAACACTTCCATTGGGAAGGCCAAGACTTTTCAGATTCCAAGAAAAGACTTGGGGAATTTCTTTTGTTACCTCAACACAGACCTCTGGTGATACCCCCTGTTTTGGACATACTTGAATGTGTCTATTCGGAGGCTTGCCTTAACCCGGATTCTCTGCCTCCTGCACCAGTCAAACCTGATAGGTATTACAGAGTACCCAGCTCTCACCAATTTCTCTTCAAAAGCCATAATGCTGACCCTGAAACCATTTCACAAGGCCCCAAGGGATTGAAGGCCTCCACTGCCAAGAATCCACTTCCTGCAGAAAGGGAATCAAGATCCTTAGAAAGGTGGGGTAAAAAGGTATATACCTCGGCCACCCTAGCCATGAGGGTCTTAAATTGTCAGCTTCATATGATTAAATATCAACAGTTCCTGTTATCACAATTAAGGAACAAAATGTCTCAACCTGAACAACCAGATTTAAAGGAGTTACAGGATATGATGCATAGTGCGGAGCAAGTGGGTAAACACACCTTACAATGTGGTTATGATGCCCTAGAGGCTTCAAGTAGAGCAGCTGCTACGGGATCAGTCATTCGCAGACATGCTTGGCTTAGAGAACAAAACTTGCCTGATCATGTGAAAGCTAAACTTCTAGATGCTCCTTTACAAAAGGATGTGCTGTTTGGTACTAATGCTGAGGAGATATTACGGAAAATGGAAGAAAAGGCCAAATACATGCAAACTGTCAAAACCTTTTTCCAGGTCCAACCACCACGTTTTAGCAGAAATTGGCCTTCAAAAAACTGGTCCTTTCCAGCCACTGACAAGCCCCAAAGAGGTAGATACAGACGCACAAGGGGCAGAGGGCAATCACAAGGATCATATAGAGGACGACAATGGCAAACTCCAGCGCCAAGAGGTGGCAAGGACAGTGCACAACAATACAGGAAGCAAACCCAATGACTCCCTCATTTCCATGCCAAGCACGTCTCAGCTGGCAGCACCGTTGGGAGGAAAGCTAGCATTATTTGCAAACAATTGGCATATTGTCACAACAGAAAAATGGATCCTGGACATTATAAACAGAGGCTACAAATTTCATTTCCACACTCTTCCAAAAATGAGAGGCATGCCAAACCTGCCACAGAATCAAAGGGCAGAGGCACAACTACAAATTTCAAAGCTCATAAGCATGAGAGCTATTCAAGAGGTACCTTCTCATGAACAAGGTCAAGGTTTTTATTCAAGGCTTTTTCTGTACCAAGGAAAGGAACCGACTGGAGACCCATTTTGGACTTATCCATCCTAAACACATTTCTACTGCACCAAAATTCAAGATGCTCACATTACAGCAACTTCTTCCCATGCTGGGCAAGGAGTTTTGGCTGGTAACATTGGACCTCAAGGAGGCATACCTGCATGTCCCAATCAGACAAAGCTGCAGAAGATACCTCAGATTTCTTGCAGGTTCAATCCACTATCAATTCTCTGCATTGCCCTTTGGCTTATCTACTGCGCCCAGAGTATTCACAAAGTGCCTGGCATCAGTGATTGCCTACTGCAGACTTCAAGGGATACAAATTTACCCTTATTTGGACGACTGCCTGATCCAAGCGGACAGCAAACACATACTTCTGGAACATCTGACATATGTGACACGGCTATTGCATGCTCTGGGATACACAATCAACAAAGAGAAATCAAGGCTAACACCATCTCAGAAAATAACTTTCCTGGGTGCCAACTTGGACACAAACACCCAGATGGCCTATCTTATGCCAGAAAAACAAGGGCAACTATCTCAGTACTTCAAAATACTAGCAAAAAGTACCAGGCTTACTGCAAGGAAAATCCTGCAGGCTCTGGGATTCATGGCATCTTGCATTCTTTTAATCCCATGTGCAAAGCTGCATATGAGGAAACTTCAATGGTACCTAAAAAACCTATGGTCTCAACACAGTCACAGTTTGGAAACAATACTACCAATAATCCCATGTTTGCAAAAGGAATTTCTATGGTGGGCCCAAGCATGTCAAGCAAACACAGGCCTCCCATTCTGCAAGCCTCAAGCAGAACAAGTTATCACAACAGACGCCTCAGATTACGCTTGGGGGCGCACATGACGGACAGGTGCATCCAGGGCAAATGGTCCCAAAAAGAAAAGCACCTCCACATCAATCAAAAAGAAATGCTAGCAGTAATAAATGCAATTACAGCTTTCAAGGACTTCCTGCATCCAGGACAATTACTGATAAGAACAGACAACACCACAGTAATGTGGTACATAAACAAACAAGGAGGAACACATTCATACCCCTTGTGCAGACTAGCCATGACCCTTTGGAACTTGGCTCTGGAATGGCAAATTGAACTTCAAGCACAGTACCTGCCAGGATTGGAAAACACGCTGGCAGACAAATTAAGCAGAAATATGACAGATCCACATGAATGGAAGTTACATCCGCAGGTGATTGCAGAAATAACCCAAGTGTGGGGGAGGCCAGACATAGATCTTTTTGCCTCCCACAGGAATCATCAATTGGAAAAGTTTTGTTCGAGGACCTTTCATCCAAAGGCCTGGAGAGTGGACGCCCTTTCATTCAGTTGGACAGCATGGACAGTTTACGCATTCCCACCTCTGCCTCTTCTGCCCAAGGTACTTTTGAAAGCAAGAGCAGACAGACCGAAGATGATACTGATTGCTCCAGATTGGCCAAGGCAACACTGGTACCCATTGCTGAGGAGCCTAACACATACTCCTCCCTGGTCCCTGCCTCTAATGCCTCTTCTGCTGACTCAGCACAGTTACAAAACTCTCCACAGTCAGCTGAAAACACTCAATCTCGCTGCATGGAAAATTCCTTAACACCACAACAGACCCTACTCTCCAAGGAGGTGCAGGATGTCATTTTGGAGGCCAGAAGACCCATCTACTAGAAAAGCTTACTCCGCAAAATGGAAGCGGTTTTGTTCTTGGAATGCGAAAAAAGGCCAGGACCCTAGAAAACTGAACTTGCCTCAGGTATTACAGTATCTAGCTGAGCTGCTGAACAGTGGACTTTCATTTTCTTCCATAAAAATCCATGCCTCAGCTATTTCTGCAGAATACAACACGGATCCTCCTTTATTTTCTCACCCACTCTTACGACAGTTCCTCAGAGGGGCTAAGAATATTAGACCACCAAGGAAACAACCAATACCAGCCTGGGATCTTAATTACATACTAGAAAAATTAACATTGCCTCCTTTTGAGCCAGCTGCCTCAACAGATTTGCAATATTTGTCCTGGAAAACTGCCTTCCTTCTGGCTATCACTTCAGCTCGTAGACTTTCGGAATTACAGGCCCTCATGGCGGTGCAGCCCTTCCTCATTTTCCATCAGGACAGGGTTTCCCTTCGTACCAACCCATCTTTTATGCCTAAAGTGGTATCTAGGGTAGCTTTAAATCAAGCCATACACCTTCCTACCTTTTACCCCAATCCTCAAAACAAAGGGGAAAGGCTGCTACATTCCTTAGACATCCATAGGCAGCTACGTTACTATTTGGACAGAACAAAGTCCTTCAGGAAATCAGAACAACTCTTTGTGTCCTATGCTGTAGGGGCTCAAGGGAAGCCAGTTTCCAAGCAGACTATTTCAAAGTGGATAGGCCACTGCATACGGTTTTGTTATTCCTATCATGGGAAATCTGTTCCTACAGGTATCAGATCACACTCCACCAGGGCCACAGCTACCTCTACAGCCTTCCTCAGAGGAGTTCCTACCAAAGATATTCTGGAGGCAGCCACTTGGAGTTCTGTACATACCTTCACAAAACACTACCACCTGCCTTTATATTCCAGAACAAGAGCAGGCTTTGCCACTGCTGTTTTGCAGGGCATTCTGGCTCAACCCAGTTCCTCTTAGTACCTACCACCCTGTGCGTAGCTTTGGGATTCTACCCATCTGTGATTACTGCAGCTGTATGCACGATGAACATAGTACAGTTTTGTACCTACCATAAATGAAGATGTTCGAGTGCTAATACAGCTGCAGTACAGGTTTCCCTCCCTCCTTCCCCACTTGGTAAAGGCATGGGGCCTAACAACCTCTTCATACAACCTGACTGGGTTATCCTTCTATGGTTTATTTGCTTGCAACCACTGTTTTTGGATTATATTGCATTGCATGTATACGCATATAAGCATAATTTATGTATTGCCTTCCTTCGGGGGGCACCTGACATCTGGGGCAAGAAAGACTGAAGAACATGGCGTCGGCTGTGTCTTATATACTCTGGCCTCACTGACGTCAGAAGAGAAAGCGACGACAACCGACGCCGGACCAAGACTTTGGAATTCGGCCGACCGAGGGACCGCCTGACGGCAGAGAACCCATCTGTGATTACTGCAGCTGTATTAGCACTCGAACATCTACATTTATGGTAGGTACAAAACTGTACTTTTTGGTAGATGATTTAAAGTCAGCATTTAACAAGTGTGAAAACACAAGTACTCATGAAAAATAAAAAAAAATTCAGAGCCTAAGAAAGGAGAATTCTGCTACACAACTAAAGATAATTATCTACACTGAGGACTAAAAAGGGTTCAATCATAAGAGAGAAAACACTACTAAAGAAGAACCAGCAAGAACTGGACATGGGACTCCTTTCTCTGTCCATTTAGAATCATGATACTTCTAAGCCTGTAAAACAGGAATGCAGAAACTTGCCTTAGAGAATGATTTTCAGGGATACTGTTTTTATGTCATCAAGGAAAGGAAAGTATGCATGCATCATTAATAATCATTAAACAACTGACATCATTCAGGAGCTATAGAACTCTGTAGGTGATTTCACACTAGGTGCTAGTACATATTTCAGGAGATATTGAACTCTGTAGGTGATTTCACACAAGGTACTAATGCACATTTCAGGAGATATGGAACTCTGTATGTGATTTCACACAAGGTACTAATGCACATTTCAGGAGGTATGGAACTCTGTAGGTGATTTCACATTAACTGCTAGTATACATGTTGGGAGACATACAGTTCTGTAGGTAATTTCACACTAGCTGCTAGTGCACATTTCAGGAGATATGGAACTCTGTAGGTGATCTCACACTAGGTGCTATTGCACATTTCAGGAGACATACTTTTCTGTAGGTGATTTCACACTAGCTGCTAGTATACTTTTCAAGAGATATGGAACTCTGTAGGTCATTTCACACAAGGTACTAATGCACATTCTGTAGGTCATTTCACACTAGTTGCCAGTGCACATTTCAGGAGACATACAGTTCTGTAGGTGATTTCACACTAGTTGCCAGTGCACATTTCAGGAGACATATAGTTTTGTAGATGATTTCACACTAGCTGCTAGTGCACATTTCAGGAGATATGGAACTCTATAGGTGATCTCACACTAGGTGCTGTTGCACATTTCAGGAGACATACTATTCTGTAGGTGATTTCACACTAGGTGCTAGTACACATTTCAATAGCTATGGAACTCTGTAGGTCCTTTCACACAAGGTACTAATCCACATTTCAGGAGCTATGGAACTATGTAGGTGATTTCACACTAGGTGCTAGTGCGCATTTCAGGAGACATACAGTTCTGTAGGTGATTTCACACTAGCTGCTAGTACACATTTCAAGAGATATGGAACTTCACACTAGCTGCTAGTGCAAATTTCAAGAGATATGGAACTCTGTAGGTCATTTCACACTAGCTGCTAGTGCACATTTCAGAAGACAGCACAGTCAACGGATGATTTTACAGGGGACAGGCTCAGTATTTATGATGGTTACTACTGAACACCTAGTTTAGTCATCAGTTAGACAACTGTCATTCTGTCAACCAGAACCAGTATTGATACATGAACCAGAGCTGGTACTTGGGTTGGCAGTAACCTGTAGTCCTACTGCTTTAATGTTTTGCTAAGTGATGCTGGAGACAGAACTGGTACAGCCTCCTCTACTTCAGTGGTATCAGTCTGGTATTCACTGAGCAAACTCTGGCCCAATATCCTTTTGGCACATTCTTTAGTGTCCTAGGATTTATACATTTAATGTGCTACTTTTTTGTTGAAGGAAGAAAAAAGACTCCCTCAGCTGAAGCTGATTTATGTAAGACAGATGGAATTCTATCCAAGACTGAGCACAGACAATTAAGAACTGAAGTAGCAATACCTGTCATTTGCTTCTACACCTAAGTCTATTAAATTGGTAAAATTTTCTGTTTTTTTTTTTGTGGGGCTGTCTGAAAGCATATCTTCTTCCCTAAAAGAAGCACTGCAGATCATTAAATAAGAGGAATTTCAAACTGGTCCATATCTCCTTTAATAAGTTTCTTTTAAGATGCATACAGGACTGTTTATAAAGCATCAGAATCCTAAACCTTTGCTTCTAAAAAGGCTAACAGATTGTACAGGGCTCTGTCTAGTTGATAGTAACCTGTTTGGAAAATTAACCAGTCTGTTATTAATTTCTCTTATCTACTGTTCATACCCTTTCACATATCTCTCAGCATTGGAATGTAGCTCCGGGACACATTTCAGCAGATAAGAAATCAAGGACAGTTGACATATTTAGCGTACATTTTTTTCTTGACTTCTAATAAGTGGCATAAATTACCTAGCACATGTGGTCTATAAATCTAAGAATTAACTTTTTGATGTTTGTGCTACATTGCAGACAATTGAAATCTTAAGATATTACAATCAAATTCCAATGTTATATTTACTAGTTGTTTTTTTTGAGGATAGGAGTTTTGTTTAAGCTTCCTAATAACTGTCTTACTTATGTTACTTTATTTTAATTGTATTTTCTGAAGTCACAACATTAATGCATATTCTTTACTCATTGCGTTATACTGTTTTTTTTTTAACTATGCATTTTGATTGTTTCCCCACATGTTTCTGGTCATGACTGAATAGTGTCCTTGGACCAGCACACCTAAATTAATGCATAAATAAATAAAATGTACAGTATGTGTGCAACATATCAAATGCTTCTCAGCGGTTCTAGTTTCCTGTAGTTTGTTGTTTGTCTACACACGTGGGTATGGATAATTTGTACTGGAGTTCATGACCACAGTCATTCAAGATAAGAGTGAGCATCTATTTCACTATGAAGCTGCACTAATTGTACCACATACATGACTGTGAACTTTGACTCCATTCCACAAGGAATAATCTGACAATACGAGATGCACTGTATATGAATCAAAGTTACATTTGGCTATTGGATCGCATTCTTTTTGTGTGTTTGCATTGGAATTATGTATAAGCTCTGATTCAGTGTAATACTTTTTTAATGTTTTGGCTTAGCAAAGCACCTTAGGTAGTCAAAGCTGTACTAGCTGCATTGCAGCTTAGTTAAGTTCTGTATTACTATTGATAACATTAGTCTGGCAATGTTGAGGAGTGGTTCTCGCGTCTATATTACATAATCAAACTGTTAAAAGTTCGAACATCATATGGTTGACACCATATGATCGAACTTTTAAGACTTTGAAAATATAATAAAAAATAATAAACCAAAGATAAAACATACCTGAACGGTTTAAAAAGGGAGCAAGCCACCTTGCACCCCCCACACCCCCCTGCTCTTTAAATATAGCATCTCTGAGATCACACTACAGTGCAAAAAGGGAAATCTTCCCATTCTGCACTGTATGGAGATCTCCATTGAAATGTTCAAGCTTTTAAACGTTCGATCATATAGTGTCGACCATATGACGTTCAAACTTTTAAAAGTTCGACAACGTGATATAGACCCGTGGTTCTCAATATGCACTTAGGGTATGAAGTGTACGATGCAGGATTCCTGTACTTTATTTAGGCTGTATATACCTGGAAATCACCTTTTATTAGACATCAAACTCAGAGAATGGGGCTTCCAGAGACTGTGATATTTACTGGCCTGGCCCCACTGTGTATGTTTTCCAGCTCTTATTCCTAATAATATATGATTGCATATGATGGGGGTGGTACAGGATAACTTCTCCGTCCATTATCATTATAGATTTATAGGTTCATTCATATATACTAGGCTCATAGCCAGCCTTAGGCATAGGCCAACTAGGCAGCCGCCTAGGGCGCTGCTGTAGTAGGGGTGCTTTTCCAGTATTTATTTGGTGTAGGTAGACCAGGATGGGGGCACCAGGTGGTGTGGTGGAGGGCACCATGAAGCCCTGTTGCCTAGGGCAGCAGTTGATCTAAGGCCGCTCCTGCCTAGGCTAATGACCGCAAGGGCCTTCTAAACCTAGCCATGCATCCCAAATGTATCCCAACAAGTTTGATGCCCTCTAGAGGTTATCTTTAGGGGTATGTGTAAGGTAGAGCAAGTGTGGTCAAACATTACTGTTTGCCTCTATCTGTCAAAGACATAGGTGACAGACAGGTGAAATTCCAATTTTGCATTCACTGGTCCTGGTTATGCTTGAATAGGGTCAGGGAATAAATTTGCTTCAAATGGATGGGAAGCCTGTTCCAGAGAAGGAGGCATTCTTGGAGACCAACATGTCCTATTTATGTTGCAAGCAAATTTGAAGTCCCTTGATTGGGTAGCTCTCAAGCTATTTCTTTTGTGGATATGCTAAAGGTCTGTCAGAGCAGGATCCTGGGATGCCTTGTATTCCAATCATAGATCACCCATCCCTCAACAGTCTATAGGAGGGATAGGGCTTTTAGGTGATCTGCATAGGACATGTTGTTAACACCCTGTATTATTTTTGTGAGGAATCTCTGTAGGCATTCCAGTTGTTACATATGCTTGGTCAGGTACATACTGAAAGAGGCATTGTACTCGATGCATCTGATAAAGGCTGAGTGCAGTGAAACAATGACTTCCTTGGACCGAGATGCCATACCCTTGCTTATAAGTTGAGCAATATAGAATTACATCCTTACTACATTAGACTCATGCAGGTCAAAAGTTAGGTTACTCTCTACACATATCTCTAAATTCTTGACCACTGGGTCTACTGTTAGGAGTGTGTTACTAATTAGGTAGTTTCCTGGGGTAGCCAACTTCCTAAAGGGTACTGTTATGCATTTCTTGGCACTGAATTTCAAACCATCCCTATGGCAGCAATTATTTGTCTATATTAGTTCTTCCTGTAGAATATTAGTGTCTTTTGGGGATTCTGTGACTGCTCCAAGTTTGCAAACTTGCAACCTGGTTAGCGAGAGGTCCTTGACCGTTGACCATGACTTCCATGAAGTAGATGTCAAAAAGGAGAGGGCACAGCACTGAGCCCTGAGGGACTCTGCTAGTGAATGGACTCTTTATGGAGGTGAACTCCCCTATCCTAACTTCCTGGGTCCTATATGGGAGCAAGCTGTCAATCCAGCATGTAATACAGAGGTTTATGCCAAATTCTGTGAGTTCATTTACAGTTGCCAAGTGTGTTAGTATATCAAGTGCTTTGGCCAGGTCAAGGTAGGCATATGCACAATTTTGCCCTCATCTATTGCCTTGGTGACCTTCTGAAAGAAGTCTACCAGCCTGAGTAGGCATGATCTTCCCTTGACAAAACTGAACAGGGTTGGATCCAGTGCCTGGAAGTTTCCAGTGTCATTATTAATTGTTTCCATGGTAATTCTTTCCATGGCTTTGCATATGCCACTAGCCAGGCTAATGAGTCAGTAGTTTCTGGTTCTGTAGAAGGGCCACCCTTATGCACAGGGATGACTGTTGCAGCTGTCCATTCGAGTGGCACAAAGCCTGACTGCAGGCTGTGGTTAATTAGTGACTACAGTAGTCCTGGTAGGTCATGTGTCATGCTATTTAGGAGGTGTCCTGGAATATTCTGGGGCCCATCAGTGCTGTTTTTGACCTTGGAGTGTGCATTTTAGGACCCTTTTCCTAGTATGGTTGGGGGGGGGGGTAATGTTTAATTATGTTTATTGTGGAGTGAATGGGGAGAGTAAAACTGGAGTTGAATTTGCTGCCCAGCAGATTTATTATGTCTTCCAGCTCCATGTAGGTTGCTCCATTCACAATTTTCTGTGTACAGCCTTTCAGATTATGGACATAGTTGAAGAAAGCCTTGTGTTTGTCCCTGGCTTGGTAGACTATTTTTGCCTCAAAATTGGCTTTGTTAGACCTCATTTGCCCAGAGTTGTTTGCTTAGATTAAAGAGAGAGTTTTTTATCCTACTGGACATTGTACTTCATGACTTTTGCTGTGACTTTCTTCCTTATGTTGTACAGCGTATTGATGTTTGGATTCTACCAGAATGGCTTGTTTTTTTATTTTTTCCAGAGCTTATTTCTGTCAGGCACAATTGTTTCTGTGCATTTATTAACATAATTGTTTAGAGTACATTTGAACAATTCTGCATAGACAACTGTGTTCCCATGGTTTGAGGTGGTATGGGGCTTGACATTTTGTGAGTAGTCATTTAATAGGAAGTTTCTATTACAATAGTTTCTAAATGCTACAGGGTTAGCTGAGATCACGGGTTTTATTTTTATTTCAAAGGAGACAGCTTTATAGTCCAACCTTACAAGAGAGGACGTTACACTGGGAGGAGAGGGGCACAGTTTTCTTTCATGTTTGTGGCCATGTGGTCTGTCTGGTTCAGGGTGTTAGAGTTGACAAAATACAGGAATCTTTGGGCTTGCAGGTTTGGGGTCATTTAAGATTCTTAGTTTTTTAGTGGGTTAGTCACACATGATCATGGTATTGGACTGAATAGTGAATGTCTCCAGTAAGTTTGAGTTATGGGTTTCCTGGGTCATAGAGGAGAACCTGTAGCTAGTAAGGATATAGCATCGGACTGTGCCTATGATAATTTGGATGCGGAGAAGCTCAAGCTCATCATCCTGTTTGGCCAGGTTTGAGGTGACCTTGTTATTGATGTAGATTGAGACATCTTCACCTTTAGTCCAGGCCTGTGCAGTAGTTGGCGTAAGTGTTTGAAAGGCATTGTAGCCTTGCATTGCTGGGTGCTGTCTGTGCCTTTAAACCATGTTTCAGTAACTGCACAGATGTCTGCATTCTTCAGGGTGAGGAGAGCTTGTAGGGAGTGGAGTTTCTTGTTCTGACTCCTGAAAAATGAGCAGCAACAGCTTTAGATTACCTTGGATTGGTTTTGCTTTGTTGTAAGGTTTGTCATTTTGACAAAGTCACTTGGGGAGGACAATGTTTTAGCCAATATTCAAAAGTCAAGAGGTGACAGATGCAAACCATGCTTGGCAAAGCAATGTGGTCTGTCAGCTATATCCTCTCATGCTGACAAATATTGCATCCACTTGGAATAACAGAAGAACTAAGCCAATTACTAAAGTGAGTCATCATCTGTTCATGTTGTGGTATTATCTTTTGTGAAGGTAGAATGCTTCTCAGTGCTAGGCTAATATCAACCTGAGACTCATAGTTGGGGAGCTCCATAATGTCTCTCTTCATATAGTCCAGGGTGCCTGACTCAGGTCATAAACTCCCATATGGATTGTGACAGAGTCTTACTGGTACCTGTGGGCAGTGACCTGAGTTGGTGGAGTCTGTCCCCTGCTAAACAGTTGACTGTGAATTTCTCCTTATTTAGCCTGGTTAGTGGGACATCTATGTGTCTTACAGTGGAGTCTCTCATGATTAAAATATTGGGTTGTATGGTGTCTTGTTTTATGGGCTTTGAAATTGAGGTTCCATGCTGTGTAGCTGTATGTGTTGTTGTAGTGGGTGTTGTTTTGGTGGAGCGCTTTTGCGGCTGCTGAGGATATCTGCTGCTGGTCAATGTATGGGAGGTCTTTGGTGTTTAGGAAGATTACTTTTAAGACCCTCAGCATATGTGAGTCTGTTTTTCTGATCCATTCTTTGTGGTGGGTGTAGTGTGTGCATTTCTGTTAATTTGGTTGGTATTATGTGTGCTTATATACGAGAGCTTTGCCACCAGTATCATTGTGTAAGTGTATCTCTTACATATCTTATCAGTTTGTTTGAGAATAAGCTGGTTGTCAGTAAACATAAGGCAGCTGCTACATTGTGTGCCCATATCAACCAAGCTGGCTAAGAAGATAGCAAGAATGTTTATGCCCATGATATCTTTCCCTTTTTGGGTAGTCAGTAAATTGTTGCAGGAGTGGAGTAGTAACTGGAATATCTACTCCTAAGCATGTAGGATACTTCTTGCCCATGCACAAATTAGTTTATCTTTGCTCATCTGAGAAAAAGGGCAGTCTGGCTGGGCCCAAAGTGCAGGAATGCAACAGTTAAGTACCATCAACAAATACAAAGTAGCAAATTACACAGTAACACTGCCTGGAAGGCTTCTCAAGTGCAGAGCTCAGTAATCAGCAAGCAGTACCATATTAGTGACCTTTAAAATTATATAAAGTGCAAAATCAACAAATAAATCAAACATAAAGCAGTATCACTCAAATACAGTCAACTAAAGTGCAAAACAGTAAAATAAATTTATCTGCCAAGGGTGGAGAAGGATTAATTCAGGAACTGCAAAACTGAACAGGAGGCAATTTGTAGTAAGGAAGACTCAAGAGCAGTACTGGATCTGAGCAGAACTCTTAAAAGAATTAACCCACTTAAGATTGCTCTACTAATGGGAAGGGGAGTCTTGCATTACGGTGATAGATCCTCATAAAAAGATGAGAATGATTATCAGACTCTGTCTCCTTAACAAATGTAATACTCTTGATAAGGATCCCTTACATCCATCAAAGTGTAGAAGCATGCATCGCTTTACTGCTGTTAGAGACAAAAATCTGTGCCAAAGTACAGGCTACACTAGAGACCATAGTTCCTCAGCTTACTTTTTGCATGCAGCAAGGATTTAGGGGTTTATCAAAGGTGATAAAGGCATTCCTATTTAATTTGTGTATAGCTTAATATTCGGTGGATAGTGAAGAAGGATAAAATCACTTTAGCTGCCTTGTTATTGGACTTTCACAAAGTTTTTACACTTTTGAATGGCATTTTCTTTGAAAAGTTTTCCAGGGTGTTAGCATGTCAGAAAGTGTTATTACTGTTTATCAGCTTTAGACTACACTGAAGTGTACATGAGTTTAAAAAGCTTAACCTACCAAAACAAAAGTGGATGAGGTATCAGTGATCTCCATGAAAGCTATTTTTTTTTTGTAGATGGTAAGCTCCCCTGTACTCCCATCTATGTGGCGTGCTTCTCTACACAGAACCCCCTTACTTAAATGTACTAAACTCATAGCTCACAGTTGTGGAGAAAAGGGAAAAAAACATGCACAGTGAATCTTTATCGTAGCAACAATGTTATTCATTTTAAGTGGGAAACACTGATTTTGATACTGAAGGTTAACAAAGAAATAAGTAGATAAATGAACATCAGAGCGTTAAAGCTGATGAGATAAAACATTGTCCAGTAAAAGTTCAATTACTAGTAGGGTAGGGCAGCTTTTACACACTCCCTATAATATGGCTAGGATTGACAGTAATGGTGTAGGGCCACAGATTTCCCACTAAAGAAAAAGACTCGTCAGGAATGTTCATCCCCACCCCCTTTTTTTATTGTATTTGTATATAGGTTCATAGGTTGATACTAGACTATCTGCCCTAGGGCATTTATAAGCCTAGCAAGAGTGTGTTTGGCTTTCGCCACCCTTTTAGATTAGTTGACTGTGCCTCTGTATAGTAGGTCACAGAAGATAGCCCTTTTAAGGTTAGTTTACTGTGCCTCTGTCTAGTAGGGACACATAAGAGATCCCAGGGGTAAACCTATGATCTCCCATCCACTCGTCAAGATTTCTCTTGAAGAGGGTCATTGAGGGGCTCTGCCTGACATGGATTGGGATTTTGTTCCAGACTGAGGGGAACCTCTGGGATATGAATCTGTCCCTCCAGCATGTCCTATTTATTTCTGTGCTGAGGTTTAAGTCCCTGGAGCATGTAGCTCTAAGGGATTTGGATTTCCTGAGGTGGAGCATGTCCATTAATTATGGGTTGGACATGGCTTTATACGTCAGGCACAGATCACCTCTGAGTAGGTGGTAAGCAACTGAGTAGAGCTGGAGTTTCTTCAGCCTAACTGTGTAGGGCATCTGTTTGAGTCCCTTGATCCTCTTGGTGAGGTACTTTTGGGGTCTTTCCAGTTGCTGCAGGTGTCGGGTAAGGTACATCCCAAATGGGGCATTGTATTCAATTATGGGTCTGATGAGTGGAGGGGCACAATGACCTCTCTTGATCTAGATGTGAACCCTTTCGTGATAAGGTGGGCTATATAGAAGGTCTTTCTAACCACTTTGGCAACGTGATTGTCAAAGGAGAGATTGCTATCTACTTGGGTCCCCAAACCCCTAATTACTTCTTCCATACTTAATGGATTACCACCTATGTGGTAATTTGTGGGCACTTTGTTTTTCCCAAAGGGGATGACTATGCACTTTTTGGCATTTAGCCTTAGGCCATGGCTCTGGCACCAGTTATCCGTCTCTGTGAGATCCTTTTGGAGGATGCTTGTGTCAGTCAGCGAGTCGATTATGACACACAGTTTGCAGTCATCTGCGAACTTGGTCAGCCATAGTCCTCCTGTGTTAGCCTGTACCTCAGAGAAATATATACCGAACAAGAGAGGTCCCAGGACTGAGCCTTGTGGGATGCCACTTGTAACTGGTTTAGAGTCTGACAGTTCACCTGCAATTCTAAGCATGTGGGTTCTATCCTGAGCCAGTTTGCAACCCATCTTGTGACATAGGGGTTAATATTTAAGCTGGTGAGCTTATTTATGATGCCCGACTGGGGTATTGTGTCGAAGGCTTTTGCGAGGTCCAGGTAGGCTTTGTGGACTACCTTCCCTTCATCTATGGCCTTGGTGACTGTTTCAAAAAAGTCGACCAGGTTCAAGAGGCAAGATCTGCCCTTAACAAAGCAGAATTGGGTAGGATCCAGTGTTTGGAGGTTCCCAATGTCCTTGTTTATGAGTTCCATGATGATACGCTCCATAGCTTTGCAGACCAGGCTAGTCAGGCTTATAGGTCGATAGTTTCCGGGGTCCCTTGTGGCACCACCTTTGTGGAGTGGGACCACTGTTGCTGTATGCTATTCCTTGGGTACATATCCTGTAGTAAGGATGAGATTGAACAGTGACTTTATGTGAGGTTTCAGTTCTTCTTGGAGCTCGTGTAAGACGCAGCCCGGGACACCGTCCGGTCCCATTGATGCTGTGTTTTTTGCTTTGGAGAGGGCAGCTCTCACCTGTGCATCTGAGATGTCAGGGAGGCTACACTCTGTTGAGATAGACATTTGCTCTTTTGGGGGGAAGGGGGAAGAAGTTTGCACTGAACCTGTCTGCCAGGATGTTGGCAATGTCTGTGGGTTCAGTGTATTTTTTGTCATTTTGCACTAACTCAGAGCATATCTGGGAGTTGCCACCCAGGTTCCTGACATAACTAAAGAAGGCCTTGTGATTATCTTTAGCGTCTTGTGCAATTTTTCTTTCGAAGCTGGCCTTAGATGATTTTATGAGGGATTGTAGTTTCTTGCTAGTACTGATCAGAGATGCCTTCCCTTTTTGGGATTTTGCTCTATCATGTAGTAGCTTCCTCCTTCTGTTGTGTAGCTTATTTATGGCTGGGGTCCACCCGACAGGTTTCCTGCCTTTGGAGGAGTGAGTCTTGGTTTTATTTGGGATAGCACGAGCCATGCATTCCTGTAGGTGTCCATAGAATGCGTTTGTAAAGGATTCTGCGGTTTGGGCCATATTTTCCACTGGTCCAGGGGCTTTGAAGGATTCTACCTCGGTTTTGAGAAGTGTGAAGTTTGCTTTTGAGAAGTTCTTCACCGTGGTTTCCTTGACTGGGGGTGGGGACGGGATATGGATGTCCAGTGAGATTAATTTATGGTCAGATCTTACCAATGAGGGGTGATGATCAGGTCCAATATGTTTTCCCCTCTTGTGGGAGTGGTGACCAGTTGTTCCATAGCATTTGAGTTTATGAATTCTAGGAACCATTGGGCAAGGGTGTTGGGGCTTGAGTAGTGCTCCCAGTCTATGTTTGGGTAGTTGAAGTCACCCAATATGATGGTGTTTGGAGAGACCTTCATATTCTCCAGTGTTCTCAGGAAAGCCGAGTGGGGTTCCTGAGTTTGGGAGGGTGGTCTGTAGCAGGCTACAAACTGAAAGGCAGTTTTGCCCACTGTTAGTTGCACATGGATGGTCTTCGATGCTTCGTGCAGTGCCACTAACCTGGAGGTGTGGGTATCTGTGATGAATATGGATACTCCCCCTCCTTTTGTGGTTCGGTCTGAGTTTTGTGGCCGAAAAGCATGGTATGAGGTATAACCTGGTAGTGCTGGGGTGCTCTTGGGAGCCTTGAACCAGGTTTCTGTTACTGCACAGATATCGATATTCTCCATACTGAGGAGAGCCTCGAGTGCATGCATCTTGAGGTTTAGACTTCTGGCATTGAGCAGCATTACCCTTAGTTTCTTTTTCCTTGTGTTGTCTATGGAGGTGGGTTTGTCTTTTGAGCCTTGCCTAAAAAAGGCACTATGGGGGTGGCAAGAGTCTTAGCCAGTATTCGAAAGCCCAGGGGTGACAGGTGCAAGCCTTCCCTAGCGAAGCAACATGGCTTGTCGAGCATGTCATCCCAGGCTGACAGACACTGGATCCCCTTTGAATGACAACAATACTTTAGCCAATTGTTAAAATTGATCATTTTGTCTTTATACTGTGGCATCATTCTTGGTGAGGGTAAGATGCTACTCAAGGTCAGGGTCATACCGGCCTGGGCTACATGATCAGAGAGCTCCTCTATGTCTCTTTTCATGTAGTCCAGGGAGGTACGTCTCAGGTCATTCACACCAGCATGGACAATGACGGAGTCATATTTGTACTTGGCTTTGGAGTGACCTTAGTGCTTGTGTTATGTGGTGGATCCTGGCACCCGACAGGCAGCTTACAGTGATCTTCTCCTTGTTCAGCCTGGTGAGTGGGACGTCAGTGTGTCTGACAATAGAGTCATCCATTTCAAGTGTATTAGGTGTGGTGTTTAGCCTTAAGGGCTGTGACTGTGTGGCACACTGACTTTGTGAACTATGTGATACGTGGGTATTGTTGTGGGGTAACAGTTGCTTCGATGTCTGCTTTGGAGGTCTCTGCTGCTTGAGCAGATTTTTATTTAGAGCCTCCGAGTATGTTTTTGTGTGTTTATGTGTTTGGTTTGCTGTTGCGATAGGTCTATGTGAGACTGGATTTGTGGTGTGTGTGGTTACCTTCTCCTCCTGACTGACTGCGCCAGTACTGGGTTGAGAGAGCTCAGCCTCCAGTTTGGCTATATAGTTGCATCTCTCACATATATTTGAGCTTGTATTATCTGCCTGTATAAGAAAGGTTTTCTATGTGGGTATCGCTGCTTTTTGTTGAGAAACCTTAAGATCATTGAGGTTTAGTTCACTCAGACTCATCGGCAACCAGTCTCTAGAGCTGTTATTTTCTTTGAGTAAGTCATACTTTCATTTGTATTCCAAGCTTTATACCCCACACTTGAAAACATCTTCCCAGTATATGCATTGGAATACTCATATCTGTAATGATATGACTACACTGGAAATATATTACGCATTTATTTTGGAAGATTTATAGATCAGAATGGCTCAGTAGTTATAGGTAGTTATTATCTCCAATTATATGCAGAGATTTAGGCTTTGCTAGTCTTTTTCATTATGCAGTGGCTTCTTTTGAATGGTAATGCATTAGGACTAGGGAACAACCTTATGCTATGCGCATATATGCTGAAGCTGCTTTCATTTCTCAGAATAGAATATTTAACAAAGCTATCAAATCCAGCAAAGCTTAGGATCCAGAAAGACTAGAAGCTTGGTACAATAACAACCATAAGAAAAAATAAAGAACTCAAAAGATGGTAGATCCCTGTAATAGCGTATGGAATTTCTCACTCATCAAGGTAGGATGCCTACGTATCTATTGGCCAAGGTGGATAGAAACTGTTTATTTTTTACAGATCTTTAGAGTGTTAAACTTAAAGGGTTAAAGTATTATAATGAATAGCAATCTGCAAATCTAATTTTACTTTCTCTTGATGACAGTTTCTAGAGCTTTGCTGCATTCCAACACATTTACTTAATGTGTATTCCAGTAGTAGTTGATTTCAAGAATACCTCTCCCCTCTGAATGTAAATATTCAACCTAAACCATGCTTAAGGATCAGCTTGTCCAGACTGTATAAAGACATTATCAGTGGTGCTCTTCCTAATAATAAAGAGCTCTGTCTGACGTGGGAAGGTTGGGTGAACAAAAACAATTCTGGTTTAGGCTGGGATAAAACCCATCATGGGTGATATCTGTATCCATGTCTTCCAGCTGTTTCATTGACATTACATAAATGATTACGTTTGTCAGCATTCTCTTGCTCAGTTAAGAGTGGGGATGGTTATCTAGATATGTCTTTTAGCATTGTAATGATACAGGGGCAAATTACTCACGATGTCATGGGACTTCCTCCAAGTAAGACCTTATTAGGATCTAATTATTTCATTTGCAGGCAGATGGTCAGAATATCACCACAAAATTAGTATGACAAGGCCTTTTCATTATTAGTACCACTTTATAACTAAATTCTCTCTCTGTACCAGAAGTAATTTGGCAAACTTTTTAGCTTTTCATTTTAAATTCAGAAATGAACCCCTCTGGAAAACTGGAAATGACATTTGCATTGGGCTTGCTGGAAGAATCAAAAATGGTTGCAGTAAAACTGTAGCAATAGTGAACTATGATTTTTTTCTTTCTTTCTTTTAGAGAGACTGACATTTTTGACAACTGGGGAATGTGATTCTCCACCAGGGTTCTTGCTAAGTTGCAGCAAAAATATACCTGTATACCTTCCTACCAATCTGTTTAACTCCATACCTAATTACAAAATTGAAAAACAATGGCCAGAGTTTATTTTAATTGTACCCTAATGACCAAGAAGGTTGTGGCTTCATGCTTTCAGGACCTTGACAGAACAGGCAGCATCTGAAGTAGGATATTCATTTGTCTGCAACCTGTGGGTTTGCTAGTTTTACTAATAGTGGTTTGTGTAGAAAAGTTTTGTTTTTATTTATTTTTAATATTTTTTTATTTTTGTATTTTTAATTTTTTCAATCCCTAAGCTTTTTGTGTAGTGTGTGTGTTATGTGTGTGTATAGTGTTTTGTTTTAGTTAGTTGTTTATTAGTTTGGGATAGGAATGATGGCTGAACAGCTTCCAAACCCATATTTCTTAATAGCTTGTGGTGGCCGGCTTTGGCTGATGGCCCATGTCCGCACTGTGTCACCTGTGGGTTTGAACACTCCACATCTGATGCTCCATTGTGCCAGGTTCACTGGGAGCACTGAAGGAGGAGAGGTCCAAGCCAGCTTGGCGCCCTTACGCCGGACTGCGGACTCCTCCTCCTCCTCCGCGGCCTAACCCGTGCCTTCCGCTTCTTCCCTCTCTCCAGCCACCCCTCCTCCTCCTGTTCTGCACTCCACTGTAATACTCTCCCGCAGCTCACGACACCCGCTAGGCCGCTAGGGAGGCCGCCTAGTCCAGGGGGCAGCTCACGCCAGGCCTGCCTGGCATGATCCTTCTTGAGCTCTGAGCCCATTAAAGTGTCATTTAGTGCTTTGATGGTTCTGCTTCTTGGCAAAAACCGTTCGGCGAAAGCGTTGACCCAGGCGAAGGGGGAAGAGCTGTCTGCCGCCGTCGACGGCTTTCTCTGCACCCCCCAGGCCCTACTCTAGGGAACCAAAGGGTCAGAAGAAGATGTGGCCTGGTAGCCTCCACCCAAAGAGCTGGTGTGATGATTGCCTGCATCCCTGTCAGGACTCCTGGTCAAATCCCTTCCTGACCATCGTGTATGAGTTTTAGGGGTGACTTTAGTCACCATAAAGCCTTTCACCTATCAGACATACTTCACTTCATGTTTGTCTGTCAGAGCAGAGGTGTCCTGTACTGTCTCATTCAAGTCAGTTTGCTGTTTATTCTGTCTCATCATAGACATATGGAATTTAGGTTTCATTTGTTGTACGTTGTGGTGCATGGCTTCAGTATTTCTGCCCATCATGACTTGATGGAAAGCAAGATCGTTGTTTTTTTGTTTTTGTTTTTTTTTAAACAAAACACGTCTTTATTAAAGTATCATTTATGATATATACCATGTTACATTTATATAGGTAAACATTAAGCATAACAACTCAATCTCATTTGCAAACATTATACATTCCAAACCGTGCCAACACAATTGTAGTTGCAAACATTATACATCACTTTTAACATATCCAGTCATTGTTAGTCAACCATTACATAGTTCATTCAAATACTACCTTCTTTTAAACCTTGTTCATCCTCTGCATATATTGATCCCACATTTCCCATTTTTTCCAATGTAATTTTCCCCTAATGATGGAAGGCAAGATTGTTGTCCAGTAGTGCCTGATAAGCAGTTCCTTTAGGATTTCTGCTGCTTTTCCCACCTGTAAAAACTTCTCACCTTCTTTGGACATGTATTTCATAATTTACACTCTTGCCTATTCTCCGTTTTAGCCTGCTTTTTCAAAGGCTCTAATTTTAGTCTCTTGGTAGATAGTTTTCTTGGGCATCTACTTCATAGTATTAGAGGCATATATTTGGAAGCACACCCTACGGACCAGAAGACCTCATTGCCTTATGTGGATTTAGCAGTTGAATTGGTGTAATATTCAATTTTAAAGTATTTCTATGGGGGGGATGTACCTATATGCAGCCCTAACGTCAGACCTCTGCACCCCATACCCCTAGATTGTAAAGATATAGGGGTTTACAGTGACAAAGCAAATATTTTTTTAACTGAGGAGTTAGCAGCATTCTTTTTGTTATTTAGCTGTACACCGCCGGCTAGCAGACATGACTGTCTGTGGTCACTCTATCAAGTGAGCATCTACTTCTAGAGTTCTTGCTTCTGGAATGTTTCTGTTGCTGGCATTTTTGTCATAGCTACTTGGCCATTGCTTCAAATCATCACCAACCTCTGTTTCTTAAACAGAAATTCCAGGAGTCAGGCATCCATTTTTAGTTCAGTGTTGTGGGGTTTGGCCTTCTGTACATTTGCCTTTTATATCTTGTTAGGCTGTTTATGGTACTCCTTGGGTTCCTTCCCAGAATTCAGTGCATCAGGAACTCCCATTATCAGATATAATGGCTACGTAGCCACAGTAACAGATAGTCTGTGAAGGATTCGTCCACACTTGTTACTTATTACCCTGCCAACAGTTCCCCTTCTCAGCAAATGGTGTTGGAATTCCGTTAAAAGTCGAGCAAATATTTATTTGTATATCCTTTATGCTGTTTTTTGATGTTTTACAGACTGCACTTGCCCTGCATGTGGCACCTGCAGCTGCAGACATTCTTCTAGTCCCATTGCATGAAGTCAGTGTGCAGTGCAAAAGGGGGGCACAAACAGTAGCCAAGCTGGGGATTGCAGGAGAGGAAAGCCTAATAATTGTCCTATGAAAAGGTCAGACTGCAGCTGATATCAGCTGATATGGTGACTACATAACACGTCTGTTATTTTCCGTACTACTGTACTTAGCATTCTGTCTGCCTTAATATTTGCCTCTCAGAATTACTTTTCTGTCTCAGAAGCACTAATAATTTGAGAGTCATCCTTTGAACCTTGTATCTGTGTGTCTGGAGGATTTGCATTTCATCCCGAAGAGTAATTTTCTTCCTGCAAATGTAATCCAAATTCTGTGAGAAGACAGAAGGCTCACATTAAAGCAGAGCACTGGTGAATGGAAATTGCTGTCATCCTGTTCCTCACAGAGCTCTGAACGTGTACAGTGTTCTTTATTTGCAAAGCTGTTTGACCACTTATGCTATCTTTTCAAGACCGGATGTGTACTCTTCAGTCAGTGTACCTCTATCGTTCTCTGTGTTTGTCAGTTTAGAGGTCTACACAAATCTGGGAACAGCATTTTTTTCTGAGACGTTTACAACTCAGGCCTACTCACTATCTTGTTTCCTATGTCTGGAGTTTGAACTTCCACAATAGAACAACTAAATGTGTCACCATTTGCTTCACTGCTTTCAATTCATCTTAAATTTTTGTCTTGGAATACTTTATTTCCTTTAAAACTGACATCTGCTAAAAGAATGTCAGAATTACATGTTTATGTGTAAACCTCCCTTTACAGTCTATTACAGTTATATATTGTTTTCAGGATAAATCCATCTTTTACGTCTAATGTAATTTATTCTGTGTTTTTAAATTGGTCAGGTCATCTAATTAAGTATTTCAAATCCAACTCTTATAATAAATGAGAAGGAGTATCATAATACACTGGAAGTTCATATAAATGTGTGTATGTTGAAAACAACCAAATCCATTGCTTACGAGAGGCAAGTAATGGCTAACTCTGTCTAAGCAAATCCTGGCAAGCTGCTTGGCTTATTGTGTTGCTCAACCTACTGTAACAAATACAGCAGGACATAATAGGACTCCATCAGGCAAAGACCACAAGGGCAGCTATTACTTCTGCTGTGTTTTCAGAAATATTTGGCTCAATGTATTTATAAAGCAACAGCTTTGGTTTCTCCTTTCCTATTCATAAAATATTATAAGCTTGATACCTTTTCCAGAAGCAAAGCTTGTGTTAGTACCCAGGATTTGGGAGATCCTGCCATAATGTGTCCACAAGTCACTGCAAGTCAGAAAAAGAACTGCTTGGGTAGTGTGTCTTATTGGTTAATGACTGCAGGAGACAACTGTGAAATAAGGGAGAGTGGGGTTTACATAATGGTTAAGATGTTTACCTCATAGATACAAGGTACAGGCTTTGCGTCTGGCCTCTGACTATTGGGTAGACTTCTAACAGTCTGTAAGAACCTAAGACAGTGCAGCTATATTTTGGTTCTTGCTGTACCGTCAGTGTTCAAGGGAAAGACAGCTGCATTGATAGATGTATCTTCCTATTGTCCCTCTTTCTTGGAATCTTTCATTAGTATTTTTTATGTTTGCAAACCAAGTTCAGTATACCTTGCCTGGGCAAAAACTTCATTAATTGATATATTAAACATTGTCGTGCATTAGCTTCTCATTGGGAGAAGAATGGTTTTATGTAATATGACTTTTATAGGGAGGATGCACACATCCAGTAAATATCTCAGCACGATCCAACCACATCTAGTGCAAAGAAAAAAAAAAGAGCGGAACAAAAAACATTCTGAATTAGACTGCTGTGAGGGTCTAATGTTATATCTACTTTTACAGTGAACAGCCTATGAAATATTAAATAGAATTTGTGATAATGTTGTATTAGTGTGCATAAATTTTAACAAAAAAACATACCCAGACTAAGCTTTGTAGATAATTTTTATACGTATGCATCTGCTGAGTGACATGAACCAAGTTATAGACATGTCACCCTTTAAAGATTCAGGTGTACATGTTTTCAGGTTGCTTGCTGTATAATATAACCACTGACTTATTTAATCCTTTCATTTTGTTAATATTAGTGAAAAACATAGCTCCAAGTAACAAACCAGAGAAAGCATCATTCAATTGAAACAGCCAACTTGTTAAAGCCAAAGTCATTGTCGGACGTTCTAAATCAAGATGACTACTTTGCATGTATTTTGGTTATGTTTACAGGGATGATTTGTCTGAAAGCGTATTAGTTTTGTCATTTACATCTGTTGTGTGATGGTTTCTGTTTTTTTCAATTAATAAAGCAGTAACTTAGACTAAACTAAGAATGTTGCTTATAAACACATAATTCACAAACAGACCTTGATAGCAGATAAGGACTGCTTGGCCCACCAAGTCTGTCTGTTTCCTTTCCTTTTAAATAAATTGCAGATGTTGGTTAACCTACACTTGAAAGCAGACCTGAACAAAAAAAAAATACAAATGTCCTCTCTAGTGAAATTCCTAGAAAAGGGAGAACAGAGAATGGTGATAAAGTGGAAGTAGAACTCTGCAAGCCATTTGTTTCATTATCTGCTGCCTTGGGACTAATATTTTGTACATAATTGTTTACCGACAGCTGCTGAAGTGAATTTTGTAGCAGTTTTCAAGACACCTGTGCTAAAAACCATAGCTATAATTTGGTGTTACTAGACTATAGTCAGTTAAGGTAGATGTGCATGGGTTGGGGGTGATCCTGCTCTCTCCCAAATCTTAGTGGGAGTATTAACTAAACAAAATTAGGTGTACTGAATGTAGGTGTGCTGTGGCACTGTGGGTAACTCCAAATTGAGACAGGCTGATGGCACTAATATTCATGCTGGTGCTGAGCACGGAGCTCCCAAACAAGGAAGAAGAGAAAGAGGCAGACAAGGCCATAGCTGATTTATACTCCTTTTTTGTGCATCACGTGGAGGTGCTTTTACCAGGTGTCTTCAATCAACCAGATGCTGCCTTAGAAATATGGCTGCTTTTTGTTCTGCATAGGTAGGTCTTAAGTAGATTTTGCAAGGGGCCACCTGGAGGAAAAGTGTTCTGGATTTATTACATAGGGAAGCAGAGCTGAAAATACTATTGTGTGTGTACACCTGCATTTTTTCATCACTGCTTAGTGTGGTCATGGAAAATAAAGGTGGAGATTTTGGATTTCAGAAAGGTACTTTGTGAAGATGGAAATGGCTCTCAGACATGACTTTGTTGGGTAATAGAGGCAAAATGCACAGTGAATAAATGGTAGCACAACTAACATATTTAAGTGTGCAAGGGCAACAGAACTAGAACGTCTATATTTTAGGCAGACTTATAAACTGGGTTTTTACTATTAGGGCAAGTATTTGTTTTGACTGTGTATGCCCAGCTAACAGTGATAGCATGGGAGCACTGTTCGCATTGTCCCACAGTAGAGTCCTAGACTAATGTTAAGGGGCACCTGTTACATATCAAAAGTCTTTCCTGCAACTTGCACCGAGTGCTTCTTTAGCACACCCCACATAAAAAAAAAATCTAACACAGGGCAGTCTTTTCTAATTAGACAAAACAGACAAAACCCAGGGCAGCATTTTCTGGCCAAAATGTAGAAGACAAATTTGTATGGAGAATCAGTCCCATTTACTTATGCACTTGGTTTATCTTTGAGAAGGTTAAGATTACATTTTCCCCGGATGTCTGTCTAAGAGACCACTCCTTACCCACTCTGGTCACAAAATATGAACTACCTGAGTCTAAAGTGGCAGAGCTGGATAGATGGCACGTAGACAGCCCCCCACCCCCAGCAGAGAAAGCAAAAGCTGATCAGGGTATCCCACTACTATCCACATGATCCACTACGACACTCTTCAGGCTACAACACTAAAGTTGTAGCAAAGGAACTTGGTGCTCTGGGTAATACACCTGTTTGTCACCCCACCTCCTGGTGCATGTAAGTGTTATAATTGCTTAGTGACAACTTCTAAACTGCCAAATGAAAAAAAAAAACAGTTTAACAGTTTTCAGGATGTCATTAAGCGATCATGATCTTTTATAGACAACTTTTAAACTGCCTATTAGTTTTTCTGTTTAAGCAAACAAAGTGTGACCTACCTTTAAAAAGAACAGTTTGACAAAACCTGTTTACAATTTATCTGTAAACAATTGTAATCGTGCTCTGACCTACCTTTAAAAAGAACAGTTTGACAAAACCTGTTTACAATTTATCTGTAAATAATTGTAATCGTGCTCTGTTAGTGAAAGTTTGTAAACCATCATTCTGTTTTTTTTCCCCAAATGTTTGAGTGCCGGGGGTCAAGTGCCCCATATGCGCAATCCTTCCTTTATCACACAGTTCAAAATATGGCTCACACGTTTTTTCTTGCATTAGAGGTATGGTACTGGGGGTGTATATCATTTGTATAACAAATTTATGTAACTAACTTGGATGTAATTGATATGAGAAATCAGTCATAATGTAGATGTTCTAGAAGACCAGTGTATAGACAAGATACTAGCTTGTGTATTACTGCTGTAAACAGTAAAATGGATTTTAACACATTTCATCTGGTAGATGTTCTGTTGACTGACTTGGGTATATACAACAATGATTTTTGAACTCTGTTTTCAAAATCGTGTTTGACAAATATTCACAGTTATCCATACATACCGCAGGTAATTGTTGTAGAAAATGATTTTAAATATGTAGCCCCACTTGTTCCAGACTAGCTGTTGTATCGTGTAGACTGTTAGCTCTAGTAAATACAGAATGCATGTCCAATTTCATTGAAACATTTGCTGCAAGGTGATTAAAAGATGGACATGTTTATAAACAGTACTTGTTCCTGTGTTAACATAAACAGTTCTGAACTCGGAGAATCAGTGAAAACTTGGGAAAAAGTCTGAATCAAGACTCAGCAGCTGATGTCGGCTGTTCTTCTTTGGGGGTGGATGTTTCTGTTGCCAAATGTCATGTTTGGAGACTGGAGGTATTCTTATGGCCACATACAAGCTGCTGAGTTTCATCAGTTGGGGAGTGGGGAGGAAGCTAGTGCAGATGCCTTGCATTTACACACTTGTGAGGGAGCATGCACGTGACACGCATAAGTCATTGTTGCACTCTGCACCACTGGTTAAAGGTAGTTCTCCTCTCCATCCCAGTTGTAACTCTGTTGTATTAAGTAAAAAGTTCTCTCCCTGGACTCAGCTGAGATGTTTTCCAATAGTGCAAGAGTGAGTTAAGAAGGAGACTGAAAGTCAGCAGAGGAGGTAGGGGCTGAAAAAAATACTTGTCTCTACATAACTATATCTCATTACATTGCATTGCATTAAAAAGGTTCCTAGTGAACACAATTTGTTAAAAAGCTAGCAAGTGTTTTTCACACTGGTAAGTTATTATTCAAAGCATTGGAGGATGTATTAACTTGCACTTGTAATAATGGGTTCTGGTTGTTGCATGCAGTAGATTCAGACAAAAATATGCATTTATTCTGTTAGAGAAAAATGAAGCTCAGTATGTCTTGAATACATTATCAGATTTTTTAAGTAAATTATAAATCAAATAAAATAACTGTGATGTAAACTGATCTGGCACTTTCCTAAAATGAACACCAGAAGGCATTTGACAAGCCTCAGGTCTCAGATTAGAACTTTGTCATTGTTGGTTCTGTGAGGGGGGTTCACAGCCATTATCAATAAAAATGAGACTGAGAATGAAGAAGTTGTTGATATCTGATGCCAACGTTGTTTGAAATTGCTATCAGTGCTGGCAGATGAATTTGAAAATGTAAAATCTCAAGAGTCCAGATTGTAGAAGGGCAAAAAATTCAGTATATTATGTCAAACAGATTTTTGATGCAATTGTGTTATTTGTACATTAAGGGATAACATTTATCTTCACGGTGCTACTTAACTTACATCGAAACTTTAAATGCTTTACCTCATATACATATGCAGCTACAGTGGGCTGCATTCTACACGGTACTGCATATTAAGATGTATAATGTAAATAGTCTGTAAGTTAACCTAAGACGTTGTGGAGACAAAATTCTTGTTTAGTGATACGTTTGCAGATTCTGACTGAACTGAAGTGTGTCTTAATAGCTCTCAACTGTCCATATTTTTAACTCATATTTTAGTTCTGTTCCATGTAAAATTTGTGATTTTGTGGCAAATCACTGCAGACCGACGTTAGTAAATAATGACATATCTTTGAGTTTCAGACTTCATATCCTTTAGAAAATGCATCCTAACACAAATGCTATTAGTCTAGCAAATTTCTAAGTTTATAAGAAAAATTGTCCCTATTTTGGGCCTTTGTCCCACCATTTTTTAGGCTTTGTCCAGATTTCTGTCTCTAACAAGTTGAGAAGTATGGTCTTAGGGCTGTCTTGAAACATGCTTTGAATTGTTCAGGATCCTAATGAGATAACAGGGAATTACAAATGGAAGACATGTATACAGTGAAGGTAGAGTCCTCTTATTTGTTATGCGCCATTAGAATAGTTTGCTGGTACTGGATAAGCATAAATATTATTCACACATTCTTGCACCAGGCATGACATTTGACAAATGGACTTGTGTCACTTGTCAAGTGATCATTTTATTTTCTGTTTCAAGCCACTTTACAGATGTCAGATTTGTACCAAGGTGAGTAGAGTTTAGGGATCTTGATGCAAAGTTCCACAGTTGTTTATTCCTGTGTAGTGGATGGACCCATACAATAAAAAGGTAGAAATGTGACATTTTCAGGTTTTGTGCATCATTGCTGCGTCAGGAAAGTAAGTGATACAGAGGTCGTAGGTGTGTGCTGGTTGTAAGAGTAATGAATTACAATATACCTACCGAGCGATATAACTTTTACATGAAACAGGTTAGTTTCTAAAATTATGTCTCTTTGTATTTCCCTCTTCTGGGGAATGTCAGAATCATTGACTCGGTTGTTACTTTCCAGATCTCTGCTCAACAATTTACCACCTTCAGTTTGTACCACAACACCATCCTCTATGATGTCTGTGTCTGTATGTTTTTATTATGTTACCAGTGACCTTTTTCATGTTTTCCTTCATACCTTTATTTCTGCTTTAATGTATGACTCTCTGTATATAGAACTCAGTTTTAGGTGACCCTAGAATTCTGTTTGTCTTTCTGAACAGCTTATCATTTGAAACCTGGTCTTGATCAGTAGCGTCTCTGAAGTTTAAGTTAGCATTTTCCTTATCTCATTCCCTCCAGTCGAGCTCAGAAAGTCTGTATTCTAACTTTCAATTTTTTCCTAAGCCTTTTATCAAAATCAAGTGTTATCCTCATAAAACAAAGGCTGATAGTTTTAGAATTATAATCGTTACTAAAGAAGTATAAATGTCACACTGTTCAGCACAACCTAATCTGTCACATTCATTAGGTGCTAGGTCTTTAACTGGACTGGAAAACAGGAGCTGCCTGTGTTCTTCCGTTACTGGGTAGGCAACCTTTCCTAATCGCTTCTGCTGTTCCCAACAGCTTCTGTGTCAGCTAATAACACTAAATGCTCTCTGACTTCTCTTTCTTCACAAAGCTAGTTTCTTTATATATTAACTTCACTAAATATCTTAGCTACCCACCTCTTTTACTACTTTCCCTCCTTACAATTCCCACACAATATATTCCTTACTTACCATCCTTTAATTTATCATGTATATATTCATTACTAACCATTCCTTTAATTTATCACGTGCGTATTCATTAATTACCATCCTTTAATTTATCATGTATATATTCATTACTAACCATTCCTTTAATTTATCAGGTGTATATTCCTTACATACCTTAATTTATTGTGTGTATATTCCTTACTTACCATCCTTTAATTTATCATGTATATATTCATTACTAACCATTCCTTTAATTTGTCATATGTGTATTCATTTCTTACCATTTCTTTAATTAATAATATGTATATTCCTTACTTACCACTCCTTTAATTTTATCATGTGTATATTTTGCATGTATTTTATCTACTTATTTCAATCAATTCTATATTCTATATTTGTGGATGACCTTTTCCTGGTATGGAAAGGGTCATTGGAGCAATTAATGGAATTTGTGATTTATATTAATAATTCCACACCTTTCTTAAGATTTACATTAAATTGGTCCCAGACTGTGATCAATTTCTTAGATATTAGTATTATAAAATAAAAACATGGAGAAATTAGTACTAGGATGTATAGGAAAGAATGTCATGTGAATAAATTATTAAGTAAAGATAGCATGCACCCCAATTTTGTATTTAAAAATGTAGCTCATAATCAGTTATATAGAGTATCGAGATTAAATGTGAAACAAGATGATTTTAATCAGCAAATAGATATGGTGAGTAATGAGTTGGTAGAAAGAGGCTATGATAACGAGTCAGTATTAAAAGATGTGGTTAATATAAGGGAATTAAGAAAAACTAGAGCAAAACCTTATTTTTCAGAACCTCAAATGCACACTCAGAGCCACAAACGAGATGGAAATACAGTTAGGATGTGCATGAGTTATTCTAGAGATGTAAAGAAATATACAGATGTTTTTAATACACATTGGGACTTTTTGACTTCAGATAGGTGTGTGGCTAAATTTTTAGATAGACGTCCACACTTTTAAAAATAAAAAATCTCTAAAGAGAAGACTGTGTGCACCTAAGGATTTATCAGGAAAGGTTGAACAGGCAGGAACTAAACCATGCAAGAACTGTCAGTTTTGTGGAATGATTAATTCAGAAACAGAATTTAAACATCCAGATACTAAGGAAACATTTTATTTAAAAGTTAATGCAACCTGCAATACATGTCATGTGGTCTATTTGGCACAATGTCAACTCTGTAATAAATTCTATGTAGGTAAAACTGATAGGCAGTTAAAAAATAGAATAAGGGAGCACATGTTTCATATAAAGAAGAAAAGTATATTTAATGCATTGGCTAAGCATGTTGCTGAAACAAATGATAGGCACGCTTTTAAATTTAGAGTTCTAGATAAGTCCATGGATAATAAGAGGGGGTGACATCAGAGTCAAAACTGAAGAAATAGAAGCAAACTGGATAGCCAGATTGAGGGCTGATGTAGGACATGGTCTGAATGACCACATTCCCCTTAGACCCATTTTAAGGAGTAGACCATTGCGTAGATGACCTTGCTGAAAAAGCATAAATGTTTTATATTATGTTGCTTATTAGAGTGTTTTTATACAGTGTATAAATGACTTATGTCTTTTTAAATGATTAATTGGTTAGGCCATGTGATTAATGATTTTTTGATATAAACAGGTGTTTTTACTTGTAAATAAGCACACCTGAAGAAGCATTAGTGAAAGCGCTTGTGTATTTTGTTGAATAAACAGCTGTGACTTCGAGAAAACTGGAGCCTTGTCTTTGATGTTTTATGGTGATACAATTCTATATTCTGTTGTAGCCAAGTACCCCATCTCCCCTAGCTTATCACTGTTGCTACAATTGTTCTATGTTCGTATGTTATTGTACTTATTTCCTTGTACTACTGTTGGAAATTGCAAACATTGTGTAACTTTTCTCCCTAGACCCCCACTGAAAAGTGTTTTTGTCCAGTCAGACTGTATTGGTCGAGAAATGCAATAAATAATAGCAGCAATAATAGTAATGATAGTGATGAGTCATGAACACAATAAATATTAATTTTGTAGTGCTTTGCAAACAGCTTAAACATTTCAGTAATCACTCAAGCTGTGCACATATTATTGTCAACATTTTGTTTACCAAACATAAGTTTCATGTAAAACAAATAATTTATTCCTGTGTAATTTGGTTGTTGATGTATTTAGTAAAATCTGAAATTGTGACAACATAAATAGTGTGTGATCAACATTTAATATCTCATTTTCTGTTGTGGGTGTACCTCATTAGTTGCTTGCTTGTTGCATGGTTTAAGAATTATTAATATAAATATCAACAGGTGATAATAGAAGCCCAGAGGTATCAAAAGGATGATCCAAGAGAAACACCTGGAGGCCTTACTAAGGTTTAATGAATTCAATATTTCCTTACTCTCAGCCACCAAACATGACTTTTTGCATTTTTAATAACAGCTATGGTCAGTTTATCTACTGTTAACACCACCACGCCAGCTAAGTTATCAGTTGTGTCCTTTGTTTTGATGTCAGAGTCCTTAGTATTATTTTGATCTCTAACTACATCAAACCATTTCACATTTATTAGACACAGCGGTCAATTCAACCATTAATGAAAAATCTTTTGACAACATTTTACATGTTGAATATTTTTAAACGGCTCCTCTCAATTAAATCATCAACACAGAATTTGTGGAATTGTTCCATTATTTTAATGAATAATACTTGCAAATGACCTTCTGTCCCCTTCATCCTGCAGTAAATCCCCTCTTTTCTTCTCATTCTGCTTTTCACACTTGAATTGAAGGAAGTTTATAGCCCTTAGGGAGGTACCATGAGAAATGGCATTGCTCTCTATGGAGGTTAGTGGTGTTTTAGGGAGATAACATTCAGTTCTTGGAGTAAAGATTTTAATGACAGTAGCTTTCTGTATATCAGGTGAGAGGTTGGGCAGAGGTGGGTGGTAACTTGTGGCAGTAGTGTGGTTGTACGACCATGGTTGTAGTTTGTTCAGCATATTTAGTTAAGGATAGTTGTGGATCTAATATGATATCCAGGTGTCTTTGCATTTGGGTAAATGGTAAAAATTTCCCAGAAGGGTCTGATAAGCAAAGATTTTGAACAGAAACAATTCTTTTACCAATACCAAGTGACATTTTGATAGTTTTTATAGTATTGATGGCAAATGTGTTGATATTTAACCAGTTATATGCTAGGCTAATATTTTTTGAGGTTATATGTGTGATCTGTATGCAATCAACAATACTGTTTGCATAAATAAGAATAGTCGAAAGTAACATGGGATATGCTCACTGCAGATTCAGATAAGGATGCAGTATACCTTAGTGTTTGCAGTGAGACAGAGAGTGAATAAGAAACTGGAAATGGAGAGAGAGAGTCCAGCTAGACAGTCCTAGACTGTAAAGAATAAGATAAAGTTTCAAGAAAGCTGGTATGGGCAGTCCAGTGATGGTTTAAGCTCCAGAAATAGTGGTAGAATTAGTGCACGCTATGCAGAGGGACCCAATGACAAAACTATGTATAGGGTTTGGAGTCACTGAGGGGTTCACAGTGGTAGTCGGTGTGCATCTCGGCTTAGATCTGAGCCAACTACAGTTCATAGTGGAGATAGGCTTCTTCAGCAAATAAGCTGGAAGAGTAAATCAACAAAACTTCTTTATGTAGATGATATGACATTACAAGCAGGCTGTACTGGAATGCCAGCAACTCCTGGGGAACTGGAATATAAAAGTGAAGACACATGGGATGAAACCTAGTACAAACAACAGAGTAGTCATGGCAATACATGGGTGAAGTCAGAAGAAGCTTAAAGTTGAGGTAGATGGGGAAAACAGTGGAAGATGTTAACAGCTTCATGTATCAGAGAGACGTGTTTGAGGAGAAGGGAAGAGAAGTCTGAATGAGAATCAGAAGTGTTACAGCCAACTTGCACAGTGTGTGACAGAAGAATGCTAAAGAAGTTGAAAAGGAAGCTCTACAATGCAGTGATATGACCACTGCTTTTTTATGGTACAGAAAACCTGGCAGTCATGACAGAGCAATTAAAAAAGCTTGAGCTGATGGCAATGAAGTACTTGAGATGGGTATTGTTTTTCTATTCCAAGAATGTTTCCTGTATTGATTGAAAAGAATTGTAGTTTTTAGCAGTGAACAAACCTCTTAAGAAAGGCTTTGAGGATGCTGCTACAGAACAACATAGACATGTTTCGGTTCAATGTGCTGCTGTGATTTCTAGCAGTATGTACAATACAGAGGATCATTCCAATGTTAGGAGTTGCTTGCAGGCTGTTTGCCAGAAAAGCTACAGATGTCAACTAATCTCAAATGTCAGTGGCTGATAATGTATGACCAGTAAATGTGCCTTGCAGCATATAAAAAACAAATAGTGATGGACTAGTGCCCCTCAGTAAACAATGAGGTTAAAAACACAGTCATCAAAGCAGTGATTCCTAATATGAGGCAGACAGGATCTTCTGTTCAAAATGTGCCTTATATCTAATAAATAAAAAAGGTGCACATACATTTGTTTGGAATGGTAGGTGATCATTGAAATACTTTAAGTTTAGCAAAAGCACCCAACATTTTCATTGTTTTGGGTGGAGGACTAGCCTTGGGTTTCTTGTAAGAGTCTGGAAGAAATCGATTGAGAGTGTTAGACTGGGGGTATTCTTAGTAAGTTCACTGTAGTACAATAAGGTAGAATAATAGGCCTGAAAGTATAGATTCAGACTTGTGTTTTCATGTATGCATTCAGTATCAGGGAAGGACAGTTCAGTAGAAAGAAAAAGGTAATCTTGCTGGCTAAGCATGAGATGTGCAGAAATAGTTTCAAGGGAAAGCTACAGAATGTTCCTTTGTCAAGGGAAAGATATGTGTACTTGCAATGGAATGCTAGATGAAGATATAGACAGTTAGGCACTGTGAGGCACATGCAAGACAAGGCTTGAAAACCAAGGCTAAAGAGGCCTGTAAAACTTTACAGGATTTATGTATTAGGAAATACTTCATTACACAGTCAGTGAAGTCAGTAAATTAGCTTTTGGACTGCTATGTAAAAGGGCCTTTACAGTACAGATACTCAAGCCTGTGTACCGAACTTAGGTCAAATAGCCATACTATTCAGGAGGAAAAGACTGTATCAGTTAATAGTATTCAGGAGAATCAGAATATACATACATAAACTTTGAATATATTTGTCAGCACTGTTATTGTTATCCAGCATTCCAGAATTTCTACAGACTGTTATTGTTTATCAGTTCTGTTATTGAAGACAGTATTCAGATTTTCTTAACATGTAATAAAGCATTATTAACCGAACTACAGCATGTGCAGACTTTATTGTGAAAGTACGGAAAGGCTTGGCCCATAAAGGATAGACTGGCACCTGTTCAGCACAAGTTTGGATAATCAACAGATAAAGACTTTCACTCTAGTCTCATTTCAGTTGTTTCCAGTTAATTCCAGTATACTACAGTCTTGTCAGTTCTTTCAGGGAGGAAGACTTGTATGAATAGAATGAACTTCAAAATAAAAGAAGGAAGTAAATGCTCACAAATGAGGAAAAAAGTAACAGTTGCATGCAGGATCTCTTCAGCTGTCAGTAAAATGGGACAAGGTGAAGTATGAATACAAGAACTTAAGCTACACCACATACTTGTGGAAGGCGCTGACTATACATTGCAGTACAAAGCCAGTCTTGCTGTTTCTCTCTTTCTCTAAATACTTGAGGCCTGTAAGGTAAATGCCGTGTGGAAATCCTTCTCATAGTCCACCTCCCAGATAGGCTAGAAAATTCACTTATGACCTTTTTTAAAAAGATTGCTTGGAACACTGCTGATGTTACTAACTTAAGGGCTTGCTTTTAAACTTACTGAATAAATGTGACAGCTAGACTAACTAATCTTAATATAAAGCATGCATTTAAGTTCTTACCTGTGTATTCATGCCATTTGCAAGAAAAAATAAGGTTATATGACGACAAAAGAATCGGAAATGGAGTCTTTAGAAAGGGGGAAGGAGCAAACTACATAGAAATAAATGGAATATATGGGAACGATACATACAAAGTAATGTTCAGGAGAAGGAGGGGGAGTGAAATCTCAGGGAAGGCAGGACTTGCACAATCTAAGTAATGTTAAATTTAATAGCAGTTATTAAGAAATAAACTATATATATAAAATGCATGAAAAGAAAAAAATCTGTGCAATGGTTTGTTTGTTTTTTATACCTGTATGTATACCCATGTCACTGTATAATATATGAAGTTAATAAAACCATTTGGGAAAAAATAAATAAATGAAACATGTTGCCTCACAGCAAGAGGTTCTCCCGTTCGATTCTCAGCTAGTGTGCGGGGAGTGCCTTCTGTGTGGAGTCTGCATGTCCTCCCCGCGGGTCGAGTGGTGTTCCGAAAGACATGCATGAATGGGCGTGCCTTCGTTGAAGGTTGAGCGTCGAGCTGGCAACTCGGCACCGTGAAAATCTACTGCCAATCATTAGCGGTCTAGAGTTCCGCTGTGGCGATCCCTAACCGGGAAAAGCCAAAAGGCAACAACAACCCAATCTTTTTCTGTAGCAAATGCTCCTCCAAATAAGAGCACTTGACCCAAGTAGACAGCTCCACCCACATCTATTACCTGCTTTGCAGTTGAAGTTAACCATGTTAATGTGCATGCCAGAACCCGAACTCCTAGCAAAACAAATTGGCTATATGTTTTTATCTTATCTCTGTTCCCCTTCCAGATATGAAAAACAAATTGCATGTAGTTATTTCTTGTGATCTAATGTATGGCTTTATTGCCATGTATTGGAATTCAGAAATACCAGCACAAGTGTTTTGCTCTTAATAGTCAGCTCTGTGAAGTAGAGGGATGAATCCCAGATGGAGACAGAGTTATAGTTAATGGTCTGTGTACTAGAAAGCCAGTGCTGGGACGGAGAGAAATGATGAGGATTTGCCCGTTTGCCTGTGTTAGAGGAATTGGTGTGGAAGCGTGGTGGGTTACTCACAAATGTTATGATTTCCAGTGGCAATACAGATTTAGGAGTTTCTACAGTAGTGGTTGATTGCTCTACTGAGCAAGGAGAATCTATACAGTTTATGGAAACTGTTTCAGACTGTTATGTGTAATACATGCTCTTAGAAGGTAAAAGTATGACTTCCCCTTCTTAAAGACACAGCATAAGTATAATGAAAACACATTACATCAGTGAGTTGAACTGATATTTAGGTGGAGCTTAATAAAACCTGCATGGTTTTTGAATTTGGTATTGATCACATTGAAGTTATCGTGCATGGCTAAACTTAGCTGTAAGTTAAGCAAGTTACAGATTAATGCCTTACAGTTTGAAAATCCTTATAGAATTTCAGAAGTTTTTCATACATTATACTTTTGTTATGGTGTCATACATGAAGCCTCCATAAATTAATATCTTATATTGTTAATCCTCGTTCATTCATTACGTATGGGGTATCGGTTCTAACCTCGGAACCGAGCCGGCCATTTTCCAAGCTCGCGTCAGCTACAAACTCTCGAGCTAAACTCTCACCCATAATCCCCCTCTCCCTGTTACCCCAGATTTCGTTTGCCACGTTGCCATTCGGTCGTGTCAAGCTGCTTCTCTTGAGTTAAGTATAGATATTTGTGGTCAGACTAGTCATATGTATAACTTTTTCTGTCAGAAAAGTTTCTATTTTGTTGTCTCTTACCCTGTCGCATTTAGCGACCATATTTTCTTGAGTTTTCTTCTCTTTACTCTGCACCTTTTACCGCGAGGTATTTCTCCTTTACCATCGTTGGTAATCTGCTCCTTTCTTCATATCTTCCGGTATTTTTTTGTACCATTGCCGGTACCCTTTCTACTGTCCCCTTTTTCTGTCATGGCAAATAAGAAAGGTAGGCCGGGATTTAAAAGGTATTCTGATTGTGGACACAAATTACCTACATCAGATGCACACTCTTTGTGTGTTTATTGCTTGGGTGTGTCCCACTTATCTGTTGACCCGCTCTATCGTATTTGTAAACATTTTTCTAACAGAACCTTGTTGGAAAGGAAAAATAAGTTGTTGCTGAAGGGACTTCTCAAATCTCCCTTTTCAGAGGCTATTTCTGGGTCGGAGGCTTCAACCCCTCCTAGAGCCCATAAGAAAATTTTGGATGATCCTACTAAGGGCAAGTCTTTGCCTTCGTCCCCGGCTGGGGACTCCCGCCAACCAAGATCTAAGAAGGCTAAAGTTTCTGCTTCGGAGCTCACTCAGTCAGCCCCAGTGCTTTTGGTGCCTTGACCTTCGGCACCATTAATGATCTTGGCTCCGTCTTCTCCTGTAGCCTTTACTGTATCGGCACCGAGGAGCTCCTCAGTTCAGACTATTATGACTGCTACATTGGCACCAGCCGTTCAGTCGGCGCAGACCTTGGCCACGTCGGCTCTGACATCTTACTTGTAACCAGCGCCTCAGTTATTGGCTCCAATTTTGTCGGTTCCAGCTTCGGTACCAGCAACCACTTCAGCACCGATCCTTGTGTCAGTGCAGACCATGACCTCGGCAGCTATGATTTCTTCGGTGCAGACACCCGTAGTCCAGTCTCTCTCGGCACCGTTGTTTTCGGTGCAGACTGGTGAGGTGGGCACCGAACTTGTCTTTTCTGTGGACAGACCTGTTTCTCCCTCAGTCTCTGTGAAGTCCACTAGAAACCTTTCCGAACATGACGTGTTGCGTCTCGTGGATCAAGTACTTCTGGCCAGAGGTATCCTGCCCCCCAGGACCTATCCCCTTCCTTGGGAGGTGATCACCCATCTCCAAAGACCCCTTTTTATTCTCCTCCTTCATTGCCTTTGAAGTCCATTGACATGGCACAGTCTTCCCCCTCTGAGGTTCCCTTTATGGATCTCACTAAGGAACCGCGGTTTCCTTCATGGCAGGAGAGTTTTGCTATGACCCAGGATGACAGTTATGACACACTTAATTTGCTGTTCCACAGCCATCTGGGGACTCCGAGTCGGCAGGCTGAGCCACTTAGGGGAGGGGTGACCCTTGTCCTGGACACTTACTCCTCTTCGGGTGGACCAGCCTTTCAACTGATGGAGAAGGCTCTGGCTTCTGTTGGTGATACTGTGCTGTCTATCCACCTGCCCTCCTCTGGTACACTGTTTTCACAAGTCGCACCTAGCGGACACCGGGTGCAAGGGCCTCAAGACATATTCCCACAGGAAACCTCTTTTCCACTGTCTTCCCCAGTTTCCCCCTCTGAGGAAGTCCACCGGAAAAGTTTGTGTAAGAGGAAGCACACGGACTCCACAGAGGAGTCCCTTTACTGAAGACACACACTTTGATGAAGGGGGAAGGATCCCCTCGGTCACCCGCTGAGGTATCCTTTGGTGATATCCTCGAAATCCTTAAACAGAGAGGTGACTGGCAGCCCTCTAATCCGACCTCTGAGGAGTCTGTGTTCCTGCAGGCCTTTCGCGCCCGCCCCCCTACCTCCTGGTTTACTCCACCTGCCGATGAACTTGTCCGACTCATCGTGCAGCATGTGTGGAAGGCTCCTGACACCATTGAGGCTATTCCCAGAGGCCAGATAAGATTTTGTCCCCTCCTGCTACGGGACGCCCATCGGTCTAAAGGTCTTCCTGTGGATGCTGTGGTGGTGGCGGCCACAACAAAAAAGGATCTGGTGGAAGAAGAAAGCCAGACTGTCCATCTGCCTAACAAAGAGTCCTGGGCCCTGGACAGGATAGGGAAGTGCACCTTTGCATCGACAACCTTTACTGTCAGGTCCCTGAATTATATGGCACACTTTACCAGGCTTCAAAGGGATCTGATTTCCGAGCTCTCTGAAACCTTAGCTGGTGCCGTGTCTGATGAGGTCCGTGACAAAGTGGCCTCTCAGCTGGCCACCGTTGAGTCAATATCTAACTCCTGTATGCAACTGATATCTCACGCATCAGAAGAAGCAGCTAGAGTGGCGGGTTCAGCTGTGGTCTTGAGACGACAAGCCTGGATGCGCTTGTGCAATTTCGCGGAACCCTTTAAGGCTTCCTTTCTTAATGCTCCCATTGAGGCCTCTTCGTTGTTTGGACCCAGAGTTAAAAGCACACTGGCCAGATGTGAACAGCATGGTAAGACCCTTTCTGCCGTAGGTGTCCGTTATTCTTCCCCTCAGCGTGCTTTCTCCTGAAACCAAAAGAGTGGGAAGATATGGCTCAAGAAATCTCAGGGTCCTTTCCGTGACACACAGGCCGAGTTCTCCCCTAGAGGCAGAGGGGGAAACTCACAGGGAAGACACTCCTTTAGGGGCAGAGGGGGGTCTGTGTAACCAGGGTTCCAGGGACTCTTTCCCTGGCCAATCCTACCAGCGCTCCTGAAGAGTGGCCCAACTCCTTTCCTCTGGAGGTGGTTGGGGGTCGTTTCTCCTTGTACACTTCTGCCTGGCTAACCATCACCACCGATTCTTGGGTATAAAGGATTATAACCAGAGGTTATCATATCCCCTTCGATCTTTGTCCTGTCCCTTCAAAAAACTTTCCCGACGTTCCACCCAGTCAAAGGGAAGAAGTAGCACTAGAGATAGAAAAGCTGCTAAGAAAGAGAGTCATCCAAGTAGTCCCTCCAGACCAGATAGGATCCGGATTCGACTCAAGACTATTTTTGGTGCCAAAGAAAACCAGCGACTGGAGACCAGTTTTGGATCTCAGTGTATTGAACAAGTTTGTGAGAGCACAAAAATTCTGGATGGTCACAATACAGTCTATCCTCCCGCTTTTGGAAAAAGACTATTGGATGTGCTCGATAGATCTTCAAGATGCGTGCTACCACATAAAAGTGGACAGGCCATCAAGAAGATTTCTGCACTTTTGTGCAGGAGCCAGTCACTACCAGTTCTGAGTACTGCCCTTCGGACTCTCTACAGCCCCCAGAGTGTTCACAAAGTGCATGGCAGTCGTCACAGCTCACTTGCTACAACAAGGATTTCAGGTGTTTCCATACCTAGACGACTGGCTCATTTCCGCCTCCACCAGACATCTATTGGAAGAAGCCCTGGCATACTCTTTCCTCACTGCACAAAGGCTAGGCATAACCATAAACTGGCAAAAATCCAGTCTCATCCCCATCTTAGTCCACAGAATTCATAGGGGTTGTCTTGGATACAAAGAACTGCAGAGCTGCCATTCCAGAGCACAGAATTCTAAGGATAAAGCAACAACTGATCCCAATCCTTTCAAGGGAGAAATCCACAGCTCACTCTGTCCTACAGCTGTTGGGTCCCATGGCAGCCTCCATCACCATTGTCCCCCCTGGCCAGGTTTCATATGAGGCTTCTACAATGGCTACTGTTCACCCAATGGTATCCTTTTCAGCATCCTCTTTCAGCCAAGATTCGAGTAATCCACAGGTGCAAACAGGATTTAAATTGGTGGATGACACACAATCCGTCACAATGGTCTCGCCCTTTTCTCCCCAGCAACCCAAGGCTACAGTGACCACGGACGCCTCCCTGATGGAGTGGGGGGGAGGATATGTCAGGGACAGACAGTCCAGGGCACTTGGTCTGAATTGGAGGCCCAACTGCATATAAATGTTCTAGAGCTGAGGGCGGTTCTTCTGGCGTTGCAAGCATTCCATCCCCTGCTGCCGTCTGGGATGATTGCAATTCAATCAGACAACATGGCGGTGGTCTAGTACATCAACAAACAAGGTGGAACCAAATCTTACCCCCTTTGTCGAGAGGCCATGAGGATATGGCAATGGGCGATGGCTACCAACTTTTTTCTTCTAGCAATGCACATTCCCGGGAGTTCCAACGTGATAGCAGACCGACTCAGCAGATGCATTCTACAACCTCACGAGTGGTCCTTGAATCCCTTGATAGTGGCGGAGATCTTCCACTGCTGGGGCCGTCCTTGCTGCAACCTCTTTGCATCTCCGACCAACTACAAATGCAGCAACTACTTCGCCCTGATTCTCCCTCTGGGACAGTCACCCAGGGATGCTCTAGTCCACGATTGGCCCTCAGGTCTTCTTTATGCATTCCCACCTTTTCCCCTCATTCCCCAGTTTCTGAAGAAAGCACATCTGTTGAAGAGCAAGGTGATCCTTATAGCACCATATTGGCCTGTTCAGATTTGGTTCCCCTTCCTTTGGCCTCACCTACTAGATCGACCATGGATTCTCCATCCAACCCCGGAGTTGATCTCACATCCGCAGAACCTTATTCATCCCAACTTGGACATACTGAAGCTCACAGCTTGGCTACTCCGATTCCCTTGATTGCCAGGCAGAATGATCTTTCTCTACCAGTACGTGACATTCTCATTGCATCTCATAAGTCTTCCACTAGAATTACTTATCTAAGCAAGTGGAAAAGATTTACCTGTTGGCTGAAAGAAAAACAAGTAGATCCCTTCTCAGCACCAGTGTCGATAATACTAGAGTATCTGGCCGACCTTTTTCAATCGGGTCTATCGGCCTCTACCATTAGAGTTCATTTGGCTGCAATATCTAATTTCCATGAAGGTGTCCAAGACTCCTCTCTTATGTCACACAAATTGTGCAAGACCTTCATAAAAGGTGTGAATCATCTGAAACCACCTTTTAGAGAACCTATTCAACCATGGGATCTGTCATTAGTTCTACAAGCTCTGACAATGCCACCCTTTGAACCAGCTTCTTCTTGCGACTTCAAATATTTGTCATGGAAAACCTTGTTTTTGTTCGCCATTACTTCTGCCAGACATATCTCTGAGCTTCATGCTTTATGCATCAAGAGTCCATACTTGATTTTTCATAGAGATAGAGTGTCTTTGAGAACTAATCCTTCATTTCTGCCAAAAGTGATCTCTGAAATGTCCATTAATCAAACCATTGAATTGCCAGTTTTCTTTCCCAATCATTCAAACAGAGGAGAGTATTGCCTACATACCCTAGATATTCACAGGCAAATCCATTTTTACTTAAACAGGACTAGGTCCTCTCATAAATCTGACCAGTTATTTTTGGCCTATTCTGGACCCAGATTAGGATCTGCTGTTGCTAAGGTCACATTAGCTAGATGGTTGAAAGACTGTGTGACCTTCATTTATACACAACGTAATATTCCGTTGCCTACTACCATGAAGGCTCATTCGACAAGGTCGGTGGCAACTTCTGCTGACTTTCATGCCAGAGCTTCTTTACATGACATCTGTGCAGCTGTAACTTGGGCTACACCTCATACCTTCATCAATCATTACAAATTGGATTTGGCCTCCAGGGGAAGAGCATCTTTTGGTTCTATGGTGCTCAGGAATGTCCTTCCATGAGAGCCTCCCAGGAATAGAGGTAGCTAGGGACTCTGTCCCATACGTAAGGAATGAACGAGGATTAACAATATCAGATAAAGAAGTTATGTCTTATCATAATGTTTTATCTGTATTGTTGATCCTCGTTCAGTCATTACAACCCTCCCTCCTTCCCCCTCCTGTGGCTTCTAGTGGATCTCACCATCCAGTTCTCTTAGGTCATTTGACCAGATGTAGCCTCTACCTTCTTTTGACTTGCAAACTCAATCTGAGGTAACAGGGAGAGGGGGATTATGGGTAAGAGCTTCGCACGAGAGTTTGTAGCTGATGTGAGCTTGGAAAATGGCTGGCTTGGTTCCGAGGTCGGAACCAATACCCCATACGTAATGACTGAACAAGGATCGACAATACAGATGGAACATTATGGTAAGACATAACTTTTTTTTTCCATCGATAAATGTTTTAGAACTGAATATTAACAGCATATTTTAAAAATTCTAATAAAGCACCTTTCTCCCACCTCTGCACAACTTTGCCGTCAATTAGCACATGACAAACATGGCTTGTAGAACTTCCATAGCTTAAGACCTCACCATGTCTAAATCTGGCCCTGCAGTTATGGCTGTTCTGTCGAAGTTGGGAGTAGGCTATGCTTTTCCAAACTATAATTTCATTTTCATTTTATGTAGTAGTCATTCATTTAAAGCTGTACAGGTCAGACAGAGTCAGTTAAGAGTGGGTTGAGAACCATTTTGGTATATTTTCATACAAGTATGCAGTTGTCTTTTAATTGCTCCTGGTTTAGCTGCCTGCAGCTGAATGCTTATCTCTGTATTTGAGTGTTTCGTACCAGATTTGGAGCATACACTCGCACTCAAATACACAAACTTTGAAAATTTGTTTTCTCCCAGTTTGTGCAACTTTAGAAGTAGCATAGCATATTTATTGTCTGGAAATGATAGGGTAGAACTGTCTCTTTGGTGTAGTAGGTTTACCCCCCAAAAAATATATATAGTTTTTAAAACTCATTGCTAGTTGTAAGCATACCTTCATTTGAGCAATCAGCAGTTAGTTCAACTCAAGGACTTTGTGTTGGAATTAATGAAGCAGATCCACTTTTGCTGTTGATGTGGGTGATTGATTTTCCAGTAGTTGCTGTAGAAGAAATTAACTTGCTGCTTTAAAATGTGCAATTTCTGTATGTGTTGGAGAGTATGATTTGAACAGAAAATGTCGGGGATCTACTTGTAATATGGGATATTTTGTTGTGGTCCCATGTGTATTAGCGTGCATAGATCAGTAGTAATAAAGTTATAATACATATAAAGTTAGAGACATGAAAAAGCTAGTGAAACTTAACTAATGAAAATATGTCTGTCTTCTGTACCTTTTATTTAACTTAGTCTTTTCCTTTTGGCAGTTTTTAGCTGCATAAGAACTCTGGAATATTGTAGAAAGTATGTTTTTTCTTATTAAATGTTAATTAGATTTAACCTTTTTTGCAGGCATCAATTGTGAAGGAGTTTACAGGACTGTTGGCAGCAACATCCAGGTTCAGAAACTTTTAGTTGCATTTTTTGGTAAGTGTACATCACAGTTTTATATTACTGATCCCCAAGGATACAGCTGAGCTTACTTTTTGCATGCATCCTTCTTGTGCTATAAAACATCACAAAACAGAATAACAGCAACAGACAGCACAGCCAAGCATCAGCATGGATTTAGACAGTTAATATTTACCTTTTTATGTTTTCTAATGTGTAATTTAAAATAAAGCAAAGAACTGAAGTATTGTTTCCTTAGGTGTACTGAGATGTTGAGTGACCCACTCTTATTTGCATGGTATGTGAATAGTAATTTTGGAGTTTTGCATTGTAAAATCTTCTATACTGTTAGCACAGTGATGATACTTTTACTCATGTATGGAGTGCAGGATAACCAAAGTGCCCCACACTTTTTAGAAATAATTACACAATTGACCATTTTTATCTATGAATTTCTCTCCTCCTTTCTCTCATTGCTTTTTTTTCCTTTTAGTTTTCTGCTCTATTTCTTTCTTGTGTGACAGAAAAGTTCATAAGCCATAATACTAGGCATCATTGCTAAGTTCTTGCTGTCAGCTTTACTGGGGCTCACCTTTAACCTTTATGTGTTTACGCCATGCAGCCACAAAGAGAATGAAGCTTAGTCCCCAGCCAGGTATGTGTTTTAATTGCCTTCATTTTTCTTTCTTTCTTTTAATTATTTGTTTTGTTCATCTGTCTGACCTATTGATGCTTTCTTTCATTCCTCCTTACAAATTACTAAGGTAACTGTCCTTTGTGGCAAATTGAGCATATCAGACTCTGACTGCTTAAAATATGGCTAGATTACAAATGAGGATTAAGCCTACTGTTACCTTGCACTTGTTGTAAAACCTGAAGTAATCTCTACTCACAGGGGCATCTGTTAGCTTCTTTCAGGATACACTTTATATCCGATGTCTCTGGACTATGGTGTAGTGTAATCCCTGTTCTGTATTACATTTTTCATATGTATTTTTGCTGTGTGGCAGCCACAAAAGAAAATGTAATGACCACTGACTTCCTTAGAAACTTTCACTGTATGGAGAATGAAATCTGATTCTGTATTGTTATTTATTTATTCATTTTTTCTTCTCATAATATGTAGTAATCAGATACCCCTTCTGTATAATATACTTCTGCTAAACTGTTTTAAGGTATAACTGCCTAGGTTTAGTCTTTCTAGTAATAGGGAAGCTATCCAAAAGGTTAAGGACACCAAAAAATTAATGCTGCCTGAGATGAGTACTTGTTTATCTTAGTTTGACAACCATACTGAATACAGGAATTTCAGGAGAGTCTCTTAACTGAGAAATGACCACATAGCCAACACATTCTGACCATATCTTTAACTTTTGAATAAGTTGCTGATCCTAGTTAACTGCCTTCCTTATTTATCATATTTCATCTCCATAATTACTTTGCTTAGCATTTATTATTGTTTTATTTACTGTTTTACAGTTCATTGAATTATATAATTGTTTTAAAGTCATGAAGTTCACGTTGAGGCAACCCCACAGTGTTCACCACACCATAGCAGAAAATGATTCATAATGTGCTGTCTCATCAAATGGATCACTGTTGTAGTGTGTCTCATTTTTGAAAAGTACTGTTTTTGGACTTTGTAGATATTTAGAAATACATAATGTTTCTTTCTTATCCCCATTGTGTTTAACTCTAGTGTAAAGAAATTATGCTGCTTTAGTCTTTTTATTTGGCTGCTGGTCCATACCATCTTAACTTCACTGTTCTCAGCTGTTCCCCCCTCTGTATTTCCTTATAGTTATGTGGTCTGCAGAACTGTGATGAATATGTTAAATGACATCTCCCTGTTCTCTGAAACAGAACAATATCCTTTCTGGTAGTAATGACTATTCTTATGACAGAAAGCACAGTGGCAGAGCGGGTATCATTGTCACCCGCACCTAGAGGTTGTCTGGTTCTATTCTTGGTGGTGTGCCTTCTTTATGGAGACTGCATGTCCTCCCTGCATTCATGTGGGTTTTCTCCAGGTGCTCTGGTTTCCCTCACATTTCAAGGATGAGAGATGATTGTAAATTCTCCCTAGGTGTGTGTTATATGAGGAAGAAAAGCATAGCAGTCTACTTCTGTTCCCCTGCTTGCTAATAAACTCTGTGGATGGTGACAGCTGTTCACATGGTCTCTGTAAAAGTTGGATATGAATTGTGAGCATGGATTGATGTATTCCTATAACACTTATTGCACCTTCCTCCCTCCCCTTGCTGTCTTTTTACTTTACTTCCTCGTTTTATTTTAGCTCATGTAAGTACCCGTTTTTAATTGTTGTTAGTATTGTCCTCCTGTTGTTTATTTTGCTTCCTAGATGCATGGCCTTGCTTTCTTTGCATTGTCTGTATTGACAATCTTCTGACTGGTTTGACTGATTCTTTAGCTTTACCAAGTTTCTAATTGTATCTTCTTTCACTATTAACATTTCTTTAATTCAGCTGATCTTCACACATTTGAGAAATAGTACTTTTTCTGTTTAGTCATTTTTATTGTTACTTGTAAATTTATTAAAATGCTTCAGCCTCAGTACCAAACCATGTTTTACTTCACTAGTATTTTTACCCCTATTTATAGGGTGTACACTTCTTTTGTTCACAAGAGGCAGCTGTTTTATTGCAGGGTAAATATTGTGGCCTTGTAAAGCAACTGCTATGAACTTTTTTTCAAGCTGTTCTACTTAAATATGGATAGCTGACTCACTTGAAGACATGCACATGTATGCGTGCGCGCGCACACACACACACACACACACACACACACACACACACACACACACACACACACACACACACACACACACACACTCACACACTCACACACTCACACTCACACACTCACACACTCACACACTCACACACTCACACACACACACTTACATACATACATTCAATCTGTAACCTGTACCCTAGGGCATCACCTGTAAGCTGCTTATTTATTAAGTAGGTTGTGATGTAGAACCATGACAGATGACATTCTTTGAATCTGTGTGCATGCAGACATATTTAAAAACTTACCATTTTCAGTGCATTATGGGAGATAATGTAAATTACATCTGGAAGGCATTTTAGCACAATGGCTCAAAAATGCACAGTGATTCGAACTTCTGGTAATGGACTTAAGTGAGAAAACTAACTTCACTACATGTGGGCAACTTATTAACATCTCTGAAGTAGAAGTTAACAGTATGGTTTATAGAAACAGATGAGCTTATTAACATAGAACATGAAGTAAAGAAAGAAATGTGAAAACAAATCCCCCAAGAAGATGTATAGATAATCTGCAAAGAAATACTGTGGCAAATCATTTTAACATGAGTATAAAACTATTTACATATCTTTCTTTTCCAAGGCATCATTGGAAGTGTGTAAATTACCCATGAATAAAACAATCATACCTTGCAATTGTCCAATTTTTCGCAGAATGCCCAGATTTTTGTCACATATTTTTGGTCTTTTCCATATAAAATGTTTGGTTTTCTGGCAAATCATTGAGGATTGAAGTCCGAAAATAATGACAGATATTTGAATTTCAGACTTTATATCCTTCAGAAAATTCATGCTAATCCAAAACCAGCTGTTCAACCAACTTTCTAAGTTTATAAGAACAATATGTAAAAATTGTCCCTATTTTGGGGTCTTTGTCACCTTATTCTTTATGACTTTGTACAGATTTCTTGTGCTAAGTGGTTGAGAGGTATTAGTGTAATCTTTTAGCACAAATGACACAAGTATGCAAAAAAAAAAAAAAACAATCCCCAGGAGTGAATAAATCCTACAATGTCATTTTTCACCGTGTGCATGTCATGGCATAATGCGCACATGGCTACGGAAAGTTTTAGATTCAGCAAATAGTGTGTAGAGGCGCACCCCTCCTCCCCCCGGTGCAAACCAGGTAAACAATGAGGTATGCTAATTACAGCATATGCAACTGAATTACATGCTAATCAACCAATCCAACATGGTGGAGCTATTCAGTAAGCTATTAAGCATCCATGTAGACTCCGTGCTGGTTTGTCCTGTGTATTCCAAAACTTTTGGAATACAGCCATGGAATGGAGTCTACATGGACAGAACCATGTTAACTTCTGCATTTATAAGGTAAGTCTTGAACCTGGAGTGTATTGTGTAATAACAGGAATGAGTGGCATATCCTTGTATCAGACTAATAGAGAAACATATCCTTGTTTGTGCCATAACAGTATGATCTCCCCCAACAAAAGAACAGTCTATCCTTGTTTGTGCCATAACAGTGACTCACCTATGCCCCCCCCCAAAGAAAAGAACAGGAAAATGACACAATTTGCTAACAAACCCTGTTTGAAATACTAAACGTTCTATCAAAGGAACTGTCCCTGGAACATTTTTACATATTTATCACACATCACTTCATTTTCATGTATTGGCAGTCATGTATACCTCTGAAATGGCTTGGCATACATGCCCATGCCATCAGTACACTTCTAATAAGGCATACAAATAAAAATGTGAAAGCCTATGTTTCAGATTTTTTTTAAATACATTCCAGCATAATGTAGTATATAGTTGACCAAATGAAACAATACCTTCTGAAGAGCAGTACTTCTGTGTACAGATATATCCTGAAGAAAGTGTTATGTGCAGTCTTTCCAACATAAACAAGCATCCTCACAATCAGTTCACCGAGCTATATGGTTGCCTTTCTGTGGTTTAGATTCAGGGCTGTTAGCATGGTGAATATGCAAATGATGTGTGAACTCATTAGAATTACTGAATCCCAAAAAGTTGGATCCATGTAGGAGATGTAAACATTGTGCAGGCACTCCCTCAGTGTTTGTTTTTAATAGATTGCAAATGTGACTTATTATTGGTTGGAATAAGGAAAACACAGTAGCACTATAGGCTGCCTTATATCCAGTGGATGTGTCAGGTTAGATCTACAAAGTATTACATGTAAGATTGGAAATGTATGTAATCAGCACACAAGTCACAGGTTGTGTTCCCTAACATCCAACTTGCCCTTCATTTATTGGCAACTGCATATGGTATTATTTCCACTTAATATCCTCACATATCTTAAGGCCAATGATATAGAATAGCTTACACAATTCATGTCTCAGAGTACTGTTCAGTTAAATGAAGGCTGGCCAACAAACACATAGATGTAAGACAGAGCTGTATATTTGCACGCAATAATCATGACAGGTTGTATGATCACTAGGTGCACTTCATCCCACTTATATGGTTTGATTTCACTGTAGATGCTGTTGCAGTTGGTTATGAGCATATTGAGTTAAGTTCTTTGCTGCAAAGCTGCTTCTGTGGCAAAGAGGGATAAGGCACCCATCCTGTATTCTGAAGATGGAATGGAGTAAGAGTTTAAATCCAGACCTAAGTAGAAATATCTCACGTGTAATAACATTTTCTATTGTTTATGTCCTAGATTGTTTTTCCTCATTTCAGCTACCTCTCCCTTTTCTTTTTTTTTTTCTTATTGCCAGTGTTTGCGCAATGCACCATGTAGTGCAAACAGGGGAAACAGAGAAAAATGAATGTCAAGTTTGGCTGTGCTTATCTGGTTTGCGCAAAGTGTAGCAGTGTGCAAACTGGACAATTCGCCCACCCGGGAAGCAGACAGGACCCAGACAGCCAAAAATAGAATCTGGATACATTCAGTTAACACTATTGGACATCTCACAAGCTTGATAAGTGACATTGCACGGTGGTTAACAGCAAGACCTTAAGAATGATTAGTAGAATAGGGAATGTCATGTAACTATTCCTGTGGCAGCAAGTGTTAAATGTAGGGCTGGAGTACAGATGGTCCTGGGTTCTAGTACAGGATGTGCAACCTTTGTTTTACTGCTTTGACATTGTGGTTTATAGCAATGAATTGCAACATAGGAAGGAGTTTTCCCAGCCTTCTTGTATCCACATGTGTAAGTGTAGGACTGCCATACATATGGCATGGTTTTGAATACAGCATATTCCATACACTTTTATTGTTGTTCCACTTTCCATTATAGTCACTCTCACTTGTAACACTTGACATGGTGTAGCTGATATTAATTATATGTATGAGGGCTGATGCACTATTATTGTGTCAGTTATGTATTCATTTATCTATGTATGATCACATTTATTCTCAAATATATGACTGTGGGTATATTGTGTACTATATTCCTGTAAGTATATTTCTGCTATCTTTCTGACTGCCATGGCTTTCACATTTGTCTAACACACATACACAACTACCTGTACATCCAGTAACCTTGAATTTGTTTTGCTTGCTACCATTGCACTCAATTTTCCATCGTGCAAACACAGTGCTCAAAGGTGTGCACTGCGAGCACCATGTTTGCCTGATGGTAAGTGGAGCACAATATTTTCAAACAGTGTGTGTACTCTATGTAAACATAACTGGAATTGGTGGGAAGTCGTCACTCTCCATTGCTCTTGATCCATGGTAGACATGTCAGGTGTTTCTGGAGAAAGTGCCAGATTTAGGGCACAGAGATGGGGTGTTTAGGAGTCCAAGATTTTTGTTAGACTCCTAGTAAAATGCCACAGTGCCAGGCTTTTGCAGTGAGACTATTATGGCTCCCAGTGTAAGTTGGAAACTTGGGGTATATTGACATGGGCTGTAACCAGTGCCACCAGTATCCTGCTCACTGGTGACCAATGTAGGCGTCACTATAATGACCTACAACAGAGGAAGAGAGATACCGACAGCTCTTGGTTCAAGGAATTTAGGACTGGGGACATCCCACAACTGTGTAAGTATCAACTGCAAAGAGGACTTTTAATACTTAAAAGCTAAATATAGGCAACAATGGTATTCATTATGGTATTCTGTTCTGTTTTTTTTTTCTACAGCTGCCATGGACCGGGAGGTCAGTGTAAGAACTCATGGGGCTAGATTGGTGAGATTGAGGGAAGCATGTGGTATGTATGCAGCAGAAGAATAGTGTTGTTGTAGGATTAAAAGTTAAAGATAGCTTTTTTGGTATTTTATAGAGATGTATCAAATTGAGCATGCATATCTCAACTTTAAAAGCAAGTATGCATACATTAGTCCATAGCACAAACCAAGAGTACAATGTTAGACTTTAGTCAGAGGTTGTGGGTTCAAAGACCACACTTCCCAACTATACAATACTGTTAATTCTTCAGTTATATGTAACTCAAAGGTTTAAAGTAAAAGCTGTATACCAGTGGCACACATATATTGCTGTAAACTGTAGTCTGTATAATTAGAACATGCATATGTACAATATATGCACATCTCGAGGAGTGCTTGCTGCAGTCTGTAGTATAGTGTACATCTGTTAGGAGCTGGTAGTCTTAAAAGTAAAGGTTAAGATAACAGAGTCAAATAATTGTATTAATGCATTGTATGTCACTTATGAAGGTACTAATCTAATCTCTTTTTTTCCTCTCACCCCAATCCTTATCTCTTTTTTTTATTTTATTTTATTTTTTGTTGTATTTTATTACATGTCTTCTATGTGTACCACATCACTAAATGCTCCACAGCACAGCGGGGTAAGCCTGTCCCACAGGATCTGCCTGTCTCCCATCTACTGGCTCCAGCACTATTGCCCCGCATGTCTGGGAGCCAACCTGGCAGCACTGCCACTGCTGCCCCTGCACTACCTGCCCCCCTTAGGTAGTCCTGCACTGGAGGCCGGTCCTATGATATCCTCCGGTAGCAGTAGCGGAGGTGGTGATTTTATCACCCATTTCCACATTTCAGGGGTGGTGCGAAGGGTTGTGTGCCATACTGTTTGTGTACACATACACTGGCTAGAGAGGCTGCTCTCCCTAATTTTACATAGTAGGAGGAGGAGCAGAAGGAGACATCAGTGGAGTGAGGTGACAGTGATGACAGTCCACTGGGTGAGGACTCAATTCTCACTGCCACTCAGCTTGATGACCATGGGTTCTAGATGTCCCTACAGTAACCCCAGTTATGGTGTCCCCCAACCTTTTGTGTCCATCACCATCCCTGTCTCTTGTCTTGTTTGTCTGCATTTGCTTCCTCACCTACCCAACATACCTGACCCAGACATACCTATATCCCTTCCCCAACATTCCTGTCTCTCTCAAAAAAAAATTGTCCCATACATAGCTCTCCATTTCACACATTTGCCTTTTTGACACACTTGATTCAGTTCAACTGGCTATACAACATGATTGTGTTGTGGTCACCCCTCCTCTCTAGAGGTGATAGTCCAAATTCAGGTAATATTTTGCACATGTGTGCACTTTACACTGTTAAAGAAATGGGTAATTGTGGTTCTTTCCTAACTCTTTCCTGCACATTCTTACCCTACTTTCCCTTTGTTATTCCCCCTGCTTGCTCCCCATTTCGCCACTGTCTTATCTTCCCCATTTCTTTTCTTTAATGTATTATTGTGCGATGTGTGCATCATGCACCAGTGTGCAGCAATAGTAATGCAAAAGTAGTTAAAAGTATTACATACAGGTATATTCGAACCCAATACCATCTGGCCCCAAAAAGGAATGCATCACTGCATTAACTGCATTACCGTGTGCTGCCACAGAGTCATTTAAGTATCAGGTGTATTCTAGAGATTCAATACTAGATGTCAGTCTTTATTTTCACCCTGTTTGCTCCCCATTTCACCACTTCCTATCTACCCCATTTTAAAACCTTTAATCTGGTAAAAAAATAGAAACACACACAACACACATAAGTAGCAGAAAAAGCAATGGATCCCTTCACTTCTTGGGCTCCTTGTTTGCGAGGAGGTGTGCATCCCACACCAATGTGCAGCAACAGTGAGCAGCAACAAATGGCTGCAGTTACCTCTGCCCAATGCCACTTAACACCGCTGCATTATGCCAACACAAAGCAACAGTAATCCGAGCATAGTTAAAAATATTACATATGGCTGCATTCAAACTCAGTACCATCTGGCCCCAAAAAGGAATGTATCACTGCATTAACTGCATTAACATGTGTTGCCACAGAGCCAGTTAAGTAGCAGGTGTATTCTAGAGACTCAGCACTAACTGTTAGACTTTGTTCTCCCCTCGCTTGCTCCCCATTTTATCACTCTCCTATCTTCCCCCCCTTTAACACCTTTAATCTGGTCAAAAAATGGAATCACATACAACACACACAAGTAGTAGAAAAAGCAGTGGATCCCTTCACTTCTTGGGCTCCATGTTTGCTAGGAGGTGTGCATTGCTCACCAATGCGCAGCAATGGTGAGAGTCAGCAAAATGCTGCAGTTACCTCTGCATGGTGCTGCTTAACACCACTGTGCTGTGCCAATACCCAGCAACACATCTTGTATAAACAGTTCATGTCGTATTATCACTCTGTAATGAAGAGTGTTTTGAAGTATTAGATGCACCTGTTTTTGAACCCAGTACCATCTGGCCCAAAAAGGAATGCATCAGTGCATTAACACTTCCTGCCACAGAGTGAGTTAAGCAGCAGGTGTATTTCATATAATTTGTACTAACTGTCAGTCTTTAACAATGCAGCTTGTGTTTGCGCACTGCTTACCTATGCACAAACGTGTATCTCACATGTGTATGCACTTTGCTAACCATTGCAAAAACCTGCTGCTCTCCACACTATGGAAATGTTTATATTATACTGTATTACCGCTATTTACTGTCCATTTCCTGTGTATGACATGTGGAAACGTTACAAACCAAGGGCCCTATCTAACAGTATGTCACATATTTGCAATACATCCATGTGTTTCCAGAACACAAGCACTGCAACCCTGGGGTCACAGTACTTTTCCCACATATATATCAACCACATTACAAAATGTAATATCAAATGTTGTTTGCTATGTAATGCACATCAATCTGGTAACATGCAGAACTACAGCTATTGACCCCATATGCCTAAAAAGCCTTATCTGCATGCTAGTGCAGGAATCTGCATGGAACATATCCACAGGGACATAGATGACCTTCATCACACTTGACCATACACATTTTAGTTTTGTCAAAGGTAGATCTTGCTTATTGACCCTTGTGGACTTCTTGGTTACTGATCCCAAAGACTTGGATGAGAGACAGGGACAGGGTCAGTTGGTGCTACTCACAAACTCGCTTTGCTAAAAACAACCATCCAACTATGCTCAATAAGAGTAGTTGTGTTTTTACACCGCTGGCTTCTAAACACCCTAGTGCTACTAGGCTAGTGACCTCATATAAACCTAGGTGCCTCTGCAGGCCTCCAGACCTGTTGTCCCCCACATGACCTGCTGATGTCTTTTACTATAAGTTTACCTGCACTCCTGTATAAATCAGACCTGTGCTGTCGCACTAGCGTAAAGTAATGTGTTCTGTAGTCTGTGTACTTTGATGGGTAGGGGTTTAGGTAGGGGTTCTGTTCTCACTACAGTCGTCTTGTTTTTTTGTGTGTGTGTGTGTGTGTGTGTGTGTGTGTGTGTGTGTGTGTGTGTGTGTGTGTGTGTGTGTGTGTGTGTGTGTGCGCGTGTGTGTGTGTGTGTGTGTGTGTGTGTGTGTTGTTGCCTGACATTACACACAGCATTTTACACCAGCATGTGGGACACTGTTATATTCTCCTCAACAGGCACCACCGATGTCATAAGCTATATCACATTTTTGGATATGGAGTACTCCCACCAGGACAGGGTCAGAGACTGGCCTGGAGACCAGGCAGAAGTCACCTCATCCTGTACAATAAAGATTACAGTGGCATGGCTTTTAATCTGTCCACATACATGATGGCATGGTTTGTAGCCCTGTGTTATCTGGCTGAGAAAGCCCTGTGGTATCTGCAGCTGCTACATGTCTGGTGAGGTACATGTAAAAAAGAGCATCATACTCTATTAGTGTTGCAATGAGGTTTGACTCAGTGCTGTCATACAATCCTAAGATCGCAGTATGATGGCATGACTTATGATGTGCACAACATAGGCTTTCAGTAGCAGTGTGGACACTTGGTGGACATCGTTCAGATTGCTATCTGCATGTGTTCTCAGTGCTTGCATCACTGGGTTTCTGCATAGCAGGATTCTTGTCAATGCTGTGATTAACATGAAACTCCATTTTTCAGAAGGACAGGATTACAAACACATTTCTGCATTTATTTGTACAACATGTGCCCTTGTCACCATTCATTTGTGTGTGTTAGCAGCTCCTGTACTATGTTCTCACCATTGGTGGACTCAATGACTGCACACAATATGCAAGAATCAGAAAATTTCATAAGCCAAAGGCTGTATACTTTAGCCTGAACTGTCAACAAATACAGTTCAAACAGTGAAGGGCCAAGCACAGATCCTGAGGTTTGCCATTGATGACACCTGTACTGGTACAGGTTGATTCAACAACTTTCACATGATTTATTTTTTTTAATTTATTTTATTTTACATTTGTTAACTGGGAAAGTCCGACTGGATACATATCCATTTTCAGTGGAGGCCCGGGGAGAAAAGCTCCATGTTTAAAGTAAAATGTAGTCACACTTAAAATGCAGGTTACAGAGATATTTAGAAAATTAACAAAAATCAAAGATAAATTCTAATTAGGTTGCATAACAAAGACAAAGTTCAAATTAAGGTTACATTTAGATAGGAGAAAGACAAAAACATTGTTGGTTTTGGAATAAATATACAGGGAAAACAAACATTATGAGAAGTGTGCATATAAGAAAGAGGATTTTCATTTAGAAAGAAAGGATGAATGAATAAGAGAAGGTAGGCTAGGTAAGAAGCAGATTAGATAGCATGGGCTGAATAGTAGGTTATATTCCAGGTAATGGAAATTAGAGACATATAAAGAATTAAAAAATATCTAGAACGAGGGTGTGGGAAGAAAATAAGGGTACTCGCATTTGAGAGCTAAGTTTGGTTTAATAGTTTCTTGGTATATTTTGGGTTATACGAGGTTAATATGATGTATTCTGTCAGTATGTCAGTTGATTACCCATCAACTGCCATAATGTTTAATTTTCAGCTTGGGTTTTTTCTCAGTGATACCTGCATGTGTGATTGTGTCAATACCCTAAGCCCGATCACAATAGGCAGTATGCACTGTCTTACTTTCATCCAGGCCTATCACATGTAATCAATGGACTGTGCAACATCACAGATCACCTATGGCGTGATCCAGGGCATACACCTTCCTGATATGGTTGAATACACAGTTCAGCACACCCTCAACACGGCCTATGTTCTCATGTAAGGGTGTACTTCCACATGCAGCCACCTGAGTTAGGTGACAGCACCTGATGCATGCATGTATAGAGACATCCTGACCCTTCTCGAATGTGAGGTAGACCAACATGTCATCATGAACCTCTTTTACATGTACACTAGTAATATTCCAGGTGTGTGCAACAGACCTGTGTGAGTTGTTCATGCTACATCAGGTCCATTACATCTGTTGGATCTCCTCAAAGAAGTCATTGAGGGCATGCACAATGACAGCTGTATCATTTTATTTATTTTATTTTATTTTACATTTGTTTACCGGGCTGGTCCAGCTGGATATATGTCCATTTTCAGCAGAGGCCCGGGGAGAAAAGCTCCAAATACAGACATTAATATCAGACTTTACAAATTTAGTTAATTGAGAAAAAATATAATAGTATTAGCATGTTCTTACAGAAGCAACTATTTAGAAATTAATTACAGACAAAGGGTATACAAATTACGCATGCCAATAGAAAAGATTTAGCGAAAGATTTGTTTGATGGAGAATAGAGAGTACTAGTAGCACACTGAAAGCTAGTCAGGGTTAGTGCAGGGGCAGAGCCAGTGAGTTTTGAGGTGAGTTCTGAGTTGGGATTTGAAACAGGGAAAAGAAGAGATAGCAGTGATGTTGTCAGGAAGAGAGTTCCAGGCTTTACCTATTGTGTTTGAGAACAAGGATTTGCCTGCCAAGTTATTGGATTTGCAAGTTGATATAAGAAGTTTGTTAGAAGAATGTAGGCTTTTAAGGTTGCAGTAAGGAGTGATAAGGGAGGTGAGTATAGGGGTGTTAGTGGGTTTGTAGAGGATTTTATGGGCTAAGGAGATCTGGTGATATAAGATCAGGTTTTGCAGCTCAAGCCATCCTAATTGCTTTATGTTTATGCAGTGGTGGGTTCTAAAAGTAGAGCCAGAGGCAAATCTGGCAATACTGTTATAGGCAACAGCCAGTTTGCAGAGATTAGATTTGGACAGGTATGTGTAAATAGGGGAGGCATAAAGGAGGGAAGAAATCAGATGGGTATGGGCAATGGAAGTTCTGGTAAGTGGAGTAAGGAATGGTTTAATTCTATACAGGGAGCCTAGTTTTCTGTTAACTAATTTTATGGTGGTGTTGATGTGATAGTCATAGCATAGGTTATTGTCTGTCTCTACTCCAGGGAGCCTGGTAGTGGGGTCAGGTGATATGTTAGTGCCATTACTAGACAAGACAGAGAAGTTGAGAGTAGAGGATTTTCAGGTGGGAGAGAACAGTAACAGTTTGGTTTTCTTGGGGTTTAGGATTAAGCATCATTTTAGGAACCAGGTTTTAACAGTTTGGAAAGTCTGTTGGGTGATAGAGTGCAGTTCGGAAGGGAAAGAAGCAGAACAAATCAAAGTAAAATCATCAGCATATTGTATACAGGTTGCAGAGGAAATGCTGGTATGAAGATCATTAATAAAAATAGAAAACAGAAGGGGGCCAAGTATAGAACCTTGTGGTACTCAGAGGGTGATGGGCAGGTGGTTGGATAAGTTACTGTGCCAGAGCACTGCCTGTTGTCTGTTATGAAGACAGGAGTGGAACCACATAATACCTCTTGAGTCTAGTGAGAATGTTTTAAGTAAATTTAAGAGTATCTGGTGATTGACAATATCGAAGGCTTTGGATAGGTCAATAAAGAGAGCAGAGGTAAGGATATTATTATTTCGATTTTTGTTGATACAGTCAGTAAAGGAAAGGAGATCTGAAGTGGTGCTGTGGAAAGGTCTGAAGCCATGTTGACAGTCAGCAAGTAGGTTGTTATTCAACAGGTGATTAAGAAGTTGTTTTTGTATGCATTTTTCCGTGCTTTTAGCCAGGGGGTAGAGTAGGGCTATGGGTCGGTAGTTTGAGAGTTCTGTTGCATTTCCACCTTTATGCAGGGGAATTATATGTGAAATTTTCCAGACAGAAGGAATATAGCCTTCAACAATGGTTCTGTTAATCAGAATGGAAATGGGATAGGCTAGTGGTTTGGCTGCAGTTTTTAGATACTGAGCAGGCAGAAGTCAGCAGATGGAGAGGAGGCTTTAAGTTTGTGGAGAAGAGTATAGATAAGTGATGTAGGTACTGATTGCAGTTGAAATGTGGGAATAGAAGTGTTAGGGGAGGTGGACTGAGAGGTGATATCGGGGGATAATTGATTAGCAAGAGACTGGACAGTTTCAGTAAATAATGTATTGAAGGCATCAGCAGTTTGTTTAGGGTTATTTTGGGAAGTGCCTGTGGGGCTAGGGGTATCAGAGTGGCCAGATTTTAAGAGACTATTTATTCCTGCCCAGAACCTTTGTGGATTTTGTTGGTTAGTTTGTTGTAAATGGCAGTAGTAGTTTCTTTTATCTAGAAGTACTGCTTTTTTGGTGGAGTTTCTGATTTGTCTAAAGTTTAGTTGGTTGGTGGGCTCTTTAGTGCTATGGTACTTGGTCCAGAGTTTGTTTTTCAGGATAATTTTATGCTGTGCATCTTTTGAGAGCCAAGGGGCAGGTTTTGAGCTTATTCTAATAGATCTTAAGGGAGCATGAGAGTCTAGAATAGAAAGGAACTTGGAGTTGAAGTAAGCTACAGCATCATCAAGAGACAGTAGTTTAAGAGGGGACCAGTTGCAAGCATTAAGGTCTGCTAGGAAGCTTTCAAGGTTAAAGTTTTTATTTGTTCTGACCGTTTTGTATTTAGTTAGGTTAGGGGTAGCAGTTTTATGTCTGATTAGGTAAGTAAGAGCATCATCTTGTGGAACTTGAACAGGTCAAGGCATCTGACACAAATCCACACTGAGGTATTCAATCAACACTCTCATATGTGGCCATAAACAGCTATATCACAAATGGGTAGGCCAGTGTATGACACACATTACAATTCATTATGTTGAAATGTATGACATGACATATATCTCAGGTCCAGTGATCAGGTCGGTACATCAGAGTTGTCTGCTAGGCCCTTTTCTGCCCAGTAGTTAAGTGACGGACATCACAGATAACGTACACATGCTGTGTCCAAACAGCTGCCTGAAGGACCACAGCTTGTGGGCAATCATTGACTCCAACTGTGATATTAGTGTAACACAGACAGTATCAACACACACCAAAAACTGTTGCCACTGCCATGACAACACCTGCATTGACAAGAAACTTGGAGGGATTTGTTGAAGCAGGAAACACACACCACCCAGGTATGATGTGGACATCACATCCTATAATCAGACCAGTAGGTATGTGACCTGTGTCCTAGGGTAGATGGTAAATGGTACATTCACCAGCATGTGGTCACAGTGCTGACTACTCCCTTGAATGTAACACAGCTGCTGGGTATGTAAAGGACATGCACATCAGAGGTCATAATAACGTCATGGTTCCCAGCCTTCTTCACACAAATAACTTTGTATAATGCACCTTCCTTCATGTACATCCCTACACATCTTCAGGTGATGTGTAACTGAAGTGTACCACTTTTGTCACAGTGCACTCTCACACAGCTTATTGGTCATACCTAGATATTCTTTCTATGGAACAAGCATGACTGTCTGATAGTATGGAATACCAATCAAGTTGTTACACCAGATGCATTTGTGCTAGCTGTTCTTCTTATGCACACACTACATACATAGATGTTTGACAACATTAATGGCATGTATCTCTTCTGTGGCAGTGTGGATTGTGCCGTATATGATGCCATACACACAAGGCAATTAGCCTGTATTGCCCATACTGTCACATACAGGTATAGCAGTGCCCCTCCTAACACCTCCAGCAGATGTTAAAGTGCTAGAGCAGTGTGCATGGTTAACTTCACAGAGTGTGGATGTATCATAATAGTTGTTCAGGTGTGTGTGTGTGTGTGTGTGTGTGTGTGTGAAGACTCATCTCCTATCACTCTACAGCACACATGTTATGTCAGAGGCATGGGATTAGTAGTGGTATTATTCTGATATTGTCCATGATTGTGGTTGGTTATTGTAATTGTTTTCATGATCCTTTACCTGTGACCACCTTGCTAGAGACTTCTGTTGCGATTACACTTATATTCAGGCATATCAGTTTGCACAACTTAATAATATGCACCCTGTTTCAATTGTATGTCAGATCCCTGATAGATATCCTCTGCATTATTCATATAAGGATGCTTATGTCACACAGACATCCTCCCCATTGTTATGTCACCTTGTGTGACAGTCACAGACAACACATATGTGCTTGGTGTTTCTGCTACAACCATCTTCCATTGACATTCCCTCCTCTGGTGTACGTGAGGGAGTTTCACCTGTCCTCTTTCCCTGTGTTCATTCCTACAATTCATCTATGCATCCCTATTCAATGTGCAAACTTCACCTGAGTGACCATTTTACATGGCGGTCTCATGTCGTGTTACAGATCATTAACACAGCTTCAGTACAGAATGCCAGAAATGGGATATCACACTACTCTGCACTGTAGGTACACTGTCTTGTACTGTGTTTGGGCCATATATTTCACATTCATTCCTCTCAACTTTCCAGATATTCCCAGAATGTCCAGATGTTTTCCTTATCAAGTTTGTGGCTTTCTGCCATATCACTGGAATGATCTCTGCACTGATGTGACTCTGTTACATACATTTGAGTGCATACCTTTAAGCTGCCCTGATTTGAGCAGACTGTCCAGATTTTGTTTCATATTTGTGATCTTTTCCTCATTATATTTTTGTTTTCTGGCAAATCATTGACATGTCATTGCGGAATGAAGTCAGAAACTGATGACTAACATTTGAGTTTCAAACTTCATGCTCTTCAGGCAGTTTCATGCTAATGTACAACCTATTTATTCTGTCAGCTTTCTGAGTATGAAAGTGTAATATTAAATATCTGCCCCTATTTTTGGGCCTTTGTCCCCATGTCTTGCTCAAAGGGAATGACAAGTATGTTTGAGTTTCATTCTATCACATGTCCATGTAACATCTATGGCACTTATGTCCCTATTTCTGGTTAAATGTCTCTGCATTATGTTGGCATTTGTAGAGATATGTTGAACTAACAGATTCACAGCTCTGGTGGTCATTGTGGCATTCTGTGTAAATCCACGGACCGTGGGTGCTGTGTTTTACAAGGTATTGATAGCTCCGTTCACTTACATGGTTTCCTGGGTGTCAACACTGTTGCCAGCCATGAAACCTAGCTTAGGCCCACTGTGCCTCATTAATTTGCATTGCACGCCACCTTGCGCCTCGCACCATCGGATTAATATGTAAACGCCATGTAGGGTCTGTGTGAAGCCTACATTGTGTTTATTGAATTCTGGGGCATGATTTTACACCCAGTCCCTATTCTTTCAGTACTCCATTTTCTCCTTAATTGTACAGACAGAGTTATCCTGATGTACCTTTGTAGTTCTTCCTTAAACACTGCTGTTTTTCTGAGTACTGAGATAGAGCTTATTTATGCTCTAAATGTCCTCCTCAACTTATGTCCTCTTTCAGGCATCCACAGTCCTAAATCTGTTTTCTTTTCCATACTCAGTGAATAAACAGTTTTGTTGTATATCCACTGTTAGATATAGCCTTTCAAATTCTTCACTCCTCTGGGTAAAAATGAGTTATATTGGCTAGACTTGTAAGGGCCCTTAAGCTGGTAGCCTAGTAATCTCCTGTGAACCTGTAAGCTACGTGAGATTTGTGTTGTTCACCACAGAGGTCAGTGACAGGCATCAGAGAGAATGAGACACTGACACACACGTGATAGTTTTAAATGACATGCTAGTTTAATATTCCATACCATTTTACATGCTGCTCGAACTGCATAACTTTTATATAAGGAGACACGATGACCCAATCTCAAGTAAAAGCAATAATGCAATGCATTATAATGCAAGCATAAACTAAGCATACTTTTTGATTAATGTACAAATATTTGCATTGTCAACACATTTCCTTACAGCAGTGTCCAGAGGTTCTTGTTATGTGCTCTCTTTGTAACCAGGTGGATGAAATTATGACGTTTCATCTGTGATTAGAGAAAATGTTCATTTTGTGGACAAAGCTAGAAAAGAAGTCCTTGGTGATGTCATTACATTTCACATCAACTTGGATTTATCTTCTTACATAGTGCATTAAACTCAAGGATATTAGATATTCAGTTGTTTACATACGATTACTTTAACACCAATATTTGACAACGTCCCCCTCAAATGTTTATTTTATCAAACACATTTAAAATTCTAAGTAATGAGTAGTTGTTACTTAACACTATCTTGTCTTCCTTTGCTGTAATGAGTAATGTACTAGCAAAATACAGAAAAATACATTGGATTTAACATAATCAGTTACTGTTTTTCAAAGTCAAGATCTCAAATATCAGCATGTAATTTCAATTTTTAAATGTCAGTTGTCAAGTACCAAATATTTAATCATATTTTTCTGTATACTAAATTGCACTTGTAAAATACCAAATCATATTCATAAAAATCTTATTTTACCTTTATAGCTGTAATAGTAATTGGATGGGATAGGTAGTGTTCGAAAAAATATGATTTATCCCAGGAGGTAAAACACAGATGTAATTTTCTCTGTAATACATGTTGTTGTTTTACTTTATTTCTGACTTTGAAACTGTCTTGCTGATGCTAAATAAAAATACTGGCAAAATATCTTCTTTTTGTTAAATCCAAATGCATGTACTTGTTTCAAAAGGTCATGTTTTGTACATTCCCCTTTTCTTTGTCTTTTGTCTGTCAGGTATGCAGGTCATGACTTATTAATCCCATTGTCATGCTTTGTGTTTATTAAGCATTAAAAGTCATAGCACTGGCATGTAAAATGACATGAACAACATCATAAGCATAATTATCTTCTTTCACTGTATCATGTTTCTCGTGACAAAAAAAAACAGAGTCAGGAAAATTTGTGATATCTTCTCACTTTTCTTCTATTTCCCATGTGCAATGACCATCAAGTCAGTCTACATTAATGTGCACTTCATTTTGTAAGTACTACAAGTTAAAAGATAAGTAAAGTCTGAATTGGTTTATCCTGGGCAGTCATCAGCTAGGCTTTATTACTTGTTTCTTCAGGTAATAATATAACTTGTCCTGTAAAATATGTCACTTTACACTTCAACATGATGCCTGAATAATGTCAGCTATAAGTTGTCTGTAAATTTTATCTTGGATCATGTAAACATACTGTACAAACTGTGCACGCTATCGGGTGATGTTATAGTTTAACATATTTAATTTTTGTCTAAACTAAAGAATCCTCCTGACCGTTCAGGATAGCTATGCCCTTTGTTGGTAGAATTCTAATAAGATCTACCTGCTTTGTGAATCAGTAAATTCCACAAAAACAGGCCGTTAGGCACAACACAAGGGAAACCTCTGACATTCTGTGGAAATCCTGAATGTCAGAACAAAAGTGCTTAAGGACTGTTTTTGCTGCATTAAACAACTTTGGATTGTACTTCTTGCCAGTACTGTTAATTTCCTTGTGTCTTGTTGGTGCCTTGGACCTTTCGCTCTTGTGGTGGTTTTGCTTTGTGAATCAGCTGAGTTTATTACAACCACGGTACTTTTTCTAAGAGAAGTTAAAATACATCACAAACGAGTCAGTCTCTAAGTCAGTATCATTGTAAAATAAAACCATAACCACTAAAGGTATCCCATATTTCATAAATGGCTATCCCTTCTGGATACAAGGAAATAAAATGTCATTCATGCCACACTTAGTTGTCTCGGATACATTGTATTCAATTTTTCAAGTAATCTTACTACTTCTTGTCTCAGGATCTCTTAGTTGTACAGAAAACTTACTCTTCAGCTCACATCATGTTTAAATCTACATGTAAGTTGGCCTCATCTGTGACTAAACCATTTGAGTTATATGTATGTCAGTTCCTTAGCTATACTTTTATTTCCACTGTTGCCCAGACTTCTGTATTACACATACTTTTCATTGTTTATTCTAGTTTAACTCTATTTTGAAGCTAGATAAAAATGTTTGTTTTTTTTAACAATATTTTATACTGTCCTCAAGAGGATTTAATAATATGTTATTGAGCTTATGTAAAAAATTTTAATATAAATTTGTCTTTACAAAAAGTTATTTTGTACAGTCCCTAGTAACTTTAGAAAAAAACATTTTTTCTGAAAATTTATATATATATGTGTAAGTAATCTGGTTGTAATTATAATATACTAATTACAAGTGGTAATATTTAACTTATTTGAAATGTACCATAAATTAGTAATACATACTGATTTACCACCCTATGTAAGAATGACGTTTTTTTATACAGTTGCCATAAATATTTTAATGTTGAATTTTTTGTTAACTTGTTTTTGTGAACTGTCAAATAAACTTATTAAAATATTGTCTGTAGTCGTTTTGAAACATTAACTTTAAAAATAAGATACTGTTATTTGAGTGTTACTGTGCAACATGAAATGCCTTATGTTTTATATGAATAACAGCTGTTACTTAGCCAGGCATCAGACCTCGAATCTTTTTATAACCATAATTTAAATTTTTACTTTACCTACATGAAACAAAGAATATATATATATATATATATATATATATATATATATATATATATATAAAATTTATTTATTTTTTATTTTATTTGCATTTTGTTTAACGGGAAAGTCCACTGGGATTTTGAGAATCCATTTTCAATGTAGGCCCAGGAAGAAAAGCTCCTCAGTACATGAACATAAAAGATTGAAATACATGCAAAGATATAGACAGAGATACAAGCGTATATACAACAAAGGAAAAATACTAAAAATTAGATGACTTATAGGTGCAACATAAACAATTAGGTAACATCAACATAAAGAGTAACATTGGGTAAATTTCAAGGTATTAAAGAGTTGTGAGGATTTTCACACAACATTATTTGATATTAGATAAAAAAACATCACAGTAATACATATTCTAAGGTGGCTTGGCACAGGTACAATTCTAGATTAAAGATAGGTAGTTGCATAGTGAAGTTTTAAAAAAGGCAGGATTTTGGGTTCTAATTGATAGTGGTAGGGCATTCCAGTTTTTGACTGCTGAGCAGGAGTAAAGCTGGCCGGGTGGCAGGTTAGATTTGTTTACCTGCATGAGCTGCTGATTCTCAGATCTGAGGGGCCCCTTTGGGTGGTAGTAGCTAAATATAAAACTGAGGGCAGGAAAATCTGAGGTTTAAAGAGCACTTTGTGAGCTGTAGTTAGTTACAAGTTGGAGAGAGAGTGAGATTTTTTCCCAAAATTGCAACAGAAAATCCTTTACTGTATTTCTTAATGATTGAGTTTTAATGCGAACACCACTAAAGTCTTATCAATATGTCAATGCAGTTCATGCAAAAACAGTATGAAATAACTTTTTTCACAGTTGCAGAAATGAGTGTTGAACAATGAAAAGCTAGCTCACAGAAGGACGAATGCAGAAACTTTATTTCTGCTTTCACTGAGCACATCTACTAAGCGAGTAACAATTATGGAGGTTGCTTTACTCATATGTCTATCAATATGAATACTCTTTTTCACTAAGTCATTCTTCTTCTTCTTCTTTTGGCTTTTCCCGGTTAGGGTTGGCCACAGTGGATCACCTGTCCGCTCATGATTGGCAGTGGAGTTTTACAGTGTCGAGTTGCCAGTCCAACGCCCAACCTTCTACAGAAGGCACACACACGCACTCACTCACGCCTAGGGCCAATTTAGAGTGTCCAATCCACCTACAGCATGTCTTTGGGATATGGGAGGAAACCGGAGCACCCGGAGGAAACCCAAACGATCACAGAGAGGACATGCAGACTCCGCACAGAAGACACCCCAGCCGAGTATCGAACCGGAGAACCTCTTGCTGTGAGGCGGCAATGCTAACCGCTGCACCACCATGAAGGAAAAACACTTGGTCTGCAAAAGAACCTTTTTCCCAAACACTGGTTCATGCCACTCTGAGAGCAAGGAGAATAGTTTTCTAATGTTAAGCTTCTGTGAAAATGAGTGTTAAGATTCAAGCTTAGTCTGTCTCTCTGCTAAACAAGTTAGATATTCAAATGGGGCTTAAAAGCTGCCTAGAAAAAAAAGATGGTACCATATTGCCATTCTATATCATTTTTGGTTTTGTTTGAACAAGGCAGGGCATTCTAAATGATGAGAAAAATAGCATCCTGATGATTATCTGACTAGAATAAATGTTATGATAGATTGACAAAAACATCTTGGGTCTTTCTGGCCTTGCTCTACAACAGAGGTCATGCTCCAATGTCTCATGTTTAGAGAATCTTTCACGGCAAAATCTTTGCGCTGTGATGACTAGCACAAGTATAGTCCTACTCCAAATATTGTAATCTAGAGAAAGAATCCTGTGATATACAGGGTTTGGTTTTTCCTCCTTAACCAAGGATAGTAGGATTTAGGAATCATTCTTAAAAAAAAGTATTGCCAGACGAGTGTAGCTATCCTGAAGAAATTAGGTAAATTAAGTAAACATTTATGGCATCAACATATTTAATGCAGCACAGTTAGTATGCTTTCCCTTCCCTCTTGTTGTATAGGTTTTAGAAAAGGATTTTTTTTCTTTTTTATCTAATGTTTTCATGTTTCTTCCCTTGTCATAGGTAGATTAGTAAAGAGTTGTAAAGGGCAACTTAAGTATTTAGAGGGGTGGACTTCAATTACACTGGTAGCAGTATGGTAGTCATTGCAAGAACTGGACATCTGAGTAAAGACTGCTTTGGAGAAAAATGCCACCACAATAAACTGTCAGGGGAAGATTTAAAAGAGCACATCCTTCTTGCCAAGATGCTTTCATATATCTGTTTTGTAGTGGATACAACATTATGTTTCAAGAATGGTTTACTAAACAGCTTAAGTTATATTTCTCATTTTTATGCCTGCTAATATTGCCAGCTTCTTTATCATGCACAGCTCTAAGTTGTTTTGCATTTTGATATCTTATAGGCAATTTATTTATTTATTTATTTATACTGAGGTCAGAATTATTTGTTGGTGGGATTGCACCTCTGTCAGTGTGATGCTCCTGAGCCTTCTTTTGCTCACTACTTCTGTGTATGCAGCATCAACTGTGTGTTTAACTCCTCAGGGTCAGGGTTGGCAGTTGGCCAGCTTTGACAACAAGGCATGCTGATGTTACATTAGAAGGCCATTGCATCTTGGAGACATGGTCTTAGAATTATCTCTGCCCCCTTCTTTGATGGAAACATCACCAAGATCCACTGATTTGCCTGTTGTGGGTACCACATATTGCTGCAGCATCAACAAGAGCTTCACAAGTGGCCTGCTGCTTATCAGCATGTTTCACCTGTCCCTCTAGCAAACACAAATGAGCAGGCTAATCCTTGGTCCTTTATAAGATGTATTGAGTGAAATAACCGCAGACTGAATTGACTGGAGGAATGATTTGTGTAGGTTGATTCTTTTAATCAGAATGGTAGTCCAGGGGAAAGCTAGTAAAGAGGAGAAGAAATAAACTGCATTTATGACATTAAGTCCTAAATACTATGGGTTCAGAAATAAAATAGCTTACAGCACCCCTCTGTAGCAAAATGCATGTAACTTATCCAAAGATTCTTTATTTTGCAAATGTTTAGTTCCTGATCCCACTGTACCATTTGTTTTTATATAGATAAGTGTGCTGCATGTCCTTTTGATTGTTAGAGGTGTAATGATTTGTTCTAAATGTGGTTATGCAGAATGCTTAAAAGCCAGTCGATGGTACAAAAGGATAAAGCCCAGGCCATGACCCAGACATCTTGGGTTCAATAAGTAGCCCACACACTGAAGGAGCTGGTAGGGGAGTGAGATGAGTGATGAAACTATGTCTTCTCACATCTGTCAGGGGAGAATGATGGATGCACATGCCCAGAATGCTTCATACTACAATACATAGTGGGAACTGAAGATCATTCGCAGGTGCATGCAGCAGGTGGTGCAGAAGGGCACCTGCTCTTCTCTGAGGCACATTGCATGCTAATATTGAACATGTGTAGGCTTCTGCAGAGGGATCATGAATACAGTAAAGCAGAAAACCCTGATCCTGCATGCAAGTGATACTATTACTACTGGTGCTCAGCTCTTTCACTGAGAGAAAGGAATGTGTCATAGAGCTGTCACACATGGTGCAAGGACAAGTCATCTAAGCATCTCTTGGGGACCTTGATGGTCAAGAGAAAGACTGAAGCTCAAAAAAGTATAATGCTTAAAAATGTAATAGTAGTATACCTCCCTGAATTGTATTACATGGGCTGTAGAACTAAGGGTGTCGGCCATTACAGAATGGATTGAGAATAACTTCTGTGACAGTCTTGTGTTTGAATGGGAATGCTGCTTTATTAATTGCACTGGATGAGTTCAGTAAATCAGCTGTACTATATGATTATGTTACCACAATTCACAAATTAGTCATAGTAGACATTTTGGATCATGGCGTTGCTGGAGTTTACAGAAACATCAAAGTGTTTCTTGCTGGAGTCTTGTTATGGTGATCAGAATTATGTTGACTCACTGCTGAACAATATTTTTTTTACGCACTCAGGAACCTGACTTAGTAAAATGTGATTTTTTTTTTAAATCACATTAGCCAAATGTCATTATTACTAACTGGTTAATGTAAACCTGGTTTCATTGCAGATCCGAAATGTCCAGGCGATGTTGACCTGCAAAATAGTGACTGGGATATAAAGACCATTACTAGTGCTCTGAAATTCTACCTCAGGTAACTTTTCTTACAAAGCAAAGCAATTAATAGAATTTCTTTTTCCTATTCAACAGTATCAGTATTCAAAGAAAATGGCTGCATTTCCTTAAGTGGACACCAAAGTACATTTCTTATGAGGTTTTGCTTGTGACAGACTCATTTATTACAGTGTATTAAAAGAAAGATGGTGCACAAGCTAATCTGTTACACTAATTTTATTGCTCGACTCAGGCTGGAATTATCTTAAGCAAGATTTTAAAGTGTGATGCTTTACTGGCTCAGTCATCTACTGCTCCTTAATGTGTTCAAAAAATCTGTTTCATGTTCTTATAGCTTCTTCAGAATGTATATTCCCGTGTAGTTTTGTATCTGATTACTTATCTAGTGTTTTTGCTTAATGTAGCTGTTATTAATGCATAAAATAGTTAATTTCTGCCATGTATGTGCATCGCCATTAGTCTCACATGACTCCTTTGTGTATTTATTCCTTCCTTCCTTTTTTGTTACTCCATCAGAGTTTTAAATTGGGTGCTATTGCAGTCTGTAAGAAAGTTATGTACATCCTTTGAGGTATTTTGCTCAACAGATTCCTGTAATAGAATCCGTCTGAAGATGTTACAGCATTCTTTGCTGATGGCTGCCTATGATCACATCTCCTGTGCTATAAATGCTTAATCAGCTTGGCTGTGCCTTCTTTTTTTTTCTTCATGCAGCTGACCATCAGCTGCCACCAGCTTTTCTCCTTGTTTCCTGCATCTACTAGAACTACGTTATCCACCACCAGGTTCACCCTAATGCCTATCCAGGGCCAGATAGGAGACTGAGGACACTGATGCAGCTTCATGTTGCTGCCAGGCAGGAGCGGCCTTAGGTCAACTGGTGCCCTAGGCAAAAGGGCTCCACGGCGCACCCCACCACACCACCCGGTGCCCCCATCCTGGTCTACCTACACCAAATAAATACTGGAAAATCACCCCTACTAGAGCAGCGGCCACCTAGTTGGCCTATGCCTAAGGCTGGCTATGCTGCCTGGCAGTGTGTCCTAACTCTCAACCCCTCTCAGCAGCCTTGCTGACTCTGCAGTCAGTACCCTTGCAACCTACATACACTTTCACATGTTAAACTATTATTGTGAACTTAGCCGCCACCCCTCCCCCCAAGATGGGCAGGTCAACATTGACCACTCACTCCCATCTTCCACCCAAGACCCCTGGACACACCCGCACCACCAATGTACCATGAGTCATCTGGAGTCCAATAAGCACTCTGTTCCTGTGCACCATGGGGCTGCTACCTTGTCTGTGTCTTTTCTTTTCTTCACCAAACTCTTCCTAAATGGTGTTAACTTTGTGGTATTGCAGTATTCCTAATGTCTGCAGCATTGCTCTTCAGTGTACTGGTTTGTAAGGCTCTTTTAGAGAAACTTTTCTTTTTTTCATTTGTTTTTGTTGAAAGCATATTTCCAACCTCTCTCCATCGTTATTGATACTACGGAAGAAGAGCGCTGCAGCCAGCGGTAAACAAAGCTTATTATTCATCTTTATGAATGCAGAATTGAATTGTTATGATGACATACCAGAAGTACTAACAAGGATAAGCAAAAACAACCTGGAATGCTTTTCTTAAATCAGCTTGTCTGTGTTTCTTTTGCAAAGTTTTCACTCTTCTTCCTTATTTTTTAACTTTTTATAGTGACTCATTAAAAAGCATTCTTTTTTTTAAATCTATTTTTGTATTTTTATTTATTTTTTTTACTTTATAGTCTTTAAGTAAAATATTGTCCCTCTCTCATTAGTGAGACAATACACACACACACACACACACACACACACACGCACACACACACACACACACAACAGCACTCATTAAAATGATACCACATATCAGATTAGGTGTCTGTGAAGTGACTGTAAAGAGAAGTGTGATGCTTTGGATGCTTGGAAATCTACATTACTTTTTCAAGTTCTTGTTCTGGGAATTTAGACACAAGCAAGCTATGTTTGTTTTCTTTGAGTTGTAGCTCTCAACCTCTTAGCACAAAAAATCTGGACAAAGCCAGAAATAATGGGAGGACGAAGCTCTAAAAATGGAGACAAATTTTAAATTTTGCTCTTTTTAACTTAGAAAGTTGCAATCATGCATTTACTGAATGATACAAAGTCTGAAACTCAATTGACTGTCACTATTGAGTGAATTCAGTCCTCACTGATTTGCCACAAAAATCCAGAAAATAAAGATTTTTATGAGGAACAGACCAAAAATATGAGGTAAAAGTCTGGACATTCTGCGAAAATCTGGGTAGTTGAGAGGTATGTGTTTGTGACCGGTTATTTAAAGTGGTGATTATAGCTGTGTGTTGGATTTATTGAGAGGTGGCTGGCAGTTAAAACAGTGGGGTGGTTGCACATCTTGCTGGAATGTTTTGACTTTGAGTGTGGGTGCAGTATCACAGAAGGGACATAAGATTGCAGGGTATAATGAGTTTAGTGAGCTTATTCTGCTACTGTTGCCTGTACACCTGGAGGTTGTTAGTGGACTGATGTCGGCTCCAAAAGACATAGTTGCTGCTGTTACTCAGCTTTGTGGTTACATGAACTTATGAGCTGTGCTGACAGATGAAAAGTATATGTGTGTGTGTAAGAAATTATGTGGGGAGATGCGAGAGTGTGTATATGTGTGTGTGTGTGTGTTGTGTCGCTAATGACAGAGGGACAATATTGTAGTTAAAGAGTAAAATGTTGTCCCTCTGTCCTTATTAAAATGTTTTTTATTGAATTTGGCTTTGCTGTCAAGCTTGGCGTTTTTTCCACTGTCTCGATAGAGTGTGACAGAACCACAGAAAGACAGAACCACAAAGCCAACTTCAATAAAAAGCATTCTAATAATAAAAAATAGAAAAGCCACTTTTGAATGGTTTACCTACTGCCTGTCAAAAAACAATTTTTAAGCTCACCACATATCGAACATTTAATGTCAAAAATTGCATACCAAAACCATTTAAATACGCAAAAAAAATATTTGTAGGAGGAGTTTCCACCAACCAACCAACCCCCCCCCCCCCCCCCAGAATTACATTTACCAAATCCATGGTCACACCACAGTGGAGAAGTGAGAAAAAATGTAGAAAAATGCTCTGCTGGCTAACTAAATACAGTCGACTGTGGTAAAATGCACCGTGATATTAAAATTTTTAAGCAAAAAGCCACTTGAACACCAGTGCAGCTATCATCTGTAACTGTGCCCTTTTTTAATAATGTTTTCTAGTTTGCTTAGGCCCTTGATGGCCATAAAGTAGTTCTTTCAGTTGCTTTAATAGGAATTCTTGTCACTTTTTCAATTCTTTCAGAGATATAGCAAGAAGTAGAGTTACTTCCTGTAGATCTAGGGATGAGGGAGCCAAATATAAAGATAAATGATGCTGAGGATGAGTTGAAGTCACAAATCTCCCCTTTACATGCCATGCTGTTCTTCTCAGAGTCAGCCTGTAGTACAGTACCAGAGACAAGCTAGAAGTGGTGCCCAAATGCCCGTCACTTATTATATACTTACTGCTACCTGTTCTGTTATATACTTACTACTACCTGCTCTATTATACGCTTACTGCTCCATCCTCCTGCATGTGAGTGGTTAAAGTAAGAATATAGGAAAGGCCATGTACAGTGAAATGGTTTTATTTGAATATGATTTCTACTTTGCTGTCTACCGGTCTATTGTATTTTTATCACCAGTCATAATGTCTAGTAATAAAACTGTTATGGTGACTGACTGATTTTTTTCCAGATGCTGGAATTTATGTAGGACTAGTGCATCTTAATTTATCAAAACACCTCTAGTTTAAATGAGTATCCATAATGTTGTCACTGGTAGAGTGTAAGCTGACATAGGAGTTACAGTACAGCAGCCATTAGAGCGGAGTTTTGTACTAAATCTTCCATTAAAGAATTTTCAGTTTAGGGGAGGAGTCAGTAAATCCTTCTCAATACTACTTGTGCAAGAGAGTGTCAGTCGATAGGTAAGCTGTTGTGGTCCTTACACATGCATCCATGTGAACAAAATAAATAGGTGAAAGCTTTTAGTGTACTGAAAAGACAAACTAAAACACATTGCAGATACACCTATACATACACCCCATGCCTCTGTCGTTGCCATTGTAGTAAAATAGCATAGGAGTAGTTGTCCCACCGCATAACACAACAGTTCAGCAACAACATAAATGTCCAGATCCTGCTATAAGCAATAACATATTCTTAGACTTGCAGCATGTAGAAAATGAATTACTGTAGTACTAAACCAACAGTATGCACCCACAATCTAATGTACCAAAGAAAGAAGCCTAACCTGTCATCTGAAGTATAAATTATGTGAATTAAATGTAAAACTTGCTGATAAGACTAAACTTCTCTTCTAGAGGTATGCTACACAGCATCTGATAGTTCAGGACCTTTCTCTAGCAGCATGCTAGATACTGTATAGTGAAGGGGTCTCACTACAGCTACTGCACTGATACACAGTAGATTAGAACATGTTCACAACTGGTGCAAGGACAGTGTTCTCAAATGTTAAAAAATGTAGCATAGTTAATTTTGGTAAATAAAACAGTTTCACTTACCATGTAGAAGATGCATCCCTCCACTCAGACACTGTTGTAAGGGATCTAGGTACTTTTGTTGAAAATTCCTTATCATTTGACCTGTCTCAACAGTAGTTCAGAAAGTCTTTTGTCTGACCCAGCTAATTTCCAAAAGAAAGTTCCACTAAATCCAGAGAAGTCTTAGTTCCCCTTTACTCAAATCTTATCATATCCATTATTGAATGTAATGCACCTTTTGGCATTTATTTATCTAAACATATGACACAAATTCAGAAACCTCAGAGATTCATAATTAAAAAGATCAGTGGGTTCAAAAATCTTAGTTATCAGGAGAGACTAGCAGCCATTTTTATGTATTAGTCTCTCACAGACTCCTCTGTGGAGATCTGTGTCTAGCGTTTGAGCCATGAAAGATCCAATCCTATTGGACCATGGAACTAGTGGTACTTCAAATACTTGGTTAAAGGAACTAAACCTTCATCAACAGGTAAATAAGACATGCTGGCATGATAGATTCATATGTCAACATGTCCCTCACTTCTGGAACAAACTTATACTACATGTCAAGCAGAGTAGCACCCTTGCCACCTTCAAGATAAACCTAGATAATTTGATGGACAGCATCAAATTCTCCCTGGCTTGCCTTGTCTTGCCCTCCTTGAGGCTATAAGGAATTTTGAATAGAGATTTTTGGCTGGGTGTGAAATGGTCTGCAGACTGATTGTATAGTACTTACCTGTGAACCTATGTTATCCCCTATGCCTCCACTGAAAAAGGACCTCAATTCAATTAAGTAAATATAATAACTATATGAACAAATATCACATCTGTATGGAAATCATGCTTTTATTATGAACTTTTCAAGTTAGAACTCACCAAGGAACCAACTTGATGAGCATAAATGGTTAGTAATTCAACATAACAAAAAAATTAAATGTAAGCATTTTTTGCAGGGTGGCAAGCCCCACACTCCTCAAACATGTATAGCATCTCCATGGTTGCACCAACATGAAGGAAAGGGAAATCTGTGAAGACAAATTAGTCACTGCTGGTGCAAACTTTCAAACTGCATGAGTTGTGATTTACAGTGGAAAATAGTAATCGTGGAGATCAGCATCGGCAAGCTGAACGCGACCAGGTAGAACCTCATGCACTTTGCAGTTGAGAAAGTGTAGGGAAGTCTGATATGTCTTAAAGTAAGTCAGCAACTAGGTGCTCTCTTCTGTTATTTTTTATTAAGATACCCTTAATTCTTGTATTCACTTGTGACATAAGTCATTTGGAATTTGGCACAACCATATACTCTCCTGAATCTCCAAATCTACTATAAATAGAACCAGAGGATAGGCAGAGCTTTTACAAGGAAATTACAGGGCATGGCAGTACATGCTTTTAAAGACATGCTAACACGCTGACTTGTTTTCAACTTAATTTATTGTAGGCATCTTTGGAATTTCATAATAGTTCACAAATCTAGATCTGATGCACATCTTCTGGAGTGTCTTGGACTGAGACAGGCTAATTATCTGACAGATTTACAAGAGTTTCATAGACTGCAGAATTATTTTATGTCTATGAAAAACTGCGGCAGTACATTTGTTAAGAGAATGGTCTGCTTACAAAAAAAAAAGAAACTTTTAGAAAGATGTAAAAGAATCAGTAGCTCCAAACATGTTTAAACACAAATTGTGTCATCATATAAAATCAAATCTGTGTAGGATCTACTATTTTGGATTGATTAAAGACTGTTGTACACTTTTGGTATTAAGGACTGAATGAATCTTGTCAACTCTTTTACCAACTGTGTCATATTAGCTAGGGGAAGGATTGGCTTATATATTCTTAGATTGAAGCAGCTGTAAGCCCATTAGTTTGCTGTAAGTAGAAATAACATGATGGCAAACTGGATTTATCTCATGCAGGTCAGGTTAAGGAGAGATGATTTAAAGTTATTTAATAGAATACACAATAAGATGTGCTGATATTTTAATTACACTTCAAATTATTGTCATCAGACACTTCTGTATTGGCCCTTCAGAATGAGTTGTGTATAAAGTTCCAAATGACTGTATGTTTTGTAAAAATTATTGAAATAAAGATACTTAACAGGAATAGCTTTCAGCAGATTAAACAGCTCAGCATATTGAGAAGAAGTAGGACACAGAGCATCAGAGTAGAGTCCAGCCAGAAACAGCAAAGAGGAAGAGAAGAGGTAGCAGTTGATAGCCGGTTAGCAGATATGGAAAGAAAACCGGAGGCTCAGACAGTGATAAAAGCCATTTTTAGAGCTTAAGGTCCATGTGTTCATGCACACTAGCCTGAGAACAGGGCAGTCTGGAAGAGGGCAAGCTGTAAGGTGAAAAGTACTTGGAATTGTCTGATACCAGATTCCGTTGAAATGGGATAAGATCCAGCTGTAATCTTAAACTATTGTGCTATTGAGAACAGATCCGTTGGAGGGGGACACAGTTCTAAATAAAGCAGGGACACGAATGCAAGCAATACAAACCTAGATCTTAATAGTGGGAGCCAGACAGGTGCTCAAAGGGAATTTGTGCATATGAAAATTGAGTGACTAAAAATTGCTGAAACCACTTTCAGTGATCAATACTATGTTGTTTTCCCATCATTGTGTGACCCTGAAGTTAGTGTATATAAATGTAATGGGTGTTGAGGGTTCAGGTAGGCTTGTCCTGCTCCCAAAATGCATAGTTTGTTATTTGCTGAAAATGGTTTTCTGTGATATGTTTTTATGTAAACAGTGAGTGGAGAAATTACCTTTGATCATTCATCATTAATCCTCAGTGGTGTTTAACACCGACTGTTTAATTAGTAATTTAATTTTGAGATGAAAACCCAATTTATAGTAAAAATCAGTAAACAATTTTTAATGTGTAAATTTTTTGTAATGTCAGATATAATTAAAAAAAGGAATATCCACCCATTCTTGAGTTTCTAAACAATCTCAAAATAAATTGTAACTAGAGAAGATGTATTTATCCAGAATGTAAAAATAATTAAGAAATATATAATGCGATGTTGTCCTATCTCGCCTTCATTCTTAACTGGTTGGGCTCGAACCGATCCTCAGTTCCAACTTGGCCTTATACAAAAGCTCGAGGTCTTCCACTAGCTCATGGCTGTAACCATATCCCATCATGCCCTAGGAAAAATCCCCCAATCTTGTTTGCCGCTAAACAAGATCGGCTGCTTCCATACTGGCTCTAAGTGGAATTTTCCTTTTTCATAATTTGGATAACTGTCATTTTATTATTACTGTTATATTATAACTAGTGTTTATTAAATAGTTTTAGATGTTTTTGCTGTCGTTTTCTTTTCAAGGCCTTTTTCCCTTACCCTATCCCGGCTTAAAAATATATTCTCTTAAGCCCGTTTTTAGTTACAGGGCTTCCTTTCTGTTAACTGTATAGGCAGGCTGATTTAAGTTAGAGAGCCATTTTGACCTTAATTTTTTTCTCCTTGTATTCCTCTTGAAATTACTAGGCAGTCTCGATTCATTTAGAGGGCTGCCTTTGCACGTTTAATTTAGAGGTCTTTTTTTCCATTGATAGTTGTTATTCTTGTTGTTTATATAAAAAAAAAGTTGTAGTACTTTATACAAAATAGAGCAGCGGATTAAAACAACAGCCATGTTCTCATAAAAGGGCCAAGTTTAATATAAATTAACAGAGGTAAGCGCTTTCACAGACAGCTTCATCAGACTTGTACAAAGCATACAAACCAAGGACTCATTATATAAAGAACCTTCTAATAAGCAAGATGAGAATAACCAATCATAAAAAAGAATCAATTAATCAAGTAACTACAACCCAAAACACAGAATTCATTAAAACTTTCAAATAAAACAAAAATGACTGCGTATAAAACTATATATAAAATATAAACAAAAATATGTTACATTAAGAATGTATACAGTATATAACAAATTTAGGCTTTTAAAGCACGACCCTTCAGAATAATTTTAGGGGAACCTTTTCATTAGGTCCCCTACCATGGTCTGCCCTTAACCTAATAATCCATTTAACCTCCCATGTCTCTGTATGGTTACTAATATCCCCCTCACGTAAGTCAGGGTGAACTATATCTATCACTAAAAACTTAAACACTTGGTCTGACCCTTTAGCTATAACATGTTGGGATAAAGCATTATTAGCTGAGCAGATACGGACACTATAAACATGCTCTCTAATTCTGTCTTTAAGTTGTCTGTCTATCTTACTGACATAGAATACTCTACAAATCACACAATAGCTCAAATAAAGAACATGCGATGTGGTGCAACCTGCATTGACTTTAAAAGTATATTGAAGGCCTGTGTCAAGATGTATAAAGACCTCACTACTATCAGTGTACCTGCAATAATTACACTTCCCAGAAGAATCGGTCATACCACCTGCACAAACCACCATATCAGTAGCAGATTTAGGATAACAAAGTAACCTCTTCAAAGACTTTTTGTTATTATAACAAAAACTGGGTGCAGTCCCTACTATGCCACTTATCTTGGGATCAGACGTCAAAACACCCCAGTGTTTCCTTATAACATCTGAGATGGTCCTAATATCCGAAGTATAGGATAGGGTCAGGGGAGTTGGTCTACCAAGACCCACTGTACACCCAATAGCCAGGTTATCTAACGGTCTCCGGGAAAAGTAAGGTCTCCTGACTGTGCCTCTCAAACCAGGAAGTGAGTCCAGCTCCCTATCAGTCTCCCCTAAACCATATCCCCTTTTACATAATCTCTTTCTAAGGTCATGTATCTCTGTCTCCAAATTTACATCCGAGGCATTGAGCTTAGAAGCTGTAATCCCTTGGCCCCTAACTATATTTCTAAAAACATGCTTATGGTGCATGCTACATCTATGTAAAAGAGTATTCTTATAACAAGTCTTCCTATAGATGCTAGTGCCAAGGCTCTTATCAATCAACCTACTCACAGTGATATCCAAGAAGTTCACTTCCCTCTGAGATTATGTCATAGTAAATTTCAAAAAAGGGGTTATATTGTTAATTTGCTCATAGAAATTATTCAGTTCAAGCTCATCACCTGCCCATAGAAAAAACAGATTATCGACAAAGCATCTATAAAAAAGGGCATGGGTCTTAAAAGTAGGACCACATAGCATATAATCCTCCTGCCACATAGCCATGACCATATTGGCGTAGCTGTCGGTACTGGATGTGCCCATAGCTATTCCATGTTTTTGTAAATAGAAAACAGCATCAAACATGAAGACATTATTATCAAGCATGATCTCCATACATAAGCATAATACATCAGTGGACGAGCTATCATAGCTGCTATATTTGGTTAGATAGCGCTTCATACAGTCTAATCCAAAATAACTTGGTATCACCATAAAGAGGGACTGAACATCCATCGTAACCAAATAATACTCAATAGTAGAGGACAGATTTACAGTATAACTGTAAAGATCACCTAAAAACTGTTGAGTCTCACAATAGGTACATATTAGTGTCCAGACTCGGATGTCGTTTTTTCTCAACAAACAGAGAGAAGGGTTCTGTGCACCAGTTACAACCTGCAACAGTAGGTCTTATTGGGGGATTGTGGCCATCCTTGTGTATCTTAGGGAGACCCTGTATAACAGGAATAAGTGGATTCTCCACTAAAAAAATAGTTAAATAAATCCAAACTAATAATCCTACTACGTAAACAGTCATCCAAGGTTCTATATATTCTCATTTTCAAATCACCAATAAAAGCAGCATCAACAACCATATAAAAATCAGTATCCTGTAACATACGTTTCATAGAAACAAAATAAAAAGCCTTATCCATAACTACAACCGAGCCCCCTTTATCAGCTGGTCTAATTACTATCATATTGTCTTTCTGTAAATTAGTCGATGCTAACCGCTCATTGAAACTAACATTTGAACGTCTTTTTGCAGGTAAAAAAGCTTCCTTATCATTATTTACGGCATGCAGATCGTTCTCAACCAACCCACTAAAAGCCTCACCCAATGGGTGCATATTAGGCATATACAAGCTTGGTCTCCTAAAAATAGGAATATTAGAATTAATTAAATTACCACCAAACACAATTCTCAAGCATAAATTTCTCAGGAATAATTTTAAATCAATGATTGTATCAGCCAAATCACTACAATGAGTCAGAATAAATAAAAGTCCACTTTGAAGTACATTATATTCATCAGACGTCAATTGCTTATTGGAAATTTTCCAGACAATCATGTCCTTATTTTCTTCCATGACTGGGTAGTGCTGCGGTCTATAGGACGTTTCCTTTTGTTTCTCCCCCTGGTCCTGGAATGACTTCTGTCTGGACGTCTTGCCTGGCCTATAGGTAAAGGGAAGACAATAGACCCAGTGTTTTTATTTGGCCCATGGTTAATAGTGTTATTGCAATCATTTGCAGGATACACCTTCCTCCTGACATCATTACCCAAAGGTAACATACATGGAGGGTAATGGTATTACTGACCAGATCATCAGTAGAAGCAATAACATTCTCAGTCACAGGCATTGTCCCTTCCTCACTGTTTACACGAACAGTTTCTGCTACTGACATGGTGGTTTGTTTGGGTGGTGTGACCTATTCTTGTAGGAGGTGTAACTATTGCAGGTACGTTGATAGTAGCGAGGTTTTTTACATCCTGGCACAGACCTGCATTGCTGAATTATCTCACCCACTTTATCAGACTTCAGAGTGATGATCTGAAGGAGCTAGGAAATACTCTCCAAGGTTCAGCAGCTGAACAGGTAACAGAGAAGGTTTCCTCTCAGCTCTCCACCTTAAATTCAGTGGTCAACGTCTCCATGAGACTCATTTCTCATGCAGCGGATGGAACGAGTAGGACAATGGGTTCAGGAATTTCCCTAAGGAGACATTCCTGGATGCTCTTGTGTGACTTTGCAGGGCCCTTTAAATCTTCTTTTGTTAATTCCCCTTTTGACAGCTCGTCCATGTTCGGGCCAAAAATCAAAGACATAGTGTGAACAAGAAGGGAAAACTCTCTCTGTCATAGAAGTCTATTTTCCCCTACCTTCTAGACCTTATCCAAATGTCAAAAGAGAGGAAAAATGTGGTTTAGAAAATTCCAGAGGGATTTCCAGGACACACGTGTTGATTCTTCCCCCAGGGGCAGAGAGGGAAGCAGTAATGGAAGATGCCGACCACACAGCATAGGCGGTCTGCAAAATCAGGGTGACAGGGAATCTTTCCTTGGTAAGCTCTTTGGTGCTCCTCAAAGGAGGCCCGCCTGTCCATCTCTGGTGGCAGTCAGGGGTTGCTTATCTTCGTTCCCAGATGCCTGGCTAAAAATAACACAAGACAAGTGGGTACAAAGCATCATATCCAGAGGTTACTCCATACCCTTTTCTTTTCCCATCCCAAACATAAAAAAAACATCCGATACGTTCCACCCAGCCAAAGGGAACAGGCAACTCTAAAAGTACAAAAGTTGCTAGAAAAAAAAGAGTCATCTAGGCAGGCCCTGTAGAGCAAATAAAATCCGGAACTTACTCAAGGTCTTTTTTTAGTTCAAAAAAAAAAAACGGGACTGGAGACCCATCATGGATCTCAGCAAATTAAACAAGTCCGTAAGAAAGTCAAAGTTCTGGATGGTAACACTGCAGTTGATACTCCCTTTTCTAGGGCAAGATGATTGGATGTGCCCTGTAACCCACCAGGATGCATGCTGCCACATAAAAATGGACGGGCGATCCAGGAATCATTTGCATTTTCTGCTGGAAGCCAGTCACTTCCAGTTTTGAGCTCTGCCATTTGGTCTCATTACAGCCCCCAGAGTATTCACCAAGTGTATGGCAGTAGTTACGGCTCACTTGAGATATCTAGGATACTGAGTGTTTCCGTACCTAGAAGACTGGCTCCTAACCGCCACCACTGAGCATCTACTAATAAAAGTGAGAGACACCACCTTGCAGCTCTGCTGTCACCAGGGATCACAATTAATTACAAATAAATCTGTCTTGTTGCCATCTTTTTTTTTTTTTTTTTAGGAGCAGATCTAGATACAACAAAAATGATGGCAAAACTTTCCCCCGAAAGAGTTCAAGTCCTACGACATCAAGACAAAAACCTACTGAAGTACAAGCAAAAACTGTCCTGAAAATCTTGGGGACCACGGCAGCAGCAATAATCTTGATTCCATTGGCACGTCTGCATATGAGAATTCTGCAGTAGCTACTGTTCACTCAGTGGTCTATGCAGGAACTACCCATGTCCCACCAGATTATGATAACGGAATCTTGCAAGAAAGACCTTTGTTGGTGACTTCACTCCACTCATGTGACATTAGGGCGACCCTTTTTCTTCTACAACCTTTAGCCACAGTGACCACGGATGCTTCCCAGATAGGATGGGGGGGCATTATCTATGGAGGACGGCCCAAGGCACTTGGCAGGATCATGAGGCCCATTTGCTCATCAGTGTCCTACAGATGAGGGCGGTGCTTCTAGTGTTGCAAGCATTCCAAGACTTTCTTCTACCAGTGACTGTTGCAATACAGACAGGCAACGTCCATGAATGCCAAATGCAGCAGCTATTTTGCCCTAACCCACCCCCCCTCTGGGGGAGTCACCAAGGGATGCACTTGTACACGATTGGCCCTCGGGTCTCCTCTATGCCTTTCCTCCCTTTCCATTGATACCCAGAGTTCTTCACAAAGCTAGTTCCTTGGGAAGGAATTTGATACTCATAGCTCCATGCTGGCCTCATCAAATTGTGTTCCCCTTCCTTTGGCCTCATCTCCAGGAGGAGCTGTGGATTCTGGACCCAGTTTCAGACCTTCTGACTCATGCATCAGGGATGCTTCACCCCTCCCTTCAAACTCTCAAATTGACAGCTTGGCTACTCCGATTCCAAACATAGCCCGGCTCCCTAACCTTCTCCATCTGTGAAACATACCCTGATCTTGTCTCATAAGGCTTCAACGAGGAAGTTATATATCAGCAAAATGGAAAAGATTTTCTTCATGAGCCTTGAATAATTGCATGGACCCCTTCTCTGCCCCTATAGCTTCCATTCTTGAATTCTTGAAGGCGCAGCTGCAGCTACTATTTGAGTTCAGTTAGCAGTGATATCTAATTTCCATATAGGTGAATCAGGGCCAAATATGGTGTCCTACAGACTTTGCAGGGTGTTTCTTAGGGGCATTACTTTATTAAGACCACCCATTAAAACCCCTCCAGCACAATGGGACCTGAATTTTGTCTTATCCCGTTTGATTCTTCCCACTTTTGAACCTGCATCATTCTTTGATCTTAAGTATTTGACTTGGAAGACAATTCTTTTGATAGCCATCACTTCTGCTAGAAGAGTTTCAGAGCTACAAGCATTGTCTATAAAGCCCCCCTACATGCTTTTCCACAAAGGCAGAGTATCCCTATGAATAAACCCATCCTTTCTACCCAAAGTATGCTCAGAACCTAATTTGAACCAATCCATAGAACTACCATTTTTTTCCCCAACTATGGCAACAAGGCAGAATATATGCTACACCAACTTGATGTGCATAGACAATTACGTTTTTCCTTACATAGGACAAAGGACTTCAGAAAATCTGACCAATTATTTGTATCATTTTCAGACTCTAAGAAAGGTGCTCTTGTGTCTAAAGTCACGCTTTTGAAATAGCTATCAGATTGTATTACTTTTATTTACAAATCTCAAAACAAGGAACTCCCCGACAAAGTAAAGGGTCATTTTACAAGAGCCATAGTAGCCTCTTCTGCTTTTTGGGCGAGACTACCAATTGATACCATTTGAGCTGCAGCAACATGGGCAAGGCCTCATACCTTTATCACTCATTACAAAGTGGATTTGGCCACCAGGAACAGGGCCTCTTTTGAGTCCACTGTTCTGAAGAATATTTTCCCTTGAGCCACCCAAGAAAGGTGCGGCTAGGGACGCTGTCCCAACCAGTTAAGAATGAAGGCGAGATAGGACATAATCACATAAAGAAGTTATGTACTCACCATAACATTCCATGTGTGTTGTCCATCTCACCTTCATTCTTATATCCCACCCTCCTTCCCCTAGCCTTTGGCTCCTGGAAGACACAGCGGATACAGTTGGAAGTAAATGTTATCTAACCTTCTTTATTGCTCAATAAGTTATTTGGTAGTTTTATTTGGTACCTATTGTTATAGCAGCAAACAAGATCTGGGGAGCTTTCCTAGGGCATGATGGGATAGGGTTACAGCCACGAGCTAGTAGAAGACCTTGAGCTTTTGTATAAGGCCGAGTCGGAACCGAGGATCGGTTCTGAACCCAGCCAGTTAAGAATTGTGAGTTGTGGTGAGTGCATAACTTATTTTTTTGCATCAAAGGTAAGTCTTGGGATTATGCTTTCCATATAAGCTGTTTAAGCTACAGTAGATGAAAAATGATTTAATATCTTGAAAGAAAAAAGCTACATCATTTTTACTATGGAGATTATTGTCTTGGAAATGAATACATAGATTATTTATCAATGTCCTATAAACTTTAAATTATATACAAAAAGGTGATTGTTGGAGGTATAAATCCTTAATCATAGCAGATTGGCAGCATGTGGTTTGTGACTGCAAAGTTCTGTACCTTTTTGAGAAAAAAAAGTTTTATTTGCAAGTTTTGTGGTCCGATAAGTTTATATTAACCAAACATTTTATGTTGTTTATATAATGCTCTATTTCCCAAATGTGTACCCATTGTTTCAATTTTCACTTCTCATAGGTTCATAGGTTCATAGGTAGGTACTAGGCTATTGGCCCTAGGGCCTATATAAGCCTAGCCAAAAAATGTACCCTGGCTTTCGCCACCCAAGAAAATTATTTTCTTGTGCCCCTGTCGAGCAGAGCCACAGAAGTGAACCCTGGGGTGAATTTCCCATTTCCCATCCAATCATCAAGATTTTTCTTGAAGAGTGCTAATGAGAAGCTCTGTTTGACATAGATAGGTAGTCTGTTCCAGAGTATGGGAAGTCTCTGGGACAGGAATCTATCCCTCCAGCATGTTCTGTTTATTATGGTGACAAGGTTTAGGTCCCTAGAGCATGTAGCTATGGCTTTGGTGACTGCTTCAAAGAAGTCAATCAGGTTTAGGAGACATGATCTGCCTTTTACAAATCCAAACTAGGTAGGGTCCAGAGTTTGGGAGATTACCAATGTCTTTGTTTATGAGTTCCACAATGATACGTTCCATGGCCTTGCAGACCAGGCTCGTCAGGCTAATGGGGCGGTAGTTCCTGGGGTCCGTCGTGGCTCCCCCTTGTGGAGTGGGATAACTGTCGTGGTGCGCCATTCAGTGGGTACAAAGCCTGAGGTGAGGCTCTGATTGAACATGGTACTTCAGTAGGGTGCCAGTTCATTTTGTAGTTTGTGTAGAACGCAACCTGGGATATTGTCAGGTCCCATGGATGCTGTGTTCTTGGCTTTGGAGAGTGTGTTTTTTACCTGTGCAGCCGTGATTATAGGAACTTTGCATTCTTCCGGTATAGAGATGGGCCCTCTAGGGGGTGAGAGGGGGGTAAAGTTAGCACTGTACCTATCTGCTAGGATGTTGGCAATATCAGTTGGTTCTGTATATTTAGTGCCATTGTGCTGTAACTCAGAGCAGATGCTTCTCTGGAGCATATTAGCAATAGCAGAAAAACGACTATAGATAATTGGAACAATTAGGCTATACCATCATTTACAGAATTCATAATTACTTTCTCTGTTTATAAGTAAATGTTTGTTAAAATGAAAACAAAATAATCACAGAATATATATATATATATATATATATATATATATATATATATATATATATATATATATATATATATATATATATATATATATATGGATATAGACTTCCGCGGTGGTGCATTGGTAGCGTTGTTGTCTCACAGCAAGAGGTTCTTCCATTCGATTCTCAGCTTGGGTTGGAAGTGCCTTCTGTGGGAAGTCTGCATGTCCTCCCCGTGGTCGAGTGGACGTTCGAAAGACATGCGATGAATGGGCGTGCCTTCGTTGAAGGTTGGGTGTCGGGCTGGCAACTCGACACCATAAAAAACAACTGCCAGTCATTAGCGGACCGGAGTTCCGCTGTGGCGACCCTTAACCGGGAAAAGCCGAAAGGCAAAACATATATATATATATATATATATATATATATATATATATACATAACATAACATACACACACAAACTAGGTATAGCTAAAATCACGAATAGAGAAGCAGTAGTGTATATTCTATAATAAGTTTATACAGTTTAGCTGTTCAGTGAATTTTAGTAATGCATATTATAAGTGATGATGTAGACAGTTGTCTAAAGTGGTGCAATTTTTTATTATGGTTTTACATTTGTTCTTGTGTAATATTGAAATAAAATATTGAAAAGCATATCTGTGAGGCAGAAATCTGCATTCCTAAAAATGATAGTCATTGCTAATTTATACTTTGTAGTATGGCCTTTCCAACCTGTAATAAAACACTATAAGATATCTTTCTATCTATCTATATCTATATATATATCTATATATATATATATATATATATATATATATATATATATTTATACATACAACTATAAGTATATATATGTATATATATTTATATATATATATATATATATATATATACACATACATACACACACACACACACACACACACACATATATATATATATATATATATATATATATACACACACACACACATACACAAAAAAATCTGTGTGTGTATATATATATATATATATATATATATATATATATATATATATATGGGATCCGTACAGATCCCCAAATGCACTTTCCACCGAAACAGCAATTACCAAGCATACTTAACCGAAAGTGCTGTTCATCGAAGCAGCACTTTCGGATAAGTATGCTCATTGTGCCGGTCAACTACGGTGCGGATAACGGAAAATTCCCTTTTCCCCCCTGTAGTCTGACCTCGGAGTTAGAATATTAAAGTAGGGGGTGTGTGGGGGGTGCAGGGGGGCTTGCCCCCTGCATAGAAGTAGGTTTAATGTTTTTTTTTTTTAAATGTACTTTACCATAAGCGCTTTTTCGGTGAAAGTATTTTCAGTAAAGTATGTTCAGTGATAATGGATTTGGACTTTTGATCTTTTGATCAAAAGTCCTAGCTCCATATATATATATATATATATATATATGTGTGTGTGTGTGTGTGTGTGTGTGTGTAGATATATATATGTATATATATATATATATATATCTATATATATATATATATATATATATATATATATATATATATACATTTATAAAATCTGATTTGTTTTGGTCTTATTGATGAAAACTATTTTGGCTAATGTATTTGATGTTTAGTTAGATTAACTACTCTTGAAATATTTTACACACCAGAATTAAAATTAGTGTGTAGAGCTGTCTCAAAAGTTGATGTTTGGCATTGAGGTCTTAACTGCTGTATATTTTTTATTTATTTTTGCATGACCTTGTTTGATAGTATTATTTTTATATGTTCTGTATTATTTTTAGATGTTCATCCTTTGATCACAACTGAGTAGCCTTAGCTATGTGGTTTATATCTTGAGTAGAAAATAACAGACAGTTTCCAAAGGCTATCTCCTACATTCCCAAACTTTTGTAAGCTCAAACAGAGTAGGGAAAAAGACAGTGGTCTAGTGCCAAGCCTTTCAGAGCTTTCCCATTGTCAGCAAGTGCTCGTCCTGTGGCCTTATGAAGATTGCTATCTAGTATTTCTCCATTGGTCATATAACACCCCTTTTGGGGGGAAACCCTCTCTACATTTTATTTTTATGACATGATGTTGTCCTGTCTAGCCTTCATTTTTAATAAGTTGGGTTCAGATCCAACTCACCCTTAAACACAAGCTAGAGGTCTTCCACTAGCTCGTGGCTAAAAAAACCCTATCCCATGATGGATTTTGAGAGCTCCCCAGATCTCGTTTGCCACTAAGCAAGATCGAGTGTTCGCTTCGCTAGCTCTGGCTAAGTACAAGCTTCTGTTGATGTTTCTGTCAAATTCTTTCTAGTTTTTCCTTAAAAAAAACTGTTAGTTATAGTCGTTAGGCTGTTTGTATTTTCTAGCCATGTTTGTAGTGTTTTATTCAGCTGGTTGGCCATTGCTTTCACGTGGCCATTTTTTCTCCTTATCCCAGTTAACTTTAAACTGTATTCAAAAGCCATTTTAAGTTAGAGGGCTTTTCTGTTGAGTATATTTCTGTTATTGTTTGATAAGCAGTTAGTTTAAATTAGATAACTGTTTTTTCTACTCTAGATTGTAGTTAAAAAAAAATGTTTTTTTCTTCGTTTGTTGTGTGCCACTGCTATTGATATTTATATATATAGTTTTAGTCTTATTCAAAATATCTTCTAAGGATAAAGACAAGGATTCATAACAGTCTCGATTTAAAAAATGTCAAGACTGTGGTCAGAAGATGTCAGTTACTGAAAGACACACAGTCTGTAATTACCGTTTAGGAGCTGTGCATCTCCAGGAAACATGTTCAGTATGTCATTCTTTTACTTGGAGAGTTCTCCTCAAGAGAAAGGACAAGCTTATTTTAAGAGGTTTACTGAAGACCCCCTACTTGGAGGCTATTCAAGAGGCCCAGGGTCCTTTAAAATCTCCCTCCTCAAAATCTGATAAGAGAATCGAAAAAAAAATAATCTTCATCTTCTTCCAGTGCCCCATCAGAGCCTCCAAAAAAATTACATCTCTGGATCCGAAGCATTCCAGGTCCAAGAATTCAACAGCACTGACATCTTCCCAGTCGGTGCCAAAGGCAATAGAGAGTCGGAATCACTCTCTGTTTTTTGAAGCCGTTTTCACCAACTCTGAGGTTGCCTATATTACAGACCCCGAAATCTCCAGCCTTTTCATCTCGGTCTTCTAGGAGTCTGTCAGATGATGATCTGGATCATGTAGTGCAGAGGCTGTTGTAGACCCTGGCACTTGCCAAATTGTTTTCAGATCCACCCCCAAGGATTTCAGATCCAACATCCTCCCCTTCCACTCCAATTCCTCCTCCGATCCCAGACTTCAGAGCTGGAATGTCTGGAACTGATACTGGTGGAAACCTCGGAACTGAGACCTACTTCAGCATCTTCAGCACTGACTACTGCTTTGACACTCTCCAGTCGGGTACGGGGAGGTGAGTCGGATCCGACAGTTGTCATCTCCGACTTTACCTCTCAGGACATCGGCTTGGATGAGCTCGGCACCTACCTCTGTTTCATAGCCATTGTCCTTGGCATCAAGAGATCCCTCGGTTTATTTGGATCCAGGGATTCTCTCGAAGCAGAGTTTGGGGCCTCCGAGGTAATGAGGAGAATACTGTCTCCACAGGCAGTTTCACAGTCATCTCCTGATATTCTTCCCCCTAAGGCACTAGTGTCCACCTTTATAACTTTCCATCCACAGGGACACAGATATCCTAGGCTTCAGAGTGCCCCTCAGGGGTACACCCCACTCTTCCGAAAGCTCTCCAGAATACCCTTCTGAAGTGGTCCCTTGGACAAGTTTATGCAAGAGGAAATATGTGGGAGTCTCCAGATTTGGTGGAACCCATTCCTCAGAGGCCAAATAAGTTCATTACTTTCCCGACTGACAAAAACTTTCTGACCAAGGGAGTCCCAGTAGATGCTGTCGTGGTGGCAGCAGCCACCAAGAGGGAACTCTCAGAGACATGCTTGTCTGTCCATCCACAGGAACAAAGAGTCTCATACAATGGATAGATATGGAAAGCGCATTTTCTCTTCAGCAACTTTTGCCATTCGATCGCTAAACTACCTTACCCATTTTACAAGATTACAGAGAGATCTCCTGAAAGAGCTAGGAGATGCTCTCCAAGGTTCAGTAGCTGCAGGGGTTTCAGGTAAGGATTCCTCTAAGCTCTGTACCTTACATTCAATAGTAAATTCCTCCATGAGGTTGATTTCTTATGCTGCAGATGGAGCAAGCAGGGCAGTGGGTTCAGGAATTTCCTTAGGGAGACATTCCTGGATGCGCTTGTGTGATTTTGTAGAGCTCTTCAACTCTTCCTTTTTGAATGCCCCATTTGATGGCTCATTTCTCTTTGGTTTGAAAGTAAAAGACACACTCACCAGTTGTGAGCAGGAAGGAAAGACTCTCTCTGCCTTGGGAGTCCATTTTTCCCTAACTACCAGACCTTATCCCAAAGGTCAGAAAGGTGGAAAAATGTGATTTCGAAAATCTCAGAGAGCTTTCCAAGACACATGGTGATCCTTCCCTTAGAGGCAGAAGCACTAATGGAAGATGCCAACCTCATGGCAGAGGGGGTCCTCGGAATCAGGGTGACAGAGAATCCTTCTTTGTTGAGCCTTTTCAGCACTTCTGAAAGGAGACCCGTATGTCCATCTCTGGAGGGCAGTTAGAGGCCGACTATCTTTGTACCCAGATGCCTGGCAAAAGATAAAAGACAAATGGGTACAAAGCATCATATCCAGAGGCTACTTCATCCCCTTTTCTCTTCCTGCTCCAAAAATAAGAAACATCCCAGATGTTCCACCCAATCAAAGGGAACAGGCATCTCTAGAAATTAAAAAGTTGCTAAACAAGAGAGTCATCCAGTCGGTCCCCGCAGACCAACTAGGATCCGGAACTTACTCAAGATTCTTTTTAGTTCCAAAGAAAACAGGGGACTGAAGACCAGTTTTGGATCTCTGCAATCTAACCAAATCAGTAAAGAAATCCAAGATCTTGATGATAACACTGCACTGTATACTCCCGTTCTTGGGACAAGACAAGTGGATGTGCTCGATAGACCTTCAGGATGCATACTACCATATAAAAATGGACAGGCTATCCAGAGGGCACCTGCACTTTCAGTTGGGAGCCAGTCACTATCAGTTTCAAGCTCTGCCATTTGGTCTCACCACAGACCCCCAGAGTGTTCGCTAAGTGTATGGCAATGGTTGCGGCTCACCTGAGATGCCTAGTATTCCAAGTGTTTCCATACTTAGATGACTGGCTCCTAACCACCACCACTGAGCATCTACTAACTCAAGTGAGAGACTCCACACTACTCCTCTGCTCTCAATTAGGAATCACAGTAGAAAAATCTACCTTGTTGTCATCTCAACACATTGTTTTTATAAGAGCACAACTAGACACAACAAAAATGATGGCCAGACTTCCTCCAGAAAAAATAAGATCCCTTCAAAATCAGATTTTTGTTCTCCTTCCAAAAAAGGAAGTACAAGCGAAGACAGTTTTAAAAGTCTTAGGGACCATGGCAGCAGCAATAAGCCTTGTCCCTTTAGCTCATCTGCACATGAGAATTCTCCAGTGGTTACTTTCCACTCAGTGGTCAATGCAACTGCTACCTATGTCCCACAAAATAATGCTGATGGAATCCTGCAAGAAAGAGCTTCATTGGTGGCTAGATTCCAGTCTCATGACAGTGGGCCGTCCCTTCTTATTCCCCCAACCATTAGCCATAGTGACCACGAACGCGTCCCAGATAGGGTGGGGTGGGCATTATCTGGGAAAGACAGTCCAAGGAACTTGGCAGGATCACAAGGCCCATTTGCACATCAGTGTCCTAGAGATGAGAACGGTGCTTCTAATGTTGCAAGCATTTCAGGACTCTCTTCCCCTGGGGACTATTGCAATACAGACAGACAACATGTCAGTTGTATGGTACATAAATAAACAATGTGGAACCAGGTTTTACCCTCTTTGTGGAGTGGCCCTGAGAGTGTGGCATTAGGCATCCTCTTCCCAAAGCTTTCTAGTTGCAACACATATCCTGGGGAAATCCAAAGTGATTGCAGGCAGACTCAGCAGGGTGATTTTGATGCCCCACGAGTGGTCCCCTGAACAGGAAGTAGCGGAAAAGATTTTCCGCAAATGGGGCCAGCCTTGCTGCGACCTTTTTGCCACATCCATAAATGCCAAATACAGCAGCTACTTTGCCCTGATCCTCACTCTGGGTGAGTCACCAAGGGATGCACTTGTACATGATTGGCCTTGGGTCTCCTCTGTGCCTTTTCTTTCTTCCCATTGATATCCAAAGTTCTGCAGAAAGCCATCCGCTTGGGAAGGGACTTGATTCTCGTTGCCCCATTCTGGCCTTGTCAAATATGGTTTCCCTTCCTGTGGCCTCATCTTCAGGAGGAGCCCTGGATTCTGGACCTAGTTTCAGATCTGCTGACTCATGCATCAGGAATGCTCCATCCTTCTCTTCAAACCCTCATGTTGACAGCTTGGCTGCTCCAATTCCAACCATTCCTCCGTGAAACATATTGTAATCTCATCTCAAAAGCCTTTGAAGAGAAAATGTATAGAAGTAAATGGAAAAGATTTTCTCTATGGGCCTTGGACAAATCACATCGACCCTTATTCCGCCCCAGTTGCTTCCATTCTTGAATTCTTAGGAAAGCTATTCAATGAGGGTTCTTTCGCTGCTACTATTCAAGTGCAGTTAGCAGCAATTTCTAATTTTCATTTTGGAGAGTCAGGGTCAAATGTGATGTCTAACAGACTGTGTAAAGCCTTTCTTAGAGGTACGTTGTTTTTAAGACCCCCTTATTAAGGCCCCTTCAAGCACCGTGGGACTTAAATTTTGTTTTATCCCGATTGATACTTCCTCCCTTTTGAACTGGCCTCATCATGTGATCTAAAGTACCTGACATGGAAAACCATTCTGTTGATAGCTATTACCTCTGCCAGAAGGGTTTCAGAACTACAAGCTTTATCAGTAAAACCTCCATACTTGATTTTCCACAGAGATAAGAGTATCCCTTCGGACAAACCCTTCCATTCTACCCAAAGTATGTTCAGAAGCTAACTTGAATCATTTCATAGAACTACCAGATGTTCATCGTGTTACACTGCTGCAGTCATTACACTTGGGTTATCCTGCCGTCAGGCAGTCCCGCAGTCGGCCAGAGTTCCAAAGTCTTGGTCCGGCGTCGGTTGCTGTCGCTTCTTCCCTGGCGTCAGAGCGCCAGGGGTATATAAGATACATCCAACGCCATTTTCTTCAGTCTTTCTTGCTGTGCGGTGCCCAAAGCAGAAGCAGTTCGCAAGTGCCTGTCGGCCGACTCCTGAGATTTTCGAAGTCGAATTTCAGATCCGAAGTCTTCAATAAAGCTAAGTACCCCGTTGGGGAAACTTTTTTCTTGCCTCAGACCGATGTCAGAAAAAGTTAATAATTGTATTTCTTGTGGGAAGCAAATACCTCATAAGGACTTCCACTCTTACTGTATTCCATGCCTATTCACGATGTCACTAGTTGTAGGTTTTGTGCTAGATCTAAAAAACACACTATAAAATAGGACGTTTTGATTTTGCTTTGCACTACTTTGGCCGAAGATTCAATTATACTATGCCGTCGGACAAACCGACGACTGCAATACCGAAAAAACGCAAAGACAAGGATAAAAACAGGCATCCGAGGTCCAAAACCGATGACGAAACCTCTTCTAGGCCAGTCGCTGGTTCGCCGGTTCTCAGTGAGGTGCTTTCGCAGGCCCTGACACCCGCTACCTCAGAGCCACAGGCCGCCACCGACTCCCACATGGAGACAACTAGGCCTCTGGAAACTCAAGATATTGGGCCTACGGAAACTAATCCCTCAGATGGGTCCGGAGCCACTGAGCAGGCATCGGCTTCTGAGGGTGTTTTCAGACCTTCACAACTTACCATTAAAACAACAGCCAAGACAAAAGTACCATTAAAGACAAATAAGCAAGTACAACATTCTCCTGGACAGTCCTCCATGCCTAAGAAACAGATGCTTAAAATGGCCGAAGACCTCATTACTCTAATCTGGGGTTCCCATCCCCCTCCTGAGAAAAGGCCTAGGCAGGATACAGACTATGATTCCTCTGATCAGGTTTTCATTTCCTCTGATTCCTCTTCAGACCAGGGATACTCTCTACCCTCCTATGAGGACTCCCCTCCTATGAGGACTCTGATGCTGAAGAATCTATCCCTTCAGCCTCTCCTCCTGAGGATTATTCTTTTGGGGAAACTTTACATACCATGAAGGAGCATTTCCATTGGGAAGGTCAGGATTACTCAGAATCCAAGGAAAGGCTCAGGGATTTCCTTTTATTGCCTCAGCACAGGCCCCTGGCTATTCCACCTGTGCTAGATATTGTGGATGATGTGTTCTCTGAATCCAGCTTATCTCCCGATTCTTTGCCCCCTGCACCAGCCAAGCCAGATAGGTATTATAGAGTCTCTGACTCTCACAAGTTTCTTTATAAAAACCCTTCTGCTGATCCAGAAACTATTTCCCAGGATCCAAAAGGGCTTAAGGCTTCCATTGCAAAAAATACAGTACCCTCTGATAGAGATTTCAGAGCTTTGGATGGATGGGGGAAGAAAGTATACACTTCTGCAACTTTAGCAGTAAGGGCTTTAAATTGCCAGTTTCACATGCTTAAGTACCAACAATATTTAATGGCTCAGTTAAAACAGAAAATGCCTGCAAGCTCAGAAGCTCCTGATTGTAAAGAAATGCAGGATTTATTGCATGCAGTTGAACAGGTGGGAAAACATACTCTGCAATGTGGTTTTGATTCTTTAGAGGCCTCTTGTAGAGCCGCAGTTACAGGTTATGTGATTCGAAGACATGCTTGGTTAAAAGAACAGAGTTTACCTGATCATGTTAAGGCAAAATTATTGGATGCTCCTTTACAGCATGATACCTTGTTTGGTGTTAAGGCAGAAGAGGTTTTAAAGAAAATGGAGGATAAAGCTAAATCTATGCAAACAGTCAAGGATTTCTTACAGGTACAGCCACCTCGATTTAGCAGAAATTGGCCAACAAAGAATTGGTCCTTTCCAGTGTCAGACAGGCCACAGAGATGCAGATACAGACACCCAAGAGGCAGATCTCACCTCCAAGGCTCAAACAGACAACGACAGTGTGGCACCTCAACCCTAAAAGGAGGGGAGGACAAGTCTCAACCTTACAGGAAACAGTCCCAATGACTTTCCCCTTCGTACGCCAAGCACTTCCCGTCTGGAAGCCCCCTTAGGCGGAAAACTAGCGCTTTTTTCTCAAAACTGGCAAACAATCACCCAAGACAAATGGGTTCTGAATATTGTGTCTCAAGGTTACAAGCTCCACTTTCATACTTTACCAAGGCTAAAAGGAATGCCAGATCTGCCACAAAATCAATGGGCAGAGGCACAAAAACAAATTTCAGCCCTCTTGGACATGAGAGCTATTCAAAAAGTACCACAACAGGAACAAGGACAAGGATTTTACTCAAGACTCTTCCTGGTCCCCAGAAAGGACAAGGCCTGGAGGCCCATACTAGACCTTTCAATTCTAAATACTTACTGGATATTCCGAAATTCAAAATGTTGACATTACAGCAGCTTCTACCCATGCTGGGGCAAGAAGGCTTGGATTGTTACTCTGGACCTCAAAGAGGCATACCTGCATGTCCCTATCAGACAAAATTGGAGAAGATACCTCAGATTCAAAGCTGGTACAATGCACTACCAATTCTCTGCACTGTCGTTTGGCTTATCTACTGCGCCCAGGGTCTTCACAAAGTGCCTGGCACCAGTAATTGCATTTTGCAGACAAAAAGGAATTCAAATATATCCATACCTGGACGACTGCCTCATTCAGCAAAAAAGTCCCATCTCCCTGCAAGAAAAATTCTGTAGGACCTGGGATTCATGGCATCCTGCATATTACTAATACCATATGCTAGACTGCATATGAGGAAATTACAGTGGTACCTAAAAAGTGTTTGGACTCAACACTCTCACAGTTTAGAAGCAGTAATACCAATGATTCCCTGCCTACAACAGGAGTTTAGATGGTGGGCACAGGCATGTCACCTAAACAAGGGTCAGCCTTTTACCCTACCCACAGCCAGGCAGACTCTAACAACAGATGCTTTGGATTACGCCTGGGGAGCACACATGGCAGGAAAATGCATTCAGGGCAAGTGGACCACAGACCAGATGCATCTTCATATCAATCAAAAAGAGATGTTGGCTGTTCAAAATGCGCTAACAGCTTTCAAGGACCTTCTACATCCAGGACAATTATTACTTAAGACAGACAACACCACAGTAATGTGGTACATAAACAAGCAAGGGGGCATTCATTCTTATCCCCTATGCAGGCAAGCCATGACCTTGTGGAACATATCTCTAACGTATCAAGTTCACCTGCAAGCACAATTCCTGCCAGGAAAGAAAAATACTCTGGCAGACGATCTAAGCAGAAATGTCATGGACCCTCATGAATGGAAATTGAATCCACAAATCTTCAGCATGGTAACGCAAAAATGGAGATGCCCAGACATAGATCTTTTTGCCTCCCCACTGAACTGCCAACTACAAAAATTCTGCACAAGGACTTATCACACACAAGCATGGAAAGTGGATTCTCTTTTGTTCAGCTGGAAAAACCTAAAAGTTTATGCCTTCCCGCCACTGCCTCTCCTTCCAAAGGTACTCCTAAAAGCCACACAAGAAAAAACACAGATGATCCTAATTGCTCCAGACTGGCCACGCCAGCACTGGTACCCTACCTTAAAGAACTTAGCTGAAGGACCACCATGTATTTTGCCTCAAATTCCACACCTTCTGACTCAACAAAACAATCAGATCCTGCACGGTCAGCTCAAAACCCTAAACCTGGCTGCATGGCAGATTCATTAGTCAAACAGGCAACACCTCTCTCTAACGTTGTTATGGATGTCATTTTGGAGGCCAGGAGGCCTAGCACCAGGAAAGCTTATTCAGAAAAATGGAAGAGATTCTGCGCCTGGAACCAGGCTCAAAGCTTTGACCCTCTTGTCCCAAACATTCTTCAGATTTTACAATACTTAACTGAGATGCTGGACAGAGGCCTATCCTTCTCATCAATTAAGATCCACGCTTCTGCCATTTCAGCACATTGCAACACGGATCCGCCTTTATTCTCTCATCCCTTGCTAAAGCAGTACCTCAGAGGGGCTAAAAACATAAGACCGCCCCAGAGAGCACCAGCACCAACTTGGGACCTCAATTTCCTTTTGGAAAAACTGACCCAACCACCTTTTGAGCCAGCCAATACAGCCAATCTAAAATTTTTATCATGGAAAACAGCTCTGCTCCTGGCAGTAACTTCAGCACGAAGACTCTCAGAGCTACAGGCATTAATGGCAGTGGAACCTTTTATAATTTTTCATCAGGACAGGGTTTCTTTAAGGACAAACCCTACCTTTATGCCAAAGGTGGTATCCAGTGTGGCTCTTAACCAAACCATCCATTTGCCAACTTTTTATCCAAACCCTCAGAATAAAGGGGAGAAACTTCTGCATTCTTTGGACATACACAGGCAGCTATGCTTCTACTTGGACAAAACAAAAGCTTTCAGGAAAACTGAGCAACTGTTTGTAGCATATGCTGCAGGATCACAGGGCAAGGCTATCTCAAAGCAGACTATATCCAAGTGGATAGGACACTGTATTCATTACTGCTACACACAGCATGGAAAATCAGTCCCAAATAACATTAGGCCACATTCCACCAGGGCAACAGCCACTTCAACAGCCTTTCTCAGAGGAGTACCTACCAAGAAAATTTTGGAGGCTGCAACTTGGAGTTCAGTGCACACCTTTACCAAGCATTGCCACTTGCCTCTTTACTCTAAATCCAGAGCAGGATTTGCCACTGCAGTTCTGCAGGGCCTCATAGCCAATCCTAACTCTTTATAGACCAGCCACCCAGCCTTAGCTTTGGGATTCTACCCAAGTGTAATGACTGCAGCAGTGTAACACGATGAACATAGTACAGTTTTGTACCTACCATAAATGTAGATGTTCGAGTGTTCACACCGCTGCAGTCCAGGTTAAACTCCCTCCATCCCCTCTGAACTAGCTGGACTTTATCTATACCTTTCTATCCTATGCAACCTTTGTGGTGTATTTGCTTGTAACTGAAGGTATTGTTTTTATTTTATATGTATATTTTTTATTAGCAATATGTATTGCCTACCTACTTGGGGGCACCTGACATCTGGGGCAAGAAAAACTGAAGAAAATGGCATTGGATGCATCTTATATACCCCTGGCGCTCTGACGTCAGGGAAGAAGCGACAGCAACCGACGCCAGCCGACTGTGGGACCTCCTGACAGCAGGATAACCCAAGTGTAATGACTGCAGCAGTGTGAACACTCGAACATCTACATTTATGGTAGGTACAAAACTGTACTTTTTTCCCCCAGCTATACCAATAAAACTGTGAATATATGTTACACCAACTGGATGCACACAGACAGTTATGTTTTTACCTATACAGAAATAAAGACTTCAGAAAATCTGATCAATTATTTGTGTCCTTTTCAGATTCAAAGAAAGGTGCTCCTGTATCCAAAATCATACTGTCAAAATGGCTATCAGACTGTATTCTCTTTACTTACAGATCTCAAAGCAAAAAGCTCGTAGACAAAGCGAAAGGTCACTCTACAAAGGCCATAGCAACTTTTTTTGCCTTTCAGGCTAGACTGCCTGTTGATAATATCTGTGCTGCAGCCACATGGGCAAGACCACATACCTTTATCACTCATTACAAAGTAGATTTCGCCTCCAGGAACAGTGCTTCCTTTGGGTCCACTTTTCTGAAGAATATACTCCCATGAGCCAGCCGAGAAAGATAGTGCTAGGTACGCTGTCCCAACTTGTTAAGAATAAAGGCTAGATAGGACAACATCACATGAAAGTTACGTACTCACCATAACGTTCCATGTGTGTTGTCCATCTACCCTTATTTCTTACATCCCTACCTCCTTTCCCTACCTATTGGCTCCTAGATGATCAAGGTGATGTAATTGGCTATTCATGTTCTCTGACCCCCTTGTATTTCTTGTATGAGGTCTAGGCAACTACTAGTTATTTTTTTTTTATATCTGCAAACAAGTTCTGTGGAGATCTCGTAATGCATTATGGGATAGTGTTTTTTAGCCACGAGTTAGTGGAAGACCTCGAGGTTATGTATAAGGCCGAGTCGGATCCGAACCTAACTTGTTAAGAATGAAGGCTAGATAGTCAACACACATGAAATGTTATGGTGAGTACATAACTTTTTTTTTTTGTCTGTGGACTTAATTATTTTATGATAGTAATTTTTATTTTAATTAAATGTCGTGCAACCTATCATTTACCTGAAAGTCTGTGGATGTTCTTCGTGTTTCACTGTTGCAGTCATTACATTTGGGTAATCTGCTGTCAGGTTGCCCTCAGTCGGCCTGATTAACAAAGTCTTGGGTCCTGCGTCGGTTGCTGTCCCTTTTTCCATGAATTCAGGTAGTCAGGGATATAAAACATGCAGCCGACGGAATTGCATCCATCTTTCTTGCCGCGCGGTGCCCAAAGCAGAAGCAGTTTGCAAGTGCCAGTCGGCCGACTCCTGAAATTTTTGTTTTCGAGTTTCAGAACCGAAGTCTTCAACTAAAAAGCTAAGTACCCTGTTGGAGAAACTTTTTCTTGCTCCTTACCAATGTCAGTAAAAGTTAATAATTGCATTACCTCTGGGAAATACCTCATAAGGATTTTCATTTGTACTGTATTCCTTGCCTAGGCCCTGACCACAACGTACCTTGCTGTTGGTTTTGTGCTAAATTTAATCAATGCACTATTAAATGTCTGTATATTTTTGCTTCTAAATATTTTAGCTCACACTTTAATTATCCAGAAATGTCATCGGTTAGCAATCCGACTACCGGAATAGCTAAAAAATGCAAAGAAAAAGACAGAGACAGGCTGTCGAGGTCCAAAATTTATGACAACGCTTCTCCTAAGCCAGTCGCCAGTTCAGCTTTTGCAGCCCCTGATACCTGCTACTTCTGATTCGCAGGCCTCTACTGAGACCCATTCGGAGTCCGGTATGCTGCGAGATCCTTCAATTATAGAACCCGCGGATGTCTCTACCTTAGATGGGTCAGGAGCCGTTGTGCAGGCACCGGCTTCTGAGGGTGTTTTCAGGCCTACAGATTTGTACATTAGACTGACGCCATCTTCAAAACTAAGGCCAAAGTCTAAATCTATGTCTAAAAAAACGACGCCTGGGCCACATGTGCAGGCCCCTATGCCTAAAAAACAAATGATCAAAATGGCTGAAGATTTAATTACTCTGATCAGGGGTAGCCAAACCCCCCCCCCCCCTTCTAAGAAGCCTAGGCAAGACATTGATTATGAATCTTCTGAACAGGATTATATTTCTTCTGACTCTTCTAATGAACAGGATTTGTCTATACCTACTTATGAGGACTCTGATGCAGAAGATTCCATTCCTTCTGCTTCTCCCCCTGAGGATTTTTCTTTTGGGGAAACTTTACATACCTTAAGGGAACATTTCCACTGGGAAAGCCAGGATTTCTCTGAATCTAAAAAGATACTTAGGGATTTTCTTCTTCTTCCTCAGCATAGGCCTTTGGCTATGCCTCCTGTTCTAGACATTGTTGATGATGTTTTTTCAGAATCTAGTATGGCTCCTGATTCTCTGCCTCTGGCTCCTTGTAAGCCAGACAGATACTACAGGGTTCCTGACTTCCACAAATTCCTTTTCAAAAATCATATTGCAGATCCCGAAACTATTTCTCAGGGTCCCAAGGACATTAAGGCCTCTACTGCGAAAAATCCTACCCTTCTGATAGAGATTCCAGGGCGCTGGATAAATGAGGTAAGAAGGTTTACACTTCTGCAACCTTGGCAATCAGGGCTTTAAACTGTCAATTTCATATGCTTAAATATCAACCGCATATCATGAAACTGCTTAAACAGAAAATTATATTAATTTCTGACTGTGTGGAAAATAAAGATTTACAGAACTTATTGTATTCAGCTGAACAAGTTGGAAAACATACTTTGCAATGTGGTTTTGATTCTTTGGAGGCCTCTTGCAGGGCTGCTGTAACTGGGTCTATGCTAAGAAGGCATGCTTGGCTCAAAGAGCAAACTGTGCCTGATCATGTTAAAGCAAAATTGTTGGATGCTCCTTTACAACAGGACCGTCTCTTTGGTAATAAGGCTGAAGAAGTTTTGAAAAAGATAGAAGATAAAGCTAAATCTATGCAAACTGTGAAATATTTCTTACAAGTGCAACCTCCAAAATTTAGTAGGCACTGGCCTACTATGAACTGGTCCTTTCCAGTTCCTTCGAGAGCCACTCAAGTCAAACCCAGACATTCCAAAGGCTCCAGGTTTCAGTCACAAGGGATCTTTAGAACAAAACAATGGGGTGCCTCCTCCAAATCTGGAAACAACAAGGCAACTAAGCAGTCTCAATGACTTCCCTTTACACTTACCAAGCACTTACCTTTTAGCCGCCCATTTGGGGGGAAAACTGGCACTTCATGCAAGAAACTATCAACTTATAACCCAGGACAAATGGGTTTTAAATATAGTATCCCAGGGATACAGATTTCATTTCCACACGTTGCCAAACCCAAATGGATGGCCAGACCTGCCCCCAAATCAGTGGGCAGAGGCCCAGAAACAAGTACTGTCCCTCATGAACATGGGAGCTATTCAACCAGTACTAGAAGAGGAAAAGGGACAAGGTTTCCATTCAAGACTTTTCCTGGTACCCAGAAAAGACAAATCATGGCGTCCAATTCTGGACTTATCTACTCTAAACACATTTCTGGACATTCCAAAATTCAAGATGCTGACTCTTCAACTGTTACTTCCTATGCTAGGTAAATATGCCTGGTTGGTAACTCTAGACTTAAAAGAGGCTTCCTGCATATCCCAATCAGGGAATCTTGCAGAAGATACCTCTGCTTCAAAACAGGCTACTTGCATTACCAGTTTTCTGCACTGCCCTTTGGCTTATCTACTGTGCCCAGGGTCTTCACAAAGTGCCTGGCTCCAGTAATTGCATTTTGCAGGCAAAGAAATATTCAAATATATCCATACCTGGACGGTTGTCTAATTCAGGCAGAAAACAGGGACATTCTTCTAAAACATCTGGCATTTGTAAAAAGGGTTCTAACTTGTCTGGGGTGCACCATAAACGAAAATAAATCACAACTGGTACCCTCTCAAAAAATTACATTCCTGGGTGCAAGCTTGAATACAACTGCCCAGATGACTTACCTTATGCCAGAAAAGCAAATTCATTTGGTAACTTACTTCAAACAGGTGGCCACAAAAAACCTGCTATCTGCAAGACAAATCCTGCAAGCCTTGGGGTTCATGGCCTCCTGCATTCTTCTAATTCCGTATGCAAGACTGCATATGAGGAAACTTCAGTGGTACCTAAAAAGTTTATGGAGTCAGCATTGTCACAGCCTGGAAACAATGATTCCTTTCATACCTTGCCTGCAACTAGAGTTCCTATGGCCTGCCACCTTAACAAGGGACTGCCATTCAGTCGACCCCCTGCCACCCAAACCCTAACTACAGATGCATCAGACTATGCTTGGGGGGCTCATCTGGCAGGGAAGTGCATTCAGGGCAAATGGAGCCCAAATTAAATGCACCTTCATATCAATCAAAAAGAGATGCTAGCTGTACAGAATGCACTGACAGCCTTCAAGGACTACCTTCATCCTGGGCAATTATTGATAAAGACAGACAACACCACAGTTATGTGGTACATAAACAAGCAGGGGGGGTACACACTCCTACCCCCTTTGCAGACTAGCTATGGCATTGTGGAACATGGCCTTGACCTATCAAGTACAACTACAAGCTCAATTCCTGCCAGGAAAGCTGAATACTCTGGCAGATGAACTAAGCAGAAATCTCATGGACCCACACGAATGGAAACTGGCACCACGGATTTTCAATATGTTGACACGCAAATGGGGGAGTCCGGACATGGATCTTTTTGTCTCACCCCAGAACTATCAGTTGGAAAAATTCTGCACAAGAACTTACCACAAAAAAGCCTAGTAAAATGGATACGCTATCATTCAGCTGGAAAAAAACTGTCAGTCAATGCTTTTCCCCCTCTGCCTCTGCTCTCCAAAGTTCTACTAAAAGTCAAACAGGACAAACCAAAAATGATTTTGATTGCTCCAGACTGGCCTCGCCAACACTGGTACCCACTCCTGTGCAATGTGTCACACCTTCCACCGTGGCACCTGCCTCAGACACCTTACTTACTGTCTCAGCAGAACAACCAAATTCTGCACACTCAGTTCCAAACTTTGAATCTTGCAGCATGGCTAATTACCTAAATTCACCCTTAGCATCACTCAGCAAACCAGTGATGGATGTCATTTTGGAGGCAAGAAGGCCTAGTACTAGAAAATCTTATGCTGAAAAATGGAAAAGATTCTGTGCCTGGAATCGATCACAAGGAATAAGCACACCAGTGCCCAATATTCCTCAGATTTTACAATACTTAACTGAGATGCTTCACAAGGGCCTGTCCTTTCTTCCATAAAAATCCATGCCTCAGCCATTTCAGCTCATTAGAACACAGAACCTCCCCTCTTCTCTCATCCTCTGCTAAAGCAGTATCTCAGAGGGGCCAAAAACATAAGACCACCCTCTGCCTGGGACCATAATTTTGTATTGGAAAAACTCACTCTCCCTCCTTTCGAGCCAGCTGCTACTGCAGACTTAAAATTTCTCTCCTGGAAAACAGCTTTCCTTTTAGCAGTCACTTCAGCTAGAAGGACTGCCGAATTACAGGTTCTTATGGCAGTGGAGCCTTTCATTATTTTTCATGCGGACAGGGTGTCTCTCAGGACCAATCCATCCTTCATGCCTAAGGTAGTATCCAGTGTATCTCTTAATCAGACTATTCATTTCCAACTTTCTTTTCCAATCCACAGAACAAGGGCGAGCGGATTCTGCATTCATTAGATGTACACAGACAACTTAGATTTTACTTAAACAAAATCTCTAAGAAAATCTGAACAACTATTGGTGGCATTTGCTGCAGAGGCAGAGGGAAAGGATATTTCCAAATGGATAAGCCATTGTATTCGTTTCTGCTGTATGCACTATGGTAAAACTATCCTCCAGGGTATCAGATCTCATTCCACCAGTGCTGCATCTACTTCTACAACCTTTCTCAGAGGTGTTCCTACCAGAGACATTCTAGAAGCTGCTACCTGGAGCTCAGTTCATACGTTCACCAAACATTACCATTTACCTTTCTTCTCTAAATCCAGAGCTGGCTTTGCCACTGCTGTCTTGCAGGGCCTTATAGCTGGTCCTAATGCTGTATAAATTCATCCTCCCAATCATAGCTTTGGGAATCTACCCAAATGTAATGACTGCAACAGTGAAACACGAAGAACATAGTACAGTTGTGTACACTTACCATAAATGGAGATGTTCGAGTGTATTCACTGTTGCAGTCCTGGTTACCCTCACTCCAACCCCCTGTTTTTCTCTTACTATACCTCTACTTTCCTTTACTATGCTTAAAAGCCTTTTTGGTGTATTTGCTTTTGTTTGGAGGCATATTTTTGTGTTTTTAATTACTTAAATATTTGGCTCCCCATTTGGGGGGCACCTGACATCTGGTGCAAGAAAAACTGATGTAATGGCATCAGCTGCATGTTTTATACCCCTGACTACCTGACGTCATGGAAGATGGGACAGCAACCAACGCAGGACCCAAGACTTTGTTAATCAGGCAGATGAGGGAAACCTGCCAGCAGATTACCCAAATGTAATGACTGCAACAGTGAATACACTCAAACATCTACATTTATTGTAAGTGTACACAACTGTACTTTCGGTTTTTTGACTTATTGTTTTTTTTTTAATAAAAACTTTTGATTTATTAGAACTTTTGTGAAGAATAATTTATTATAGTGTGTTTTGAGGCTGGTATAAGTATATGTTGTTCTTAACTGTCAAATAAACCGTTCACACCAACACTGAAACACTTGTCAAAATAGAACGAGAAACAGCAGCAAAACACAAGTGTATCCACCACGAAAATGACAGCAAGTACTCACAAATTCCAAACAATACGAAAAATTCTTCTTTATTCCATGAACAAAACTAGGAGAAATGAGCGCTTTCGCGTAGCAACTGTACGCTTCATCAGATTCTATTTCTAACATGATTAATTCAGTTTATATAGCTATACAATATGCTTAATTAATGTGATTAAACAATTAACTAGCCAATGAATCATCACATTTTAAAGCGACATCTTCCTTATATTGCACTACTATTCAGTTATTTCATTTCTAAAACATATATCCATTTTAATGCATTCTTAAAACTTTTAAAACTCAAATATTATATAACTTACATAAACTAACACATGACATTAATATATGGACTAAATATATATATATATATAAATATAACTAATACCTTATTAACATTTCAGTGTGTATTGAACTTAAAATCACCTAACATTATACTAAACTAGTATATAATTAATGAAGTAGATAAAAACATATGTTGTCTAAACCATTAGATGGTACATATTAAAGTGCTTAGTGCAAAAATGTATATAACTACTCAATGTATATATATATATATATGTGTAAAAAATATAAATGACTACCAAATTCCACCTGTTAAATGTAAATATATGAAAAATGTGTAAATATATAAAAAATACATATAATAAAAACTGCATTATTTACGATATTTTAAAACTGGCTTCAAGGGGACATATTGATTTAATCCCGGAGGGTAATGTGCTCTCATCCTTAATATCCATTCTAATTCCTTCTGTTCTAGTACATTCACAATGTCACCCCCCCCTTTCATTCTTATTTACAATTTGTAGAACTCTAAATTTAAAATCATGACTATTGTACTGAATTATGTGCTTTGCTAGTGCATTAAGTTCATTACTCTTCTTGATGTCATATGTATGATTGTATATTTTTTTCTTTAATTCTCTTTTTGTGAGTCCTATATAAAACGCAGAACAACATTCACAGGTGGCCAAATAAATAATATTGCATGTATCACAAGATGCAAAAAACCTAGGGGTGAAAGAATAATTCAAAACAGGATGAGTAAATGTCTGTGTTCTTGTAATGTACTTGCACATATTGCAATTATTGCAAGGAAAAGTTCCAGATTTTGTTCCAATATGAGTTGCTATTGTTTCCCTACTATTATGTGTAGTACATAACAATCTCTTTAAGTTCTTACTGTTTCGATAAGTAAAACTAGGAGTATGACCTACTAGTTCTAATGTCTTGCTATCTACAGTTAATATTTGCCAATGACTACTAATAATATCTCTAATTCTTTTGTTGTCATTGGTGTACGTTGTAACAAAGTGCATTCTCTCATCATATCTCAAAGTTTGTCTCTTGTTTTGAATAGAGCTCATTCTTACCATCTCTAATTCATTTGATGTTCCTGTGGCTCCCATTACATGATTTCTGACTTCTTTCACCATTACTTTATTATAACCCCTCTTTATAAATAAAACTTCCATCTTGTCAGCCTCTACTATACAATCCGAGCTTTCTTTACAAATTCTAGCTAACCTAATAAATTGGCTTTTTAAAATGCCCTTAAATACATATCTCGGATGCATACTATCATAACTGAGAAGTGTATTCTTCCAACACTTCTTCCTATGTAACGTGGAACTAATTCTCCCATTTTTAATTCTTAAACTCACATCCAAGAAATTAACTTCTATATAAGAAGCTTCCATCATGAATTTTAAAAAGCTGGATGTACTTTCTAGATAAAGTAAAAACTTCTCAAATTCTTCCACTGTGCCCTCCCACACAATTAATATATCATCCACAAATCTAGTATATAATAAGATCTTTTTATATAACTCATTTGTAAATAAATGTTCTCTCTCCCAATGATGGACGACTAAATTAGCGTATGTATTTGCGCAGGGTGTGCCCATTGCAACACCCCACTTTTGTAAATATAATTGCCCTAAAAAAGAAAAGGCATTGTTGGAGAGAACAAGTTCTAATAATTGACACATTAATATTACTTTACTCTGACTAATTTCAGGAAAAAATTGTAATAATTCTCTTATGGCTTGTATACATCTGTATTCAGATGTATGATATTGTTTTGGTTATATTTGATATGTGATGTTTAATCCAGGTACTACTATTATATTAATCTGTCTTTTTATATGACATGACATATTGCTTTAAATGCTTCTGTTTGCACAGGAAGTGATGTGATTTTTTTCAAACTGGAGAGTATATAAGATTTGCTTTAACCAATATGGTGTAATATACTACTGATGAAAGCCTTGTTTGCTGAAACCGGTCTAGTTTCAGTGGAATAAAATTATTGTTTCATGAGAATCCTTCAGGGTGCTGGCTCTTTTCTCTTCGTTGATCTACCTAACTCACTTGCCGCGCACCCAGCCTAACTTGCTAGCTTTCTTTTTTGCACTTCATGCAAGAAACTGTCAACTTATAACCCGGGACAAATGGGTTTTAAATATAGTATCCCAGGGATACAGATTTCATTTCTACACGTTGCCAAACCCAAATGGATGGCCAGACCTGCCCCCAAATCAGTGGGCAGAGGCCCAGAAACAAGTACTGTCCCTCATGAACATGGGAGCTATTCAACCAGTACCAGAAGAGGAAAAGGGACAAGGTTTCCATTCAAGACTTTTCCTGGTACCCAGAAAAGACAAATCATGGCGTCCAATTCTGGACTTATCTACTCTAAACACCTTTCTGGACATTCCAAAATTCAAGATGCTGACACTTCAACAATTACTTCCTATGCTAGGTAAATATGTCTGGTTGGTAACTCTAGACTTAAAAGAGGCTTACCTGCATATCCCAATCAGGGAATCTTGCAGAAGATACCTCTGCTTCAAAGCAGGCTACTTGCATTACCAGTTTTCTGCACTGCCCTTTGGCTTATCTACTGTGCCCAGGGTCTTCACAAAGTGCCTGGCTCCAGTTATTGCATTTTGCAGGCAAAGAAATATTCAAATATATCCATACCTGGACGGTTGTCTAATTCAGGCAGAAAACAGGGACATTCTTCTAAAACATCTGGCATTTGTAAAAAGGGTTCTAACTTGTCTGGGGTGCACCATAAACGAAAATAAATCACAACTGGTACCCTCTCAAAAAATTACATTCCTGGTTGCAAGCTTGAATACAACTGCCCAGATGACTTACCTTATGCCAGAAAAGCAAATTCATTTGGTAACTTAATTCAAACAGGTGGCCACAAAAAACCTGCTATCTGCAAGACAAATCCTGCAAGCCTTGGGGTTCATGGCCTCCTGCATTCTTCTAATTCTGTATGCAAGACTGCATATGAGGAAACTTCAGTGGTACCTAAAAAGTTTATAGAGTCAACATTGTCACAGCCTGGAAACAATGATTCCTTTCATACCTTGCCTGCAACTATTTTATTTAACATTTGTTGACCGGGAATGTCCGACTAGGTTCCACAGAGCCTGTTTTCAGCGGAGGCCCGGGGAGAAACGCTCCAGATGCATGTCTTTGGAATGTGGGAGGAAACCCGGAGCCACGCAAACACAGGGAGGACATGCAAACTCCACACAGAAGGCACCCCAGCCGAGAATCGAACCGGAGAACCTCTTGCTGTGAGGCGACAACGTTAACCGCTGCACCACCACTAGAGTTCCTATGGCCTGCCACCTTAACAAGGGACTGCCATTCAGTCGACCCCCTGCCACCCAAACCCTAACTACAGATGCATCAGACTATGCTTGGGGGGCTCATCTGGCAGGGAAGTGCATTCAGGGCAAATAGAGCCCAAATTAAGTGCACCTTCATATCAATCAAAAAGAGATGCTAGCTGTACAGAATGCACTGACAGCCTTCAAGGACTACCTTCATCCGGGGCAATTATTGATAAAGACAGACAACACCACAGTTATGTGGTACATAAACAAGCAGGGGGGGTACACACTCCTACCCCCTTTGCAGACTAGCTATGGCATTGTGGAACACGGCCTTGACCTATCAAATACAACTACAAGCTCAATTCCTGCCAGGAAAGCTGAATACTCTGGCAGACGAACTAAGCAGAAATCTCATGGACCCACACGAATGGAAACTGGAACCACGGATTTTTAATATGTTGACACGCAAATGGGGGAGTCCGGACATGGATCTTTTTGTCTCACCCCAGAACTATCCGTTGGAAAAATTCTGCACAAGAACTTACCACAAAAAAGCCTAGAAAGTGGATACTCCATCATTCAGCTGGAAAAAAACTGTCAGTCAATGCTTTTCCCCCTCTGCCTCTGCTCTCCAAAGTTCTACTAAAAGTCAAACAGGACAAACCAAAAATGATTTTGATTGCTCCAGACTGGCCTCGCCAACACTGGTACCCACTCCTGCGCAATGTGTCACACCTTCCACCGTGGCACCTGCCTCAGACACCTTACTTACTGTCTCAGCAGAACAACCAAATTCTGCACACTCAGTTCCAAACTTTGAATCTTGCAGCGTGGCTAAATACCTAAATTCACCATTAGCATCACTCAGCAAACCAGTGATGGATGTCATTTTGGAGGCAAGAGGGCCTAGTACTAGAAAATCTTATGCTGACAAATGGAAAAGATTCTGTGCCTGGAATCGATCACAAGGAATAAGCACAGCAGTGCCCAATATTCCTCAGATTTTACAATACTTAACTGAGATGCTTCACAAGGGCCTGTCCTTTCTTCCATAAAAATCCATGCCTCAGCCATTTCAGCTCATTAGAACACAGAACCTCCTCTCTTCTCTCATCCTCTGCTAAAGCAGTATCTCAGAGGGGCCAAAAACTTAAGACCACCCTCTGCCTGGGACCACAATTTTGTATTGGAAAAACTCACTCTCCCTCCTTTCGAGCCAGCTGCTACTGCAGACTTAAAATTTCTCTCCTGGAAAACAGCTTTCCTTTTAGCAGTCACTTCAGCTAGAAGGACTTAAGAATTACAGGCTCCTATGGCAGTGGAGCCTTTCATTATTTTTCATGCGGACAGGGTGTCTCTCAGGACCAATCCATCCTTCATGCCTAAGGTAGTATCCAGTGTATCTCTTAATCAGACTATTCATTTCCAACTTTCTTTCCCAATCCTCAGAACAAGGGCGAGCAGATTCTGCATTCATTAGATGTACACAGACAACTTAGATTTTACTTAAACAAAATCTCTAAGAAAATCTGAACAACTATTGGTGGCATTTGCTGCAGAGGCAGAGGGAAAGGCTATTTCCAAATGGATAAGCCATTGTATTCGTTTCTGCTGTATGCACCATGGTAAAACTATCCTCCAGGGTATCAGATCTCATTCCACCAGTGCTGCATCTACTTCTACAGCCTTTCTCAGAGGTGTTCCTACCAGAGACATTCTAGAAGCTGCTACCTGGAGCTCAGTTCATACGTTCACCAAACATTACCATTTACCTTTCTTCTCTAAATCCAGAGCTGGCTTTGCCACTGCTGTCCTGCAGGGCCTTATAGCTGGTCCTAATGCTTTATAAATTCATCCTCCCAATCATAGCTTTGGGAATCTACCCAAATGTAATGACTGCAACAGTGAAACACAAAGAACATAGTACAGTTGTGTACACTTACCATAAATGGAGATGTTCGAGTGTATTCACTGTTGCAGTCCTGGTTACCCTCACTCCAACCCCCTGTTTTTCTCTTACTATACCTCTACTTTCCTTTACTATGCTTAAAAGCCTTTTTGGTGTATTTGCTTTTGTTTGGAGGTATATTTTTGTGTTTTTAATTACTTAAATATTTGGCTCCCCATTTGGGGGGCACCTGACATCTGGGGCAGGAAAAACTGATGTAATGGCATCAGCTGCATGTTTTATACCCCTGACTACCTGACGTCATGGAAGAAGGGACAGCAACCGACGCAGGACCCAAGACTTTGTTAATCAGGCCGATGAGGGAAACCTGCCAGCAGATTACCCAAATGTAATGACTGCAACAGTGAATACACTCAGACATCTACATTTATTGTAAGTGTACACAAGTGTACTTTCGGTTTTTTGACTTATTGTTTTTTTTAATAAAAACTTTTGATTTATTAGAACTTTTGTGAAGAATAATTTATTATAGTGTGTTTTGAGGCTGGTATAAGTATATGTTGTTCTTGTTATAGGTTCATAGGTAGGTACTAGGCCCAAGGGCCTAAGTAAGCCTAGCCAACAAGGTTCCCTGGCTTATGCCACCCAAGAAAGTTAATTTCCTGTGCCCCTGTCGAGCAGAACCACAGAAGTGATCCCCGGGGTATATTTCCTATTTCCCATCCACTCATCAAGATTTTTCTTGAAGAGTGCTAATGAGTAACTTTGCTTGACATAGATGTTTAGCTTGTTCCAGAGTATAGGAAGTCTCTGGGACAGGAATCTATCCTTCCAGCAGGTCCTGTTTATTGTAGTGACAAGGTTTATATCCCTAGAGCGTGTAGCTCAGACGGATTGGGATTTCTTTAGGTGTAGCATGTCCAACAGCTCTGGGTTTAGCATAGCTTTATATGTTAGGCAGAGATCTCCTCGGAGTAGGTGATATGCTACAGAGTAAAGCTGGAGTTTTTTGAGATGGTCAATGTAGGGCATCTCTTTGAGGGTGTAATCCTCTTTGTGAGATACTTCTATGGCCTTTCCAGCTGCTGCAGATGTCTTGTGAGGTACAGTCCATAAGGGGCGTTGTACTCTATAATGGGGCTAATGAGTGCTGAGTAGAGGGGAACAATGACCTCTTTTTTCCTGGATGAGAACCCTTTTGTGATGAGGTGTGCCACATAGAAGGATTTCCTGACTACTGTGGCAATGTGATTATCAAAGGAGAGACTACTGTCCACCTGGGTCCCAAGGTCTCTTATCACACATTTGGCATTAAGTAGACTGCCGTTTATGTGGTAGTTCATGGGTACAGAGTTTTTACCAAAAGGGATGACAATGCACTTTTTGGCATTGAGCTTGAGGCTATGCCTCTGACATCAGGCATCTGTCTCAGTGAGGCCCTTCTGTAGGATGTCCACATCATTTGGGGACTCGACTATGGCTCCTAGTTTGCAGTCATCTGTGAACTTCATTAGCCAGAGGCCTTCTGTGTTAGCCTGTACTTCAGAGAAGTAGATACCAAACAGGAGAGGTCTCAGGACTGAACCCAGTGGTACTCCACTTGTCACTGGTTTGAAGTCAGATTTGGAGTCTGCAACTTTTACAGTGTGGGTTCTGTCAGTGAGTCAGTTGGCAACCCATCTTGTGATATAGGGATTTATACCTAGTTTAGTGACTTTAGCTATAATTCCAGAATGGGGGATGGTGTCGAAAGCCTTGGTGAGGTCAAGATAGACAGTGTAAACCACCTTACCCTCTTCTATGGCTTTTTTGACTGCCTCAAAGAAGTCGATTAATTTCAAAAGGCATGATCTGCCTTTCACAAACCTGAACTGGGTGGGGTCCAGAGTTTGGAGGTTACCAATGTTTTTGTTTATGAGTTCCATGATAATACATTCCATGGCCTTGCAGACCAGGCTCGTCAGGCTAATAGGGCAATAGTTCCCAGGATCAGTGGTGGCTCCCCCTTTGTGGAGTGGGATAACTGTTGCTGTGCGCCATTCAGTGGGCACAAAGCCTGATGTGAGACTATGATTGAACATGGTGCTTAGGTGGGGAGCCAGTTCATTCTGAAGTTCATGTAACACGCAGCCTGGGATGTTGTCCGGTCCCATGGATATTGTGTTTTTGGTTTTAGAGAGTGCAGCTTTTACCTGCATAGATGTGATTACAGGGACTCTGCATTCTTTCTGTATAGATATGGGCCCTTTAGGGGGAGAGAGGGGGGCTAAAGTTAGCACTGAACCTGTCTGCCAGGATGTTGGCAATATCAGTTGGTTCTGTAATTTTCGTGTCATTGTGCTGTAACTCAGAGCAGATCTGGATGTTGCCATTGAGATGCTTGACAAAGCTATAGAATGCTTTGTGGTTGTCCTTAGAATTAGTGGCGATTTTGTTTTCATAGCTAGCTTTGGAGGAGCCTATAGGGGATCTCAGCTTCTTACTGAGGCTGACCAGGGAGCTTCTCCACTCATGGGATTTTACTCTCTTTTGCAACAGTTTCTTCCTTCTGTTGTAGAGTTTGTTTATCGCAGGGGACCACCAGATTGGCTTCCTTTTTTTGGAGGATAGCATCTTGCTTCTGTTTGGGATAGCACGATCCATGTACTCATGTAAGTGCTTATAGAGTGCATTTGTGTAGGATTCAGCAGTCGTAACTGTATTGTCCATCTGCATGGGTGTCATGAAGTTTGCCACTTCTGTCTTAAGAAGCATGAAGTTGGCTTTGGAGAAATTGTTTACCGTGGTTTCTTTAATGGTAGGTAGGGGCGGGATGCGGATATCTATGGTGATTAGCTTATGGTCAGATCTGACCAACGATGAGTTGACTTCAGATGTGGAACACCGGTCACTCATGTTGGTAATGACTAGGTCTAGGATATTGTTGCCCCTGGTGGGGGTGTGGATAAGTTAATCCAGGGCATTGGAATTTATGAATCCCAGAAAGCGTTGAGCAAAGGAGTTGGTACATGAGTAGTTTTCCCAGTTAATGTTGGGGTAGTTGATATCACCCATTATTAGGATGGTTGGTTGAACCCTAATATTTTCCAGTATATCAAGAAAAGAGGAGTGGGAATCCTGGGGCATGGTGGGGGATATGTAGCAAGCTACAATTTGGATTGCAGTTTTGCCCAGAGTTAGTTGCACTTGGATAACCTCGAATGCATTATGCTGAGCAACTAGCCTGGAGGTGTTGATATCCTTAATGAATATGGACACACCTCCACCTTTGGTGTTCTGGTCCAGGTTAGATGGCTGAAAAGTGTGGTATGAGTTATAGCCTGGTAATGCAGGGATACTTTCTAGAGCCGTGAACCAGGTCTCAGTCACTGCACAGATATCGATGTTCTCCATTTTAAGGAGTGCCTCGAGAAAGTGCATTTTGAGATTTAGACTTCTAGCACTGAGTAGCATTACCCTCAATTTTTGCTTGCCTGTTCCTGTTACGGTGGTGAATTTGTCATTTGAACCTTGCCTAAAAAAGGCACTATAGGGGTGGCAAGACTCTTAGCCCGTATCCGGTATCCCAGGGGTGACAGGTGCAGGCCATCTCTGACAAAGCATCGTGGTCTGTCGACCATGTCGTCCCAGGCAGACAGACACTGGATCCCCTTAGAAAGACACCAGAAGCTTAGCCAATTGTTGAAGTCAATCATTTTGTCCTTGTACTGTGGTATCATTCTGGGCAATGGCAGGATGCTACTCAGGACTAAAGTCATACCTGCCTGGGCTACAAGATCAGAGAGCTCTTCCATGTCTCTTTTCATGTAGTCCAGGGAGGTACGTCTCAGGTCATTCACACCAACATGGACAATGGCAGAGTCATATTTGTACTTGTTGTGGAGTGACCGGAGTGCGTGGGTTATGTGGCAGATCCTGGCACCTGACAGGCAGCTGACAGTAACCTTCTCCTTGTTTAGCCTGGTGAGTGGGACATCGGTTTGCCTGATTATAGAGTCACCTATGACTAGTGTGTTGGGTACATTGTTTTGCCTTATGGGCTGTGTGGTATTGGCACACTGAGTATGTAGGCTGTGTGTCATTTGGGTTGTGTTGGGGTGTGGCGGTTACTTGCGTTTCTGCTTTGGAGGTCTCTGTTGCTTGAGCAGATTATTATTGAGAGCCTCCGTGAATGTTTTTGTGTTTCTACGCATGGACTTTGGTGGTGTAGATTTAGTGGGACTATGAGATGAGTGTGGTGTGGTGCAAGTGTTTACCTTCTCCTCCTGACTGTCAAGTTCAGTCTTGGTTGGATGGTGTTTCCTTATGATTAAATCACTACTTTTTGAGACTCACTGATTCCTGCTTTCACTGTTACTTTTATTTCAGACTTCATTTTCAGTTTTACCATGGAGCATCCTGCAGTTCCTTGGTTTTCCTTCCCTTGGCCATAAAAAAAAGAAAGTTAATAAACAGCCTTTGCCCCTTCAGCAGGTGTGTTTATGGCTCAGCTGATGCCCGTCCTAGAGCAGCTACTGTTGGAACTGTTATCAGAAGGTTTATGTGGTTATATTCTCAAAATTTACCCAAGGATTTTAAAGCTAAAATTTTACATTCTCCTTTGAATAGGAAGCTTGTGTTTGGACCATCTGTTGCTGAGGTCATGAAAAAGTATGATGAGAGAGGAAAACTGATTCAGGGCTCAGTGTCTGTTATTCTAAAAGTGTATTAATTCTGGTTTAAGCACTTGGGCTTTCAGGCCAGTTATTTTACATTAAGAGGGTTCGTGGTCTGCACTCTTGTGGGAGGAGAGGCTGGACTCTGCCCTTCTGAGCTGGGAATTTCTGGTTAAAGGCTTATAGTGCATGCATATCTGAACTGCTTCTTACTGAAGTTGGTGCGTCTTGTTTGCTGTGGCATAGACTGTATTCGGGCCTGCTGGATTTAGCTTTGTTTGTGTAACTTGAGCACTAATCCAGGCATTCTCTAAAGTATTCAATTGTATGTATTGCAGCTTGGTAGTAACTTGATTAAAGTGTAGCTATCATTCTAAGTCTTTTGGATTAAGCACTTGGGCTTCAGACCAGTTGTTTTACATTAGGAAGGTTTGTGGCATGCACTGTGGTGGCAGGACAGGTAGCTTTCATCCTTCTAAGTTGGGAACTGCTGATTGAGAGCCCAGTGTCTGTTATTCTTAAAGTGTATTAGTTCTGGTTTAAGCACTTGGGCTTCAGGCCAGTTATTTTACATTAAGAAGGTTCGTGGTCTGCACTCTTGTGGGAGAAGAGGCTGGACTCTGCCCTTCTGAGCTGGGAATTTCTGGTTAAAGGTTTATAGTGCCTGAATATTTGAACTGTATGTTACTGAAATTGTTACACCTTGTTTGCTGTAGCATAGACTAGATCCAGGCCTGCTAAATCTAGCTTTGTTTATATGCTTGTTGTTTGTTTGCTTGTTATTTCCCTGGAATGCTAATTCCACCTAATACGCGGCTTCTCAGCGCTTCTGTGGATCCCTAGTGATATCTGCATTGCTTACTGTACTTATTTCCTTGTTTCACTTGAAAGAAAGTTACTGTTTGTCATTTTTGCATTTAAGTTACCTGTAACACATTGCACTTAAGTTACCTGGCACTTGCTCACTAAAGCAATTATATAAGTCAGCACTAAAAATTAAAAGCACTACACCCTCACTCCCCACTGGCCCTTGTTTTCAATTATTAAGGAATTCCCAATATTATTCTAGCATGTCCAAAGTTCAGTTGTCAATCTCCTCTCTGGTCCAGCTGGTGAATCTGGGAATCTTGAGGCAATGTTACAACTGCCTCATGTACACAGACAACCCTCTCCTCCTCCCAACAAATTCCAACACATGTGAGAGATGCAACCATATAGCCAAACTGGAGGCTAAGCTCTCTCATCTCAGTACTGGCATAACCAGTCAGGAGGAGAAGGAAACCACACTCACTACAATTCCAGTCTCACATAGACCTACCACGACAACAAACCAAACACATAATCACACAAAAACATACTCGGAGGCTCTAAATAAAGATCTGCCTAAGCAGCAGAGACCTGCAAAGCAGACACCCAAGCAACCGCTACCCCAAAACAAAACACGTGCAACACATATCTCACAAAGCCAGTGTGCCGAACAGTCACAGCCCTTAAGACTAAACAACACACCTGATACACTTGTAATAGGTGACTCTATCGTCAGACACACTGACGTCCCGCTCACCAGGCTGAACAAGGAGAGGGTCACGGTGAGCAGCCTGTCAGGCGCTAGGATCTGCCACATAACAGAAGCACTCGGGTCACTCCAAGGCAAGTACAAATATGACTCAGTTATTGTCCATGCTGGTGTAAATGACCTGAGACGTACCTCCCTGGACTACATGAAAAGAGACATAAAGGAGCTCTCTGAGCATGTAGCCCAGGCCGGTATGACCCTGACCTTGAGTAGCATCTTACCCTCACCAAGAATGATGCCACAATATGAAGACAAGATGATCAATTTCAACAATTGGCTTAAGTACTGGTGTCATTCAAAGAGGATCCAATGCCTGTCAGCTTGGGATGATATGCTCGACAAGCCACGATGCTTCGCTAGGGACAGCTTGCACCTGTCACCCCTGGGCTTTCAGATATTGGCAAAGGCTCTTGCTACCCCCATAGTGCCTTTTTTAGGCAAGGCTCAAAAGACAAACCCACCTCCATAGGTATCACAAGGGACAAGAAACTAAGAGTAATGCTAGTCAACGCCAGAAGTCTAAACCTCAAGATGCACGCACTCGAAACTCTCCTTAGCATGGAGAACATCGATATCTGTGCAGTAACAGAAACCTGGTTCAGGGCTCCTGAGAGCACCCCAGCAGTACCAGGTTATACCTCATACCATGCTTTTCGGCCCCAAAACTTGGACCGAACCACAAAAGGAGCGGGAGTATCGATATTCATCAAAGATACCCACACCTCCAGGTTGGTGGCAAAGCACGAAGCATCAGAGACTATCCATGTGCAACTAACAGTGGGTAAAACTGCCTTCAGTTTATAGCCTGCTACAGACCACCCTCCCAAACCCAGGAACCCCACTCGGCCTTTCTGAGAACACTGGAAAATATGAAGGTCTCTCCAAACACCATTATATTGGGCGACTTCAACTACCCAAACATAGACTGGGAGCATTACTCTAGCTCCAACACCCTAGCCCAAAGGTTCCTAGAATTTATAAACTCAAATGCTATGGAATAACTTGTTACCACTCCCACAAGAGGGAAAACATACTGGACCTGATCATCACCAACATGGGGACTCTATGCTCCAGACCAGAAGTGTATCCCTCACTGGTAAGATCAGACCATAAACTAATCTCACTGGATATTCACATCCCGGCCCCAACCCCTGCCCAGAAAGCCACAGTGAAGAACTTCTCTAATGCAAATTTCACACTCCTCAAAACCGAGGTGGAATCCTTCAAAGCCCCGGGCCTGTGGAAAATCTGGCCCAGACCGCAGAATCCTTTATAAACGCATTCTATGAACACCTTCCAGGAATGCATGGATCATCGATCCCAAATAAAACCAAGACCCAATCCTCCAAAGGCAGACGTCCTGTCTGGTGGACCCCAGCCATAAACAAACTATACACTAGAAGGAGGAAGCTACTAAATGATAGAGCAAAATCCCAAAAGGGAAGGCATCACTGATCAGTATTAGCAAAAACTACGGGCACTCATAAAATTGTCTAAGGCCACCTTCGAGAAAAATTGCACAGGACACTAAGGATAATCACAAGGCTTTCTTTAGTTATGTTAGGAACCTGGGTGGTAATTCCCAGATATGCTCAGAATTAGTCCAAAATGACAAAAAATACACTGAACCCACAGACATTGCCAACATCCTAGCTGACAGGTTCAGCGCAAACTTATCCCCCCCCCCCCCCCCACGGGCAAATATCAATCCCAGCAGAGAGCTGCCCCTGACATCTCAGATGCGCAGGTAAGAGCCGCCCTCCCCAAAGCAAAAACCACAGCATCAATGGGACCAGACGGTGTCCCGGGCTGCGCCCTACATGAACTCCAAGAAGAGCTAAACCCAAACATAAAACTACTGTTCAATCTCAGCCTTACTACAGGATATGTGCCCAAAGAGTGGCGTACAGCAACAGTGGTCCCTCTCCATAAAGGTGGTGCCTCAACGGATCCTGAAAACTATCGCCCCATAAGCCTGACTAGCTTGGTCTGCAAAGCTATGGAAAGGATCATCATGGACCTCATAAATAAAGATATTGGGGACCTACAGACACTGGATCCTACCCAGTTCGGCTTTGTTAAGGGCAGATCCTGCCTCTTAAACCTGGTTGATTTCTTTGAAACAGTCACCAAGGCCATTGACGAGGGAAGGTGGTCCACACAGCCTACCTGGACCTCGCAAAAGCCTTCGATACAATACCCCACTCGGGCATTATAGATAAGCTCACCAGCTTAAATATAAACCCCTATGTCACTAGATGGATTGCAAACTGGCTCAAGGACAGAACCCACATGGTTAGAATTGCTGGAGCCATGTCAGACTCCAAACCAGTTACAAGTGGTGTCCCACAAGGCTCAGTCCTGGGACCTCTCTTGTTCGGTATATATTTCTCGGAGGTACAGGCCAACACGGAAGGACTGTGGCTGACCAAGTTCGCAGATGACTGCAAACTGGGCCATAATCGACTCTCCAGCCGACACAAGCATCCTCCAAAAGGGCCTCATAGAAACAGACAACTGGTGCCAGAGCCATGGCCTCAAGCTAAATGCCAAAAGTGTATAGTCATCCCTTTGGCAAAACAAAGTGACAAATTACCACATAGGTGGTAATCCATTAAGTACAGAAGAAGTAATTAGGGACCTGGGGACCCAAGTTGATAGCAATCTCTCATTTGACAACCACGTGGCCAAAGTGGTTAGAAAAACATTTTATATAGCCCACCTAATCATGAAGGGATTCACATCTAGATCAGGGGAGGTCATCGTGCCTCTTTACTCATCCCTCATCAGGCCCATACAATGCCCCTTTTGGGATGTACCTTACCAGACACCTGCAGCAACTGGAAAGACCCCAAAAGTACCTCACCAAGAGGATCAAAGGGCTCAAACAGATGCCATATGCTGCCCGGTTAAAGAAACTCCAGCTGTACTCAGTGGCATACTGCCTGTTCAGAGGCGATCTGTGCCTGACGTATAAAGCCATGTCCAACCCAGAATTAATGGACATGCTGCACCTCAGAAAATCCAAATCCCATCGAGCTACTCGCTCGAGAGACTTGAACCTCAGCACTGAAATAAATAGGACATGCTGGAGGGACAGATTCATAACCCAGAGGCTCCCTTCACTCTGGAATAAAATCCCAGTCCAGGTTAGGCAGAGTCCCTCATTGACTCTCTTCAAGAGGAATCTTGATGAGTGGATGGGAGATCGTAGGTTTACCCTGGGTATCACTTCTGTGTCACTGTTAGACAGAGGCACAGTATACTAACCTCGAAAATGGGCATAGCAAAATAAATTTAAAATGGGTGGCAAAAGCCAAACACATTCTGGCTAGACTTATAAATGCCCTAGGGCAGATAGCCTAGTATGAACCTAAGAACCTATGAAGTGGAATCTCAGATTATTCAGGCTTCCCTTTCCAAATTTGTAAAAGTTTTCATATCTACCTCAGGACCTTTTTACAAAAGGCAAAATAAGCAGAACCAACAAATTTCTATCAAGTAGACATTCTAAAAGCTGTGATAAGGAGGCTCCAGAAAGAAAGGAGGAGCTTCCCATAAGCCTGGACAGTCCAACAAGTCTGAATAACTATCTCCTAATTATCCCCCCCCCCACCACCACCATCTTGGCAGACCTGTAAATCTTCCTGGAAATATGACTGTCCTTTTCTATCTTTGGCAACTGTTGGCGCTATCATGTTAAGAGCAGGAAAGCCGGACTAAACATACATTTACGGAGGAAAAATAAACACACGTGAAGTCAATCAATCTGGTCTAAGGTGGAAGAAAAAGAACCTTCACTTCCTTCCTTTATTGCAAAACACATGATTACATGACCTCTCCACAACAACGACATCTGTGTAAGAACACACACAATCATTCACTCTCTTTTATTTTAAGCCAACTCCCCCACTTGCTCTTACACTGTATACAAACACATTTCAAGAACATATTTTGGATAACTTTTTCTTTTACAGTCCAAATATGTAATATATGAACTTTTCAATCTTCAATTTCATAGCAGGTTTGGTAAAGATATCTGCAACTATGTCTGTTGTTTAGCAGTATTTAATGCTTATTTTGTCATCATTAAGTGCAGATCTAGCAAAATGATACTTAATGTCAACATGTTTACGTCTTTAACGGCTTACTGGATTCTTTGACAAAGCAATTGCTCCTTGATTGTCCTCAAGTATTATTACTGGCACACACTTGCACTCTCCATCCATTCCACTCACCAGTTGCACAAGGTACAAACCCTCCTGTGTTGCTGCTAATGCCATGTACTCTGCCTCACATGTAGATAAAGCCACCGTTTGTTGTTTCTTTGATTTCCATGAAGTAATAGGCCTGTCTCTGTTAAGGCTTAAACAGTAACCTGTTGTACTACGCCTATCATTTTGATATGTTGCCCAATCTGCATCACTGTAAGCTACAAGCTGAAGTTTCTCTTTACTTTTCTTGTGACACAGCTCTCTGTCCAATGTACCCTTTAAGTACCTTAGCATATGTTTGGCTATTGTTAAATGAGATTCTCTCGGCTGTGACAAATATTGTGAAAGTTTACTTACAGTCCAGCTAAGATCAGGTCTCGTGCGTGTCATAACATATATCAAACTACCCACATGCTCACGATATTTTCTTGGGTCAGTAGATTCACTGTTACATTCACAGTTTGTTTTTTGTTCAGAAAGAGTACTTCTTACTTTACAATTAGACATACCAAATTTCTCAAGAATTTTTGTGATATACCTCTTTTGGTTCATCTTTACTTCACCACTGTTTTGGGTAAAGTCAGTGCCTAGAAAATGTCTTAACTTTCCCAGATCTTTCATTTTAAATTTAGCTTTGAGCATTTCTTTTACATCGTTCAGTGATTCATTGTCACTAGCTGCAATAATGAGATCATCAACCCATATAATTAGGACTGTTTTCTCATTTTTAGCTTGTCTAGTTTACACACAGTGGTCTGCCAGGTTTTGGGCAAAACAATTTTCGCAAAGATAATCGTACAACATTTTGTTCCAATTACGTCTGGATTGTTTCAATCCATACAATGACTTATTCAGTTTATAGCCCAATTTTTCATCATTATTTGATTTCTTTTCAAAGCCTTCTGGTTGCTCCATATACACCTTACAGTCAATAGGAGCATGTAAATATGCCATTTGTGCATCCATCTGGTGCAACTCTAAATCATACTGACCTGCCATCTGCATTAGACTTCATACAGATGTCATACTTGCAGTTGGTGCAAATGTTTCATTGTAATCTATACCAGCAACTTAACTGTAGCCTTTAGCCACATATCTGGCTTTGTAAGACTCAGTATTATCTGCATTGTCTTTTACAGTGAAAACCCACCTACACCCCACTGCATTTTTATCTTCTGGCAGTGTGGTGAGTGTGACTGTGTTGTTTTCCTTTAAAGACTTTAGTTCCTCCTTCATAGCTTTAACCCACTTCTCCGAGTTAGACGAAGTTATGGCCTCTTTTAAGCTCTGTGGTTTGTTGCATATTAGTTGGTAACAATAGTCAACATTAACTGTCACATAATCATCGTTTTTAACTTTACACTAATAGTCTTTCAAGTATGCAGGTTATTTTCTCTCTCTTTTGGAATAAGGTGTATCCTGCCTTTCCTCTTCCTGTCTAATTTTTGTGTCTCTATCATCTATTGTGGATTCAGTGTGATTCACTTGTATTTCTTTTGTGATTTGACTGACAGTTTTTGATTCTGACTTAACATGCACACTTCTTCTGGTACTAAAATCTTCATCCATCATTTCTGGGTCTGTCTGAATCTGACATTCTGCTACATTCTTAGCAATGAACTTGACAAACCTTTGTTTAAGGACCCTTCATGTGTCTGGATAATAGACCAGGTATGATGGGCTGTTTTTATCATATCCAGCAAAGGTTCCCTTATCACATATTGGGTCTAACTTCTTTTTATATTGTCTGTATGCATAACACACTGATCCAAATTCTCTCATCCTTGAAAGATCAGGTTTCTTTCCTGTTAGCATGAAGAATGGGGTCTGCCCCACACGCCTGTTATAACATCTGTTGCAGTCCTTACTGCATATGTCCACATTTCTTTAGGTAGGTCACTCTCTAGCAGCATACACCTTGCCATTTCAAACAGTGATCTCCAGTTTCTCTCTGCTGTCCCATTCTGATGGGGTGAGTAAGGTGCTGATGTTTTGTGTCTTATAGCATTTTTATTCAGTAGTGACTGAAAATCTTTTGACATGAACTCAGTGCCATTATCTGATCTGATGCACTTCACCCTTCCATAAGGGGCTGAATCTGCAATAAACCAGTTTCAGTCGCTTTGACTATGTCACCCTTGGCTTTCAGAAAGTAGACAAATATTACACCTGAGTAGTCATCAGTAAATGTTAAAGTGTACTTAAATCCATCTTCTGCTACTGGCTCAATAAGGCCAGCCAAATCAGTATGGACTAGCTCAAACACAGTTTTTGCTCTTGCATCTGGTTCTCTATTTATGCTCTGAACAAATTTCCCCTGCATACAGGTTTTCACAATCTAGGTTCGCTCTCTCAACTTTACCTTTAATTTTCATTCCTTTTACCACCTTTTCTAATTCTAACACATCTTCAAAATTACAGTGACCAAGGATTTTATGCCATGCTTGAATATCATGACAGCTCTGAGATGCATCATAATGTGTCTCACCGTCGTTTTCTTCATCATATGTGTCTAAATAATAAAGTCGATCATACTCAATTATGTCAAACCTGGTGCCGTTTTTATAGATGAGTTGGTCCCATCTTTGTTTAAAGTTGATCGAGACTCCTTTGGATATTGCTGCCTTAACAGAAAAGATGCTTTGTGGATACGTCGGGATGTACAGCGCCTGAGTCATCATCACCTTTACTTTGCATCCCTCTGTATTCAGCAGCCATACCTCTGCATCACATTCTGCGCGAGCCAGTTCCACAATATGCTCTTCCGGTTGGAAAGTTGCATCGAAATATTTAAACTTTTTCGGGTCATTAATTATGTGTGACATGGCGCCAGTGTCCACCATTAATCCTTTCTGTTTTAAACCACTTATCTGGTGCTCATTCATTCTGAAAACAAATGTGTGATCATCCGCGTCAGTTTCTCGTTTCACATTATCTTTCTTCTTTCATCTACAGTTACTGTCTTTGTGGCTGGAGTTTTTGCATAAATTACACCACTGTCTCTGTCCTTTATATTCTCTCCAGCATTCGCGTGCCTTGTGTCCCTTTTGGCCACGCTATAGCATGTAATCTCTGCTTTTACTCTTTCTCCAAGGCCACTCGCTTTCATCACGTTATCATTACTTACATTGGCATTACATTTATTAGTGTGTTCATAGCTTCTCAACCTTGTTTTGAACTCACCAAAGCTCAACTTATCATCATCTTGCATGATGTGGACTGCAAATGGTTTAAAAGTCTCAGGCAATCCTTTCAGAATCATTGCAATTAGTAATTCATCACTGAGCTTCTCCCCAGCATTTCTAAGCACCGTAATGGCCGTTTCAGCCCGAATAATGTAGTCTGTGACACTTTCACTGACAGCCTTCTGGAGGCTTGTTAATTCAGTGTTATAGGCTAATTACCCGTGGTTTCCCTTTTCCAGCATAGTGGTCTCTCAGGATCTGGAGCACTTCTCTACCATCGTCTGCCGCTTCTCTCATGACGAGGGACAAACTTTTGTCGTCTAAGAACTGTATCAGTTCTGCATAGGCCTCCTCATTTTTCTCAGCATCGCCTTCTTCATTTTCATCAACCTCTGCGTCCTGCTGCACATTTCGTAAAATGGCATCTTTCAGCTCTAGCAAACGCAGGTGTCCTAAAAACTTTGTCTCCCACAACTTGTAATTCTTTTCATCTCAATCAAAACATAGTCTATGCCATCGGCTTCCTACTTCCTCCTGGGCCCATAACCTGTTGGTGCTATCATTTTAAGGGCAGGAAAGCCGGACTAAACATACATTTACGGAGGAAAAATAAACACACGTGAAGTCAGCCAGTCTGGTCAAAGGCGGAAGAAAAAGAACCTTCACTTCCTTCCTTTATTGCAAAACACACGATCACATGACCTCTCCACAACAATGACATCATTTTAAGAGCACACACACAATCATTCACTCTCTTTTATTATAAGCCAACAGCAACTAATAATATCAGGCATTCCAAGTTAAGATAATTACTACTTGGCACAAAACGACAGCTTTATTCAAAAAACAGGGATAATGTATAAAACTCCAAACTAGCACCTCGGCTTACGCATTCAAGGTTCAAAACTTTAAAAGCAGTCAAGCAAGCACTTAAATATAATCCACTAATTAAATCACTATTAACTTAATTACATAATTAATCAATATCTAAATACTAAACTTACAAAGATTTTAAAGATACAAGCTCTATTTTTTGCATAAAAAATGCATCATCCAAAGATATAAATATTCTTAAATATTCTCAGATGTTAGTTAAGTTAAATAAATAAAATATACCAGTAAATAAATGTTGTTGTAAACATAAATGCATCTAACATAAAATATTATAATGAAGTTACAGCAACAAATAAATCCATAATTATTCATAAAATAACACTAAACTTAAATTCCTATATAAATGCAAAAAGTATAAAACTACCTCACTTCTAAGGAAGTTCCCGTAAAGATATTAAATCTATTATATGAAATATTTCATAAGCAATTTATTGTTAAGGCAAACTTCCTTCTGTAATAATATATCAGAAGGATCTAAATACAAATCACAGCATTTGAATACATTATAAAGAACCTTAGTAAATTAGAATCGCCATTATGATATTCAGAAAAATGTGACACTTACTGGACTGGTAGGAGAATTATTTTTGACATCTTAAATATGTTCACGTATTCTCATCCTAACTTGACATATCGTCTTAGCACAGATACAGGTTGCAGTGGGAGTCTCTTCCTCTTTCTCAGGGGATTCTTCCTCACCCACCAGACCAAAATCCTCTATTTCTTTCTGTCATTTAGCATTTTTTTTTTTACTGGGGGGGACCTGTTCTTCCTGTGGTAGGGAAAGGTTTTTATTCATTGATGTTTCTAGTACTAAAGAAAGAAGCCTCATTGAGACCAGGCCTAGATCTTTCATTTCTACATCAGTTTGTGGAAGTCTCAAGGTTCAAAATGCTATCCTTTCATAATGTTTTTGCCACTAATTCCCTATTGCAGTTTTTTTTTTGGTAACTCTGTATTTGAATACTTATCGTCACATTCATATAGCATCACATTTCAAACTTTTTAAAGCTTTTCTGTGTCTGGATTACATTATCAGTTCTTTGTATTACCATATGGGTTCTCTACTACGCCCAGGATATTTACCCCTAAAACCCCTGTAACTGTCACATTACGTCTCTACAACCTGCCCAGTACCCTCATAAAGTTTTCTAATCTTTATTTACATCAAAGATAAAACCCATGTTAAATAAGATGCCCCAACTCAGATTATTCTACTCCTCCTACTATAACTCTACTAGCCTTTATCACCAATTATCAAATCAACCTCCTTCAAGTGCATAGGACTTCAATCAATTCTCACAAAGAGTATCACATCTACCCAGCCTGTCTTTCTCCATAGTACCCTATCTCTACAAATAAACCACATCTGGTTTATCTATAAGTATCTTAAGTATCCAATTGTATGATCAAATACCAAACCATGACCAAAATATAACTCGCCACACCCCTACCCAGGTCCCACCATACATAATAACATCATTTTCCAACACTGAAATAAGCCAGTCACCTAATATCTGTCAACAAAAAACAGTATCCAAACTTACCTTACTAAATATGAATGTAGGAATTATGTGCAATAAAGTCCATGACATCCGTGTCTACCTTGCCACATACACTCCTGATGTCATTATAACTACCAAAATATTGTTAAAAATAAACGATAATGAGATCGCCGCCTACCTATGATGCAACATATTCAGGCGTGACAGACAAAACAAGCATACAGGTGCTGTAGCAATCATCTAAAAAAAATCTCTAACCATCACCTTACTTCCACAGGAAATACCCACATTTAACAATGCCGAACTTCAGTAACATTCCTACAAATCAGCAGTAGGAAAACTATGTTTAACAGCAGTTTTTATACCACCAGGGAATAACACTGATACTGCTGAAAACATCATGTATTGGCTATCCCAACAAGTTAATCATTAAACTATAATACTTGGAGACTTAATTATAGACCGGCAACTCATAAATTCCACTAACCCCGCTGAATCCATAATCTTGTACAACTTCAAACAATTAATAACCACACCAACTAGAATCAATAAAGCTTAAGAAGACACTCAACATTAGACCGGATCCTTACAAACAAAGCAGACTGATAAAAGTAGGCTGCCTCTTAGATAGCATAAGCGACCATTTACCAAAATGTACCATTAGAATTCACCATCACCTAGATAAACATATTATCTGTTGTAACCATATACGAAATAACCAATTTCAGCAAAGAAATTTTCAATTAAACACTAAAATTGGAATGTACTTAGAACAATGCCACTTGCTACTGCTGTAAAACACTTGAATAATATAGTCTTACAGACCTTAAATAATCTAGCACCAGTATGTAATAAAAGAACCAACCCCACACCATTACTAAAAAAGAAACAAAAATACTCATAGGTTCATAGGTAGGTAGTAGGCTATCTGCCCGAGGGCATTTATAAGCCTAGCCAGAGTTTGTTGGCTTTCACCGCCCCATTAATTAATTAACTGAGCCTTTGTCAAGCAGAGACAATGAAGTGATCCCAGGGGTGTATTTTCTGTTATCCATCCACTCGTCAAGGCTTCTCTTGAAGAGTGTTAGTGAGGGGCTCTGCCTAATGTAGTTAGGAATTTTGTTCCAAAGCATGGGGAGTCTCTGTGACAGGAATCTATCCCTCCAGCATGTGCTATTTATTGTTGTGGTGAGGTTTAGCTCACTAGAGCGCATGGCTCGCAGTGACTTGGATTTCTTTAGGTGGAACATGTCCATCAATTCTGAGTTGGACATGGCTTTGTAAGTCAGGCAGAGATCACCTCTGAGTAAGCGATATGTCACTGAGTACAGCCAGAGTTTTTTCAGTCGGGCTGCATAGGACATATGTTTGAGGCCATTAATCCTCTTGGTGAGGTGCTTTTGTGGTCTTTCCAGCTGTTGGAAGTGTCTTGTGAGGTACATCCCAAATGGGGCATTGTACTCTATGATGGGTTTGACGAGTGATGAGTAGAGGGGCACTATAACCTCTTTATTTCTAGATGCAAACCCCTTAGTAATTAGATGGGCCACATAGAAGGATTTTCTAACTACTTTGGCAATATGATTGTCAAAGGAGAGATTACTATCTACCTGGGTCCCCAGATCTCTTATTACCTCTTCTGTATTAAGGGGGCTGCCGCCTATGTGGTAAATTGTGGGTGTTTTGTTTTTCCCAAACGGGATGACTATGCATTTTTTGGCATTTAGCTTGAGGCCATGACTTTGGCACCAGGTGTCTGTCTCAGTAAGGCCTTTTTGAAGGATGTCTGTGTCAGCCAGAGAGTCAGTTATGGCTCCCAGTTTGCAGTCATCGGCGAACTTGGTTAGCCATAGTCCTCCTGTGTTTGCCTGTACTTCTGAGAAATAAATGCTGAACAGTAGAGGTCCCAGAGCCGAGCCTTGCGGGACACCACTTGTGACTGGTTTAGAGTCGGACCTGGAGCCCACTATTCTTACCGTGTGAGTTCTGTCTGTAAGCCAGTTGGCAACCCATCTTGTGACATAGGGGTTTATGTTCAGGCTGGTGAGTTTTTCTATAATACCCAAGTGAGGAATGGTGTCGAATGCCTTGGCAAGATCAAGGTAGGCTGTGTGAACCACCTTTCCCTTGTCTATGGCCTTGGTGACTGTCTCAAAGAAGTCAACCAGGTTTAGTAGGCATGATCTGCCCTTAACAAAGCCGAACTGGGTCGGGTCAAGTGTTTGGAGGTTCCCAATGTCTTTGTTAATGAGTTCCATGATGATGCGATCCATAACCTTGCAGACCAGGCTAGTCAGGCTTATGGGGCAGTAGTTACCAGGGTCAGTTGTGGCCCCTCCTTTGTGGAGCAGAATAACCGTTGCTGTGTGCCATTCTGTGGGCACATAGCCTGTGGAGAGGCTGAGGTTGAACAGCGTGTTTAGGTGGGGTTTAGTTCTTTCTGTAGTTCCTGCAAGACGTAGCCTGGTACACCATCTGGCCCCATTGATGCTGTGTTTTTGGCTTTTGAAAGGGCTGTTTTCACCTGTGCTTCTGTGATTTCTGGGACACTACACTTTTCCAGTATTGTTGTGTCCCTTTTGAAGATGAGAGGGAGGTGAAGTTTATACTGAATATTTCTGCCAGGATGTTGGCAGTATCAGTAGGTTCAGTATATTTTGTGCTATTTTGCACTAGCTCAGAGCATATCTGCGAGTTGCCACTTAGATTCTTGACATAGCTAAAGAAGGCTTTGTGGTTATCTTTCCAATCCTTGGCTATTTTTCTTTCGAAGTTAGCCTTGGATGATTTTATGAAGGACCTTAGTTTCTTACTGATACTGATCAGGGATGTCTTCCTTCTTGGGATTTGCTTTTTTTCTGAACTAGTTTCCTCCTTTTGTTGTATAACCTATTTATGGCAGGGGTCCACCAGACTGGTTTCCTTCTCTTAGGGGAGCGAGTCTTTGGTTTTGCTAGGGATGTCACGATCCATGCATCCTTGTAGGTGCTCATAGAGTGCAATTGTAAAGGATTCTGCATCTTGGGCAATGTTGTCCTTTAGCGTGGGGGCTGTGAAACTTACCACCTCTGCCTTAAGTAAGGTGAAGTTTGCTTTAGAAAAGTTTTTCACTGTGGTTTCCTTGGTTGGGGGTGGTGGTGGGGTGTGGACATTCAGGGTGATTAGTTTATGGTCTGATCTAGCCAGTGACGGGTTGACCTATGGTACGGAACACCTGTCGCCCATGTTAGTGATGACCAGGTCCAATATGTTGTGGCCTCTGATAGGGGAGTTTACCAGCTTATCCAGGGCATTTGAGTTGATAAATTCCAGGAAGGACTGAGCCTGGGAGTTTGTACTCAAGTAGTTTTCCCAGTTAATGGTAGGGTAATTGAAATCGCCCAATATCAGGGTGTTTGGTAGGACCTTCATGTTTTCCAGTGTCTCCAGAAAGGCAGAGTGGTGATCCTGGGTCATGGAGGGTGATCTGTAGCAGGCCACAATTTGCATTGCAGATTTGCCCGATGTTAGCTGCACATGGATGATCTCAGAGGTGATATGCTGCGCCACTAACCTGGAGGTGTGGGTATCCTTGATGAATATGGATACACCCCCTCCTTTTGTGTTTCAGTCTGTGTTTTGTGGCCGAAATGTGTGGTATGAGTTATAGCCCAGTAGTGCTAGAGTGCTCTCTGGAGCCTTGAACCAGGTTTCAGTTACTGCACAGATGTCAACATTCTCTATACTTAGGAGAGCTTTGAGCACATGCATTTTGATATTTAAACTCCTGGCGTTGAGTAGCATAACCTTCATTTTTTACTTGTGCTGTTTACGGAGGTGTGTTTGAATTTTGAGCCTTGCCTTAAAAAGGCACTGTGGGGGCAGCAAGAGCCTTGGCCAGTATTCGAAAGCCAAGGGGTGACAGATGTAAGGCATCTCTTGCGAAGCAATGCGGCTTGTCGAGCGTGTCATCCCAGGCTGACAGACACTGGATCCCCTTTGAATGACACCAAAAGCTTAGCCAATTGTTGAAATTGATCATTTTTTCTTTATACTGAGGTATCATTCTTGGTGAGGGCAGGATGCTACTCATGGTCAGGGTCATACCCGCCTGGGCTACATGATCAGAGAGCTCTTCCATGTCTCTTCATGTAGACCAGGGAGGTACGTCTCAGGTCATTCACACCAACATGAACAATGACAGAGTCATATTTGTACTTGTTCTGGAGTGACCTGAGTGCTTGTGTTATGTGGCGGATTCTGGCTCCCGACAGGCAGCTAACAGTAACCTTCTCCTTGTCCAGCCTAGTGAGTGGGGCATCAGTGTGCCTGACTATTGAGTCACCTATTACTAGTGTGTTAGGTATATTATTTCGCCTTAAGGGCTGTGATTGTGCGGCACATTGATTTTGTGTTTTATGTGTTGTCTGGTTTGTGACGGGAGGTGCAGGTTTTGTGGATGTCTGCTTTGGAGCTCTCTGATGCTTTTGCAGGTTTTTATTTAGAGCCTCCGAATATGATTTCATGTATTTATGTGTATTTTTTGCCAGTGCTGGTTTAGTAGGTCTATGTGAGGCTGGAGGTGTGGTGCAAGTGTTAACCTTCTCCTCATGACTGTCTGTTCCAGTCTTGGGTGGAGAGACCTTATCCTCCAGTTTGTCTGTGTACTTGCATCTCTCGCATATGTAAGTTTTTTGTGGTAGGAGGAGAGGGCTGTCTGTTTACATGAGGCAGTTGTAACATTGCCTCGGGATACCCAGATTCACCAGCTGGACTGGAGACTCCACCTGAAGTTGCCCTTTGATCATGCCTGAATAGTAGGGTGAGGTGCTTAGTTGCTTGGTTGGTGAGGGGTGGATAAAGAGCCTTGCCCTGCTGGGCAGTCAAGTGTCAGGGTATATTAGTTTTTGCTATTAGGTCTGAGCAAGTGCTGGACTGTAGGATGCTTTTTGAGTGCTTAGGTTGAGAGTTAGACTAATTTCAAGTGAAAAACTGAAGAGGAGACTTAGTGGAACCGGAAATAATTTAACCCTAGCTAACCGGTGCTGCCCGGCACACAAAACCGTGCAAACGTGGTTTTTAAACTACTAAATTCTGGGCTGGAACTACTCCTCCAGGAACAGATGGCTGCTCAAAGTTCCCCTCTCTCACTGGTGAGCAGAGAAATTTGCTTCTATCCAAGTAAGGTATGGGTAACTCAGAAACTTGTAACACAGCCCTGAATTCAGCACTAGCCTGAAAACTGGACTATACTAGCTTAGAAAGGCAAGAAACAAGAATTGTTTTTTTTTTTTAAAAGGTAAGGCAAAAACAGTAAAAAGTACACTTAAAACAGCTTTAAACAACTGCAAGCGATCAGAAAAGGCTACCACACTTTAGTGTGTAGCCTACAACAGTTAAACAATTTATTTAAACAAAAAACAACTTTTTTTAAAAGTGCAAGCAGTTAAATAAGTACAATATGTGAAACAAACAAGCTTTTAAATCACAATAAATGCTGGAAAATCGGCGTTTAGGCGGAAAACATTTAAGTACAGCAAGAAAATACAGAAAGCTAATACTCAATCACTCCAAAGTTTCTCTTTTAAGCTAGAAGGCTTGTATCAGTTTAAGGCTTTTTAGTGCTTTCCAGTAGGTTAGTTACAGGAAAGATGGGAAACAAGCGCAAATGTGGTCTTTTAAACCAGAAAGTTGAAAGAGATGGACAACTTCCCGAATGATCAATAAACTACAATTCCTGGGCCAAGAACCACTCCTCTTGTGGTAGATAGGCTACCTAGTACTTACCACTCCCACTGATAAGCTAGAAGGCTGCACTCCAACACAAAGGCTTGGGGGGCTCTGAAGCTTACGAACAGTCCTGGATACAGCAAATCTGTACCTGGACTAGTCTAGTTACGGGAAAGGTGGGGATCAAGCGCAAACATGGGCTTGATAAAAAGGGATAAAGCCTGGAAAATTTGCTATAAAAAATGCCTTCCAGCAATTTAAACATCTTAGAAACCTTGCAAAACCTTATGTCAAACAAACATCAGAACAACCCAAAATGTTTTTTTTCATCACTAAATATCTACTCCTCCCTGGCAAGACCACCAATCCCTCTACAAAAGCAGACAGTAAAACAGACCCCTATCTCCACACAGTTTAATTCCTACTTTATGCAATCAGTATTATCTTTCTTAGACACTAACGCATCTCTACCCGTCCAACCAAAACCACCCACAGCTCTTCAGTTTTAATCCAGTATCCACCTCACTTATAATAAACTTGCTCTTTAAACTAAAAACTATCTCTGTAGCTGTAAACCAGCTACCAACAGACTACCTAAAATGGCCACAGAAGTAATAGCCTTCCCTGTGTCTATACTAATTAATAGGTCCATAGCAAAAAGATATGTCATCACCATGGAAAAAGTCCTACATCATACAACTGCATGAAGGTGGCACATTTACAGAGTTTAGTAACTACAGACTGATAGCGATTTTTTTCTCCCTTTCTAAAGTATTAGAGAAATGCATCCATATGCAGCCAATGCAAAACCTAACCTCAAATAACCTGCTCTCAGAAACACAACATGATTTTAGGCCCCAGCACAGCACCACTACTGCTCTACTTTTACCAATGTAATAAACCAACACAGAAACAATGGTGTACTTGTGTCCATCATGTTCTTAGACTTGTCAAAGACATTTGATACTGTCTTGCACCAGCAACTGTTCATTCAGCTCTCATCAATAGGACTTTCACAAAACTCCTTGCCATGGTTACTTAGTTACCTATGTGGAAGGCAACAAACCTACTCATCCTTTCAACTAGTTACTGTAGTTGTCCCCATGGCTCTGTCCTGGGTCCTCTTCTATTTAGTATATATTTTTTAAAAGCTACCACACCTCCACTCACCATGCTAGGTTAGTTCAGTACACAGATGACTCAACATTAATATCTGCAACCTCAACAATAAACAAGCTCCAAGACATTACTCAAAAATCTTTCTCCTCTGTAGAAACCTGGCTCAAAGAATCAAACCTCCTACTCATCCCCCAAAAAATAAGTTAATATATTTTTAACTCAAGACGTTGCCAAAATCCAAAGCATTCTTTCACCATAAAGTCAACTAATAAAACTGTTATTGAAAGTCAGCAGATAACACTGTCATTGAAACTGTAGCTCAGAGTAAACTTCTAGGCATTAAAATAGATTGCATTTTCAAAAATGAACAGCATATACTGCACACCATAAAATCTACACACCATAGGTTCATAGGTGGGTAATAGGCCATTGGCCCTAGGGCCTATATAAGCCTAGCCAAAAAGGTACCCTGACTTTCACCACCCAAGAAAATTATTTTCCTGTGCCCCTGTCAAGCAGAGCCATAGAAGTGATCCCAGGGGTGAATTTCCTATTTCCTATCCAATCATCAAGATTTTTCTTGAAGAGTGCTAATGAGGAGCTCTGTTTGACATAGATAGGTAGTCTGTTCCAGAGTATGGGAAGTCGCTGGGACAGGAATCTATCCCTCCAGCATGTTCTCTTTATTGTGGTGACAAGGTTTAGGTCCCTAGAGCATATAGCTCAGAGGGATTGGGATTTCTGTAAGTGGAGCATGTCCAACAGCTCTGGGTTTGACATAGCTTTGTATGTTAGGCAGAGATCGCCTCTGAGTAGGCAATATGCAACGGAGTAAAGCTGGAGTTTTTTGAGACCAGAAATAGGTTCCCTTTATAGGATCAATGGATTCCTCACAAATACTGCAAGAAAACTCTAGCCACCACCTTCTTACTGCCAACTCTCTTATGCACCGTTCCTATCCTAACAAACATAAACATACTCAAAGAAAGAAACTCACCTCCTGCTACAATAAAATAGCTTAATTTGCTTCCAATCTGCCTCATAGGACTCACGTTTGTCATAGCTTAAAGCAATTAAACTGGCTTGAACTACAAAACTACCTAACCTGTTCACAACTAACTACAGCACACAAGCTCATTCATCATCCAGAAAAATACCCTGCACTAAAAACTATTACTGCCCTGTTGTCCAGCAAAGGACCTCCGGTTTAGTAAAAAATTCTTACTGCTCACAAATAAGTCAAATAATGCTGCAGGAGTTTATACTCCCATTATTTTGCTAAACTCTGGAATAGGATCCCTGCACAAATAAAACTGACAAAATCAGTAGTTTTAAACCACTGCTTAAACAACATCTGGTCCTGCACATGGTTATCACCAAGTTAAGACTGTGTGCTCACCATACGACACTCCCGAAATATTCCCCGTAACTCATTCACTCCGAAGCAGCTCAGAAAAAGCTGCCTGCTTAATTCCATGGTAGGAACAACAGTATAGCCTGAACTCATTTTCAGAAAATCCATTTCTAATACCATACAGAAAACAAATGTTCATAACTCTTTAACTATAAGAGCTAGACTAAAAATGCAAGTGTGAAAGTTGTTCAGCAGACACTGCCTTTCCAACAGTGTAAATGCTGATAGTGTGTACCAAAGTCATTATTAAATATTTGGCAAGGAATGCTGATATTATACATATTTTTTACATTTTTGGAAAAGCAAAACACAATATCTTGGTCAGTGTACCATGCAGACCCATACAATTTGTATTTAATTTGTTTATATGAATGTCAGCTCAGCTTTAAAGTGATAACTTAACCTTTACTGTGTGATGCTCCTTTACAGAGATATTCACAGAAATATGACTAATATAATATTTCTTATAATTGATAAATAAACAAAGCGTAATATCTCATCACCTTAACAGACAGAGGCTACATATCAGTGTAGAAGTTGTGCACCTTAGTGTCAGCTTCAAAATGATGCATCATTTGTGTCATCACCATGCTCCCTTGCAAATATATGGGCATAATAATGAGAAGTATTGGAAATGTATAATTTTCATAATTCTACAAGACCAAACAAACTGTGATATCTGTACATGTGTACACTGCACAGACACAGTTGTTTTACCATGTTGTAAGGAGTAACACTGTCTTCAAAATGAGTTATTACTTGGCACACTGACTTGCTCCCTTGCAAAGTTATTTACCAAACTATGAAAATGAAATCATAATTTCCATAACCATAAGGCTGAAACAAACTTTGATATCTGTATATGTGTACAACATACAGGCACAGTTCTTTTACCATGTTGGAACTATGAATACTGTCTTCAAAATGAGGTATTACTTAGCACATGCAGATGCTCCCTTGCAAAGTTATTTACCAGAATATGAAAAAAATCATAATTTCTATAGCCTAAGTCCGAAACAAACTTTGATATCTGTACATGTGTACAACTTAGAGGCACAGGTCTCTTACCATGTTGGAACGATGAATACTGTCTTCAAAATGAGGTATTACTTAGCACATTCAGTTGCTCCCTTGCAAAGTTATTTACCAAAATATGAAAAAAATCATAATTGCCATAACCTAAGTCTGAAACAAACTTTGATATCTGGACATGTGTGCAGCATTCAGACCCAGTTGTTTTACCAAGTAGACACATATCATTGTAAATATACACATTCTTGGTGTAGCCAACATACTGCTGAATGGGTACATGTAAAGAAAAAAGGCAAGGTAAGGACCGCCACTCCACTAATGAACCCAGGACAGGCATGGGACTTCAGTGGCAGGCAAGGCCATCTGATCTGTCTGACAGCTGTGCTGGCTACCCACTCAGACAGCTGATACCACTACAGTCTCACAACCTCCTTCAGAGTCAGCATTCTGCTTTACCTATGCCTTTTCTTTTTACATCTGTCTATTCAGCAATGGACATAAGGGATCAAGTTCTGTATTACTAAGCCCTTCCTGTCATCTAAACTCTACACATGCCTGATAACAGCAGAATAAAAAGTATTGCAGGATGGTTACTGACATATTAGATTGTATGTGGTAGCGCTCTCCTGAAACAGTTGTTCTTTCTCAGCATCTTCACCAGCTCCTTACCACAGTTATTTGCTACTCTCAGAAAAATATATTTTACACAACACATTTCATAACAAAGTTTACTTACCGTACTGGTCCTACTTAGTCATGGGTGTTTTCAATTCTTCTCACAAGCTGCATGTTACCAGTCCTGCATAGCTCTCCTCACACTGTTGTGGAGGTCAGTGAAGAACAACACAGTGCCCTCCTCAGTTAGGTGATCTCCATCCCTTCTGAACAGGTGAACATCTTCCGTGGTGATGCTGTCATGGCAGATTGTAGATCCACCGACCATGCATGAACCCATTCTGTAAATGTTTGGCCTTGTGTGCTGCCCATTGACTGTTTGCTGTTTTCTATATCTGTTGAGGAATTATGTCAGACCACACAAAATGACAAATGTGGCCACCACGACTGCAGGTCTTCAAAAATTGCTCTGATTTGCAACCATAGCCTTCCGAGTGGTTGACTGATGACATCATTCCCTCCAATGTGCAGTACAAGAATGTCGGGCTCAGGGTAGATGGAACAGTTCTCTTCCAACAACTACAGTACTCCGCTCCAATGCATACCTCTTCTTGCAATCCAATATACCTTCACACTGGATGTGGGGAAGCTCAAGTTGTATTGATTTTCAGTTATGGAGGCATAGCTGGCAGCCCAGTGAATGTAGGAATGGCTACATACCCACACTCTCACTTGTCGTTCTTCTGCTCATGAAGCCATGTCTGTATCAGAAGGTGGACGAACCTGCACAGGAAAGAAAATGCAAACAGATTACTACTGATGTTTGACAGATGTATTGGAAGACTAGATATAGATATATATATATATATATATATATATATATATATATATATATATATGTATATCATATGCATTACCTGGTTAGCCCATCCAAATCTTCACTGCTATCCACAGGGGCAGTATTCTTTTCATTAGGTACATAAGTGGTGATGATGCTGCAGAGGTACATACGTACCACCTGTGAAAACACCAAATTACACGCAATGACTGACAAGGGGGCACAGAAAGGGCACATGTAAATGGAAAAAGCAGGGTAAGGACTGCCATTCCACTAATATGCTGAAGACAGGCATGGGGCTTCAGCTCTTGGGCATCTGAAGTGTCCCATACCAGTGCTCGCTACCCACTCTGACTGCTGGTAGCAGCAAGGACTCCCGATTGCATGCAGTGCCAGCACTCTGCCTTACCTCTGCCTTTTCCATTTACATGTGTCCTTTCAGCAATGGCCATAAGGAGTGAAAGGGGGGAGCTAATGTAAATCCTCTTTCTTATGCTGTCAGTTGTCATTCTATCCTCAATCTTGTGGGGTAGAGTCCCCAGCTAGCATAGACCCTAGGTAGCTCACCCAATAGATATGCAAGTACTCTAACAGCTGAAATATGCCTCACAGATATCACCCACAAAGAGGTTTAAATATATGTGTGTGTATGTGTATATATGTATATATATATATATATATATATATATATATATATATATATATATATATATATATATATATATATATATATATTTAATAATAAGTAAGAACAAGACTATAATAAGTAACTTAACAATATGACTAAACAGTTCAAAAGCACAGGAAATATTTTACCACAACAGTGCAGGATAGTCTCAAATAAATAGACACCATATGAGTTTGGATATTGTCATTACCTTATAAGTAAAAAAGTAAACAATGTAAAATATGTTCTTCTACTTACACACAACATGAACAAATTATAAATGTGTACTAAGAGAGTCATTTTGTAGTATATCAGATTACCTTAGTAAGTTATAAGAAAAGAATTACTGATTTTATACTCTCAACACAATACAGACATCAGACAAGGTATAATACAGACATCAGAGAAGGTACATAAAGAAATAGAAATGTCCAGATTTTGCCTTGTAGACTTGTTACAGTTCTTGAAATTGTACAAATGACAAAAAGAAAGTGGTGGTGGTGGGGAGGTGGATTGCAATGAGTCCAAGTGGAGGAAAAGCCAAATCTGACTTGTGCATTCATCAGTGTGATAACGACTTCTGCTAATGTGAATAACAGTAACAGCTGCTGACAGTTTGGCCTGAAAAATGATAATGACTCAGTGCTATATTGTAACTGCACTGTGCTAATGACGTGCAAAGTCATGCATGCCTAGACACAGATAATAATTGCCTGTTGAGTAGGCATTCATTATATTACCTTCTGCAGCTGTTATGTAACACAGAGTCATTATCATCTGTTAGGAGAAGGTCATAGTCATCCAGTAAAAATAGTATAATACTTATTACTGAGCCCTTCCTCCCACCTATTTGTTAGCAAGGTACCAAGCAATGAGGATTGACTCGTATTACAATTCTTTGTCTACATCACAAAATGCTGTGGTCAAGTAAATGAAAACATTCTCATGTGCATTTCACTTCCAAAGCAATTGGTTTAGACGCACTAGGTCATTGGCCACTTTACAGAGGGAGACCCGAAAAGATATTCATACTGACTAAGGGAATTTAGGCCATGGCACCACTGAAAGTACAGTTGTGTTAGATTTTATCATAACAGTAGATGTCAGTCTCTTCAGTATTGTAGTATTCATAATCTAAGGGATCTCCTCCCAAAGATAGCCCAATGTCCAGCCAGTGTACCAAAGCCTTTAGTACTTACAGGTATTGTACATCACACACACTCCCTTCACAAGGTGTAGGGCATAAAGGTGTCATGAACTACAAACAGAGCCCTCTTTTCCTTTATATTGATGTGGTCTGACCTCTGGTGGCCAGAGACCCTGAACCTTGAAAGAGCCAAAGAAGGCTCCATTCCCTATCTGAGGTATCTGTAAAGAGCTCTGGAGTTGGGACTGGAGCTTGGAAAGGAAGTCTTGGGTTGAGAGAAAGTTGATGAATCCACCACTGAAGCTGAAACCTGAGACAGGGAGAGAAGTAAGACTACCGGTAAGTTCAGTGGATGGCAATGTTGGAGCCACACTAACTTGAGGTAACACTGAATCTTTCTCATGTGGAGTCTGGCTATTGGGAGCATGGGAATGGTGGAAGCCATGAACCTGAGGGCCCTGAGAAATTCCCTGGCTTTGACTGAAGGCATAGGAAGAGACTGGATAAAGGGAGTGAGAGAGGGCCTTGAAGGTAGGCACAGAACAGGGATGGTCTGAAGCCGGGAACCAAGGAAAACATGATGCTGAGAAGGCATCAGAGAAGATTTCTAAAAGTTTATGGTAAACTCCAGACTATGTAATAGGGAAATAGTAAATTGGAGATCCTGAAGCAGAGCATTAGGGGAAGAAGCTTGAATGAGCAGATTGTCCAGGTAGGCAAAGATCTGAACACCTGTCTTCCTGCAAAAGGTAATCGCAGGAGCAAGGCATTTGGTGAATACCCTTGGAGCAGTAGAGAAGCCAAAGGGCAAAGCAGAGAACTGAAAATGAAAGGAAGAAACAGCAAAAAGTAAAAATTTCCTGAAATGTTGCCCAGCTATAACCTGTACAATTCAACTGAAAAAGAAACCAATCTGTTAGGGGGAAAATTGTAAAAAAAAATGTACAATAAGCTGGTTGCATAACTGTACACGCAATCCAGTATACCTTCACACAAATACTTTGCACCTTTTCATTTAATTACAGCATTCAGTCTTCTTGGGTACACACCTGTCATCAATTAGACTCTGATTAACCCCAAATAAAGTTCAGCTGTCCTAGTAGTATTATCCTGACAGTTACTCAGGTGTCTGCTACAGCAAAAGCCATGCTTCGCAGAGATCTTAAAATGCATCAAGAGATTTCATTGTTGGAGGTATCGGTCAGAAGAAGGGTACAAAAAAATTTCCACAGCATTGGATATACCATGGAACACAGTAAAGACAGTCATCTAAAAGTGGAGAAAATATGGGACAACATTGACATGACAAAAAACTGGATATCCTTCCAAAATTGATGAGAAGAGAAGACAAAAACTGGTCAGGAAGGCTGCCAAGAGACATATAGCAACACTGAAGGAGCTGCAGGAATTTCTGGCCAGTACTGGTTGTGTACTTCATGTGACAAGAACCTCCCGTATTCTCCATATGTCTTGACTGCGGGGTAGGGTTCAAAGATGGAAGCCTTTTCTTACACAGAAAAACATCCAGGCCTGGCTAAAATTTGCAAAATAATACATCAGCTCTCCCAAAAGCATGTGTGAAAATGAGTTATGGTCTGATGAGGCCAAGAGTGAACTTTTTGGCCACAATTCCAAAAGTTACATTTGGCGCAAAAACAACACAGATGGAACATTATGGTGAGTACTTAACTTCTTTATCTGATGTTGTCTGAGTATGCACAAACATCAAAATGAAACATCTCCCCAGTGAACCCTTTTGCAGTCTGCCTTACTATGCACAAGCACCAGAATGCAACATTTCCATCAACAACCCCTTCAGCATCCCTTCCAAGTATGCACAAGAACCAGCATAAGCTCTAAAATCAAACATTTGCCATGTGATCCCTGCAGTAGTATGTGCAAATACCACGTCTCACCAAATCAGACAAGTGCACATCACCCACCAAGAAACCAGTTATTTCCAAATGTTTTCTGTTTGCAATGTCACACACTACATTCACACCCCCTGCACAGCTGCCATCAGCGTTTTCTGTAGGGGGCTAGCAGCTTATGATGGCATTGAAAGTAAACACTGCTATCCAACTTGAAGCAGACCAACACAGTTCAAATGCACTTGAATAGGCAACCTGTGTAAAGCATAAAAATAACAAACCACAGGTTTGGTCTTCCCCAGTGGCATATGAAGGGATGATGGAGGCATACTAATGGAGAGAAGCAGCTCCTAAATGTGTTTAACCCACCGTTGGGGCCTTTCAAAATAACTGCGATATGACCCCAATTACTGTCACTAGAGGCAGTATAAATATGGCCCATGAAAGGGATAAGGTTACTGTAAACACTAAACAAGACAGGTAATTCCGAGTACCAAGCAATAAATTTAGCTAGGCGTAAAATGGCCCACAAGGGCAGTTAGCTTAGTACTAAACCATGAACCTATGAAACTATGACTGTTAGCACAAAAAAAGAAGTAAAAGAAAAGAAAAAGGAATTATATTGTAATTTTGCAGTGTACGCATTCTACAGCTGAGGACATTAAAACTTTTACCATGTGGGGATTTTAGGTGATCAGAAGTTATAACATTTGTCAAGTATGCCCTGCATGCTTCCTGTCCCAAATTTATTTTTATGACCCAGTCCTAGACCATACACAGAAAGCAAACTCTCCAAAAATGTAAACCATGGATGAGATCACTTTCCAAAAGAACACAAACAGGTCAAAAGAGTCCTTTAATTCAAGGCCAGCTGAGGGTGATTTAATATCCATTGTAGAGATGCAGGATGACATTTTATACTCAGTTGCTTTTGTGCTTTAATATCATTGCCACTTATTCAATAATTATTGCATTTATGGCAGGGGAAACAATGTTTATCACAAATTCATCATGATTATGTGGCACATCCTACGAAAAAGTCATCATTATAGCTTTCTTTAAGCTACATTATCTTCAGACTGTTAGTGTTGTAAATCTGTGATATTAATAGATTAAATATTTGCTTATGTTTAGTCCATAATTTGTATACATCCTGTAAAAGTCTATAGCAACATGTGGTTTTGAGATACAATCTGGTGAAGCAGAATTAATTTACTTCCTCCTAATCCAATTAATTTGCTTGTCATAATAAGCTGCATGTATTGGACAGATTTCAGCTGTACATCATAGTTTCAGTGGTGAAACCTATTTTGTTCTGTGATAAGGTCCAGCACTCTACAAACAAAACAAATCATTGGATTTTCTGTGCCCAAAACATAAATGTAGAATAGTAGGTGCAGTGCGTAGGAAACAACCGAAGCAGAAAAAAACGTTGTTACCAAAAATGAGGGAGACTTACAAGTACCACGGTCTACATTTTCAGCATTCACTTGTATTGTTAAAGTTGCCCAGTTACACACGCATACCAGTGACTTTCTTTAACTGTAACTCAGCTAAATTATCGGGTTCTACACCAGACCATGCCGAAAACCTTGCAAATGTAAAACAATACATCTGTGAGCCTGCCGCGGCTCTACAGGTCAGTGGAAGTGGCACGAGAAGTAGGAGACGTGTAACCTGGCCAGTTAGCTGCTGGTTAGTGTTGCTCACCTTCCCATTTGTTCCATATTTTGGAGGTGGAAGGCTGAGGGCTATGGTTATGCGTTGCCACTCAATGTGAGAAAAAATAAAACTCTGACATGCCTTAAACAAAGGACAACATATTGACATGTGTATTTCGGGGCTGTACCAGCATTCTACAAAGGAGGTTAGTGTTAAGAAAGGATAATTAAGGATATGTCATTATGTTACAGGGGTAACAGGTGTGAATGGATTACAGTAGCACAATAAAATAAAACAGCAGCTACAAGAAACGCTTAGTCTTGTACAATACATGAACGCATTGGAAGCATAAGAAAATGTAACTTCCTGCATGTACTGAGTAGTGTCAGCAGCAATGTCATTTACATTTAGATCCAGACCTCTGAGGTCATCCACTTCTTTTGCTGTGTCACTTGCTATTCTACACGTTTTTTTAAGTCACTCAGATATTAATTTTTAGTTAGATGTCCAGTGGTATGTCAAATGAATTACATTCTTCTCTACCAGACTTCCCTAACTTCACTTATCATATGGCTGTATTCACAAACCGTAGCCACAGCATTTGCATGCCTCACTTTATCTGTCAAATTGTTAGGGTATCCCTGATCTAAAAACATTTAAGAACCTCCATTTGTTCCAAAACATTCCCATCCTCTGACACTAGGTGTGAAATGATTACCAATAATCCACTTTTGCCATAGTGGACAGCGGCTTTCAAAATGCAATAAACTGTTTGAATAACTTCACCTGCCCTATGGCTTTATTCTCAAAGCATAACTCTAAAATGCTGGTTATCATTCTTAAACACTTAGGAAAGTTGTAACCAAAAACTGGACATTAGTGTCTCAACCATTAGGCGTGAATGCCCAGTTGAGTAATGAACCCACTGAAATATTTAAATGGGGGTTGGAATTACTATATGAAATGACAGCTTACCTGAAGGGAAAAGAAATAGCAGTTCTTCGGGCAATCAAACCAGGAACTCCTTGCAGCAGCTGCCAGTGTGCCTCAATGACTATCTCTGGCGATCCGTGAGTGCCCAAATAAAATAGAGGGATCCAGTAGCAGGTAAAATCTCCAAATATTAGCAAAAAGAAAAGAAATACCTGCTGCTGGACCCTCTATTTATTTGGGTAATACAAAAGGAAATTAGGTTGGGGGGTGGACCTGTTACGCAAGTGGTGGCTTGGATTGCAAGAATCTGATTGGCTGTCACCACTTGCTTTATCAAAAAACTTTGAATCAGAATTTGTACTAAAAGTTTAATGTGAACTTAATGTAAAAACACATTGAATCATAACTATATAAGGTAAATTACAAGTTCAGTTACGATTTCAGTGTGGTTTACATTAAGCTCAACAACAAATCTGCAGTACAGTTTCTCGCGCTTGTGGAAGGCACTCGGGGGTAACAGCTTGCAATTAGTATCTTCTCATGGCGTGCTCGATGTTAAGCACAGAGGCGCCATGAGAAAAGGTACTCAGGGTTAATGAGTTAAACAGAATACCCTCAATCGCTCAGTCAAATGACAAAACAGTTTTTATACATAACTGCTGTCTGTACAATCCACATGGACTTTCTCTTTAGTAACTTCTACGTCTGTAAAATCTTAAAAATGTATACATATAAGTACTGTATGTGTGTAAATGTAAATAGAAATGTAACTATTCTGTGTTTAACTGGAACCAAGTATAATGCAGTGTAAACAAATGGAGCTTTTCTCCCAAGGCCTGTGCTGAAAGTGGGTATTACCCACTTGGACTTTCCTGGTAAAGAAGAAGATAGATAGATAGATAGATAGATAGATAGATAGATAGATAGATAGATAGATAGATGAATAAATAAAAAGTGTCTAAATCCAGTGATAGCCTATTTCAGACTGCAAGGCATTCACGTTTTCTGTATTTGGATAACTTGCTTATACTTGCAGAGTCTTTTTCAAGGTGTCAGGAATCTCTCACTTGGGTGAGTGAAGCCCTTCACAGACTCTAGTTTCAGTAGAGTATTCAAAAGTATTGTTTGACTTCTTCCTACAGTATTGCTTTTATTGGGTGTCTCCTAGATACTCAGTTCAGAGCTTTTTTTCCATAGAAAAAAAGGTATATCTATATCTGTATATGTATCTGTATCTATGGGTTTTCAGTCAGCCCAGTACTTCTGTGAGGAAATTTCTCAGGATGCTAGGATTCATGGCAACAATGTATTCTCGTGATTCCTCTAGCCGTATTCAATATGAGAAAGATTCAGTGGTACCTGAAATGTGTATGATCAAATCAACACCCCCAGACTTTTCAGATTCCAGTTTTGGGATTAGTAAAAAAGGAACTGTTTTGGTGGAGTTTTATCTGAATCTGGCTCTCCCATTATCACTTCCAGCTCCAGCTTGGGAAGCTGTATCTTTGGGGATAAAAGTGCAGGGTCTTTGGAAAGAAAAGACAGACAAAGGCACATAAGCATTATAGAGATGTTGGCCAGCAACACTCTCAATTGTCTTTAGTCTCCTGGGTCTCTTTAAGTGATGACTAACAATACACAATGAGCTGGTATGTAAGCAGAGGAGTTCCAGATCTTACCCTATGTTTAGATTATCCACGGTAGTTTGAAAATTGCAGTCCAGCATAATCTCACTTGACATATATCTTACATTTTGTCATAGCAAAACGTTGTGTTGAACCAGCTGGGCAGTACCAGGATAGACCTTCATGAATAGAAACTTAATTAGGGAGTCTTTTATGATTTGATTCAGCTGTGGGGAACACCTCTAATAGATCTTTTTGCCTCCATTCACAATGAGCAGCTGGCAAAGTTCTGCTCCAGGAGTCCATGTAAGCAGGCCTAGAAAACAGATGTGTTCTAATTTCCTTGGGCAGGAACCTTCCCGTATGCCTTTCCTCCCCTTCTCCTGATATCTAATGTCATTCTAAAGATTCAGAAGGCCTTTCCAAAGACTGTTGTGGTGACTCCCTTCTGGCCTATGCAGTGGTGGTTCTTTGTCCTTTTGGAAATGGCCAGGGGCAATTACTGTATGCTTCCTCACAGACTGGACCTACTCGAACCTGAAACAACAGTAACCATCTGTCTAGATGTTATGGTTTAATACCTTTTAGTCACTTGCTTTCTGGGGATGTGCAGCAGGTATAAAGGGAGGAAAGGAAACTTGCTCCTATGGAATTGTATTTTAGTAAATGAAAAAGGTTTTCTAGTTGGTGCTAGATCAAGAACCTAGACCATTGTAACACTACTGTTACTATGATTCTACAATATTTGTGTGAGTTATTATCCTCTGGGCTTTCTTGCTCCTCTGTCAAGGTTCATTTGTTGGCGATTACAGCATGTCTTTTCATTGATCCATCTAGAAAACAGGTGGCTTATTCTTGGGATTATAATTTTGTTTTGGAAAAATTAACTCTTGCTCCATTTGAATCAGCTTATCAGGCTGAATTGAAGTTCATAACATCATAAATAGTTACAATGATTGCCCTAACATCAGCAAGAAGAGTGTCTAAGTTGCAAGCTGTCATGGTGGACAACCTTATTTCATTTTCAAGAAGGACAGGCTTTCTCTGATAACTAATCTTTCATTTATATCTAAAGTAGTATTCAAATTTACTTTGAGCGAAGCTATTTATCTTCCTGTTTTCTTTCCAGAACCTAAAAATGAGGGAGAAAGGATTCTGCATACTATGGATGTCCACAGACAACTTAGATTCTATCCTGACAGAACCAAAACCTTCAGAAATTTGGGCCAGCTGTTCTTTTTTATGACAGTAAGAAAAAACGACAATCTGTGTCAAAGCAGACTATTTCCAAATGGTTATCTCATGCTATCACATTTTGTTACACCCAATATAAGTCAGTCAGTTCCAGTCAAGGTACATTCTACTAGGGCCATGGCTTCATCAGTGGCTTTTTGGAAATGGATAGACACTAGAAGTTTTCTGGGGGCAGCTACTTGATCATCTGTGCATATTTTCACAAAGCACTACAAACTAAATTCCTTTTCCTGGTCAAGAACAAGCTTTGCTAGGGCAGTTCTCCAGGAGCTCCTGGACCCTCATCCTTTCTCTTCCCACATCTTGTAAGCTGTAGTGATCTACCCATAGAACTAAGGCTACTACAGCATTGATCAAATGAGGAACATAGTACAGCTGTGTAAGTAAACTTACTATAACACTAGATATTTAAATGGTCACTGCTGCCATAGCTGTTCCTTCCCTCTACCCCCCATTTTTGTTTAATTTCGTTGCCAGGGTGAGGATATTGTTTTTATTACCTAGCATTATCCTCCTTCAGAGCTCTAGCCTTCCTCTTTCAATTGGCATGAAAGTTCTGAAGAGCTTGGCGCCCAGACCTTTGGATTTCTCCCTGCTCTGCTTGAGCTCCTAATGGTCTGAGTATGTGGAAGGTACCCTTAAATCTTGGAAGCTGGCCAACTGTTATATCCCACGCAGGCTATAACCCATATAAGGAAGGATACTGCATCAGTGTAAACCACAGGTGAAGTACATTTAGTTCATTATTCATCCTAGCAGCAAAAAAGTAAGAGACGTTTAATACCTTGGATCTAGCAACTGACAAACGTACTTGAGAATGCTTGACATTAAATGCAGTCTAATTAGAAAATTAAAAAAATGAAAAATACTTAAAAATATGTAAATTTCATGCCCTTTGTAACTGCTCTTCCTTGATTGTTACCTGTGTAGAGATAGTTGCAATTCATCGTGTTCGTCATAATGCTATCTGCTTTTAACATCTTTCAACTGCAACAGCCAATGCTATATTAATGCAACTGTTATTTGACACATATTCATTTTTGTAACCCCTAGGAATCTTTCTGAGCCATTGATGACTTACAAACTCCATGGAGATCTTATCCTAGCTGCAAGTAAGAAAGCCATTTTTCCTTATTGTATTTAGAAATATTTTCTATTCATAAGGAATTGAGTTGCTAGAGATCGCACACTGATGGACACATTGCAGTCGTTTGTCTACTAGGTATTAACTCCATTTGTGTCTTTTGGCTTTTCCCGGTTAGGGATCGCCACAGCGGAACTCCGGTCTGCTAATGATTGGCAGTAGATTTTTACGTACTGGCTTGCCGGGCCTAATGCACAACCTTCAACGAAGGAATGCCCATTCACGTATGTCGCTACACAGAAGACGCTCTAACTGAGAATCAAACGGGCAACGTCTAACTGTGAGGCGACAACACTACCGCAGCACCACCACCGCAGTATTAACTCCATTATTGTTCTTTAAATAACCGTTGTACTTTGCTATAAATCTATATAATATACATTTATTTATGTATTGACATTTGTTTACCAGGAAAGTCTGAATGGGTAAGAGCCAATTTTCAGCAGATGAGCGGGGAGAATCTCCCATAATATCATCTGTATTGTATTAGATATATCCCTGTAAATTAATAAATAAGTAAGTTACATTCTGAAAGAGAAGAGAAATTTCCCTGACCTATGTGCTTTGATAAGCATTGTGGTAAAATGTTATTTAAATGTAGATTCCTCTTTTTTTCTGAACAAATGACCTATTTAGTTTTGGACGAGTTTGGGGTTAGGTGTGTATAATGCAGAAATAGTGAAGTGATGACATGGCTAACACTGCTGCAGTTGTTTGTGATCCCTTCTGCTTTTTTAATTTAATGCAGAAATATTTAAATTTGTTACCTGAGCACATGTGCCCCACATGACTAATACTTTGCCATGCTTGTATTCCTCCAAAAGGTGCTTGTGTATCATTGCTCCTGATAAATGTTTTACTCTAAGGAGTGATTATGTCTGCTTTAGTGCTCTTGACTTTCCCATCCCCACATTGTTCGAAAATGCTTTTGCATACTTTAGTGCTCCTGCCTAACACATTGCCATACGCACATTGCTGTAAGGGCTGTTAGTGTATGCTCTAGACTGATGCTTTGCTACTTTCTCCATTGTTCCCTACAGGCACCAGATCCTGCCTTCTGACAGACAGCATTGCTGTTTCTCGTCCTCTGTGTCATTTTTGATTGTCTTCCACTACATATTAAAAAGGTTGCCAGTGGTCCAGTTAGGAAATTGTTTTAAGTACTCTCATTTAGCTGAAAGCCTTTCATTAGCATGTACCGCTTGCAAAACATTTGACTACAGTGTATTTATTTATATCTTCTTTACACGTAAGCTGCACCATGGTACAATGCAGTGAAGTGAGTTACACAGTAAATATTTATTTCATACTGCTGTGTATGCTTAGATAGGTACTGGTTTTCTCCCTTTTTGTTTTCTCTGGTGATTTAATTCCTGTCATTGACACACACCATTTCCCTTGCTGTCTGAATTGTGCCACTGGTACTTTTATTTACCAGCCTTCAACTTTTCTTCCCACTAAACATAGCTAACAAAGCAATTGTTTATTTACTTCATTTACATTCAGTTGCCAAGCAGTTTAGAAAATTATCCGGTTTGTTCTTTCATTCATGCTATGGTTTCTTTCAAGTTTTCCCTTCCACTGCTGTGATAGTTTCTCAGTGGCAGGCATTTGCACTTTTAATTGTTAATGTATTGCAGTTAATGACATGAGATGATCGCTTTTTATTTACTCTACACATGGCCAGTGGAATCAGTGGAAGAGACATTAGGTCATTTAGCCCAGCCTTAACAAATGTGTCCCAAACACACACATGCACACACGCACACACACACACACACACACACACACACACACACACGCGCGCGCACATAACCTTCCATCAAAAACTCCTAAATATCAAACTAGTAAACATAGATCCACAAAGGATCAAAAAAAGAAAAACACACAATGCTAGTCCCCCAGCACCTCCAAGCTAATTTTTTATAACAGTTCTGAGATTGTACTACAGTGAGGAAAGGGTATATTCCCTGATCTCCACAGTACCACAGTCGTGTACTGATAAAGGTGGTACATTTCAATCAGTTGTAAAAACTCTGTCACAGACTCTTCAACAAAAGGTTCTGTTCCCAAACATACATGCACCTATATAGGTGTGCATGTTTTTATATATCTATATCTATCTATCTATATAGAGAGAGGGACAGAGTGGGAGAGAGGTATTAGTGCCTCCTGTACCCCCTACTCTGTGTTTTGAGAGACTGTCATTTTGGGACCCCCCTGCTCTGTGTTTTGGGGGACTGTAATTTTGGGGCCTTCTGAGTGAAGGATCTGCACCTGCCCTTAGAGAAAGAGGCTACATCCCCTTGCTCTGAAAAGAAGAGCCAGAAAGTGAAAGGCAGAGATTTTGCCTTTCAAATAGGAGAAGGGTCTGGGCCTTGAGCAAAGACAACAGGTTAGTCTGTTGTGAGAAAAAAAGGCTCTGGATAATCTACAAAAGGGCCTTACAGAAACAGATGCTTGGTGCCAGAGCCATGGGCTCAAGCTCAATGCCAAGAAATGTATAGTTATCCCCTTTGGAAAAAAACATGTATCCATGAATTACCACATAGGTGACAGTACACTAAACACCGAAAGTGGGATAAGAGACTTAGGGACACAAGTGGACAGTGGTCTCACCTGCGATAACCACATCGCCACAACAATTAGGAAGTCCTTCTATGTGGCACACCTCATCACTAAGGGCTTTTCATTCAGAAAAAAGAAGGTCATTGTCCCTCTGTACTCATCCCTCATTAGACCCATTATAGAATACAATGCCCTGTTTGGTATGTACCTCTCAAGACATCTGCAACAACTGGAAAGGCTGCAGAAGTACCTCACTAAAAGAATCACAGGCCTAAATCAGATGCCCTATGCTGACTATCTAAAAAAACTCCAGCTGTACTCTGTCGCATATCGTTTACTCAGAGGCGATCTCTGCTTAACATACAAGACCATGTCAAACCCAGAGCTGTTGGACATGCTACACTTAAAGAAATCCCAATCCCTCAGAGCCACACACTCCAGGGATCTAAACACTGTCATCACAATGAACAAAACATGCTGAAGGGATACGTTCCTGACCCAGACTCCCCAGTCTCTGGAATAGACTGCCCATACATGTCAAGCAGAGCACCTCTTTGGCCCTCTTCAAAAGGAACCTTGACGATTGGATGGGAGATAGGAAATTCACCCTGGGGATCATGTCAGTTGCCCTGCTAGAGAGGGGTCCAGGAAAGTAAATATTGTGGGAAGAAATAGCCAGGGAATTGTTATGGCTAGGCTTGTATAGGCCCTAGTGCCGATAGCCTAGTACCAACCTATGAACCTATGGGATAGTCCGACTGGATACTTGCCCATTTTCAGCAGAGGCCCGGGGAGAAAGGCTCCATACATGCATACAGAAAAACTGTTACATTAAACAAGTTAAAGCACCATTACAGATACAATACATAGGATAAAAGTCATTCATTCTGTCATATGTAAATCTGATTTGTTATAGAGTAACAATTAGGAAGTAATGTAGGGGTGGCCAAAAGACCTCTTTAGCACATGTTTATATTGCCAGAGTTAGTCAGGATTAGAGCAGAGACATAGCCATTGCCTTTTAAAGTACTGTTTTAGATTTTTTTTGAATTGGGTTAGAATGGGTTCTGAAGTAAGCTCAGCAGGAAGTGAGTTCCATATTTTGCCAACAGAGTTGGCATATAGAGAGTCTCCAGATAAGTTGTTGCTTTTGAGGGTTTGGACTAGTAATTTGTTGGATGAGTGAAGTGTCTTGAGGTTGCTGTAAGGGGTGATAATTTTTGTACGTACGGGTGTGTTTTCAGGTTGGTAGAGAATTTTATGTGCTACTATTAGCTGATTGTACAGAAGTTGGATAGGCAATTCTAGCCACCCTAGATTCTCTAGGTTCAGACAGTGGTGCGTTCTGTATGCTGCTCCAGTGGCAAATCTAGCAATATGATTAAAGCAGCTAGAGAGTTTATTAAGGTCAGACTTACTCAAGTTCGTGAAGAGAGGGGATGCATAAAGGAGGGTGGAAAGTAGATGTGTATGGACAGTTACCATCCTAGTTAGTGGAGTGAGGAAATGTTTGATCTTGTAAAGTGAGCCAAGTTTTTTATTAACTTTTTTAATAGCTTGATTAATATGCATATCAGTCTTGAAGTTATTATCAACTGTTACACCTAAGAGTTTGATACAGGGATCTGGGACAATGACAGTGCCATTGTTAGATTTTATAGTAAAAACTGGAGCAGAGGCTTTACGAGTGGGGGAGATAAGCATTAGCTTTGTTTTGTTTGGATTTAATAGGAGACATCGATTACAGTGCCAATTTTTGACAGTATTAAAAACATTTTGGGATAGAGTCTGCAGACTTAAAGAAGAGGTGGCAGAGCAAGTGGCTGTTGGGATGACTATGTACAGGTCATTAATAAAGATAGAAAATAATAGGGGTCCTAATATAGAGCCCTGAGAGACCGCAAGGGTGATAGGTAAAAGGGAAGATAGCTTGTTCTGCCATAGTACATCCTGTTGTCTACCACTCAGATAAGATTTGAACCCTTGGATAGCCTGGACATCTAGGGGAATAGTTAAGTGTGTGTATGAGTAGTTGATGGTTGACCATGTCAAAGGCTTTGGAGAGACCAAGAAAGAGGGCAGAAGAAAGCTTATTGTCGTTTCAGTTTTGATTAGTAACATTGGAGAAGGAGAGGAGGGCCATGGTTATACCGTGGAACAATCTGAAACCATGCTGCGAGTTATCCAGGAGATAATGCTGAATGAGATGGCTCAGGAGTTGTTTATGGATGCACTAATTTTAGCCAGAGGTGACAGTATAGCTATAGGTCTGTAATTTGACAGTTCAGTGAAACTGCCCCCTTTGTGGAGTGGAATAACATGGGATGTCTTCCAGATGGAGGGGATAGTGGCTTCTGATATATTTCTAATGATCAGGATAGAGATTGTGTATGCTATGGCGTCCACAGCTTTTTGTAGATACTCAGATGGGAGGAGATCTGCTGCAAAGGTGGTAGATTTTAGTTTCTTGATTAGGGCACGGATAAGTGATGTGGAAACTGGTTTAAAGTTAAAGGGGAGTTGAGAACTAGGTGCAACAACGTTAGGGCTTGAACAACTGGGAGATAGTTGGTTAGCTAGTGACTGGATAGTTTCTGTGAAGAAACTATTAAAGGAATTGGCAATGTCTTCCGAAGTTTTTTGGATGGTAGCTGAGGGGGTAGGAGTTGTGCATTGCCCTGGGTGAATACGTTTATTTATGCCTGCCCAAAACTTTTGCGGATTGTTTTGATGCTTCTGTTGTAAATGGCAGTAAAAGTTTTTTTTTATCTAGGGTGGTAGATTTTTTAGTGTTGTTCCTTAGTTGTCTAAATCTAAGTTGATCTAAGGGGGATTTTGTGGTGCTCCAAGTGGTCCAAGCTTTGTTTCTAAGTAAGATCATTTGTCTGGTTTCTTTTGAAAGCCATGGAGCAACTTTTGCTTTAGTTCTTATAGAATGTGCAGGTGCATGGGTATCAAGGATGGTGCATGGGTATCAAGGATGGCTAGGAATTTGGTGTTGAAATATAATACAGCTTCTTCAAGTGGGAGATGTTTTAGGACTCCCCAATTACATGCTTTGAGTTAATTTTGGAAATTAGTGGGGTTAAAGTTTTTTTGTTTCTAATTGTTTTGTAAGTAGGTTGGTGGGGGATGTTAGTCTTATGCCTGATTATATAGGTAAGAAAATGGTCACTTATGTCTTCAGGTCGGGTACTGGCCCTATACATGTGGGGATGGCTATTAATGAGTATCCAATCTAGGATACTATCTTTGTTATTAGGTTTATTGACCCTAGTAGGGGAGGATATGATCCGAGTAAATCGATATAGATTTACATGGTTGGTCGGACATTCTGAGGAACAAATATATTATATACAGAGTGAAAGACAAAATGAAATATATACATATATACAAGTGGATATCATAGTTGCATTGAAGGAATAAAAGCAGTAACAGATAAATTATAATGTAAGAGTGTTCAGTCTCGCGGTTTGTTCTTACACACGGGTTCGGAGCCGATCCTCGGCTCCGAGTCGGCCGAATTGCAAAGCTCTGAATCTCAGAGAAGCTCGAGACCAGCCCATATCCCACAACCCTCCCTGCCATTTCTCAGATCTAGTTTGCCGCTGCAACAGATCGGATCGAGGAGAGCTCAGACCAGATAGAAACTTGAGTTTTTGTTGATTTCTTCAGATAAGAATTCAAATTTTTTCTTGTTGATACTTCATTATAGTTACTAGTTACTGTAGAAGTGCTGTGTGTGTGTGATATATATATATTTACCCATTTTTCTTATTCAGGCACCTTTGTGGCCTAACCTTTTTTTCTTGGGTGTGGTATTTTTTGTGAGAGTTTTATATTATAACTGTTTAGTATACATATATTGCTAGGATAGTAATTTTTTTTTTTTTACCTATTATTGTAGTGATCTTCATTGTTACTGTGCAATGTCAGAAAAAGCCAAATCTGGTTTTAAAAGATGTCAGTGTGGGCAGAAAATGTCCATTACTGACAATCATGCTTCCTGTGTCTACTGTCTTGGCCCTCTCCATCTCCAAGAGGATTGCTCTATTTGTCATTCCTTTAGCGGGAGGGTCATGACAGATAGACGCAGGAAGCTTATTGACAGAGGATTGTTGAAGCCGGCCTTTCAAGAGGCTTTGGACAAGTCTGATCAGGCTTCTAAATCCTCGAAGGGGTCGAAGATGTCGGAGCCCATGTCATCGGCTCCGAGTTCATCTTCTCGGGTTCGTTCGCCAGTTCCACAGATCTCGGGGCCGAGCGTCGAACATTTATCTTTTACTGAGCCCCAGATCTTGGAACCGGTGTCGGAACTGCCACCACCGTCCATTCTTCGGTCGGTGCCATCTTCGGCTCCTTTGACCCGTTCTTCCAGACCGTTGTCTGACACAGATGTGGATTGTGTCGTGCAGAAACTCATGGAAAACACGGCCCTTTCCAAGTTAATTGCAGTTTCCTCCCAGTTGGTGTCGAAACTAGAAGGCCTCCCCATATCTCCAACGGGTCCTCCTTCGAGACCCATCCAGATCTCGGAGCCGGGAGAAGAGGACCTGATGATAGTGGAGCCCTCGGTGCTGAAGCCGTCCATTGCACGATCGACACCTTTGACTTCGACTCCTTCGGAACCGTTAGGGGAGTTGCGGAGCCGACGGTCTTTGCTCGGTTCCGGAACTGAGAGTCGTACCGACCTGTCGGTGCCAACTCTCCCTCTCGGGGCCTCGGCACAGACTGGTTTGGCTCCGTCCTCAGGGTCGGAGCCCACGGCACCTGGTTCTGGGATGCTTCCGTGTTCTTCGGAACTGGGGGAGCCCTTAGCCAGGGGTTCAGGGGCCTTTGACCTTATGAGGAAGGTATTGTCTGCACAGACAACCACATCATCAGGGGAATCTTCTCCTTCCCCAAAAGGGCCACTTTCTGTTTCTGCCCCCACGATCCATCCCAAGCGTCGAGCCCAATTGCCTCAGCCACCCACAGAGGGTTCCCCCTGTTCCTTGGAGGCCTCACCAGAAGCCCCCTCTGATGAGGTCCCAAGGAAACGGTTGTGCAAGAGGAGGCACATAGATTCCCCACAGGAATCTCTAATGTCTGACACCGACTTGGATGAGGCAGAGGGGTCCCCCAAATCACCCTCGGAGGATGTGTCATTTGCAGACATCCTGGAGATCTTGAAACAGAGGGGTGATTGGCAGTCCCTAGCCCCCTCTGAGGATGAGTCGGTGCTGCTGAAAGCTTTTGGGGCTCAACCTTCTACATCCTGGGTGACCCCGCCCTTCGATGAATTAATGGATTTGATTGCTCAAAGGGCGTGGGAGACACCTGACACAGTGGAGCCAGTACCTAGGAAACCAAACAAGTTCATCACTGCCCCCCAAGATAAATCTTATCTCACCAAGGGAGTCCCTATCGATGCTATGGTGGTGGCGGCAGCCACGAAAAAGGAGATGTCTGAGTCTTCCTCATCTGTTCATCCTCCTAATAAGGATTCTAGGACTATGGACTATGGACAGATATGGGAAGCACATTTTTAGTTCAGCGACTTTTTCCATGCGTTCGCTAAACTACCTGACCCATTTCACACGATTGCAGAGGGATCTCATCAAGGAGCTGACAGATACCCTCCAGGGTAACACAGATGCTGCTGTTTCAGATAAGGTAACAGCACAACTTAACACCCTCACATCCATAGTAAACTCATCCATGAGGCTCATCTCGTATGCAGCCGAGGGATCGAGTAGAGCTGCAGCTTTAGCGATTGCTCTTCGAAGACAATCATGGATGCGGCTGTGCTCCTTTGCGGAAGCCTTCAAGTCTTCCTTTGCTAATGCCCCTTTTGATGGTGCTACACTTTTCGGGCCCAAAGTTAAGGAGACTCTCACTCGGTGCGAGCAAGAGGGAAAGACCCTGTCTGCTGTCGGGGTCCATTTTTCCGCTCCTACTAGACCATACCCCAAAGGGCAACGAGGCGGAAAAATGTGGTTCCGTAAAAATCGGTGATCTTTCCAGACCACACAGAGTGATACCCCCTCCAGAGGCAGAGGAGGGGGTAGAAATGGAAGACGCTGCCCCGGCGGCAGAGGGGGTCCGCATAACCAAGGCGACAGGGATTCCGTCCCTGGGAAGCCTTTCCAGCACTCCTGAACGGAGGCCTGGCTGAACTGCTCTGGAGGCAGTCGGGGGTCGCTTAGCTTTATACCCACTGGCCTGGCTAAACATTACTTCAGATTCTTGGGTAAAAAGCATTATAACCAGAGGATACAAAATCCCCTTCTTTTCAACACCACTTCTACAAAGAAAATTTCCAGATGCGCCACCCCGTCTGAGAAAACTAGCAGCTGTAGAAATTTCAAAGTGCTCGAAAACAGAGTCATCCAACCAGTCCCGGCGGACCAAAGAGGATTCGGAAATTACTCAAGGTTCTTTTTAGTTCTATAAAAGACAGGGGACTGGAGACCGATGTTAGATCTCAGCCATCTCAACAACTTCGTGAAGAAGGAAAAGTTCCGGATGGTCACGCTTCAATCGATCCTTCCATTCTTACAGAAGGACAATTGGATGTGCTCTATAGATCTCAAAGACGCGTACTACCACATCAAAATGGCCAGACCGTCCAGAGATCACCTGTGCTTCCGGCTGGGGGCCAGTCACTTTCAATTTCGAGCTCTGCCCTTTGGACTCACCTCAGCCCCCAGGGTGTTCACTAAGTGCATGGCAGTAGTTGCGGTTCACTTGAGACGACAAGGATTCTGGGTGTTTCCCTATCTGGATGACTGGCTCCTCACCGCCACCACCGAGCGTCGACTATTGCAAGCCAGAGACTACACAATCGGCCTTTGTTCCCATTAGGGATATCCATAAACTTTGAAAAGTCTTGTTTATCGCCCTCACAGTGTATTTCCTTCATTGGAGCAGATCTAAATACACGATCGACACTACTAAAACTCCCCCCAGTAAGAGCTTCAACTCTCAAACAGCAGGTCCTACTTCTTCTAGTCAGCAAGAAAGCCCTGGCCAAACTGGTGTTAAAAGTGTTGGGACTGATGTCAGCCGCATTAATTGCAGTCCCTATGGGAAGGTTACACATGAGGATTCTTCAATGGCTACTTTTTGCGCAGTGGTCGTTCCAACACCTACCCCTAACGCACGAGGTCAGGATAACAGAATCTTGCAAACGGGACCTCTCATGGTGGGTGTGCGACCAGAACCTCACTGTGGGTCGTCCGTTCATTCTACCCATCCCAACAGCTACAATAACCACGGACACTTCCCTGATAGGGTGGGGGGGCTTTTTCAGGGAAGAACAGTCCAAGGAGAATGGTCCAGCATGGAGTACACTCTACATATAAATGTTCTGGAGTTGAGGGCGGTGTTCCTAGCGTTGCAACACTTCCAACCCCTCTTACCTCTAGGGACAGTAGCAGTTCAGACAGACAACATGTCTGTAGTCTGGTACATAAACAAGCAAGGGGGAACCAGGTCTTACCCGTTATGCAGAGAGGCCATGAGAATTTGGCAATGGGCAGAGTCCGCGGGTCGCTTTCTGATAGCAACGCACATCTTGGGGTCATCCAACGTCATTGCGGACAGGTTGAGCAGAGCCATCCTGTTACCTCACGAGTGGTCCCTGAATTCACAGACGGTGGAAAAGATCTTCCGCAAGTAGGGCCAGCCTTGCTGCGATCTGTTTGCTTCCCCATTGAATGCAAAATGCAGAAGCAACTTTGCCCTTCTACCCCCTCCGGGGGATGTCCCCAGGGACTCACTGATACACGATTGGCCCCCGGGTCTCCTATATGCATTCCCACCGACTCCATTGATTCCCAGATTTCTACAGAAAGCCAGGAGCCTGAAAAGGACTATAATACTCATAGCCCCGTTCTGGCCTCGTCAAATATGGTTTCCCTTTCTTCGAGCTCATCAAATAGAGGAACCATGGATTCTGGACCCAGTGCCAGACCTGCTGACACACTCGTCGGGAGTTTCTCACCTGTCTCTACAGTCCCTCAAACTAGCAGCTTGGCTGCTCCGCTTCCCTGCCTAGCCAGGTCTCATCTTCTCCCTCCGTCAGTTCAACGCATCCTAGTTGCTTCTCATAAAGCCTGTACTACTAAGCTCTATACGAGTAAGTGGAAACGCTTTGTATATTGGGCATCTAGTCAAAACTTAGATCCCTTGGTAGCTCCTTTACATAAAATTTTAGAATTCTTATCCATCCTTTTTCACGAAGGAGCTTCTACTTCCACTCTTAAGAGTACAGTTGGCGGCCATATCAAACTTCCATATTGGTGAAGGAGGTTCTTCCATTATGTCTCACAGGCTTTGCAAAGCCTTTTTGAAAGGAACCTTCCATCTTAGACCGCCTGTCAGAAAACCTTTCTTTCCATGGAGCCTGAATTTGCTACTGTCGCAACTCATGTTGCCACCTTTTGAACCTGCTCCGTCATGCCTCCTAAAGTTCTTGTCGTGGAAGACGCTGTTTCTCGTCACCGTGACCTCAGCTTGTAGAGTCTCAGAGCTGCAGGCATTATCGGTTAGACCACCTTACCTGATATTCCACCCAGACAGGGTTTCTTTATGTACAAATCCATCTTTCCTTCCAAAAATATGTTCAGTTACGAATATTAACCAGTCTATAGAGCTCCCTACTTTCTTCAAAATCCATACTAACAAACTGGAGTATATGTTGCACAAGTTGGATGTCCACAGGCAGCTAAGATTTTATTTAGACAGGACCAAAGCTTTCAGAAAAACGGATCAACTCTTCGTCGCTTTTGCAGACAATAAAAAGGGCATAGCAATTACTAAACGTACACTATCTAAATGGCTTGCTGACTGTATAACATTTGTATACTCCAAATCAAACCAATCCTTACCAAACAAACCTAAGGCCCATTCTACCAGACCCGTTTCTACCTCATTAGCTCATGCGGCTCTCTTGCCTTTGGACACTATTTGTGCAGCAGCCACGTGGTCTAAACCACATACTTTCATCACTCATTATAGAGTGGACAAGGTCTCCAAGGATAGGACATCATTTGGTTCCACTGTGCTTAGGAACGTTCTTCCATAAGTCACTCGGGGTCACGGAGCTAGGGATGCTACCCGTGTGTAAGAACAAATGGCGAGATTGAACTCTCTTACATAAAGAAGTTATGTCCTTACCATAACGTTCCATGTAGAGTGTTCATCTCGCCTTTGTTCTTACATTCCCTCCCTTCCCACCCCATGTGTTTGGAAGAACTGGTAGGATTAGAGTCTGATCGATGTGTCTTTACTCTTTGTGGACTATATGGTCCCGTGTGTCATGGGATATATGCTTAGACCATTAGTTATTGCTATGGTGAGAGAGTGTCTCTGAATGGCTGAAGAGAGTGTATGCTTCTAGCACCGCTGGTGTTGGATCCTTTCGTCTCGTTTGCTTGCAAACTAGATCTGAGTAATGGCAGGGAGGATTGTGGGATATGGGCTGGTCTCGAGCTTCTCTGAGATTCAGAGCTTTGCAATTCGGCCGACTCGGAGCCGAGGATCGGCTCCAAACCCGTGTGTAAGAACAAAGGCGAGATGAACACTCTACATGGAACGTTATGGTAAGGACATAACTTCTTTTTATATGCAGAGTAAGTGAAAAAGCACAATATATACATTGATTATATATAGAGTGGAAATCAGAGATGGCATGCTGAAAGAATCACAATCAAATAGAGTCAGAGCACAGTATGTTGACTGATGAAGGGAATGAGGAGATTTAAGTTACCTGACCAGGAGATAGCAGTTCCATTTTCCTAGAGTCTTGGAATGCACTTTTATTTGTGAATGGGAAATGTGGTAAGAGGAGTGAACTTTAAGAAAAGAAGGGCGTGATTCAGACAGTTTGGGACCAAGGACTGAAAAAGCATAGTCTCTGCAGCGAAGCCTAGTTGGGGTTTGGGGGAAAGGGCATGATTAGTCAGCATGTCTGAGCTTATATGTTGGTGCATTTGTGAATAGTCTGGTAGCTAGCGGAGGGAAGGTATCATTCTTGATAAGTTTAAATAGCTGAGAGGCATGTAGAAAGTCAGCACATTGTTTCACATGTAGCCAGTTAGCTTTTCCACTAGTATTGTAGTGGTGGTCATTTCTCGGGAAGAGAGGTATGAATCTGTAAATGTCATTTGAAATGGACTGAATGGTAGACACATTTCTTTTAGAAGCTGTTGCAATTAGTGGGAGACAGTATGCTAGCTGAGCCAAGCCAGTAAGATACGTTTATTAGTGGCATTTCTGCAGTGTCAGTATAGAAAAGTGGAGATTCTTTTTTCTCTGTGTGTGTGTGTCTGTGTGTATGTAGTCCCAACTACAGTCAACACATCAAGGAACTGGAGCACAAATGCCAAAAGAATGCAAGCCTGATTAATGTAGTGTAGTAAGAAAAGTAAAACATTGTATTGTGATGTGACGGAACAGCTTGGTAATATTTTTGAATTAATGTTTAAGTATGAAAATCTAGAAACTGTAAATAAAGTCCAAATAAATCTTTTAAAGAATTAATCAGTAAATTAAAACAATGCCTTCTAGCCCTTGTTTCCCATGTTAAGCACACAGAAGTAATACTGCTATGACAAACTTGAAAAAGAGAAGTAGTTATCCTAACAGAAAGAAGGGACTCATATTAACCTTTTGAAGCTGAGGGAGGTGACCATTATAGAGAATACGTGAAACAGGCATCTAGAAACCATGGAAACAGCTGAACATTGTTTCAAGGAAGCAGTAACACATGAAACCAGTTACAAACCACAAAGCTACAAAGATACACCAAAGTTCAATTGGGCATGTATAGAATCCATCAGAGATGCTTCATGCTGAATGAAGACTCAACCAGCAGAGGCATCATCTATATCTGATGTAAAAGAAACCTCAACAAGATGACTAGGACTAGTTCCAGTATCATACCCCTGGAAAGATCTAACACCCTGATCTGGCTTTGTAGGAGAAATAGCATTATTTTGTTCTCCTTAACACAACCAGCAGGTGCTTTGTGGGGCACTAACATCAACAGCCATTGACTTGGAATGACAACAGTGCAAAATCATAACTTGAGACTTGCACCCTACATGCAACTATGAAGCACTAAGAGTATACCTTATTACTATGACTTGTGAATTATGTAGCCTGTCTGAAAAATCAAGTGTGCACAGCAAGTCATTGATGAGCAGTGGGGCATGTACACACCTTATATCACTGATGCACTTCTGAGAAACCAGCAATTAATAGACACCAGTAGAATCCAGCCATACTAACATATAGACTGTTCAAATGACTTTTACATCCAATCTACTATGTTTGATGCATGATAAGGCACAGAGGAAGTACATATCATAGTAAAGGATACTGCAACCAGGGCTGGTGTTAGCATTTTGGGGGCCCCAGCAAATGTCAAGTTGGGGGGGGGGGGCTTGGACACTTCCAGTCTAAGTATCACCCTGTTACTGCCACTACTCCTAATCAACCTTTTAGATCATGCTGTAGTGTTTTAGAGATAATATACACAGAGTGAACTATAGTTACAGTGCTGAGAGGCCTGTATATCACACTATGTTGGCCCATCTCACAGAAGGACATTCACAGTTACTAACATTTAGTTGTAGCAGTAATACATTACAGCAACTCTGTAAACGGGGTAGGACTTGGGTGAAATGTTGCCCTAAGCACTGCCCCCCCCCACACACACACACACATCCCATGGGCTCCAGTACTCCCATCTGCTGCCCTCCCCATCTCTACACATTACTTTTTCCTCCCTTTCCTCACATTTTGCCTTACTCTTCAGCTTTTTCAAGAATCCATGATTTTCAAAATGCTCTGAAATGCATTTTATTTTATTTGTTCTTTTTATACAACCTTTTCCTCCAAATAGAAACTATGATTAAGGAAGGAAATTCAGTGTTGCTGTTCATCTTTAGTTTTCCTTGCATTTTAGAGCATTTTCCCAACCTTTTAATCCAATGGTGGCCTGAAAAAATCATAAGACAAAAAAGAATTTCAATCTTACTTTTTTCTTTCAAGAAAGACATAAGCTGTGCCCAAGGGTTAATGTTCAAAGCTGACAAAATAGTTGCTCACAATAAACTAACAACACAGTTGTAAGGACACACAAATCCTTTCTGGAAATACTGCCTGCTTCCCTTACCCCTCCCCCCCAAAGAAAAGGACAGTCACTGCCTGTGCATCCCTCTGATGTTAGATTTGGATGAAAGGAGAAGTTCAGATGGCCATGGTCATCTATTTTTTGACTGCTTTCATATGTATACATAGCATACCTTCTCACTCCTCACTCCTTCCATTCCAAAAACAATCACCACTTTATGTGCCTGGTGGGAGTTTGTGACAAAAGTAGAAAAAAATATAACTACAGTAATGAATTCCACTTTGTTGCTAATATACAGTACACTGCCCCCACACATGCTGTAGTAACTTTTTTGTACACCTCCGAGGTGTGTGAGAAAAGTAAAAGAAACAATGACCTGATCTCCAGCAGAAGCTATAATGATATCTTCTGCATACCTCTAAGGTTTGACTGTGATGAGAATTAAAGAAGTAATGAACACACAATCACCAACCCCCTCCCAACCTTCAGCAACCGTATAGACACACATCTATGTAGGGCTGGTTTTGGAATGGGTGCGGTTGAGGGTAGAGGCTATTACTAAGTCCACATCCAAATCCACTTATACACCCTGGCATGTGGTGGCCATTAGACTCCTAGAAGCTCTTAGGTGTCTGAATTTTCTCTGATGTATTTTATGCTTTATTTTTGAAGTGTAATTACTTGGGAACTGCATTTTTAACTGCTACGCACAGAAGAGTTATGTAAGTGCCTGTGTGTGCCTAGATAAAACTCAGTAATATTTTTTTAAGCACACACACTCACTCACACACAACCATAGCTTTGCGATTATTTCTGCAAACAGCAGTATACAGTGCAACACTTGAACTACCCCAACATATGAGTGACTGTTGTTTAACAGTTATCAAACAACAGCAGGGGTAAGGCAGTTTTATTTACCTTATTGAAGAGTACTTATCACTGTCCCTGATTTCACAGAATATACCTGATTTTGCCTCATATGTCTTACTCTGCCCCTGATAAATAATTCAGGATTATAGTCAATAAATTCAGACACTAGAGTTTTAGACAACTTCTTGTCCAAAAAATTCATGTTGATACAAAATGTGTTTTTCTATTAGCTTTTTAAGTGAATTAGAGTAATATTTAAAAAGTGTTCCTGATTTTGAGCCTTTATTCAGATATAATGTGTGGTTTGCCCAGAATTCTTGAGCAAAGACTTTGAGAGTTGCAGTATCTGGTGTTCTGCCAGTATTTATAAGATTCCATGAAAGAAGAAAAAAAGTCCCTGAAGACAGGAAAGCAACAGCTTTTCTTAAAATCCAAAGTAAACAATGAGATAGGTTACTCTAGGCTGCTCATCTCTAGCACTTACCTTGCTCATGTTCATTCACTGATTTATAAGCTTTATCCTAACAGGATCATACCACAACCCTGTTTTGGATAAAAAGCATAATCAGAAAATTAATAATGTATTTTTTTCCTCCTCATTTTCCCCCAACCAGCAGCAGCTTTTGTGGGGCCACCTCACAATCAATGATGAAGGGGCCACTGCAGCCATGGGTACTGCAGGAGCATAAAGCTGGGGCTATGATGTTAGTTTTAGTAAAGGGACTGTCCACCAGCAAGATTTAACTAAATCAAGGGTACTCTGTTGGTGGTAAAACATTTAATGAAATTGTGAAGTCTTTTACTTGACAAAACACTGTTACTATAAGCAGAGATCTCTCTGAATTTTTAAGGAGATAAAAATAAATGTTATTATTACTCACATGGTTTATTACAAGACTTCTGTTCTAGCTTTTGTTGGTTTGATAAGCATGTTATAAATGATCAAAATAAGATAACTTGCTGTCGCTGGGGGCCCCAGCAGCCACTGGGTTCGCTTGCCTAAAGCCGGTTATGAGTGCATTATTTTTGCAGTGTGCTGAAGTCCTTCCTACAAAGCTTGTGCAGGGATATTACCCACTGTCAGTCATCTGCAAACAAGCTGCAAATGGTACTAAAGCAGAAGTACAATTAAGAAATGATTTGCCTAACGGTTCACCCTGAACTACAGCTGAAGAAATTTCCATAATAATAATAGCATCGGGGTGAACAACATGTAGGGTTGCCACCTTTTCAAATGGCCAAAGTGGGACATTTTCACGACACACATCAGATTTTACAGGCCGACACACACCCACGGTCAGTACAAAGGATAGAACTTTACTTTTTTGCCTAAATAAAAGCTTATTCTTGTAGCAGTTTAGTTGATTTAGGTATTTTAGATACAGAAATAACTATTTTATGCAACTATTACATAAAATATGGGATATAATTATGTCCTACAATCTCAGGACATTTGCCATTTTTAATATTTTTTGTCAGGACACAACTGCCCAAAGAGGGACTGTCCCTCGCAAAGTGGGACAGGTGGTAACCCTAACAACATGTGAATAGAAATGCCTTCCTGTCAAAGAAAGGAACAATGACTGCTAACAAGATGTGCCTCAAAGAGCCGTGCTGTATCTCTCAATTGTTTTACAAACTGGTCTTCTTATTGTCTATTACCCTGTACTAAGCATAATGGGAGAGTACAATCTGCTGTAAGGTAATGCAGAAATAGGGTCCGACACCCAAAAGAAAACAGTGAAGTCGTAGGAATACATACTCCTACAATGTAAGACGTATTCCCATTGCCAAACAATCACCAGAAAATCAAACCTGCTACTCATGGACCCTCATACCTCTCCACCTCTTAGAGCAAGAAATCTGGACAGCGCCATAAATAAAATTGGGACAATTTTGAAGTATTGCTCTTACAAACTTAAAAAGTTGATAGAATAAACAGGTTTTGCATTAGCATGAAATTTCTTTTTTTTTTTTTACTTAAAACATTAGCATTACATTTCTGAATGGTATGAAGTCTGAAACTCAAATGTCTGTCATTATTTTCTAACTTCATTCATTAATGATTTGCCAATAATTTGCCAGAAAGCCACAATTTTATTAAAAAATGGGCCAAAAATGTAGGGCAAAAATATGGGCATTCTGCGAAAATCTGTAAAGTTGAGAGCTATGTTGACCCTACTCTGGAATTCTAATATGTAAAAAGAAAAAGAAAAAAACAAAAACGACAACTTACTTTTCCTGGATACTGTAGCCAGTCAAGTCACCTGCTTCACTGTAGCAGACTGATTGAGTGCAACTTGCCAACAAATAATAAAAAAAAAAAAAAAACAGAAAAAAAGTTTTCAGTCGTGCGGTGCCATCACACAGCCATGCAGATGTGCACCACGAGTTGCCGAGGACCAAACGGAGAAACCCGTGGCTGCTGCATGGGGACCCTCATTAGGGGGTGAGATAAACGGGGACTCCCTCTGGCCACTGGTGCCTAACGCCGGCTATGATTGAAACAGTGTCATATCTATGTAAATGTTAGCCTGTGAATAACTTTTGGTAATGGTAATGAAAGTTTAGTAACACTAGTGTTCAGTGCAATGCCTACCTGCAACATACAGTAGCAGCTATAGATTGTTTATGTTACATATCTTTTGATGTACAATTGTATCTGAGAAGTAACAGCCCACAGCAGTAGGACTGTCACCACTTCACTGTTGTGTCTGCCCTAGTCTGTTTTAAGTCAATGTCATATACATCTGACTCTTCTTGTGACTTGGCAGTAGTAGTACTACTAGATGAATAGTTGCATTCATGATCTGGTCTTTGCTGATCTGCTGCAGAGAGCTATGAACTATCTAAGGACTGCTATCCACATTTCCTACCTATCTCTTTACTTGGTGTTCTCATCTGCCTTGGGTACACCTGCTGGAGACATCTACGCACTAAACCACTGACATGGTATCATTACCACCTGTGCCACTCATGTGCTCTTGCAAACCACCATGTCTGTTGACCTATAGCTCCTAGTAGACCCTTGTGTGGTACATACACCAGCCATATCCTGTACTGACCTGGCCCTACTACTGCACACCTTTCTAAGCACTGAAATACTCCAGTATCCAGCATATCTGTGACCTCCATTGCCATGTTGAGTAGCAATGCCAGTGCTACAGTGCCTCACTGTAACCACAAGTCACCTACCTACTAATATGATATACTGTCTTCTTATGTGAACATGTGTTTTTCAAAGGTGTCAGACTACTAAGATTAGACAAGTCTAGCCCTGTTGAGAATGAAATTCTGCCAGTACCTGTTTGGAGAGGGGACACCCACTAGCCTCTGCAGGAACTTGTGTGGGACACAGTGGGCCATGATGTTAGTGAAGTGTTGGATTAATTGCACAACTCTGCAATTTCAGAACTATGTCAACAATACAATAATAAGTCTTACAGAAGGCACCTCAGAACAACAAGCATTTACATAATCAGAATTTAGAATACCAAAACAAACACATCCAATCCAGTATTCTTTTACATGCATAAAAAACTCACGAGAAATAGACGTCTGTCCCTTTAAACTACACTGTGATTAATGACAGCGGCAACAGCATACACGGAGCACTTTTCGGCTTTCGACTTTTCAGTAAAGTAATGAATGCACTGTTCTATTTAACTTCACTACAACCTTTTTTTTTACATTTTTGCGGGGGACAATCCCTCCTGCACCCCCCCCCCTACACCCTTGACAAATTATATATACCAGGTCTGAGATCGCACTACAGTGGGGAAAAGATTGAGTTTCCCGATCCTCACTGTACTGTGATCTCCATTCAAATGCTTTGTGGCTTAAAAAAAAAAAAGTGGTGTATAATATCAGCAGCTTTTGTTTCATAGGTTCATAGGTAGATACTAGGCTATTGGCCCTAGGGCCTATACAAGCCTAGCCAAAAATGTACCCTGGCTTTCACCACCCATGGAAATTATTTTTCTGTGCCCCTGTCAAGCAGAACCACAGAAGTGATCCCCGGGGTGAATTTCCTATTACCCATCCAATCATCAAAATTTTTCTTGAAGAGTGCTAATGAGGAGCTCTGTTTGACATAGGTAGTCTGTTCCAGAGTATGGGAAGTCTCTGGGACAGGAATCTATCCCTCCAGCATGTTCTGTTTATTGTGGTGACAAGGTTTAGGTCCCTAGAGCGTGTAGCTCTGGGTTTGACATAGCTTTGTATGTTAGGCAGAGATCGCCTCTGAGTAGGCGATATGCGACGGAGTAAAGCTGGAGTTTTTTGAGACTGTCTGCGTAAGGCATCTGTTTGAGGCCAGTAATCCTCTTTGTGAGGTATTTTTGTGGCCTTTCCAGTTGTTGTAGATGTCTTGTGAGGTACATACCAAAAGGGGCATTGTACTCTATAATGGGTCTAATGAGTGATGAGTACAGGGGAACAATGACCTCTTTTTTTCTGGATGAGAAACCTTTTGTGATGAGGTGTGCCACGTAGAAGGATTTCCTGACCACTTTGGCAATGTGATTTTCAGAGGAGAGACTACTGTCCACCTGTGTCCCAAGGTCTCTTATCACACTTTCGGACCGCCTATGTGGTAGTTTATGGGTACAGAATTTTTACCAAAGGGGATGACAATGCACTTTTTGGCATTGAGCTTGAGACCATGTCTTTGACACCAGGCATCTGTCTCAGTGAGGCCCTTTTGTAGGATGTCCACATCATTAGGAGTTTCAATTATGGCTCCTAGTTTGCAGTCATCTGCAAATTTAGTTAGCCAAAGACCTTCTGTGTTAACCTGTACTTCAGAGAAGTAGATACCAAACAGGAGAGGACCCAGGACTGAAACCTGTGGTACTCCACTTGTCACTGGTCTGAAGTCTGATTTAAAGTCTGCTACTTTCACAGTGTGGGTTCTTTCAGTAAGCCAGTTGGCAACCCATCTTGTGACATAGGGATGTATACCTAGTTTAGTGAGTTTATCTATAATTCCAGAGTGGGGGATGGTGTCGAACGCCTTGGTGAGATCTAGATAGGCTGTGTGAACCACCTTACCCTCATCTGTGGCTTTGGTGACTACTTCAAATAAGTCTGTCAGGTTTAGGAGACATGATCTGCCTTTTACAAACCCAAACTGTGTGGGGTCCAGGGTTTGGAGATCTCCAATGTCTTTGTTTATGAGTTCCATGATGATACGTTCCATGGCCTTGCAGACGAGGCTCGTCAGGCTAATGGGGCAGTAGTTCCCGGGGTCTGTTGTGGAGTGGGATAACTGTCACGGTGCACCATTCAATGGGCACAAAGCCTGAGGTGAGGCTATGATTGAACGTGGTACTTAGGTGGGGTGCCAGTTCATTCTGTAGTTCATGTAGAAGGCAGCCTGGGATGTTGTCAGGTCCCATGGATGCTGTGTTCTTGGCTTTGGATAGTGAAGTTTTTACCTGTGCAGCCGTGATTACAGGAACTTTAAATTCTTCTGGTATAAAGATGGGCCCTTTAGGGGGTGAGAGGGGGGGGTAAAGTTAGCACTGAACCTATCTGCTAGGATGTTGGCAATATCAGTTGGTTCTGTATATTAGTCTTCTAAATTCTGATTATGTGAATGCTCACCTTTTTAAGGTTTCAGAGTTGTCATCTTGTAGTTTTCACTTTCGGTCACATGTTAATTCGGTAAACTGATAGGGACCCATATGTATAGCAGCCAGTGTACAGCATTGCATTCTGGTTTACATAGTCTGCCATTTGCAAAAACATAAAACATCTCTACAGATGTTAGCTGTATAACACTTGTCTTGTGAGCTACTTATACTTTCTCAAATCACACATTTCTTTACATACTTACCTATTTCTTTACATACTTACCTATTTACTTACATACTTACCTATTTCTTTACATACTTACCTATTTCTTTACATACTTACCTATTTACTTACATACTTACCTATTTCTTTACATACTTACCTATTTACTTACATACTTACCTATTTCTTTACATACTTACCTATTTACTTACATACTTACCTATTTCTTACCTATTTACTTACATACTTACCTATTTACTTATTTGCCCATAATTAATGGGATAGCCAGACTATTCTTTTCCCTTTTCTTCAGTGGACACCTGGGATGAAAAGCTTCACATGGCATACATGACATCACTGTCAGTTTACACAAGTTGTCAGTAAGATTGTACAATTTAACGCTGACATGTATGTAGTTTAATGGGTAGTCACAATATTATGCAAACTGTATAGTTCATACAACATGCTAAGTTCACACACATATCAAAAGAACATTCAAAATTATTTTACAGTGTAAATATATATTCACATTTAAATTTTTGAACCCATATAGCAAATGAGGCATACAAAGATGTTTATCATATTGATTACTGATGCAGTAGTCTTAGCCTAATGGGTTATATCCTGCTAAGGATATAGCGGCCAACTAGCTTCCAGAGCTTCAGGGAACCTTCCATGCACCCAAACTGCCATGTGGCTCAAGGAGATCTGACTAAAAGACAAGCTTGTGCACCAAGACCCTCAGAGCTTTACTGCCTCAGAAGAGTACAATCCTCTGTGGCATTCAACAATTGATGCTCAGTTTGTACTGTTCCTTTATTGGACAGATGTGTTCCCTTAGGAGAAAATGCTTCCATTTAATAATCTTGTTTATTATTTATATTTTCCTCTTCAGGAAAGTTATTTTAAAGCTTGAGTTTGTGTTTTAACAGACTGTCATGAGACTACACTGTACTTTTAAATAGAAACATTCTTTTTTCCTGTCAGTTTAAACGTTGTTTAAACCAACTGAAAACCATGTTTTCTGTGGAGAAATTACATTTATTTTACTTTGTGGGGCTGGTATAGTGTTTTAAAGTGTTTTTTAGTGTGTTTGTATGTGAAAAAGTAACTTTTAAAGACTTTTTTTATTTTTACTGGAATTTGCTGCTTGTTTTCACTGGAAAAGAGGCACCATTTTCAGCTTGAACATGGAGCAAACTGTCGGTGTCACAGTCAGGCCTTCATCCAGCCACAAACAGAAAAATGTAAGGAAACATCCTTTGCTACCATAGCAGGTTAACAGTTTGCCTCAGCTGCAGGTAGGTAACTCTGCTGTGACCATTTGTTGCACCTCAGACCACACATCTTTTACTCCAAATCCTTCTGGTGTAGCACCTACAGCTACTATTGACTAGAGGTTAGCCATACCCTCTGCAGATGTTGGGATCCCCTCAGTGGGCAAGGGAAAGACCATCTTTATCACTACTGCGGAAAGGGAACAGGAAAGCTTTCTCTGTTTTATCAGAACTTTCTGCCCATTCATAAGGAAGCTGCTTCTGGTACTAATAACAATGTTGCCCCATTTTCACTGTCAAAAAAATCAGAAAATGAACCTTGTATCTGCTCCTCCTCAAATTTCCTTAGATAGGAGTAATTTACTGGGTCTGGCTCAGGCTTTAATTCAGGATATTGATCCTTATTGTAAGTTAGTTTCTGGTAAAAGAAAGAGGGATACTTCCTTTATTGAAGAGATTCAAGATTCTGAATCTGAACAGAAGGATGAAGGTACAGAGGATGTTCTCCTCAGATTTCTGATTCAGGCTCAGAGAAGAGCTCAGTTTCTGATTCTTCTTGTGAGGATTTCTGTTTCTCTAAGACTATTTCTAGAATGCGCCATTGTTTTCAGAGGCAAAATGTTAAGGTTTCTCATTTCATCATGAGCTACTGCGAGCTGTCACATAGAGAATTTCCTGGACCTACACCCTTTCCTCCAGGTCTGTCAACTTTACAGGGTGTGTGTTACTGCCAGCAATTTTTCTGACTACTTGCTTCTCTTAAAAAAAGTCAGATAGAATGTTAACATTTCCTCAGTATTTTAAGATTTTATACAATCTTCCAAAACCTGATTCAGCAGCTATAGCTTTAGTTAATCCTTCTGCTAACATTCAGTTAATTCCACTCTTACGATTTCTGATAAGGATGGGAAGATTATTGATAAGTATAGGAAAAAAGTCTATGCTTATGCAAGTTTGATTTTCAGAATTTTGAATTGTCAGACTCATATGCTAAGGTTTGTCCTGATTAATTGTGGAAGTATGAGGAATATTTTGTCTGCAGTTTCTTGTGAGAAAATCTGCTTTAAATAAGTTAATTTTTTTGTATTGTTCAAGTCACTGCTCGTTGTGTACAGTGTGTGTGTGTGTGTGTGTGTGTGTGTGTGTGTGTGTGTGTGTGTGTGTGTGTGTGTGTGAGAGACTCCGTTGGCACTTCTTCAAGGGCTATGGCCACTGGTACTGTTTGGAGGAGATTTGCATTGTTGAATTCTCTTAACTTTCCAGATGATGTTAAAAATGAGATTTTAAATTCTTCTTTGGATAGATATTTAATTCTTGGCCCTCTACTGTAGAGGTGATCAAAAAGTGTGATAAAGGGGTAAGCCTATACAAAAAATCTGTTAAGATTTTCCTAGTCTCTCTTTTCCAATTTTCTAAACAGTTCTTTAATTCCTCATTCATTTTTTATAAGAAACAAAATAAACAGTCTCAACAAAATGCAGGTAAACAGAAGTTTAAGAAGAATGGCAAGGGGTTTCCAAGAAGAATTCTGGAAACTGTCAAAACCAAGGACAGTCCATTAAGTCAAAACGACTATTTAAGAGACTCCCCACCCCCACCTTGGCAACCTTCTTTTGTCTTCCAGAAAGCCTGAATATTCACTTTTCTCTTTAAAAACAGATAATTTCAGACAAATGGCTTCTGAAGATCATTTATCAAGGTTCCAGATGGCAATGGAAGGAAATTCCTCCTTTCTAAGGGGTAGTTAGTTCCTCATCCTCCAGACCAGACTCTTATTTCCACTTGTCCTTCATCACATGCTTTCCCAGAGAGTGATAGACCAGTTTCCCCTTCCCAGGTGGAAAACTGGTTTTATTCAAGAATGTCTTTAGTGCCAAAGAAAGAAAATGCTTGGGGACGAGTTATGGATATTTCTTTCCTAAACTTGTTTGTGATAGTGCCCAAATTTAAAATGTCACTTCACAACCCGTTACCCCTTCTTCCTTATTCAAGTTTCCTGGTAACACAAGATTTAAAAGTTGCTTATCATCACATTCATACACACTTCAGGTGTTTGTTAAAGTTGTGTGTGTCTGGGTCACATTATCAGTTCTCTGCCTTACTATCTACTACACAAAAGTGTTGTCAAAGTGTGTAGCTCCTATTATAGCTCATTGCAGGCTACAGGGTAGCCACATTTTCTCCATATTTAGACAACTTGTTTATCTTTGCAGTGTTTTTCAAAGTCTCAGAAATCTTTCTCTAGGGTGAGAAATCTGTTATGCAAGCTGGGATTCTAGTAGAACATTAAAAAGTGTTTCTTGACTCTTTCTCACAGGATTGTGTTTCTGGGATGTCAACTAGATACCACGATTCAAAGAGCTTCCCTTCCACAATAATAAATCGATCTATATCTATTCACACAGTTTCCACTCAGACTTCTGTCAAAGTGAGAGAATGTCTCAAGATTATAGGTCTCATAGCAGTTATGATTCTCATGATATCCCTGCAAGACTTGACAAAGATTCTGTGATATCTGAAATCTCATTGTTCCCAGCATCAACCCCCTTTGTCTTTTCAAATTGCAGTACTCGGCTTTGTCAGAAGAGAAATCGCTTGGTGGAGACAACAGATATCTCTTAATCCAGGTCTTCCTGTCTCTCTTCTTGTTCCAAAGCAGTCAGTCACCACAGACACATTGGACTCTGTTTGGGGGGTTAGTTTCAAGAGGGATAAAAGTGCAAGATGTATGGGACGCCAAGGGTGGATGCAAGCACATAAATTTAAAAGAGATACTTATTCTGATCAAGGCACTCAACTCTCTGTATAATCTTTTATCCCCATGACCTCTTTGTTATTACAGACAATACCACAAGTGGTACGTCAGCAAACAAAGGAGAACCAGGTCATACCCCATTTTCAGGCAAGCCATGTTAACCAGGGATATAGCTTCACAGCAGAATCTCACAATACAGGTATTCTACTTTCCATCAGAGCAAAACTGTGTGGTAGACAAACTGACCAGAACAAGGGTAGACCCTCAAATCTTGGAAGACCCCCCCTCCCCCGATCTAGTTTCCATTTGTGAAGGTCTGCCACACAATTCTGTCAGAACAAAATTGTGTGGTAGACAGGCTGAGCAGGACAAGAGCAGACCCTCACAAGTGGAAACTAGATCAAGGGGGTCTTCCAAGATTTAATCCATCTGTGGGGAGTTCCTGATGTAGACCTCATTGCCTTCTCTTTGAACAATCAGCTGGCAAGATTTTGCTCCAGGACTCCATGCAGGAAAAGCTGGAAGACAGATGCCTTTTCATTTCTTCGGATAGGAATATTCCTGTATGCTTTTCCACCCTTTCCACTAATATCCAGGGTATTTCTGAAGATTCAGAAGGAATCTCCCAAGATCATTGTAGTGACTTCCTTCTGGTGCAGGCATCAGTGGTTCTCCCTTCTTTTAGAAATGACCAAGAGCAATTACCACAAGCTTCCTCATAGACTTGATCGTCTCACACACGAATAAGGGTGTTTGATGCATGGTACCACCAATCAATTTCAGTTGAGTGCTTGGATGATAAGATCTTAATTCATTTTCGTCATCTTTGTACTGAGAAAGTCCAGGAGGTATTAATGAAGGTAAAATCCTATATAAGCAAGTCTAAAGGTTTTCTAGTTGGTGCCAACAACATTACCAGCACCCATTCAGGGCTTGTTGTTCTCTGGTTTTGCATTTTTTTTTATGTGAATTACTATCCCATGGCCTTACTTACTCCTCCTCTTTCAAGGTTCATTTTTTGGCCATTTGAACCAGCTACCTTAACTGACTTGAAGTTCTTGACATGGAAAACTGTTTTACTGATTCGTCTGACCTCTGCAAGAAGAGTATCTGAGTTTCAAGCTCTTATTGTGAGTAAACCCTAGCCCATTTTCCATAGGGACAGGGTTTGTTTGAGAACTAATCCTTTTTTATTCTTAAAGTCGTATCCAAGTTTACTTAAAGCCAAACCATCTATCTCACCATTTTCTTTCTTGATCCCAAATAGGAGGGAGAATGGATACTCCTTACTTTGGATGTTCACAGGCAACTCAGGTACTATCCTGACAAAACTAAATCTTTCAGCTTTTCTGCTCAGTGGTTCATTTCTTGTGAAGGTAAGAACAAGGGATAACCTGTGCCAAAACAGAGTATTTCAAAATGATTGTCTCAGGATATTACCTTTTGTTATACTCACCACAACAAAACTATTCTAGGCAGGTTCTAGGCCCACTCTACCAGGGCCTTGACTTCAATTCTGACTTTTTTGGAAAGGTTTGGATTCAGGAAGTATTCTAGCAGCAACTTGGTCCTCTGTACTTTTACAAAGCACTATAAGCTTGACTCCTTCGTTAGCTCTAGACCATTCTTTATAAGAACCATTCGTCAGGGGTTCCTGGGCTCCTCTCCTTCTACCTCCCAAAAGTAGTAAGCTAGGGTAATCTACCCATATAGGTAAGGCTACTGCAGTAGTAATCAGTATGATCAACATAGTACAGTTGTGCAAGCAAACTTACCATAACATTGAATGTTTGAATGATCACCTTTGCAGAAGTCACTCCCTCCCTCCCCTATGCCAGGGTGTGGTTATTTAGTTTTGTTCTTCCTAACATTGCCTTTTCAGGCTCAGCCTCCATCTTCTTGCTGTTGGGAAAGCTCTTAAAGGCTTTGCACTTAAATGTGTCTTTTATTCAGCTCCACTTAAGCTGCTTGATAGTTTGTGCACATGGGAAGTGCCCTGAAGCTATGGAAGCTGGCAGGCTGTTATATTCTTGGCAGGATATAACTCGTATATCTAAGGATGCTGTAGAGGTGATCACTCACACATCTACACGTGTGGTAGATTTACTTGCACAGCTGTACTGTTTTATCCAAATTCACTTGAGACTTGTAACTTGGAATTTGTTGTAGTAAGCACATGAAGACTTTTATTATATTCAACTGGGTTGACTGCATATGAAGGGCATTTATTTATTTTAATGAGTGAAAATAAGAACAGGACAATCTTTGTAGATGGGTATGTTTTCACTGAGATTTTTTATGTCTTCTAAGTATGTGTGAACAGTCCAACACTTGTACCTTGTGCAGAAGCACTCTAGGTGGTGTGAAGTTTCTGCAGTAGACTTACTTCATATTCTTTTCTCTGTCCTGACAGACTTTGCTGATATCAAAACATGAGGTCAAGAATTCATACAGTCACATAAATACTATTATGTCAAAAAGTCTATCTTTTGCCTATATTACTAGCAGCAAATGTGTCTGTTATTTGAAAGGCACTTTGCCCAAAGGCTAACCAGGATGACTGGTTTGTAAGACGATGATATGCTAGGACACTCTGAAGCTAGAGCTCAAATAAGAAGTTAAGCAGAAAATCATCTTCTTATGTTCCATTGGGATAGATAAAAAGACCCGGAATAATTGTCTCAAGCACAGAATACATATTCCTGTGCAATAAATCGAATATAGACTATTCAACTTTTCTACATAATCCTATGAAATGTTTTATAAGTGACATCCCAGTCTGTTACTCAGATTGAAAGCAGTTATGGTTTATTTGGCTGTGCACCCACAAGCCACAGGAATCTGCATTCTGCTAATGTAACCATGTCAATCCCTCTTTTAACCCATACTTCAAAAAAAGGTTAAATATTGTCTATAACTGAAACTAAAAATTGGCCTGCATCAGCTGTTGTTTTATACCTAGCCACATAGGCATGCCTTCCACATGGTAATTCTTGAAATACTTTATTTCTAATGCAGAAATGCATATAAATTACAACTGAAGTTTTAATTCTCTTAGGAAATGTACTTGATATACAGAAAATATCATAGGTTCATAGGTAGGTACTAGGCTATCTGCCCGAGGGCATTTATAAGCCTAGCCTGAGTGTGTCAGCTTTTGCCATCCCATTGGTTAATTAACTGAACCTCTGTCAAGCAGAGCCAATGAAGTGATCCCAGGGGTGTATTTTCTGTTACCCATACACTCGTTAAGGTTTCTCTTGAAGAGCGTTATTGAGCGGCTCTGCCTGATGTCATTTGGAATTTTGTTCCAAAGCATGGGGAGTCTCTGTGACAGGAATCTATCCCTCCAGCATCTTTAGGTGGAGCATGTCCATCAATTCTGAGTTGGACATGGCTTTGTAAGTTAGGCAGAGATCACCTCTGACTAAGCGATATGCCACTGAGTACAGCCAGAGTTTTTTCAGTTGGGTTGCATAGGACATATGTTCGAGACCAGTATCCTCTTGGTGAGGTACTTTTGTGATTTTTCCAGCTGTTGGAAGTGTCTTGTGAGGTACATCCCAAATGGGGCATTGTACTCTATGATGGGTCTAATGAGTGACGAGTAGAGGGGCACAATAATCTCTTTATTTCTAGATGCGAACCCTTTAGTAATTAGATGGGCCACATAGAAGGATTTCCTAACTACTTTGGCAGTATGATTGTCAAAGGAGAGATTACTATCTACCTGGGTCCCCAGATCTCGTATTACCTCTTCTGTATTAAGGGGGCTGCCACCTATGTGGTAATTCGTGGGTGTTTTGTTTTTCCCAAACAGGATGACTATGCATTTTTGGCATTTAGCTTGAGGCCATGACTTTGACACCAGGTGTCTGTCTCAGTAAGGCCCTTTTGGAGGATGTTCGTGTCAGCCGGAGTGTCAATTATGACTCCCAGTTTGCAGTCATCGGCGAACTTGGTTTGCCATAGTCCTCCTGTGTTTGCCTGTACTTCTGAGAAGTATATGCCGAACACTAGGGGTCCCTGGACCAAGCCTTGCGGGACACCACTTGTGACTGTTTTAGAGTCGGACCTGGAGCCCGCTATTCTTACCATTTGAGTTCTGTCTGTAAGCCAGTTGGCAACCCATCTCGTGAAGTAGGGGTTTATGTTCAGGCTGATGAGTTTTTCTGTAATACCCGAGTGGGGAATGGTGTCGAATGCCTTGACGAGGTCAAGGTAGGCTGTGTGAACCACCTTTCCCTCGTCTGTGGCCTTGGTGACTGTCTAGAAGAAGTCAACCAGATTTAGTAGGCATGATCTGCACTTAACAAAGCTGAACTGGGTTGGGTCAAGTGTTTGGAGGTTCCCAATGTCTTTGTTAATGAGTTCTATGATGATGCGCTCCATAGCCTTGCAGACCAGGCTAGTCAGGCTTATGGGACAATAGTTACCAGGGTCAGTTGTAGCTCCTCCTTTGTGGAGAGGAATAATCGTTGCTCTGCGCCATTCTGTGGGCACGTAGCATGTGGAGAGGCTGAGGTTGAACAGCGTGTTTAGGTGGGGGGTTAATTTGTTTTGTAGTTCATGCATCCTGGGATACCATCTGGTCCCATTGATGCTGTATTTTTGGCTTTTGAAAGGGCTGTTTTCACCTGTGTGTCTGTGATTTTTGGGACACTACACTTTTCCGGTATTGTTGTGGGCCCTTTTGGAGGTGAGAAGGGGGTTGAAGTTTGCACTGAATCTATCTGCCAGGATGTTGGCAGTATCAGTATATTTTGTGCTATTTTGCACTCGTTCAGTGCATATCTGCAAGTTGCCACTTAGATTCTTAACATGGTTAAAGAAGACTTTGTGGTTATCCTTTGAATCCTTGGCTATTTTTATTTCGAAGTTAGCTTTGGATGATTTCATGAGGGACCTCAGTTTCTTACTGATACTGATCAGTGGTGCCTTTCCTTCTTGGGATTTGCTTTTTTTCTGAACTAGTTTCCTCCTTCTGTTGTATAGCCTGTTTATTGCAGGGGTCCACCAAACTGGTCTCCTTCTCTTAGAGGAGTGAGTCTTGGTTTTGCTAGGGATGGCACGATCCATGCATCCTTGTAGGTGCTCATAGAGTGTATTTGTAAAGGTTTCTGCATCTTAGGCAGCGTTATCCTTTAGCGTGGGGGCTCTGTAACTTACCACCTCTGTCTTAAGTAAGGTGAAGTTTGCTTTAGAAAAGTTTTTTTTTACTGTGGTTTCCTTAGTTGGGGGTGGTGGTGGGGTGTGGACATCCAGAGTGATGGTGTGATCTAACCAGTGACTGGTTGACCTCCGATGTGGAACACCTGTCGCCCATGTTGGTGATGACCAGGACCAATATGTTTTCACCTCTGGTAGGAGAGTTTACCAGCTGATCCAGGGCATTTGAGTTGATGAATTCCAGGAAGCGCTGGGCCTGGGAATTTGTACTTGACTAGTTTTCCCAGTGAATGGTAGAGTAATTGAAATCACCTAATATCAGGGTGTTTGGTAGGACCTTCATGTTTTCCAGTGTCTCCAGAAAGGTGAAGGGGTGGTCCTGGGTCATGGAGGGTGATCTGTAGCAGGCCACAATTTGCATTACAGATTTGCCCGATGTTAGTTGCACATGGATGATTTCAGAGGTATCATGCTGCGCCACTAACCTGGAGGTGTAGGTATCCTTGATGAATATGGATACACCCCCTCCTTTGTGTTTCGGTCCGTGTTCTGTGGCCAAAACGTGTGGTATGAGTTGTAGCCCGGTAGTGCTGGGTTGCTCTCTGGAGCCTTGAACCAGATTTCAGTTACTGCACAGATGTCGACGTTCTCCATACTGAGGAGTGCTTCGAGCGCGTGCATTTTGAGATTTAAACTCCTGGTGTTGAGTAGCATAACCCTCAGTTTTTTGTTAATTGTGCTGTTTACGGAGGTGGGTTTGACTTTTGAGCCTTGCCTAAAAAGGCACTATGGGGGCAACAAGAGCCTTGGCCAGTATTCGAAAGCCTAGGGGTGACAGGTACAAGCCGTCTCTTATGAAGCACGTGGCTTGTCGAGCATGTCGTCCCAGGCTGACAGACACTGGATCCCCTTTGAATGACACCAGAAGCTTAGCCAGTTGTTGAAATTGATCATTTTTTCTTTATACTGAGGTATCATTCTTGGTGAGGGCAGGATGCTACTCAGGGTCAGGGTCATACCAGCCTGGGCTACATGATCAGAGAGCTGTTCCATGTCTCTTTTCATGTAGTCCAGGGAGGTATGTCTCAGGTCATTCACACCAACATGAACAATGACAGAGTCATATTTGTACTTGTTCTGTAGTGACCTGAGTGCTTGTGTTATGTGGCGGATTCTGGCTCCCAACAGGCAGCTAACAGTAACCTTCTGCTTGTCCAGCCTAGTGAGTGGGATGTCAGTGTGCCTGACTATAGAGTCACCCATTACTAGTGTGTTAGGTATGTTATTTCTCCTTAAGGACTGTGATTGTGCAGCACACTGATTTTGTGTTTTATGTGTTGTCTGGTTTGTGACGGGAAGTGCAGGTTGTTTGGGTGTCTGCTTTGGAGGTGTCTGATGCTTTTGCAGGTTTTTATTTAGAGCCTCCAAGTATGATTTTGTGTATTTATGTTTATTTTTGCCAGTGTTGTTTTAGTAGTTCTGTGTGCGGCTGGAGTTGTGGTGCAAGTGTTAACCTTCTCCTCTTGACTGTTTGTTCCAGTCTTGGGTGGAGACAGCTTAGCTTCCAGTGTGGCTGTATAATTGCATCTCTCGCATATGTTAGTGTTTTGTGGTAGGAGGAGAGAGTTGTCTGTGTACATGAGGCAGTTTTAACTTTGCCTTAGGATACTCAGATTCACCGGCTGGACTGGAGAGTGCACCTGAAGTTGCCCTTTGGTCATGCCTGAATAGCAGGGTGAGCTGCTTAGTCACTTGGTTGGTGAGGGGTAAATAAAGAGCCTTGCCCTGCTGGGCAATCAATGTCAGGGTATATTAGTGCTTGCTATTATGTCTGAGCAAGTGCTGGGCTGTAAGATGCTTTTTGAGTGCTTAGGTTGAGAGTTAGACTAGTTTCAAGGGAAAAACTGAAGAGGACACTTATTGGAGCCGGGAATAATTTAACCGTATCAGTGCATATCCGTGCATTTTTTATCCATTGCTAAATAGTACTTCTCAAGATACCATTCATTTTTAAGCTGCTTACTTTTTATATATGGAACTTACATATTTTCTTTCAGTTGTCCTATAAACAGCACTGGATGTTCCCAAAACGGTACATTGTAAAATAAAATATCAGTAGGAACTTTGTTCATTATAATGATAATTATGATGTACATTTTGTAAACTAATGGTATTATGTATTATACTAACAAAACTGTTGAAATAGTGCACATACTTTACAGACCTTTTTCTCTCTCTACTAGTTACATGGGTATATGTGGTGGTCTTGGTTACTATAATAAGACCTTCTACAGAATGCCATGCGATGTTTTTATAAGTTCCTTGATTCAAAAAATATTAATAAAGTTTAGAAGTCCTCATTTTTTCATGATTAAGCATGGCAATGCTTATCAAGATATGCAGCATACATAGCATTTGTCATTTTTATTCTGAATGATTTGACCTTTGGCTAAGATGGTAAAACTGCATGTAAGTTTATCTGTATATTTAAAATGTTCTAAATTAAAACTAGTTAGAATGATCTGGATGAACAGGTAGTGTAAGTATGAAAACTGCAGTTGTAGCTGATATTAGGAAAAAAATGATGCTAGCTGAAGGGAAGTCTGTAGGGAGTGTTGCATGAAATTGTTTTACCATATATTCTATAGTTAGAATCACTAGATGGATGGTATTAATGTATTGCTGTACAGGCTTAAGCATTAATAAACTCTGTTAAAAAAGTGGGATTCTTAAAGCCTTACTCCTAATGTGACGTACTCTAGTACACTGCAGTTTTGGAGATAATAAAATTCTAAGTGTCTGATTATGCCTGTTTGCTAATCATGTGGATATGAGGTACTGATAACAGAGTATGGTTGCTGTGTCAGACACAGACATATATACAGGTCTACTTGCAAATGTTCTTTGTGTTTCACTGTTGCAGTCATCACATTTGGGTTATCTGCTTGCAGTAGCCCTCAGTTGGCCTGATTATCAAAGTCTTGGGTCCTGCGTCGGTTGCTGTCTCATCTTCCATGACGTCAGGTAGTCAGGGGTATAAAGCATTCAGCCGACACCATTACACCAGTCTTTCTTGCCATGCCGTGCCCGAAGCAGAAGCAGTTCACAAGTGCTGGTTGGCCGACTCCTGAAATTTTTGTTTTCGAGTTTCAGAACTGAAGTCTTCAACTAAAGCCAAGTACCCCATTGGGGAAACTTTTTCTTGCTCTAAACCAATGTCAGTAAAAGTCACTAATTGTATTTCTTGTGGAAAGCAAATACCTCATGAAGGTTTTCATTCGTACTGCATTCCTTGCCTAGGCCCTGACCACGACGTACCTCGCTTTCGGTTTTGTAACAACAAACTATTCGTCGTCGGTATATTTACGCTTCTAAATATTTTGGTACTCTGTTCAATTATCCAGATATGTCTTCGGTAAGCCATCCGACTACCGACATTCCAAAAAAACGGAAAGATAAACACAGAGGCAGGCAGCCTAGGTCCAAAGCTGCTGATGACGCTTCTCCAAAGCCAGTCGCCAGTTCGCCGGTGCTCAGTGAGGCACTTCCGCTGCCCCTGATACATGCTACTTCAGATTCGCAGGCCTCTACTGAGACCCATTTGGAGTCCGGTATGCCGCGAGATGCTTCAACTGTGGAACCTGCGGATGTCTCTACCTTGGATGGGTCTGGAACCGCTCTGCAGGCACCGGCTTCTGAGGGTGTATTCAGGCCTACTGACTTGCATATTAAACCAATGCCATCTTCTTCTTCAAGGCCTAAAACTCGAACTATGCCTAGAAAACTGATGCCCAGACTGCATGTTCAGGCCTCTATGCCTAAAAAATAAATGATAAGAATGGCTGAAGAACTTATTACTTTAATCAGGGGAAGCCAACCTTCTCCCTCTAAGAGACCTAGGACTGACTTTGCTTATGATACTTCTGACCAGGATTCTGAAATTTCTGTTTCCTCTGATGACCAGGATTTACCCTTATCTACCTATGAGGATTCTGATGCAGAGGACTGTATTCCCTCTGCTTCCCCCACAGATGATTTCTCATTTGGTGAAACCCTGCATACTCTTAGGGAGCACTTTTGCTGGGAAAGTCAGGATTACTCTGATTCTAAAAAGAGATGTAGGGATTTCTTACTCCTGCCCCAGCACAGGCCTTTAGCTATCCCTCCTGTACTAGACATTGTTGATGATGCCTTTTCGTAATCTAGCTTGGCCCCTGACTCTCTACCTCCTGCTCCCAGAAAACCTGATAGATATTACAGGGTTCCTGACTCTCACAAGTTCCTTTTTAAAAATTCTACTGCGGATCCTGAGACCATTTCACAGGGACCCAAGGGCATTAAGGCTACTACTGCCAAAAATTCTGCTTCCTCTGATAGAGACTCCAGGGTGCTGGATAGATGGGGTAAGAAAGTATACACTTCTGCAACTTTGGCCATTAGGGCCTTAAACTGCCAGTTTCATATGTTAAAGTATCAGCAGCATATTATTGGATTGTTTAAACAGAAAATGATGCTGATTCCTGACTGTGCTGAAAATAAGGATTTACAGGGTTTAATGCATTCTGCTGAGCAGGTTGGAAAGCATACTTTGCAATGTGGTTTTGATTCACTAGAGGCATCTTGCAGGGCTGCTGTCACTGGGTCTGTACTTAGAAGGCATGCTTGGCTTAAGGAGCAATCTTTGCCAGATCATGTTAAGGCTAAATTACTGGATGCTCCCTTAAATCAGGACCGCCTGTGTAGCAACAAAGCAGAAGTTGTTCTTAAAAAGATGGAGGAAAAAGCGAAATCTACGCAAACTGTTAAAGATTTCCTACAAGTACAGCCTCCAAGATTTAGTAGGCATTGACTCTCTAAGAATTGGTCTTTTCCTGTCTCTTCCAGGCCTTCTCAGTCCAAACCCAGAACCAGAAGAACACCCAGGCTTTATTCCCAGGGTACGCACAGGACTAAGCAGTGGGGGGCTTTCACTTCCAAATCAGGGAGTAGTAAGACTCCCCCCTATGGTAAACTGTCTCAATGACTTAACTTTAAAACTTCTAAGCTCTTCCCAACTGACTGCTCCTTTAGGGGGAAAGATTGCTTTGCAGGCAAAAAACTGGGAACTCATTACCCAGGACAAATGGGTTTTAATTATAGTTTCCCAAGGATACAGATTTCACTTTCACACGTTACCAACCCCAAACTGTTGGCCAGATCTACCCCCAAATCAGTGGGCAGAGGCTCCAAAGCAAGTACTCTCTCTTTTAAGCATAAAGGCTATTGAAACTGTACCAGAAGAGGAAAAGGGACAAGGTTTCTGCTCAAGACTTTCCCTGGTACCCAGAAAGGACAACTCATGGCATCCTATCCTGGACCTTTCTATCTTAAACACCTTTTTGGTGATTCCAAAATTCAAGATGCTAACTCTTCACCAGTTGCTTCCTATGCTAGGCAAAGATGTCTGGTTGGCAACACTGGATTTAAAGGAAGCCTACCTGCACATCTCAATCAGGTAATCTTGCAGAAGATACATACACTTCAAAGCAGGCTACATGCACTGTCAGTTCTCTGCACTGCCCTTTGACTTATCTACTGCGCCCAGGGTATTCACAAAGTGCCTAGCTCCAGTCATTGCATTTTGCAGGCAAAGAAATATTCAAATATACCCATACCTGGACAATTGTCTAATTCAGGCAGAAAGCCAGGACATACTTTTGAATCATCTGGCATTTGTACAAAAGGTGCTAACTTGTCTGGGGTACACCATAAACGAAAAGAAATCACATCTAGTACCCTGGCAACAAATTATATTCCTAGGAGCAAGCTTGAACACAACTTTCCAGATGGCTTTCCTCACGCCAGGGAAACAAATTAATTTGACAACTTTTATTTTTATTTTATTTTACATTTGTTGACCGGGCTGGTCCAACTGGATATATGTCCATTTTCAGCAGAGGCCCGGGGAGAAAAGCTCCAAGTGAAAACAGTAATAAAACATTAATAAACAGTTACAAATATAGGTTAGAGAAAAATAATAATAGCATTAGCATATTTTTACAGTGGCAATAATAAGCAATTAATTACCAATAGAGGGAGTTCAAACTGAGCATGATAGCAGAAAAGTACATTTTAGTAAAGGTTTGTATGCATGATAAATGAGAGCACTAGGAGCAAATAGCAAGCTAGTCAGGGTTAGTACAGGGGCAGAGCCGGTGAGTTTTGAGTTGGGATTTGAAACTGGGAGGAGAGGTGATAGCAGGGAGGTTGGCAGGAAGGGAGTTCCAGGCCTTTCCTACTGAGTTAGAGAACAAGGAGTCACCTGCCAAGTTGTTGGATTTACAGGTTGATATAAGAAGTTTGTTAGAGGAACGTAGGCTTTTGAGGTTGCAATAAGGAGTAATAAGGGTAGTAGGTATAGGGGTGTTAGTAGGTTTGTAGAGGATTTTATGGGTTAAGGAGAGCTGGTGAAATAGGATCAGATTTTGCAGCTCAAGCCATCCCAATTGCTTTAAGTTTAAGCATTGGTGAGTTCTAAAGGTGGAGCCAGAGGCAAATCTGGCAATACTGTTGTAGGCGACAGCCAGTTTGGTGAGGTTAGTTTTGGACAAATATGTGTAAATAGGGGAGGTGTAAAGGAGGGTAGAAATCAGATGGGAATGGGCAATAGAAGTTCTGGCATGTGGTGTAAGAAATGGTTTAATTCTAAACAGGGAGCCTAGTTTTCTGTTAACTAATTTTATAGTGTTGTTAATGTGAGAATCAATGCATAGGTTGGTGTCTGTCTCTACTCCGAGGAGCCTGATGGTAGGATCAGGTGATATGTTGGTGCCATTACTAGACAAGACAGAGAAGTTGAGTGGTGAGGATTTACGGGTGGGGGAGAAAAGTAACTGTTTGGTTTTCTTGGGATTTAAGATTAAGCATCATTTTAGGAACCATGTTTCAATGTTTTGGAAAGTCTGTTGGGTGATAGAGTGCAGTTTGGAGGGGGATGAGGCAGAACAAATCAAAGTAGAATCATCAGCATATTGTATACAGGTTGCAGAGGAAATACTGGTATGTAGATCATTAATAAAAATAGAAAACAGAAGGAGGCCAAGTATTGAGCCTTGGGGGACTCAACTTGCTTCAAACTAATGGCCATAAAAACCCTGCTATCTGCAAGGCAAATACTGCAAGCCTTGGGGTTCATGGCCTCCTGCATTCTACTAGTTCCATATGCAAGACTGCATATGAGGAAACTACAATGGTATCTAAAAAGCCTATGGTGTCAACATTCTCAGGATCTAGAAGCAATGATTCCTATCATACCTTGCCTACGGTTAGAGTTCCTTTGGTGGGCAGAGGCCTGCCACCAAAACAAGGGACTACCATTCACTCTACCCCCTGCCGCCCAAAGCCTAACAACAGATGCATCAGACTATGCATGGGGGGCCTCACCTGGCAGGGAAATGCATTCAGGGAAAAGGAACCCAGGTTAAATGCACCTGCATATCAATCAAAAAGAAATGTTAGCTGTACAAAATGCACTGGCAGCCTTCAAGGACTACATTCTTCCAGGACAATTAATGGTAAAGACGGACAACACCACTGTTATGTGGTACATAAACAAGCAGGGGGGTACCCATTCTTACCCCCTCTGCAGACTATCCATGGCTCTGTGGAACACAGCCTTGAGCTACCAAATGCATTTACAGGCTCAATTCCTGCCAGGAAAACTAAATACACTGGCAGACGAACTAAGCAGAAATCTCATGGGCCCACACAAGTGGAAACTGCAACCAAAGACTTTCGACATGTTGATAAACAAATGGGGAGCCCAGATATAGACCTGTTTGCCTCCCCCAGAACTACAATTGGACAAGGACTCCCCACAAACAAGCTTGGAAAGTGGTGCTCTGTCCTTCAGCTGGAAAAATGTATGTTTTTTGCCTTTCCTCCTCTGCCTCTCCTCTCCAAAGTACTACTAAAAATCAAACAGGACAAACCAAGGACGATACTGATGACACCAGACTGGCCACGCCAACACTGGTACCCCCTCTTGTGCAGTTTGTCACTGCTGGCTCCATGGCTCCTGCCTCAGACCCCTACCCTGCTGTCACAGCAGGAGAGCCAGATTCCGCACCCTCAGCTTCAAACCGTGAACCTGGCAGCCTGGCTAATTACCTTATCTCTCCTTTACCATCCCTCAGTAAACAAGTGTTGGATGTCATTTTTGGAGGCAAGGAGGCCTAGTACAAGAAAATCTTATACTGAAAAATGGAAAAGATTCTGTGCCTGGAACCATACTCAGGGGATGGGCACAGTAGCGCCCAATTTACCTCAGATTCTTCAGTACTTAATAGAGATGCTTCACAAGGGCCTTTCTTTTTCCTCCATCAAAATTCACGCCTCAGCCATTTCAGCTCAATACAACACAAAACCACTCCTCTTCTCTCATCCACTGCTGAAACAGTTCCTCAGAGGGGTCAAAAACTTAAGACCACCCAGGAGAGCCCCAACTCCAGCCTGGGATCTTAACTTTGTATTGGAAAAACTCACTCTTCCTCCTTTTGAGCCAGCTGCAAGTGCAGAGTTAAAATTCCTTTCTTGGAAAACAGCCTTCCTTTTAGCAATTACTTCAGCAAGAAGAGTATCTGAATTACAGATCCTTATGGCACTGGAGCCTTTCATCATCTTTTATGCGGACAGGGTGTCCCTCAGGACCAATCCCTCCATGCCCAAGGTGGTATCCAGTGTGGCTCTTAATCAGTCCATTCATTTGCCAACCTTCTTTTCTAATCCACAGAACAAAGGGGAATGGATACTGCACTCTTTAGATGTGCACAGACAACTTAGATTTTACTTGGACAGGACTAAGCCTCAAAAAAATCTGAACAATTGCTGGCGGCATTTGCTGCAGGGGCAGAGGGGAAGGCTATTTCAAAGCAAACAATTTCTAAATGGATAGGCCATTGCATTCGTTTCTGCTATAAGCACCATGGAACACCTGTCCCAGAGGGGATTAGACCCCATTCAACCTAGGCTTGCATCTACCTCTACAGCCTTTCTCAGAGGTGTCCCTACCAGGGACATCCTAGAAGCTGCTACCTGGAGTTCTGTACATACCAATTTTCTCAGAGCTGGCTCTGCCACTGCAGTCTTGCAGGGCCTTATAGCTGGTCCTAATGCTATCTAAATTCCTCCTCCCATCCTTAGCTTTGGAAATCTACCCAAATGTGATGACTGCAACAGTGAAATACGAAGAACATAGTACAGTTGTGTACACTTACCATAAGTGTAGATGTTCGAGTGTATTCACTGTTGCAGTCCTGGTTACCCACCCTCCAGCCCCCTGACTTATTTTGGCTATACCGCTACTCTCCTTTACTGTACTTAAAATCTTTTTGGTGTATTTGCTTTTTTGTTGGAGGTATAACCTTGTATGTGTATATATATATATATATATATATATATATATATATATATATATATATATATATATATATATATATATATATATATATATATGTATATATTTAATTGCTCCCCATTAGGGGGGCACCTGACATCTGGGACAAGAAAAACTGATGTAAAGGTGTCAGCTGCATGCTTTATACCCTTGACTACCTGATGTCATGGAAGATGAGGCAGCAGCCGATGCAGGACCCAAGACTTTGATAATCAGGCCGACTGAGGACTACTGCAAGTAGATAACCCAAATGTGATGACTGCATCAGTGAATACACTCGAACATCTACATTTATAGTAAGTGTACACAACTGTACTGTCTGTATGAAATGCACTCTTTCCAGTACCCACTTTCAAGGCTATAACTCATCATGAACTCCCTTTTCCCTATTTTCTACTCATGGTCGGGGTGTTGAGCCAGCTGTTGCCATGTTTCTCGATTCAATACCACTTTCCTAACTTCTTTGAGAGTCATGCCCAATATCACAGGTCTTTTCTCACACAGTCCATCCATCTCTTTGCTGATGCTTTTGTTTCCTCTTACCTTCTTCTGTCTGTCCCAGATCATCTTCACCATGTGAACATCTGCATATGTGGCCAAACCACCGCAATCTGTTGTCTTTCTCTGCAATTAGAGCTACTTGTTCTCATTTCTTCATCCATCCTGTAGTGTGCATCCTACCACCCATTTGAAGCACTTCCTCAAATTCTGTACCTTTACTGCTCAGGTTTCTGTACCATAGAGTAGTACCGGTCACACCACTATTTTGTACACCTTACTTTTCTGCTTCTTTGGCATTCTTTTGTCATATATCACACCTGTCATTCTGTGCCAGTTTGCTGCAGCCCCTCCGATTCTAGGTTTGACCTCCTCATTCTGACCTCCCTTGTCATCAGTCAGTCCTCCCAGATACTTGAAGCTGTTAACCTGTTCTGCTGTTTTCCCATCTGTCTCAATTTTCAGCTGTTTCTGATTTCCCCCATTTGTTGCTATTACAACTGCCTTACCTGCACTCAGTCTCATCCCATGTGCCTTCAGTTTTGCATTATATTCCCCTATCCTTTGCGGAAGTTCTTTCACAGAGTCTGCCTGTAATGCCACGTCGTCTGCATACAGTAATTTGTTGATCTGTCTCCTCTGACCTGTTTGCTAATGTAGTTCATCATCAGTATGAAGAGCAGTGGGCTTAGAGCTGAGCCCTTATGCAAACACTTTCACTAGGAACTCCTTTCTGAGGCCAAAACACTGTTTGTACTTCAGTCATTGGGTCCTTGTACATAGCGTGCAATAACTCTACCATTGTTTCTGGGACTTTAAATTACCTCATGATTGCCCATATCAGCTTTTTTGAGACCTTGTCATATGCATTCTCTAAGTCTAGGAGTGCCCAGTTGGATTCTTTCCTCATCTCTAGCTTATTCTTAGCTATCTGTTTCACTGCAAACATCGGGACAGTTGTTCTGCATCCTGAACCGAATCCAAACTGCTCAACTCCCATCTTACTTTCTACTACTCTGTGTATTCGTTTATCAGTCACCTCTTTAGAACTTTCATGCAGTATGGCAGGAGTTTGATAGCTCTGTTCTTCCTACAGTTGTGGATGTCCCCTTTGTTCTTGTATACTGGCATTAGTATGCTTATCCTCCAGTCATCTAGGACACACCTTTCTCTCCATTCTGCTATGAGTACCCGCAGGAGCCATTTCTCTGCTGTCTCACCTAACATCTTGATGTGACCTCATCTGAGCCTGCTGCTTCCATGACTTCATTTTCTTTAGTGCTGTTCTTACTGAAAGAATTTTAGTATACACTGTCTTTTCAAACTGTTGCTAGCATGATTATTAGCTTGAAGAAAAAGCTGCAAAAGTATATGAAATATAAAGATTTAATTTCGAAATAGTATAAAATGCAAAAAAATAGTAAGTGTGCTGGCAAGCATGTATAGCTTATTAGATTTTTGGCATCCATGTAAAGGAGTATGTTATTAAAAAACAAAGTCTGTAAAAATAACTGTGCAGATGGAAGCTGACACTGCCCATAATTAGTGGGACATATTCAAAGGATGGTCATCATCTGGGTCCAAATTGTTAAATTGGTTAATACATCCTATGTTAATAGTTTTAGGGGTCATAATGGTAATGACAGCTTGGAATTGTTTTATATGCTGCAGGTTACAAAGAGTTGCAATAACTCAACAAGTTATGGTTGTAAATAAACAAATGCAGTCTTTTCTTTAACTGAAGTTTAGTCCGTTCCTCAGACAAATAGAAAAAATGAGGAACTTTAAGAATTTTAGTATACACTGTCTTTTTAAACTGTTGCTAGCATGATTATTAGCTTGAATAAAAAGATGCAAAAATGATATGAAGTATAAAGGATTAATTTAGAAATAGTATAAAATGCAAAAAAATAGTAAGTGTGCTGGCAAGCATGTATAGCTTATTAGATTTTGGCATCCATGTAAAGGAGTATGTTATTAAAAAACAAAGTCTGTAAAAATAACTGTGCAGATGGCAGCTGGAAGGACATCAACAAAGTAAAGAGATGTAAGATCAAGTTTCAGATAGTGCTGGAACACCACATTTCAGATAATGCAAGACTGAGTTTCCATGGATCATCAAACTACAAAGAATCAAGGACAAGGGAACAAAGGAAAACTGTTATACAAAGAAAGAACTGTTATACATCAGACTCTGAGAAAAACTATCAGACTTTTTGGTATAAATATGAGTGTAACAGTAAACAAGCTTTGGGAATTTCCCATAGAGAGCTGACAGCATGTGTGTTGCATGCTTGTAGATCCGAAAGGAAAATGTAATAGAAAAATATGTGTATTAACTGAAGCAGTGTCTCAGTGTATTTATTGTACTTAGTTGTTGTTGTTGTCTTTCGGCTTTTCCCGGTTAGGGGTCACCACAACGGAACTCCGGTCCGCTAATGATTGGCAGTAGATTTTCACAAACACCGAGGTGCCAGCTCAACGTTCAACCTTCAACGAAGGCACGCCCATTTACGCATGTCTTTCAAACGCCCACCCAACCGCGGGGCGGACATGCAGACTCCACACAGAAGGCACTCCCCACACTCCAGCCAAGAATCGAACGGGAGAACCTCTTGCTGTGAGGCAACAACGCTACCGCTGCACCACTGTGGAAGTCATTTATTGTACTTAGTACAATACAGTAATAAGACCAGTTGATCACAATAAGTAGTTAAATATACTTTAGTATGCTTGCATGCAAATGCAAGTAACAGCAAGAAACAAACAGGAAGACGTCATATAATTTTTGGGTTCCTATTAGATGACCAAAGACGCATTCTATCAAATGCATCTTGGTCGAACTTAAAACAGCGAAAAGGCAAAATGGCGAAGCAGTTTTAGCAAATTCTTTCCCGCTTATGTTACTTTGCCGTTTTTGGCATGCGATCTCGGAGTTGGTATATTTAAGTAGGGGAGTGGGGGGCACACCCCCCACTTTATGTATTCTTTCAATTTTTTTTTCTTTTTTTTCTTTTTTTTTTGTTCTGAGCTTTTGAGATTGTATGCTTTTGCTTACATGGGGTCGATTATTCATTGTTCGCTTTTTTTAAGCATTCGATGATATAATATAGACCCTAATTTTTCACGTACTTCTTCTGTGGAGGGCTCCTCCTCTTCTCTCCTCTTGGCCTGTGTGTGGAGCAGTACAGCTTCTGTGGGGTTTTCTTCATTCAGAAGCAGCTAGAAGTACTCCTTCCATCAGCCTTTGATTTTGTGTGGACTGGTGAGCAGGCTGTTGCTGGCACTCCTTATGAAGGGTGTCTGACTTCTTCTTTAGCTTCCTGTCTTTGCCTTGCAGCCTGATAGTGTCTGTATTCCATGTACTGAGTCATTTTCCAGAAGTTGGTAGAGCGCCTCTGATAACTTGTTCTTTGCTATTGCAACTGCTGTCTTAGTCTGTTTGTTAACCATCTAGTATTCCTTCTTAGCTTGGTCTGTTTTTTTCTATCTCCTACTTTTTCCTGCACCACTGCTTTATTTTTATAACTTCCTGGACTTCTATATTCCACCATTAGCTTTGCTTATGTACCTTATTCTCATACCTGGCTCAGCTGCTTATCTGTTCTACAGTCTTTACACATGCTGCTTTGAGGCACAGCCATTCTTCTTCAACTTCACCTATTTGTTTATCCTCCTGAGGTGATAGAGAGCTGAGTAATTCCTTGAAATCTGGTGCTTTCTCCCTATTTCTGTGTCTATTTCAGGAATCCAACTACTGTACCATAAAGCAAAAGGTACATATTGACATATTTACTTTTTCTGTAGCACCCCTGTACCCAGCTGTGACTATACTGTTTAGTGTTTTTAACAATATATATAAAACATGCTATTCTGATGCATATAAGTTCATTATTTTAATATATTCTTTTATTCCTTTAATCTTTATTATGGAGACTTTGTTAAATGCCGTCTAGCTTGTCTGTATCTGCTTGCAGCAGCAGCAATGCCTTTTGGCCTGGCTACCTGAGATTGCAAGCAATGCAGGACCTATAATATGTTTCCATGGCATGAGACCATCACTCAAATCTGTTTCTTTGAACTCAGCACTTGTTCAGAACTCATTGTAAGCACTACATAAGCTGCAAATTACTACAGCACTCAACTTTCCTCACTTGTCTAGTGCAAAGCAGTTTTTAGTACTTAATAAATAAGCACTTATCCAGGCATGTCTAAGGGTCAGCTCCCCGTGATTTCTCCTGTCTACCCGATTAACCTGGGCATCTTGGGGCAATGCAGCAATTGCCTCATGTACACAGACAACCCTCTCCTCCTACCACCCAACACTACAACCTGTGAGAGATGCACTTATATAGCCAAACTGGAAGCAAAGCTCTCTTCACCAAGACTGGACTAGACAGTCAAGAGGAGAAGGTAAACACTTGCACCACACCACACCACACTCATCACATAGTCCCTCAAAACCTACATCACCAAAACACACACATAGAAACACAAAACACACACCTACATTCGTGGAGGCTCTCAATAATAACCTGCCCAAGCATCAGGGACATTCAAAGCATAAACGCAAGCAAACTCCACCCCCCAACACAACCCAAATGACACATAGCCCACAAACTCAGTGTGCCACTCAACCACAGCCCATAAAGCATAACAACGTACCCAACACTCTAGTCATAGGTGACTCTATAGTCGGGCACACTGATGTTCCACTCACTAGACTAAACAAGGAGAAAGTTACTGTCAGCTGCCTGTCAGGTCCAGGATCCGCCACATAACGCATGCACTCAGGTCACTCCACAATAAGTACAAATATGACACTGTCATTGTCCATGTTGGTGTGAATGACCTGAGACATACCTCCATGGACTACATGAAAAGAGACATGGAGGAGCTGTCTAATCTTGTATCCCAGGCAGGTATGACCCTAACCCTGAGTAGCATCCTGCCATCACCCAGAATGATGCTACAGTACAAGGACAAAATGATTGACTTCAACAATTGGCTAAGCTTCTGGTGTCATTCTAAGGGGATCCAGTATTTGTCTGCCTGGGATGACATGATCGACAGTCCATGATGCTTTGCCAGAGATGGCCTGCACCTGTCGCCCGTAGGATTCCGGATACTGGCTAAGGCTCTTGCCACCCCTATAGTGCCTTTTTTAGGCAAGGTTCAAATGACAAATTCACCACCATAACAGGTACAAGCAAGCAAAATCTGAGGGTAATGCTACTCAATGCTAGAAGTCTAAACCTCAAAATGCACTCACTCGAGGCACTCCTTAAAATGGAGAACATTGACATCTGTGCAGTGACAGAGACCTGGTTCAAAGCTCCAGAGAGCACCCCTGCATTACCAGGCTTCAATTCATACCACACCTTTCGGCCACCTAACCCAGAAAGAAGCACTAAAGGCGGAGGCGTATCCATATTCATTAAGGATATCCAGACCTCCAGGCTAGTTGCACAGCATAATGCATCCGAGATTATCCAAGTGCAGCTAACTCTGGGCAAAACCGCAATCCAAATTGTAGCTTGCTACAGACCCCCCACCATGCCCTAGGATTCACACTCCTCATTTCTTGATACACTGTAAAGTATTAGGGTACAACCCAACACCCTAATAATGGGCGATTTCAACTACCCCACCATTAACTGGGAAAACTACTCATGTACCAACTCTTTTGCTCACCTTTTCTAGAATTCATAAATTCGAATGCCTTGGATCAACTTATTCACACCCCCACCAGGGGCAGCAATATCCTAGACCGGATCATTACCAACATGGGAAACCGGTGTTCCACACCAGAGGTCAGTTCCTCGTTGGTCAGATCCGACCACAAGCTAATCAGCCTAGACATCCACATCCCACCCCCACCCCCAATTAGGGAAACCATCGTAAAAAACTTCTCCAAAGCCAACTTCACACTTCTTAAGACAGAAGTGGCAAACTTCATGACACCCATGCAGAAGGACAATAGAGGTATGACTGCCGAATCCTACACAAATGCACTTTATAAGCACTTACACGAGTGCATGGATTATGCTATCCCTAATAGAACCAAGATGTTATCCTCCAAAAAAAGGAAGTCAATCTGGTGGTCCTCTGCCATAAACAAACTCTACAACAGAAGAAAGAAACTGTTGCAAAAAAGAGTAAAATCCCATGACTGGAGGAACTCCCTGGTTAACCTCTGTAAGAAGCTGAGATCCCTCATAAAATCCTCCAAAGCTAGTTACGAAAACAAAATTGCTACTGACTCTAAAGACAACCACAAAGCATTCTATAGCTATGTCAAGAATCTAAATGGGGAACACTCAGATCTGCTCTGAGTTACAGCACAATGACACTAAATATACAGAAACAACTGATATTGCCAACATCCTAGCAGATAGGTTCAGTGCTAACTTTACCCCCCTCTCACCCCCTAGAGGGCCCATCTCATAACGGAAGAATGCAAAGTTCCTATAATCACAGCTGCACAGGTAAAAAACACACTCTCCAAAGCCAAGAACACAGCATCCATGGGACCTGACAGTATCACAGGCTGCGTTCTACACGAACTACAGAATGAACTGGCACCCTACCTAAGTACCATGTTCAATCATAGCCTCACCTCAGGCTTTGTACCCACTGAATGGCGCACTGCGACGGTTATCCCACTCCACAAAGGGGGAGCCACGACGGACCCAGGGAACTACCGCCCCATTAGCCTGACGAGCCTGGTCTGCAAGGCCATGGAACGTATCATTGTGGAACTCATAAACAAAGACATTGGTAATCTCCAAACTCTGGACCCTACCCAGTTTGGATTTGTAAAAAGCAGATCATGTCTCCTAAACCTGATTGACTTCTTTGAAGCAGTCACCAAAGCCATAGATAAGGGTAAAATGGTTCACACAGCTTATCTAGATCTCGCCAAGGCTTTCGACACCATCCCCCACTCTGGAATTATAGATAAGCTCACTAAACTAGATATAAATCCCTATGTCACAAGATGGGTTGCCAACTGGCTCATGGACGGAACCCGCACTGTGAAAGTAGCAGATTCCAAATCCGACATCAGACTAATGACAAGTGGAGTACCACAGGGTTCAGTCCTGGGTCCTCTCCTGTTTGGTATCTACTTCTCTGAAGTGCAGACCAACACAGAAGGTCTTTGGCTAACAAAGTTTGCAGATGACTGCAAACTAGTAGCCATAATTGAAACTCCTAATGATGTGGACAAACTACAAAAGGGCCTCACTGAGACAGATACCTGGTGTCAAAGCCATGGCCTGAAGCTCAATGCCAAAAAGTGTATTGTCATCCCCTTTGGTAAAAACTCTGTACCCATGAACTACCACATAGCTGGTAGTCTACTTAATGCCGAAAATGTGATGAGACCTTGGGACACAGGTGGACAGTAGTCTCTCCTTTGATAATCACATCGCCTCAGTGGTCAGGAAATCCTTTTACGTGACTCATCTCATCACAAAAGGATTCTCATCCAGAAAAAAAGAGGTCATTGTTCCCCTCTACTCATCACTCATTAAGACCCATTATAGAGTACAACGCCCCTTTTGGTATGTACCTCACAAGACGTCTACAACAACTGGAAAGACGACAGAAATACCTCACAAAGAGGATTACTGGCCTCAAACAGATGCCCTATGCAGACCGTCTCAAAAAACTGCAGCTTTACTCCATCGCATATCGCCTACTCAGGGGCAATCTCTGCCTAACATGCAAAGCTATGTCAAACCCAGAGCTGTTGGACATGCTCCACTTAAAGAAATCCCAATCCCTCCGAGCTACACACTCTAGGGACCTAAACCTTGTCACCACAATAAACAGAACATGCTGGAGGGATAGATTCCTGTCCCAGAGACTTCCCATACTCTGGAACAGACTACCTATCTATATCAAACAGAGCTCCTCATTAGCACTCTTCAAGAAAAATCTTGATGATTGGATGGGAAATGGGAAATTCACCCCGGGAATCACTTCTGTGGCTCTGCTCGACAGGGGCACAGGAAAATAATTTTCTTGGGTGGCGAAAGCCAGGGTACATTTTTTGGCTAGACTTGTATGGACCCTAGGGCCGATAGCCTAGTACCTACCTATGAACTATGAACATTCTAGTGTTTGTTTGCGTTATAATAAGGTTTGCCGCTTTGTGCTTACCTAGACCCCCTTTCCATGCTTTCATGATAACAGCTTACAGAGCCTATGGAGAATAACAGGATGGATTGACACTGTGTGTGTGTGTGTGTGTGTGTGTGTGTGTGTGTGTGTGTGTGTGTGTGTGTGTGTGTGTGTGTGTGTTTACTAACTAGCACTTAGACCCCCCCCACTGCATACATGTTGTGGAGCAGGCCCTGCCAAAGCGGTAGTTTCATTAATCTTGTCTGACAACCAACACCCCCAAAATGCAGTAAGTGAAACTCATGTATGTATGCATTTCCATTCCTTTTTGCAATCACTGCCATACACTACCCATCCATTCATTTTAGTTTCTTTTTTTTACTGCACTTGTAATTGTGCCTTTTTATTCCATACCCTGTATTGCTCTTTCACAAGTCCATCACAGTCGTATTGCAGAAATATAATTTTAGCACTTATGTCAGCCAGGATACAATGATTTGCTGATCTTTTCTTATCCTTTCTTCACAACCTGTACTTCTCCAGATGTTCATCGTGTTTCACTGTTGCAGTCATTACTCTAGGGTTATCCTGCTGGCAGGCTACCTGCAGTCGGCCTGAATTCCAAAGTCCTGGTCCGGCGTCAGTTGCTGTTACCTCTTCCCTGATGTCAGTGCACCAGGGGTATAAAAGATGCAGCCGACGCCATTTTCTTCAGTCTTTCTTGCCGCGCGGTGTCCAAAGCAAAAGCAGTTCACAAGTGCCGGTCGGCCGACTCCTGAGATTTTCAAATCCGAATTTCAGAACCGAAGTCTTCTTTAAAGCTAAGTACCCCGTTGGGGAAAATTTTTTCTTGCTCCAGAACGATGTCAGAAAAAGTTAACAGTTGTATTTCCTGTGGGAAGCAAATACCTCATAAGGATTTTCACTCTTACTGTATTCCTTGCCTAGGCCCCGACCACAACGTTGCTACTGTCGGTTTTGTGCTAGATGTAACCAACGCACTATTAAGTGTCGGTTTGATTTTGCATTCCATTATTTTGGCCGAAGGTTTAATTACATAATGCCGTCTGAACTGCTGACGACCGGAGTTTACAAAAAACGCAAGGACAAGGATAGGCATCCAAGGTCCAAAACCGATGACGAGGCCTCCGCTAGGCCAGTCGCCGGCTCTCAGTGAGGTGCTTTCGCAGCCCCTGGTGCTCGCTTCCTCAGAGCCACAGGCCGCTTCTGACTCCCACGTGGAGCCGACTGGGCCTCTGGATACTCAAGGTATTGGACACTCGGAAATCATTCCCTCAGATGGGTCCGGAGCCGCTGAGCAGGCATCGGCTTCTGAGGGTGTTATATATTAAACCATCTTCAGCTTCAAAGACAAAGACCAAAACAGCTCTAAAGACAAAGAAACAAGTACAGCATTCTCCTACTCAGACTACAATGCCTAAAAAACAGATGCTTAAAATGGCCGAAGACCTAATTACTTTGATCAGGGGTTCCCATCCACCTCCTGATAAGAGGCCTAGGCAAGAGACAGAATATGATTCCTCTGATCAGGTTTCTATTTCCTCTGATTCCTCTTCTGAACAGGATTATCTCATTCCTCCTTATGAGGATTCTGATGCTGAAGAATCCATTCCTTCAGCCTCTCCTCCTGAGGATTATTCTTTTGGGGAAACTCTGCATACCATGAGGGAGCATTTCCACTGGGAAAGCCAAGATTACTCAGAATCTAAGAAAAGACTCTGAGACTTTCTGCTATTACCTCAGCACAGGCCCCTTTCTATCCCACCTATTCTAGACATTGTAGATGATGTATTTTCAGAGTCCGGCCTGTCCCCAGACTCTTTACCTCCTGCACCTGCTAAGCCTGGCAGATACTACAAGGTCCCAGATTCTCATAAATTCCTATATAAGAACCCCGCTGCTGACCCAGAAACTATATCTCAGGGTCCCAAAGGGGTCAAAGCTTCCACTGCTAAAAACCCTGTCCCCTCTGATAGGGATTCTAGGGCACTGGACAGATGGGGGGAAAAAGTATACACTTTTGCTACCTTGGCTGTAAGGGCTTTAAATTGTCAGTTTCATATACTTAAATATCAGCAATACTTAATGTCACTGCTTAAACAGAAAATGTTGACAAATTCTGAATGTTCAGAGAACAAGGAATTGCAGGATTTATTGCATGCAACTGAACAAGTGGGAAAGCATACTTTGCAACGTGATTATGATTCACTGGAGGCCTCCTGCAGGGCCTCAGTTACAGGTTCTGTTATTAGACGGCATGCTTGGTTAAAGGAACAGAATCTACCTGATCATGTTAAAGCAAAATTATTAGATGCCCCATTACAACATGATGCCTTGTTTGGTGCTAAAGCAGAAAAGGTCTTGAAGAAAATGGAGGATAAAGCAGGATTTTTTACAGGTACAGCCACCCAGGTTTAGTAGGAACTGGCCTTCCAAAAATTGGTCCTTTCCAGTGTCAGACAGGCCACAAAGAGGCAGATACAGACGTCCCAGATGCAGATCTCAGCCCCAAGGCTCATACAGGCCTAAACAATAGGGTGCTCCTACCTCCAAAAGTGGAGAAGACAAATCACAACCTTACAGGAAACAGTCCCAATGACTTTCCTCTGCCAGATCCAAGCACTTTTCTTTTAGCAGCCCCCTTAGGGGGAAAACTAGCACTTTTTTCACAAAATTGACAAAAGATTACCCAAGACAAATGGGTCTTGAATATAGTGTCCCAGGGCTACAGGTTCCATTTTCACACCCTGCCAAGGGCAAAAGGTATGCCAGACCTGCCACACAATCAATGGGCAGAGGCACAAAAACAAATTACAGCCCTCATGGACATGGGGGCCATTCAACAAGTACCACAACAAGAGCAGGGGCAAGGATTTTACTCAAGACTTTTCTTGGTGCCCAGAAAGGACAAAGCCTGGAGACCAATACTGGATCTGTCTATTCTAAACATGTTTCTGGAGGTTCCAAAATTCAAGATGTTGACTCTACAGCAGCTACTGCCCATGCTGGGCAAGAAGGCTTGGCTCGTAACTTTGGACCTAAAAGAGGCATACCTGCATGTCCCAATCAGACAATCTTGCAGAAGATACCTCAGATTCATAGCTGGCTCAATGCACTACCAATTCTCTGCACTGCCCTTTGGCTTATCTACTGCGCCCAGGGTCTTCACAAAATGCCTGGCACCAGTAATTGCATTTTGCAGACAAAGAAGAATTCAAATATATCCCTACTTGGACAACTGCCTTATTCAAGCAGAGAACAGAGACATTCTTCTACAGCATCTGGCGTTTGTAAAAAGATTACTAATTTTCCTAGGGTACACAGTAAACAAAAAGAAATCAAAACTAGTACCCTCTCAAGAGATAATATTCCTGGGTGCAAGCTTAAATACAACTGCCCAGATGGCTTATCTCATGCCAGACAAACAAAGGCAACTGACTTCTTACTTCAAAAAGTTGGCAACAAAGACCCAGTTATCTGCAAGGAAAATCCTGCAGGCCTTGGGCTTCATGGCATCCTGCATTCTACTAATTCCATATGCCAGACTGCATATGAGGAAACTACAATGGTATCTAAAAAGTGTTTGGACTCCGCATTCCCACAGCCTGGAGACAGTATGGAGACAGTAATTACCCTTATTCCCTGCCTGCAACAGGAGTTTCGATGGTGGGCACAGGCCTGTCACCACAACAAGGGTCTGCCATTCACTTTACCCACAGCCAGACAGACACTGACAACGGATGCATCAGACTATGCCTGGGGGGCACATATGGCAGGAAAATGTATTCAAGACACATGGCCTGCAAACCAGATGCATCTTCATATCAATCAAAAAGAGATGCTAGCTATTCAAAATGCCCTGACAGCTTTCAAGGACCTACTTCATCCAGGACAGCTACTGATAAAGATGGACAATACTACGGTCATGTGGTACATAAACAAGCAGGGAGGCACACATTCCTACTCCCTCTGCGGACAAGCAATGACCTTGTGGGACACAGCATCAATTTACCAACTTCACCTGCAAGCACAATTCCTGCCAGGAACAACAAATACTTTGGCAGACGAACTAAGCAGAAACCTCTTGGATCCTCATGAGTGGAAACTGGATCCACAAGTCTTCAGCATGATAACAAGGAAATGGGGATGCCCAGACATAGATCTATTCGCCTCCCCTCACAACTGCCAATTACAGAGATTTTGCACAAGGATTTATCACAAACAAGCATGGAGAGTGGATGCCCTATCCTTCAGCTGGAAAAACCTAACAGTATATGCCTTTCCTCCACTGCCTCTCCTTCCCAAGGTACTCCTAAAGGTCAGACAAGAGAAGCCAAAAATGACACTGATTGCACCAGACTGGCCACGCCAGCACTGATACCCAATCTGTCTCAAGTACCAGCATGGATATTCCCTCAAACTTCCCACTTGCTGACCTAACAGAACAATCAGATCCTGCACAGTCAACTCAGGACCTTAAATCTGGCAGCATGGCGGATAATGTAGCCACTCAGAACACTCCTCTTTCAAAAGCTGTTATAGATGTTATCTTGGAGGCCCAGTACCAGAAAATCTTATGCAGAAAAATGGAAGAGATTCTGTGCCTGGAACCAGGAACAAGGCACTGACACATATGTACCAAATATTCCTCAGATTTTACAATACCTAACTGAGATGCTGGACAAATACCTTTCATTTTCTTCAGTTAAGACTCATGTCTCTGCCATTTCAGCCCATTACAATACGGAACCTATCTTTTCTCAGCCTTTACTAAGGCAGTACCTCAGAGGGGACAAAAATATAAGACCTCCAAGGAGAGCACCAATACCTGCATGGGACCTCAATTATGTCTTGAAAAAACTCACACTGCCTCCCTTTGAGCCAGCCTCAACAGCTGATATAAAATTTTTATCCTGGAAAACAGCTCTGCTACTGGCAATAACCTCTGCAAGATGAGTCTCGGAGTTACAAGCACTCATGGCTGTGGAACCTTTTATCATATTTCATCCAGACAGGGTTTCTCTGAGGACAAACCCAACATTTATGCCTATGGTAGTGTCCAGTGTGGCCCTCAACCAAACCATTCACTTGCCTACCTTTTATCCAAACCCACAGAACAAGGGTGAGAAAATTCTGCACTCTTTGGATATACACAGGCAGCTACGCTTTTACTTGGACAGAACTAAAGCTTTCAGAAAGACTGAGCAACTTTTAGTGTCATATGCTGCAGGATCACAAGGAAAGGCTATCACAAAACAGACTATTTCTAAATGGATAGGTCATTGCATCCGTTTCTGCTATTCTCAGCATGGCAAATCAGTACTTAAGGGCATTAGGCCTCATTCTACCAGAGCAGCAGCCACTTCAGCAGCCTTCCTCAGAGGAGTACCAACCAAAGACATATTAGAGGCTGCAACTTGGAGTTCAGTGCACACTTTTACAAGGCACTACCACTTACCTCTGTACTCTAAATCCAGAGCAGGCTTTGCCACTGCAGTGCTGCAGGGCTTCATAGCCTCTCCTAACCCTATTTAGCTTAGCCACCCATACTCAGCTTTGGGATTCAACCCAAGAGTAATGACTGCAACAGTGAAAAACGATGAACATAGTACAGTTGTGTACCTACCATAAATGTAGATGTTCTAGTATATTCACTGTTGCAGTCCAGGTTACCCTCCCACCATCCCCCTTTCCTTTGCTGGGGTTCATCTGTACTTCTCTATTCTATACAACCTATGTGGTGTATTTGCTTGTAGGTGAAGGAAATGTTTCTTTACTGCATGTATGTTTACTGGAATACTATTTTTAGCCTACCTTTTTGGGGGCACCTGACATCTGGGGCAAGAAAAACTGAAGAAAATGGCGTCGGCTGCATCTTTTATACCCATGGTGCACTGATGTCAGGGAAGAGGCGACAGCAACCGACGCCGGACCAGGACTTTGGAATTCAGGCCGACTGAGGGTAGCCTGCCAGCAGGATAACCCTAGAGTAATGACTGCAACAGTGAATACACTCGAACATCTACATTTGTGGTAGGTACACAACTGTACTTTTTCTGTACAGAATCCTTTGTACCTTTATAGTATTCATAGCCATCCTGTAGCAGATCGTATAAACCTCTGCTACATATATTTGTGTCATACAGATTCCCGCATATGCATGCCTCTGATAGATTTTGCATTTTGACAAACATATGCATGAATATGAAATGCACTGCTTCTTTTTATAGTCACCTAAAGATGTTGGAGCTTTGAAAATACATTTTGTCTAACTTTCTAGATTGGTTTTGTACTGTAACGCGAGGTTCTTCTTTTGTTTCCTTTCAGAATCAGATATTGTTGACTACAGACTCAGAGCGATACATTTGTTGAGTTACAAACTACCTGACATCAACAGACAGATGCTGGAGCTTATTATACGACACTTAGTCAAGTGAGAACATTTTCCTTTGATATTTTTTAATTTTTATTGTTTATTTTTCTTCTTTTTGTGTTGTACCATCCATCCTTACAAAGCCATGTTTCTGCATTTGTTACCTGTTCTTAATTGACAAAGATTTGGGTTTCTTATTGGGAAAAGAGATCTTCCTTCCAAAACAAATCTGTTTGAAATGGCTTCTTATTACAATGCTGAGACTTAGAAATTACAGCAGAATAGCAAATGTTGAACATAGCTGTTCTCTTTTAAAGTTGTTTTTTTGCAGGGAGACACCCCCCCCCCCAGTGTGAGAGGCTAGCCCCCTTGAATGTACATATTAACTCCAAGATTGTGATACCTTGGAGAAAAAGGAATGATCTGAGTTACCACGGTCTTAGACTTGGTATATGTAAATTCAGATTTTTGGGCATACTGTTTTAGGACTCACAATGATGAGTCTCAGAATATCAAAAAGTTACCACATTAAACAGTATCGTTGCATTTCACAATCTTAATAATGGTAGTGTTGGGCCTAACTGCAAGTGGGGCTTTGGTGTAGTACTTTTTTTTTCTTTTTTCCTAACCTGGATGGCATTGTGGAAACAGGTAAATGGCACCTCACATTCTTTTTCAGGTACTGGTGTTTGATTCTTTATGCAAAATAAATAATTTCCCAAACAGCCCTTCTGTGACAATTGTAATTGCTGTTAGAGTTCTGTTTTGGTCTTTGTATATGCCTGATCTACAATTTCTGTTTTTCTGGTATATTTTAATATTTAAAAAAAAAAAAAATATATATATATATATATATATAATGTGTTTTTTTACAAAATTCCTCTTTCTGCATATAGTATTCAGTTGTCTGTGCGTAGGTAATGCATGAAACAACTGACTACTGCATACATGCTCTCAACCTTCCATCTCCAAAATGAGGAACACCAGCCCTCATAATGTGGAACAAATGGGCAAAATGTGGAACACATGCTAATGGCTTATTAACATCTTCAACTAGGAAGGCCATAGGATGGTTAAATATGTTTGGTTTTACTTATAAAGAAGATATTTTAATGAATTAAAATGATTCATTTCTATTTACCATGGATTTCACTTTAAAAAATTCCTAACACTGAATGTGTAACAGAGTCTTTCAATGTGGAACATTGAGGAACTTTGAGGAACATGAACTTTTTAAGACCCCAAATGAGGTACGTTCCTCGTAATGAGGTACACTTGAGAGGTATGACTGCATATTAGTCCTACATCATTATCAGAGACTTCACTGCATTTTACCTCCTGTGTATGCAAAATGGTGTGCAATGTCTAATGCCAAGCAGAGTGTTGTAGACAATGGTTTACATGATGCACAGATTATATCCCTTAGGTAATTCAGAAATGAGCTCTACATTTGTGTCCTCAGCATATAGAGGGCCAAGGAAACACCTGTACTCCTTCAGGGTAGTTTTCATAAAGGCCCAGCTACAAGGAACTACCCAACAGTGGATAATTATTTGCAATTTGTATTGGGAACTATTAGTAGGAGGCAGTTTTTTTTATCATGATGCCATACAAATAAATATTTGTGATAGTCTTGGATATTACAGTATTAAAAGTACTGTGTAAACATTCCTTTCAAAGATGAGAAGATAGTTTATGTACATGTCCATCATTAGTCTTTATCTGAAATGGGTCTTTAAGCTTTCAGCTTTATAGACTTAGTAGATTGTTGTGGGAGGTCCGTCTGCATTAGAAAGAGGGCTGTATGTTGAATAAGTAAATGACTATCAGATGAATTTCAGTGGAGTTTGAACTCTCAAAGTGAGCATCTTCAGGATATTTGAAGGGAACAAGATTTGCATGTTTCTCCCATTGTACCTTGACTGAAACTGCATGCAGATGATTGCATAGTTTCATTCTCACTTTAGTTTCCCAATGCAGAGAGGAAACAGAAAACTAGGAGTTTCACAGCTCAAGGACGTACACTGTTTTGTGCCTCTGTCAAATGTTCACAGGCTGCCTTCCTTTGCTTTACAGAGTTAAGTATTTGATCACAGACCATTTTTTTTAAAGTCTGTTTGGTCAAGGCACTAGCGTGCTGACACAGGGGCAGGGAATCCACCCCTACTGCAGTTGTGATCCAGCATTAGCTATTGACTAGTGGAGCAGGAGGACTATCCAAGTGAGGGTGTATTCCAATCCAGAGAGCAGCACAAATGTAAATAAGAATGGCAGAATGTATGCTGATTCTACGAATGTGATATGTTGGTGTATTCCCTCTACTCTAAGGCACCATGGATGTGGAGGGTGTGCTCACCATATCAGGAGTGCTATATTTAGTTTTTGAAGTGTAGGTACTTAAAATATTAGGTCTTACACTTCCAGTAGAGAGGTGCATATCATGTACAGGAGCATTTATGTGAGTGCATGACATTATCGTATGCTGTGATCTTCCGGAAATTGTAATAGGATACAAAATCACTGCTCTGAGAGTGTATGATGATTCTTCACGATACCTTGATGTCCTTCATCTCCCTAAGGATGGTACAGTTGTCCTCCACTGGCTGTGGTCCCAGCCTAGTGGCGTCTGTCTGGGGAGGGGGTTAAGTTAGTGGGTTCAGGGGAAAGCCAAGAGAAGAAGAGGAGGAGACACTGGTGGCAACAACAGTCAAATCCCACAGTTAAAACAGTGGATGGTAAAATTCTTCAGCAGATAAAAGAGAAACATGGTCTAGATTTATTAACCAAAATGTATTTTACTTTCAATTTTTTTGTTCTTTTTGTTATCATACTGTGAAGTTCCACAAACATGGGGTAGGTATAATAAGTGGGAAGTGTGTGATTCTTTCATGAGGCCATAGGGGGCTTTGTTTCTCACATAACATGTAGTTTAAATTGTGTTTGAATCACTATTCTTTCACTAAGGCTTGATGGAACAGGCATTTATAACCAGTTGCTGATCAAATTAATTGTATTTATAAAGCTGACTACACCATTTGCTGTCACTTTCAGCTTCCATAGAGTACCTCAGTATTTTTTGTCCATTGGATTCAGCAGACTTTTAATGGCTTCCTTATTCCACCGGATTCTGTTTTATGCAGAGAAAAGTATCCCTTGATTTTTCTGTCTGAACATACAGATGAATATATCAGCCACTGTGGCATCTAATTTAAACCTCCTTCCTTACCTTTCAGCATATGTGAACACCATCCCTCATAGTAGAATAATGAGCCTTTTGTCCAAGTTCAAGGTGATTGGATTTTTAGGGAGGTGGATAGAGAGGTATGCCCACACTGTCTCTTGCATTTAGTCGCACACACACACACACACACGCACACACACACACACACATACACACACACACACACACACACACACACACACACACACACACACACACAGAGTCAGTACCTGTTTTTCACACACATCCAAACTGCAATTATTTTATTCTGGTTTACTTTTTTTCTCCATGGCTGCTAAATGCAGCTATAAAATGACATTTAGTGTAATTACATCTATTTGAATTTATTTATTTATTTTATTTTACATTTGTTTATTGGGAAAGTCCAAATGGGATAAGATGCATTTTCAGCGGAGGCCTGGGGGGGGGAAATCTCCACATACAGAGATTATTTTTATTTTCTGTTTTACACTGACTAAACAAGATGATGGACATTTCTCATATTTTTTTTCTCACTGTCTGTGCTTCATGGCTGCTTAACATGCTGCCATGAAGAATTATACTTAATACAGGGCTCTCTTGGTATATTAATACCCTGTTAGAAAACATTTGTACTCCAGTAAAAAAAAAAGGAACTGAGGATGAAAATCTATGGATCTGATGAAGGTTATACACCAAAAGCGCTTATCCATTTTTTCTGGTTTTGGCCTGAGACTTTTTTGAATGCTTTTAAGAACTACATTATATTAAAGAAGAATTGTATCCTCTCGTTTTGGTGGAAGCCGCTTTTTATACTTTTGTTATTGTCTGTTGAGTCAGGCTTCCTTTAAAGGTGCTTTTTTCTTTGTTTTTGGTTTTGTTTGTACTCCAGTAAGGTATTACATTTTTTGGTCAGCCCATTTTCGAAAAAAAACATACATTTTGTAAAATTCTAATTATAGGGAATTTTCAACTGGGGAATGGTTTTATACCTGTTAAACAGAAGGAAATCATCTACATAAGGTCTAGTTGTAAGCTTGGAATATTAAGTCTGAGATTATTGATTTATTTAGTAACATATTTTGTTATCTAGTTAGTTAATAAGTTAACTATTTAGTTAACTAATATTTGCTAACTAGTGTACAGCAGTGACCCAGCTGGACATTTTGTAGACATGCACACTGGTTACAAAGTAGTTTTTTTTTTATTGTGCTACAAATCTGAAGGTTGAGCACAGTCCACATGGTGAGCAAATTTTAAATAGCTTCTCATCATATAAACATCCATAAAGAGACATCATAGTTCCAAATATAAAGCTCCAAATCTTTGTTATAGTGTTTATTTAAAGTAACACATTTTAAGTGGATTTGGAAAAGATGAAAACTGTACAGAGAGATTTTTGGTTACACAGGTGAAAGTGAGTACTGTACAGAAGATGGTCTATAGCAACAGACTGTACATAAGCCAGGTATTACAGGCAACAACTGTATACATTCAGAGGTTGTTAAACAAGTGATTCTGATTGTAATATTTCTTGGAAGTAGGTATGTATCTATAATTACATTTACATATGGGGATAGAAGTAAGGAGAACAGTTGTATGAGAAGGTGTGGCTCTGCAGCAGAAGATGGATATTACTGGCTGCAAAGCCTAAAGTGACTAGTTTGGTAATAAGGTCATTCATTAAGTAATTGGGCTGCTGAGGAAGATTAGTAATAGAAAAAGATTGTTCCTAATATTTATTGATAGCACTCCAAAGGTAAAAGTATCAGTTCCAAAAGTGGCATTATCATGGTAGACTTTTAATAATGTACTTTATGGAAGACAGTTTACAAACCACCTAAGCAGTTATGAAAAAAAAATGTTACTTAAAATAGAAAGTTATGCCTGAATCCATACCAAGAATGGCAGGTCAGAACTCATATGTTAGCAAATATCTGTTTAGGTCAATTTTGCAGAGATTTTATCTAGTGGTTGAAGGTGTGAGATTAGTTTTAAAATTTCAGATTTAACGGAGTTGTAGATTTTTGATAAGAATATAAACTCAGTCTTGCAACTTCCACATTTAACTCTAGTGAGGAGAGAAGGACTGAGTAAATGAGACAGTGCCTGACAGCAAATGTGCAGCATTTGTAATTGGACATGTTCTTCATATTGATCAGTGCTGCAGTAGCCTTAGCTATATGGCTTATATCCTGCCAAGGATATCACAACCAGCTAGCCTGTAGAGCTTCAAGGCATTATCCATGTGCCCAAACTGTGAAGTAGCTCGATCTGAGCTGACTAAAGGACAATCTTTGGCACATACCCCTTCAGAGCTTTACTACTGCTGAATAATACTCACCTCTGAGGCTTATGAGGATTGACAAGCGGCTTTTGCTTTTCTTTTCTGGGCAGATAAGTTCCCTTTGGGAAAAAAAACTTAAATTTTCTTAGTGTTTTAGTACTCTGCTCTTCAGGAAAATTATTTTAAAGCTAGGGTGTAGTTATTTAATGGACATTCTCAAGATTCTAACATTTTTTAAATGGAGAAGTTGTTTCTGTCAGTTTAAAAATAGTGTAAACTAACTAAAATCATATTTTCTGAGGATATACTGTGTTTATTTTTCTATTATATAGCTGTCATAGTGTTTTAAGTGCTTTTTACTGTATTTTTTCAGTCAAAAATATAACTTTTGTAGACTGGTAGTTTTACCAGCATTTGCTGCTTGTCTTCCCCAGGAAACAAGTGCCATTTTTGTCTTGACCGTGGAATAGACTACTAGTCCCATAGTGCGTCCTTCTTCCAGCCACAGAAAGAAAAAGTTAAGCAAACAGCCTTTGCCACCACAACAGACTAGAAATTTGCCTCAGCCACAGGTGGGTGATTGCGCTGTGGCCATTTGTTGTACCTCAGACCTCTCATCTTTTACCTTGGATCCCCCTGGTGTAGCACCTACAGCCACTCTGGACTGGGGGTTAGCCATGTCCTCTGTGGTTGTTGGAGCCCCCTCACTGGTCAAGTGAGAGCCACAGTTATCAGTCCTGGGACAGGGAACAAGGAAGGTTTCCCTTTTGTGTTAGAGACCTGTGTCCATCCCTGGGGAGGCAGCTGCTTCATTTGTACAATAGACGAATCATTTTTCTTGTCAAAATGAAACAGAAAACCAAGCATGTATCTACTCTTCCTCCTCTAATTCCTTTGGTTAGGAGAAGTTTAGTGGGACTGGCTAAGGGTTTAATTCAGGCTGTTGATCTTTCTATAAAGTAGATTCTGGTAAAAGAAAGAGGGATTCCTCTTTTTCTGAAGATGCAGGGGATGGATTCAAGGATTTGTCCTCATATTTCTGATTCAAACCCAGAGGAGAGCTCGGATGTTCTTCGTGTTTCACTGTTGCAGTCATCACCCTTATCCTGCCAGGGGTAGCTCTCAGTCACCCGAATTCCAGAGGCTTAGTATTTCTTTGTCGGTCAGGCAGCCGATGCCATTACATCAGTCTTTCTTGCTGAGGAGCCCGAAGCAGAAGCAGTTTGCACGAGCACCGTTCGGCTGCTGCCTGAGTTTTCATTTTCAAATTGAAGCTGAAGTCTTCTAAAGCTAAGTACCCCATTGGGGATCCTTTTTTCTTGCTCTAATCGATGTCAGAAAAAGTTAACAATTGTCTTGCCCGTGGAAAGCAAATACCACACTGAGACTTCCATTCTTACTGCATCACCTGTTTAGGCCCAGACCACGATGTCCCTCTCTTTCGCTTTTGTGCTTTGTTCAATGCCAGAACTATACGTTGTCGGGCTCTTATTGTAGCTAAATATTTTCTCTCTCAGTCCTCTTATTCCGATATGGTTTCAGTAAGCCGTCCGACTACCGATCTTCTGAAAAAACGTAAGGATAAAGACAGAGACAGACCCACAAGTCCAAAACTGCTGACGATACGTTCGTTAAGCTAGCCATCAGTTCTCCGGGACTCAGTGAGGCGCTTTCACAGCCCCTGATGTTTGCTTCTTTGGACTTGCAGGCCGATACCGAGACCTGTTCAGAGTCCGGTATGCCGTGAGACTTTTCTTTTACTAAGGATCCTGCGGATGTCTCTACCTTGGATGGGTCCGGAGCCACTGAGCAGGCAACGGCTTCCGAGGAAGTTCTTTGCACTACCGATACTCAACACAAACTGATGACTTCTTGCACGGCTTCAGTTCTTTCTAAAACTACCGAATGTCTAAGGCCCAGGGTACGAACTATGCCTAAAAAACCAATGACCCAAGCTCAGGCACCTGCTTCCATGCCTCAATCTCAAATGCTTAAAATGGTGAAAGACCTTATTCTGCTTATTGGGGGAAGCCAGGCTACCCCTTCCAAAAGAAAAAGAGACTTGTCCCCAGTAGTTTTATCTGAACAGGAGTCTGATGACTCTGAGGTTTCTGAATATGAAGATATGCAACCCGTGTCTGCTTATGAGGATTCTGATGCAGAAGAATCCATTCCTTCTTCCTCTTCTCCCGAGGATTTTTCATTTGGTGAAACCCTACATATTTTAAGGGAGCATTTCCACTGGGAATGTCAGGACTATACTCAGTCAAAAAAGAGACTCAGGGAATTCTTAGATTTACCACAGCATGGACCTTTAGCCATTGCTCCTGTCCTGGATGCTGTGGATGATGTTTATATGGAATCCAGTTTGACTCCTGACACCCTTCCTCCTGCTCCCAGGAAACCTGACAGGTACTACAGAGTCCCTGACTCTCACAAATTCCTTTTCAAAAATCCTACTGCTGACCCAGAGGTCATCTCCCAAGGACCTAAAGGAGTTAAAGCAACCTCAGCTTAGAATCCCACCCCGTCAGAAAGGGATTCCTGAGCTTTAGACAGATGGGGTAAAAAAGTATACACCTCTGCAACTCTTGCTATTAGAGCACTAAATAGTCAGTTCCACATGCTGAAATGTCAGCAGTATACCATGGAACTCCTCAAACAAAAAATATCTGCCTTTCCTGGTTGTGCAGAAAATAAAGAATTACAAGAGTTTATGCTTTCTGCAAGCCAAGTTACTAAGCACACCTTGCAATGTGGCTTTAACGCCCCAGAAGCATCTTGCAGGGCAGCAGTCACTGGTTCTGTCCTTAGAAGACATGCTTGGCTTAAGGCACAGACCTTGCCAGACCATGTCAAATCAAACTTATTGGACGCACCATTGAACAAAGACAATTTGCTTGTCACCAAGGCAGAAGAGTTCTTAAAAAAATGGGGGAAAAAGCTAAATCTATGCAGACAGTTAAAGACTTTTTACAGGTCCAGTCTCCGAGATTCAGTAGGCATTGCCCCTCCAAGCACTGGTCCTTTCCAGCCCCCTCTAGGCCAGCTCAGCCAAGACCCAGGGGAAGCAGACCCCCCAGACAGCAGTCCCAGGGAATGCAGAGATCTAAGCAATGGAGTTCCTCCTCTTTAAAAACAGGGAGTGCTAAGCCACCCCCTTATGGTAAGAACTCACAATGACTTTACACCTCCACCCTTTACCTCTGACCACCTGTTTGTGCCCCTAGGAGGAAAACTCTCCTTCCATGCAAACAACGGGGCCTCTATTACCAACGACCGATGGGTCCTCAACATAGTGTCCCCGGGATAAAAATTTTACTTCCACACACTGCCAACCCCAAAAGGGTTCCCAGATCTTCCTCCAAACCAGTGGGCAGAGGCCAAAAAGCAAGTTCATTCCCTGCTCTCCATGAGGGCAATACATCTTGTTCCTGCAGACCAGATAGGCCAAGGTTTCTATTCCACACTCTTCCTGGTACCCAGAAAAGAGGGCACCTGGTGCCCAATCCTCGATCTATCCATTCTAAACACCTTTCTGGTGGTACCAAAATTCAAAATGCTCACCCTCCAGCAGCTTCTTCCTATGCTTTCCAAGGATGCTTGGTTAGCCACCCTAGACCTAAAAGAGGCTTATTTACACATCCCAATCAGGGAATCTTGCAGGAAATATCTACGTTTCAGGGCAGGATCTATGCACTTTCAGTTCTCTGCGCTTCCCTATGGCTTATCCACTGCTCTCAGAGTTTTCACAAAATGCCTGGCTCCAGCCATTGCTTTTTGCAGACAAAAAAATATTCATATTTACCCCTACTTAGATGATTGCCTGATTCAGGCAGACAGTCAGGAAAAGCTGTTACAGCACCTGACCTTTGTAAAGGACCTACTGACCTCCCTGGGGTATACTATCAACGAAAAGAAATCAAAACTAGTCCCCACACAAAAATTGTATTCCTGGGAGCAAGCCTGGACACAGCATCCCAGATGGCATTCCTTACTCCAGAAAAACAAGCCTACCTGACAGGCTACTTCTCTCAACTAGCCACCAGAACCCAGTTATCTGCAAGGAAAGTCCTGCAAGCTCTAGGGTTCATGGCTTCCTGCATTCTATTCATTCCATATGCCAGACTGCATATGAGGAAACTACATTGGTACCTAAAAAGCCTTTGGTGTCAACACTCTCAAGACCTGGAAACTTTCATACATATGATACCCTGTCTTAGGAAAGATTTTCTTTGGTGGCAGCAGCATGTAACCACAACAAGGGGCTTCCTTTCTCATAACCCCACACCGCCAAGACCCTCATCACTGGTGCATCAGACTATGCCTGGGGTGCACACTTGGACGGCAGGTGCATTGGGCCATTGGAGCCCAAATCAAATACATCTGCACATCAACCAAAAAGAGAAGTTTGCTGTTCAGCACGCCCTGACAGCTTTCAGACCCCTACTCTCCCCGGGGCCTCTAGTGATCAAAACAGACAACACCACAGTGATGTGGTATATCAACAAGCAGGGAAGGACTCACTCTTATCCTCTCTGCAGACTCGCCATGACCCTTTGGAATACGGCTTCAGCCATGCAAATACACCTGCTATCACAATTCCTGCCAGGCTCCCTAAGCTCTCTGGCAGTCAACTTAAGCAGAAACCTGCTAGACCCACACAAGTGTCAGCTAGACCATAGAACCTTCAACCTTGTAACCCAGAAATGGGGCACCCCAAAGGTGGACCTCTTTGCCTCCCACTCCAATCCTCAGCTCAGCAAATTCTGCACAAGGGAACCTCACAACAAGGCCTGGAAAGTGGATGCTTTCTCCTTCCAGTGGGTAAACCTCTCGATCTATGCATTTCCTCCTCTACCACTCATTTCAAGGGTACTGCTCAAAATAAGGGAGGAAAAACCAAGGGCAATCTTGATTGCCCCAGACTGCCCACACCAGCACTGGTACTCACTGCTGCGCAGCCTGTCACCACTGCCACCATGGCACCTACCTCAGATTCCAACACTCCTGACCCAGAAGAATGGAGAATTCATGCATCCACAATTACAGACCCTGAACATGGCAGCCTGGCTTATTCCCTGACCTCTCCTCCAGCTGCCAGCCTAAGCAAACAAGTCCTGAATGTTATGAGGCTAGACACCCCAGCACTAGAAAATCCTATACTGACAAGTGGAAAAGGTTTTGCACCTGGATCCAGGCTAAGGGAGACAAAACAGCACAGCCCTCCCTACCTCTCATCCTTGATTACCTAGCAGACCTACTACATAGAGGTCTATCCTTCTCTTCTATTAACATTCATGCCTCTGCTATCTCTGCTCATTACAGCACAGAGCCACCTCTCTTTTCTCACACCCTCTCATCAAACAGTTCCTAAGAGGGGCTAACAACTTAAGGCCACCAGAAGAGCTCCTACCCCAGCTTGGGACCTTAACTTTGTGTTGGAAAAGCTCACCTACCCCCCTTTGAGCCTGCAGCTTCAGCAGAGTTAAAATTCCTCTCTTGGAAAACAGCCTTGCTTCTGGCCATTACTTCAGCTAGAAGAGTTTCAGAGCTACAAGCACTCATGGCTGTAGAGCCCTTCATCATTTTCCATGCTGACAGGGTCTCCCTCAGGACTAACCCATCCTTCATGCCTAAAGTGGTGTCCAGTGTGGCTCTCAACCAATCCATTCATTTGCCCACCTTTTTCCCTAACCCACAAAACAAGGGGGAAAGGATTCTGCACTCTCTGGATGTGCACAGACAGCTCAGATTCTATCTGGATAGGACTAAATCTTTTAGAAAAAATGACCAATTGCTAGTCAGCTTCGCAGCAGGGGCAGAGGCCAAGGCCATATACAAACAATCTCCAAATTGGTAGCACACTGCATCCATTTCTGCTACAAACAGCACGGGAAACCACCCCCAAAGGGAGTCAGGACACATTCCACCAGGGCAACCTCCACCTCTGCAGCTTTTCTCAGACGGGTCCCGACCAGGGACATCCTAGAGGCTGCAACAAGGACTTCTGTTCATACCTTCACAAAGTGTTACTACCTGCCTATCTTCTCCAAATCCAGGGAAAGCTTTGCCACCGCAGTCTTGCAGGGCATCCTAGCCAGCCTTCAGTCTTCTTGACTGCCTCCACCCTTTTCTTCAGCTTTGGGAATCAACCCAAGTGTGATGACTGCAACAGTGAAACATGAAGAGCATAGTACAGATGTTCATCATGTTTCACTGTTGCAGTCATTACACTTGGGGTTATCCTGCTGTCAGGCTACCCGCGGTCGGCCCGAATTCCAAAGTCTTTGTCCGGCGTCAGTTGCTGTCGCCTGTTCCCTGACATCAGTGCACCAGGAGTATAAAAGATGCAGCCGATGCCATTTTCTTCGGTCTTTCTTGCTGCGCGGTGCCAGAAGCAAAAGCAGTTCGCAAGTGCCGGTTGGCCGACTCCTGAGATTTTCAAAATCGAATTTCAGATCCAAAGTATTCATTAAAGCAAAGTACCCGGTTGGGGAAACTTTTTTCTTGCTCCAGACCGATGTCAGAAAAAGCTAACAATTGTATTTCTTGTGGGAAGCAAATACCTCATAAGGATTTTCATTCTTACTGTATATTCCTTGCCTGGGCCCTGACCACGACGTTGCTAGCTGCCGGTTTTGTGCTAGATTTAACCAACGCACTATTAAGCGTTGGTACGATTTTGCCTTTCATTACTTTGGTCGAAGATTTAATTATATAATGCCGTTGTAACAGCCGACGACTGGAGTTTATAAAAAGCGCAAGGAAAAGGACAGGCATCTGATGTCCAAAACCGACGAGGCTTCTGCTAGGCCAGTCGCCGGTTCTCAGTGAGGCGCTTTCACAGCCCCTGACGCCCGCTACCTCAGAGCCACAGGGGGAGCCAGCTAGGCCTCTGGATACTCAAGGTATTGGACACTCGGAAACTATTCCCTCAGATAGGTCCGGAGCTGCTGAGCAGGCATCGGCTTCTGAGGGTGTTTTCAGACCTACACAGATATATGTAAAGCCAACCTCAGCTTCAAAGATAAAGACTAAAGCAGCTCTAAAGACAAAGAAACAAGTACAGCATTCTCCTAGATAGACTTCCATGCCTAAAAAATAGATGCTTAAAATGGCTGAAGACCTAATTACTTTGATCAGGGGTTCCCATCCCCCTCCTGATAAGAGGCCTAGGCAAGAGACAGAATATGAATCTTCAGATCAGGTTTCCATTTCCTCTGACTCCTCTTCTGAACAGGGATATTCTCTTCCTCCCTATGAGGATTCTGATGCTGAAGAGTCCATTCCTTCAGCCTCTCCTCCTGAGGATTATTCTTTTGGGGAAACCCTGCATACCATGAGGGAGCACTTTCACTGGGAGAGCCAAGATTACTCCGAATCTAAGAAAAGGCTCAGAGACTTTCTTTTACTACCTCAGCACAGACCTCTTGCTATCCCACCTGTTCTAGACATTGTAGATGATGTATTTTCAGAGTCCGGCCTGTCTCCTGACTCTTTACCCCCTTAAGCCAGATAGATACTACAGGGATCCAGATTCTCATACATTTCTATATAAAAACCCTGCTGCTGACCCAGAAACTATATCTCAGGGTCCCAGAGGGGTCAAGGCTTCCACTGCAAAAAACCCTGTCCCCTCTGATAGGGATTCAAGGGCACTAGACAGATGGGGGAAAAAGTTTACACTTCTGCTACCTTGCCTGTAAGAGCTTTAAATTGTCAGTTTCATATGCTTAAATATCAGCAATACTTAATGTCACTGCTAAAACAGAAAATGGTGACAAATTCTGAATGTTCAGAGAACAAGGAATTGCAGGATTTATTGCATGCTGCTGAACAAGTGGGAAAGCATACTTTGCAATGTGATTTTGATTCACTGGAGGCCTCTTGCAGGGCCGCTGTTACAGGTTCTGTCATTAGAAGGCATGCTTGGTTAAAGGAACAGAGTCTGCCTGATCATGTTAAAGCAAAATTATTGGATGCTCCATTACAGCATGATACTTTATTTGGTGTTAAGGCAGAAGAGGTGTTGAAGAAAATGGAGGATAAAGCGAAATCTATGCAGACAGTTAAGGATTTCTTACAAGTACAGCCACCCAGATTTAGCAGGAATTGGCCTTCAAAGAATTGGTCCTTTCCAGTGTCAGACAGGCCACAAAGAGGCAGATACAGATGCCCTAGAGGCAGATCCCAGCCCCAAGGCTCTTCCAGGCCTAAACAATGGGGTGCTTCTACCTCCAAAAGTGGAGAAGACAAATCACAGCCATATAGGAAACAGTCCCAGTGACTTTCCTCTGCCAATACCAAGCACTTATATTTTGGCAGCCCCCTTAGGGGGAAAACTAGCACTTTTTTCACAAAATTGGCGCATGATCACCCAGAACAAATGGGTCTTGAATACAGTGTCCCAGGGCTACAGGTTCCACTTTCACACCCTTCCATAGGCAAAAGGTATGCCAGACCTGCCACACAATCAATGGGCAGAGGCGCAAAAGCAAGTTTCATCCCTCATGGACATGAGGGCCATTCAGTGAGTACCACAGCAAGAGCAGGGACAAGGATTTTACTCAAGACTTTTCCTGGTACCCAGAAAGGACAAAGCCTGGAGGCCAATACTGGACCTGTCTATTCTAAACACTTTTCTGGACGTTCCAAAATTCAAAATGTTGAGTCTGCAGCAGCTTCTGCCCATGCTGAGCAAGAAGGCTTGTAACTTTGGGCCTAAAAGAGGCATACCTGCATGTCCCAATCAGACAATCTTGCAGAAGATACCTCAGATTCATAGCTGGCTGAATGCACTACCAATTCTCTGCACTGCCCTTTGGCTTATCTACTGCGCCCAGGGTCTTCACAAAATGCCTGACACCAGTAATTGCTTTTTGCAAAGGGGGATTCAAATATATCCTTACTTGGACAACTACCTTTTTCAAGCAGAGAACAAGGACATTCTACTGAAGCATCTGGCGTTTTTAAAAAGATTACTAATTTGCCTAGGGTAAACGAAAAGAAATCAAAACTAGTACCCTCTCAAGAGATAATATTCCTGGGTGCAAGCTTAAGTACAACTGCCCAGATGGCTTATCTCACGCCAGACAAACAAAGGCAACTGACTTCTTACTTCGAAATGTTGGCAACAAAGACCCAGTTATCTGCAAGAAAAATTCTGCAGGCTTTGGGTTTCATGGCATCCTGCATTCTACTAATTCCATATGCAAGACTGCATATGAGGAAACTACAATGGTATCTAAAAAGTGTTTGGACTCAACATCACCACAGCCTGGAAACATTAATTACCCTCATTCCCTGCCTGCAACAGGAGTTTCAATGGTGGGCGCAGGCCTGTCACCACAACAAGGGACAGCCATTCACTCTACTCACAGCCAGGCAGACACTAACAACAGATGCATCAGATTATGCCTGGGGGACCCACATGGCAGGAAAATGTATTCAGGGCACATAGCCCGCAAGCCAAATGCATCTTTATATCAATCAAAAAGAGATGCTAGCTGTTCAGAATGCCCTGACAGCCTTCAAGGATCTACTTCATCCAGGACAACTGCTGATAAAGACGGACAATACTACAGTCATGTGGTACATAAACAAGCAGGGAGGCACACATTCCTACCCCCTCTGCAGACAAGCCATGACTTTGTGGAACACAGCATTGTCTTATCAAGTACACCTGCAAGCACAATTCCTGCCAGGAAAGACAAATATTCTGGCAGTCGAACTAAGCAGAAACCTCATGGATCCTCACGAGTGGAAACTAGATCCACAAATCTTCAGCATGATAACAAAGAAATGGGGATGCCCAGACATAGATCTATTTGCCTCCCCTCACAACTGCCAACTACAGAGATTCTGCACAAGGACTTATCACAAGCAAGCATGGAAAGTGGATGCTGTATCATTCAGCTGGAAAACCCTTACAGTATATGCCTTTCCTCCTCTGCCTCTCCTCCCCAAGGTACTCCTCAAGGTCAGACATCCTAAAGGTCAGAGAAGAGAAGCCAAAAATGATACTGATTTCCTCAGACTGGCCACGCCAGCACTGGTACCCAATCGTAAAGAGCTTGTCTCAAGGCCCGGCCTGGACATTACCTCAAATTCCTCATTTACTGACCCAACAAAACAATCAGATCCTGCACAGCCAACTCAGAACCATAAATCTGGCTGCATGGCAGATAATGTAACCATTCAGAACACACCTCTCTCTAAAGCAGTTATGGATGTTATTTTGGAGGCCAGGAGGCCCAGAACCAGAAAATCTTATGCAGAAAAATGGAAGAGATTCTGTGCTTGGAACCAGGTACAAGGAATTGATACGCTTGTACCACATATTCCTCAGATTTTACAATACCTAACTGAGATGTTGGACAAAGGCCTATCCTTCTCATCAATTAAGATCCATGCTTCTGCCATTTCAGCTCATTACAATACGGACCCACCTATTTTTTTCACATCCACTGCTAAGGCAGTACCTCAGAGGGGCCAAAAACGTAAGACTTCCAAGGAGAGCACCAATACCTGCATGGGACCTAAATTTTGTCTTGGAAAAACTCACACTGCCTCCTTTTGAGCCAGCCAATACAGCTGAGATAAAATTCTTATCATGGAAAACCGCTCTGCTCCTAGCAATAACTTTAGCAAGAAGAGTCTCAGAGTTACAGGCACTAATGGCTGTGGAACCTTTTATAATTTTCCATCCGGACAGGGTTTCTCTGAGGACAAACCCAACATTTATGCCTAAGGTAGTATCCAGTGTGGCTCTTAACCAAACTATTCATTTGCCTACCTTTTATCCAAACCCACAGAATAAGGAGAGACTTCTGCATTCTTTGGACATACACAGACAGCTACGCTTCTGTTGGGACAAAACCAAAGCTTTCAGAAAGACTGAGCAACTCTTAGTGGCATATGCTGCAGGATCGCAAGGAAAAGCTATCTCAAAGCAGACTATTTCAAAATGGATAGGCCACTGTATTCGTTTCTGTTATTCACAACATGGCAAATCAGTGCCTAAGGGCATTAGGCCACATTCAACCAGAGCAGCAGCCACTTCAGCAGCCTTCCTCAGAGGAGTACCAACCAAGGACATTTTGGAGGCTGCAACTTGGACTTCAGTGCGCACTTTGCACTACCACTTACCTCTCTACTCTAAATCCAGAGCAGGCTTCGCCACTGCAGTTCTGCAGGGCCTCATAGCCACTCCTCATTCTATTTAGGCCCAGCCACCCAACCTCAGCTTTGGGATTCAACCCAAGTGTAATGACTGCAACAGTGAAACACGATGAACATAGTACAGTTGTGTACCTACCATGAATGTAGATGTTCGAGTGTATTCACTGTTGCAGTCCAGGTTACCCTCCCACCATCCCCCTTTCATTGCTGGGACTTATCTGTACTTCTCTATTCTATACAACCCATGTGGTGTATTTGCTTGTAGATGAAGGTAATGTTTATGTTAGTGCATGCATTTTTATTTGCAGAATTTTTAGCCTACCCTTTTGGGGGCACCTGACATCTGGGGCAAGAAAAACTGAAGAAAATGGCATCGGCTGCATGTTTTATACCCCTGGTGCACTGGCGTCAGGGAAGAGGCGACAGCAACTGACGCCGGACCAAGACTTTGGAATTCGGGCCGACTGCAGGTAGCCTGCCAGCAGGATAACTCCAAGTGTAATGACTGCAATAGTGAATACACTCGAATATCTACATTTATGGTAGGTACACAACTGTACTTTGTTTACACTTACCATAAATGTAGATGTTCGAGTGTATTCTGTTGCAGTCCTGGTTTCCCACCCTCCATCCCCCTTGTCTCTCTCTCTTGTTCTCTCTCTCATTACAGGGAATTTTTAGTATTTACTTTCAATGCGTGGAGGCATGCGTGAATGGGCATGCCTTCGTTAAAGGTTGTGCGTCAGGGCTGGTAACTCGGCACGTAAAAATCCACTACCAAACATTAGCGGATCGGAGTTCCGCTGTGGCGACCCCTAACCAGGATAAGCCGAAAGACACAACAACTTTATATTGGTTGTGTTCTTCCACCATAACCTAGCTCCCTATTTGGGGGCTCTGACAGTTGGGGCAAGAAAACTGATGTAATGTTGTCGGCTGCCTGATTTTATACCACTGACTACCTGACGTCAGTCCTGGAGCGACAGCAACCAGCGCAGAAATACTAAGCCTCTAGTATTCGGGCCGACTGAGGGCTCCCCCTGGCAGGATAACCCAAGTGTGATGACTGCAACAGTGAATACACTCGAACATCTACATTTATGGTAAGTGTACACAACTGCACTTTTCTGATTCTCCCTCTGGGGGGGGTTCCCTTTCTCTGAGACTGTTGTTAGAATGTTCCAGTGTTTCCAGTGAGAGAACACTGAAGTTTCTCAGTCCTTCAGAAAATACAATGGTTTGTTACAGATTGATGTTTCAGAACGTACACCCATCCTGTCCTATCTGCTTTAGAGAATGTGTGTCTTACTGTCTGCAATTTTCCTGATAGTCAGCCAGCTGCCTCTAAAAAGGCAGCTAGCCTATATACATTTCCTAATTCTTTTAAAAATGTACACACTATTCCCAAACCTTACCCAGCAGTTATTGCCTTAGTTGATTCCACTGCTACTAAGCACTTAGTTAATTCCATTCCTACTCTTTCTTGAAGTATGGAAAAATTATTGATAGGTATGGGGGGAAAGTATATACCTCTACAGCTTTCATTTTCAGAATTTTGAATCATCAGGCGTAAATGTTAGTTTGTTCTGAAAATTGTGAAAATATGAGGAATGTTTTATCTACCATTTCTTCTTCTGAAGAAACATTTGCTTGAAATAACTTTGTTTCTTCTCTTGCACAAGTCACTTCTCATTTTTTTGCAGTGTGTATGACTCAGTTCATACTTCTTCCAGGGCTATGACCACTGGTACTGTTTTAAGGAGGCTTGCTTGGCTGCTTTCTAAGACCCTCCCAGATGATGTAAAAACATAAGATTGTAAATTCTCACTTAGACAGAGATTTAGTGTTTGGCCTCTCTGCTGCAGAGATGATAAAAAGTTATGATGACAGGGGCAAGCTGATCCAGGGAATCTCTTAAGATTTTTTCAGCCCTACTTTTCCAAATTGTCCAACGGATTTATTTCTCCCCATTCAGTTTTGGCAAAAAACAGAATAAACAGCCTCAAAATAATTCAGGTAAACAGTTTTAAGAAGTGGCAAGGGGGTTCCAAAAAGTCTCATATCCCCAAAACTAAGGACAGTCCAACAAGTGTGAATGAATATTAAAGAAACCTTGTGAATCCCTCTCTCTTTCAGAATGTCTGATTCTCCATGTTTCTCTTTGGCAACAGATTGGTTCAGACAGTTTGGTTTTAAATAGTTATTCATCAAGGTTACAGATGGCAATGGGAGGAAATTCATCCTTTCCTTGTGGTCATTGCTCATCCTGCAGATCAGAATCTTTTGTTTCCATCTGCTTTTCATCATACGCTGTCCCAAGGAGTGATAGAGCCAATTTCTCCTTCCTAGGTGGGGGAGGGATTTCATTCAAGGATGTTCCCAGTACCAAAGAAAGAAAATGCTTGGAGACCAGTTCTGGAACTTTCTTTCGTAAACCTGTTTGTGACATTGCCCAAATTCAGAATATTGTCACTTCATAACCTGTTAACCCCTTCTTCCTCTCTCAAGTTTCCTGGTAACAGTAGACTTAAAAGATTTGTGTTGTCACATCCCTATTCATCCAGACATTAGGTGTTTCTTAAGGCTTTGTGTGACTGGATCACATTATTAGTTCTATGCCTTACCCTTTGGACTATCCACTGCACTAAGAGTGTTTACAAATTGTCTAGCTCTGATTATAGCTCATTGTAGACTGCAGGGTATCCATTTTTTTATATTTATATGACTTGCTTTTCTTTGCAGAGATTTTTTCAATTAGTCAGGAATCTCTGTTTTTGATGAGAAATCACTTGCACAAACTGGGATTCCAACAGAACATTCAAAATATTGCCAAATTCCTGTAATAACTGCCACACAGGTAAAAAAGGCACTCTCCAAATCTAAGAATACAGCATCCATGGGACCAGATGACATCCCAGGCTGTGTACTACATGAACTACAGAATTAACTGCCACCTCATCTAAGTGTCATGTTTAGTCATAGCCTCACCTCAGGCTTCGTGCCCACTGAGTGGCGCACAGCTACAGTTATCCCACTCCACAAGGGGGATCCACCCTGGATCCTGGAACTACCACCGCATCAGTCTGACAAGCCTGATCTGCAAGGCTATGGAACGTATTATCATGGAACTTATAAGCAAAGATATTGGCAACCTTCAAATACTGGACCCCACCCAGTTTGGGTTCGTGAAGGGCCGATCTTGTCTCCTGAAACTGATTGACTTCTTCGAATCAATCTCCAGAGCTGTGGACGAGGGTAAGGCAGTCCACACAGCCTATCTGGATCTTGCCAAGGTCTTAGACACCATCCCCCACTCTGGAATCATAGATAAGCTTACTAAGCTAGGCATTAATCCCTACATCACTCGATGGGTTGCCAACTGGCTTACTGACAGAACTCACAATGTAAAAGTAGCCGACTCCAAATCCAGCTCCAGACAGCTGACAAGTGGAGTACCTCAGGTTCAGTCCTGGGACCGCTATTGTTTGGCATCTACTTCTCTGAAGTACAGGCCAACACTAAGGGACTCCGGCTAACAAAGTTCGCAGATGACTGCAAACTGGGAGCCATTATTGAATCCCCAAATTATGTGGATATTCTACAAAAGGGCCTTACAGAAACAGATGCTTGGTGCTAGAGCCATGGGCTCAAGCTCAGTGCCAAGAAATGTATACTTATCCCTTTTGGGAAAAAACATGTACCCGTGAATTACCACATAGGTGGCAGTATACTAAACACCGAAAGTGTGATAAGAGACTTAGGGACACAGGTGGACAGTGGTCTCACCTTCGATAACCACATCGCCACAACAGTCAGGAAATGTTTCTATGTGGCACACCTCATCACTAAAGGCTTTTCATCCAGAAAAAAGGAGGTCATTGTCCTGCCCCATTTAGTATGTACTTCTCAAGACATCTGCAACAACTGGAAAGACTGCAGAAGTACCTCACTAAAAGAATCACAGGCCTAAAGCAGATGCCCTATGCTGACCATCTAAAAAAATCTCCAGCTATACTCTGTGGCATATCGTCTACTCAGAGGCGATCTCTGCTTAACATACAAGGCCATGTCAAACCCAGAGCTGTTGGACATGCTACACTTAAAGTAAATATTGTGGAGAGAAATAGCCAGGGAATTGTTATGGCTGGGCTTGTATAGGCTGTTGGGCCGATAGCCTAGGACCAACCTATGAACCTATGAGCACCTCATTTCAAAGAACATTTCTTCCACAGGACAAAAATAGATCTGTATTTAGATCGATTTATAAGGTTTTCCACTCAGTCTTCAGTCACCATGAGAGAATATCTCAGGATTTTGGGTTTCTTGACATCTATGATTCTCATGGTACTTCTGGCAAGACTCCACATGTGAAAGGTACAGTGGCGTCTGAAATATCTTTGATCCCAGTATCAACACCACTTATCTTTTCAGATCCCAGTGGTGAAGTTTGTCAGAAGATAAATCTTTTGATAGAGATTACAGATATCCTTAAATCCAAGTCTCGCCTTCTTCCTTAGGGAGCAGTTTAAAGTGCAGGGGATTTGGAACACCAAGGACAGATGCACACACGTAAATATCAAGGAGATGCTTGTCCTGATCAAGAAGATGCTTGTCCTGATTAAGGCACTCAACTCTCTGAGCCTTCTTTTGTCCCTGGGACCTCTTCAAGTGGTTACAGACAATACCATAGTAATGTGGTACACCAGCAAGCAAGGGGGAATCAGGTCATACCACTTCGCAGACTAGCCATGTTAGCTTGGGATATAGCCTAACAACACATTCTCTCTCTACAGGCGTCCTACATCCTGCTAGAGCAAAATTTTGTTGCAGAGAAGCTGAGCTGGACCAGGGAAGTCCCTCATGAATGAAGAATTGATCAGGGTGTCTTCCAAGATTTGCAACGTCTATGGGGAGTTCCTTAATTAGACCTCTCTACCTCCTCTCTGAACAATCAACTGGCAACATTTTGTTCCAAGACTCAGTGCTAGAAGGCCTAGAATACAGTTGCCTTTTATTTTCTTAGGACAGGAATGCTCCTGTATGCCTTTTCCCCCTTTCCAGTAATATTCAGGGTGCATGTAAAAATTCAGAAGGAATCCTCCAAGATCATTGTGGTGACTCCCTTCTGGCCCAGGCAACTGTGGTTCTCCCTTCTTTTGGAAATGGCCAGGGGCATTTACCACAAGCTTCCTCACAGACTGGCCCTACTCACACAGGAACAGGGTTGTTTGATACACCCCAATATCAGTCCCCTTCAGTTGACTACCTGGATGATGATGTGTCTTTCGGCTTTTCCCGATTAGGGGTCGCCACAGCAGAACTCCGGTCCACTAATGATTGGCAGTTGATTTTTACGTACCAAGTTGCCAGCCCTGACACACAACCTTCAACGAAGGAACGCCCATTCACGCATGTCTCCACGCAGAAGACGCTCTAGCTGAGAGTAGAACCGGACAGTGTCTTACTGTGAGGCGACAACACTACCGCAGCACCACCACCGCGGATAGTTGACTACCTGGATGATAGGGTCTTAATTACTTTTAGCCACCTGTTTTTTTTTATTTATTTTTTTTGAGGACATGAAGCAAGTAGTAATGGAAGCAAGAAAGCCTATGGCTAGAAAATGATATATTAGCAAATGGTAAAGTTTTTTAGTCTGTGCCAACAACATAACTAACACCCATTAAGGGCTAGTTATTCTCTTTTTACAATACTCATGTGAGTTTCTATCTTATGGCTTATCTTGTTCCTCTAATAAGGTTCATTTAGCAGCCAAGTCAGCATGTCTGCTCATGGATCCTTTTCTTTCAATGCATTCTCACGCCAAAAATGTTTTTGAAAGGGGTTTTATGTAAGAGGCCTCCTAGAAAACTCTGGCCCCCTCCTTGGGATTTTGTTAGAGAAGATAATAGTTTTTCCATTTGAACCAGCTAATCTGGCTGACTTCAGGTTCTTAACATTGATAACTGTTTTACTCATTGCTTTGACTTCTGCAAGAAAGGTAACTGAGTTGCAAGCCGTCGTGTCAGATGTTCATCGTGCATACAGCTGCAGTCATAACAGATGGGTTCTCCTGCCGTCAGGTGGGTCCTCGGTCGGCCGAATTCCAAAGTCTAGGTCCGGTGTCAGTTGTCGTTGCTTCTTCCCTGACGTCAGTGCGACAGGGGTATAAAGGAACCAGCCGATGCCATTTTCTCCAGCCTTTCTTGCCGCGCGGTGCCCGAAGCAGAAGCAGTTCGCAAGTGCCGGTCAGCCAGCTCCTGAAATTAGGAAAATTTTGAAACCAAAGTCTTCTTGAAAGCTAAGTACCCCGTTGGGGAAACTTTTCTTGCCTCAGACCGATGTCAGACTAAGTTAATAATTGTATTTCATGTGGGAAGCAAATACTGCATAAGGATTTCCATTCCCTCTGTATACCTTGTTTAGGCCCAGACCACGACGTCTCGGTCTGTCGTTTTTGTGCTACATTCAACAAACGCACCATTAAGCGTCGGGCGGAGTTTGCCCAGCATTATTTTGGAAAAACATTTAACTATATTATGTTGTCGGATACTCCGACTCCAGTTTTGTCTAAAAAACGCAAAGATAAGGACCGACACACGAGGTCCGCGGCCTCTACCGACACCACGCCAAAGCCGACTGCACGTGGTCTGGTTCTCAGCGAGGCGCCTACGCAGCCCCTGACTACCGACGACACTTGTGCCCGAGGTCGCAGGCTCCTCGGCCCACACCCCGACTACAGATACCGAAGCCACTCTTGGCGTTGAACCTCAAAATGTGGACAGGTCTACCTCCACTCAAGGTGTCTTCAGACCTTCCTCTTCTTTTTCCATCAAGGCTTTCACTAAGTCTAAAGCAGCCATGCATTCTAAGAGACAAGCTACACAGGGCCCATCTCCAGGCCCCATGCCTAAAAAACAGATGCTTAAAATGGCTGAGGATTTAATTACTCTTATCAGGGGTTCACACACCCCAACAGACAAAGGCCCAGAGTGGAGGAAGAATCCCCCTCCTCTGATCAGGGCTCCATTATTTCAGAGCACTCTGATGATCAGGAACATTCTTACTCCCCTTTTGAAGACTCTGATGCAGAGGAGTCCATTCCTTCTGTATCCCCCCAAGAGGATTACTCATTTGGGGAAACTTTGCATACCTTAAGGGAACACTTCCACTGGGAAGGCCAAGATTATTCAGATTCCAAGAAAAGGCTTAGGTAATTTCTTTTGCTACCTCAGCACAGGCCTCTGGCTATACCTCCTGTCTTGGACATCCTAGATGATGTTTACTCGGAGGCCTGCCTTAACCCGGATTCTCTGCCTCCAGCCCCAGTCAAGCCTGACAGGTACTACAGGGTTCCTGACTCACACCAATTTCTATACAAAAGCCATGCTGCTGACCCAGAAACCATCTCACAGGGCCCCAAGGGAATTAAGGCCTCCACTGCTAAAAATCCATTACCTTCCGAGAGAGATTCCAGATCCTTAGAAAGGTGGGGAAAAAAGGTATATACCTCGGCTACCTTAACCATGAGGGCCTTAAACTGTCAGTTTCATATGCTAAAATACCAACAGTTTTTGTTATCACAACTGAAAAGTAAAATGTCACAACCTGAACAACCAGACTTGAAGGAGTTGCAGGATTTGATGCATAGTGCAGAACAAGTGGGTAAGCATACCTTACAATGTGGTTTTGATGCTCTAGAGGCCTCATGTAGAGCTGCTGTTACAGGATCAGTCATATGTAGACATGCCTGGCTCAAGGAACAAACCTTGCCTGATCATGTCAAAGCTAAATTACTAGATGCCCCTCTACAAAAGGATGTATTATTTGGTGCTAATGCTGAGGAGGTATTAAGGAAAATGGAGGAAAAGGCTAAATCAATGCAAACTGTGAAAGATTTTCTACAGGTACAACCCCCACGTTTCAGTAGAAATTGGCCTTCCAAAAAGTGGTCCTTTCCAGCCACTGACAGACCCCAAAGAGGTAGATACAGGCGCCCGAGGGGCAGAGGACAATCCCAAGGATCGTTTAGAGGCAGACAGTGGCAAGCTCCTACACAAAGAGGTGGTGAGGATAACTCGCAATCATTCAGAAAGCAAGCCCAATGACTTTCCCCTTTGCATGCCAAGCAAGACTCAAATGGCAGCCCCCTTAGGAGGAAAACTGGCATTATTTTCAAAAAATTGGCATATTGTCACAAAAGACAAATGGATCCTGGACATTATAAACAGAGGCTACAGATTCCATTTTCACACCCTTGCAAAAATGAGAGGCATGCCAAACCTGCCACACAATCAAAGGGCAGAGGCACAAAGGCAAATTACAGATCTCATAGACATGAAAGCTATTCAAGGGGTACCTACGCACGAACAAGGTCAAGGTTTTTATTCCAGACTATTCCTGGTACCAAGGAAGGGAAAAGATTGGAGACCTATTTTGGACATATCCATCCTAAACACATTTCTACTCGTACCAAAATTCAAGATGCTCACTCTACAGCAGCTTCTTCCCATGCTGGGCAAGGAGTCTTGGCTGGTAACATTGGACCTCAAGGAGGCATACCTGCATGTCCCAATCAGACAAAATTGCAGAAGATACCTCAGATTTATTGCAGGTTCAACCCATTATCAATTCTCTGCATTGCCCTTTGGCTTATCTACTGCGCCCAGAGTATTCACGAAATGCCTGGCATCAGTAATTGCCTACTGCAGACTTCAAGGGATACAAATATACCCCTGTTTGGACGACTGCCTGATCCAAGCGGACAGCAAGCACATTCTTCTAAATAATGTTGTTGAACTCTCTGGGATACACAGTCAACAAAAAGAAATCAAGGCTAATACCATCTCGGAAGATAATTTTCCTGGGTGCCAACTTGGACACAAACACCCAGATGGCCTACCTCATGCCAGAGAAGCAGGGGCAACTAACTCAATACTTCAGAGCACTAGCAAATTGCACCAGGCTGACTGCAAGGAAAATCCTGCAGGCTCTGAGATTCATGGCATCTTGCATCTTACTAATCCCATGTGCAAAGCTGCATATGAGGAAACTTCAATGGTACCTGAAAAACCTATGGTCTCAACACAGCCACAGTTTGGAAACAATAATACCACTAATTCCATGTCTACAAAAGGAATTTCTGTGGTGGGCGCAAGCATGCCAAACAAACACAGGCCTCCCATTCAGCAAGCCTCAAGCAAATCAAGTCATCACAACAGACGCCTCGGACTACGCCTGGGGGGTGCACATGACAGATCGGTGCATTCAGGGCAAATGGTCCCAAAAAGAAAAGCACCTTCACATCAATCAAAAGGAAATGCTAGCAGTAATAAATGCTATTATAGCTTTCAAAGACCTTCTGCAACCAGGTCAACTATTGATAAGGACGGACAACACCACAGTTATGTGGTACATAAACAAACAGGGAGGAACACAATCATACCCCCTATGCAGACTGGCCATGTCACTTTGGAACATGGCCATGGACTTACAAATCGAACTACAAGCACAGTACTTGCCAGGCAAGGAAAACACGCTGGCAGACAACCTAAGCAGAAATATAACAGATCCACATGAATGGAAGTTGCATCCAAAAGTTTTTACAGAAATAATCCAAGCATGGGGAAGGCCAGACATAGATCTCTTTGCCTCCCACAAAAATCACCAATTGACAAAATTCTGCTCAAGGATTTTCCATCCAAAGGCCTGGAGAGTGGACGCTCTCTCTTTCAGTTGGACATCAATTACAGTTTATGCCTTCCCACCTCTTCCTCTGCTGCCCAAAGTTCTATTGAAAACCAGAGCAGACAGACCAAAGATGATTCTCATTGCTCCAGACTGGCCAAGACAACACTGGTACCCACTCCTGAGGAGCCTGATGCATTCCCCACCATGGACTGTACCTCTAATGCCTCTTCTCCTGACTCAGCACAGCTTCAAAACTCTTCACAGCCAGCTAAAAACACTCAATCTAGCCGCATGGAAGATTCCTTAGCATCACAACAGACCCTACTCTCCAAGGAGGTGCAGGATGTCATTTTGGAGGCCAGAAGGCCGTCAACTAGAAAAGCTTACTCCACAAAATGGAAACGGTTTTGTGTCTGGAATGAGAAAAAGGGCCAGGATCCTGGAAAACTGAATTTACCTCAAATACTACAGTATCTAGCTGAGCTGCTAAGCAGTGGACTTTCATTCTCCTCCATCAAAATCCATGCCTCAGCCATTTCTGCAGAATACAACACTGATCCACCCTTATTCTCTCACCCTCTCTTAAGACAGTTCCTCAGAGGGGCTAAGAATCTAAGACCCCAAGGAAACAACCAATACCTGCTTGGGATCTCAATTTCATTCTGGAAAAACTGACCTTGCCTCCCTTTGAGCCAGCTGCCTCATCAGATTTGCAATATTTGTCCTGGAAAACAGCTTTCCTTCTGGCTATTACCTCAGCTCGTGAGTTTCAGAACTACAAGCTCTCATGGCTGTGCAGCCTTTTATCATCTTCCATCAGGACAGAGTTTCTTCTGAACCAACCTGTCCTTTATGCCTAAAGTGGTATCCAGGGTAGCTTTGAATCCAGCCATACACTTGCCTACCTTTTATCCTAATCCTCAAAACAAAGGAGAGATCACTACATTCCTTGGACATCCACAGACAACTGCATTATTATTTGGACAGAACAAAGCCTTTCAGAAAATCAGAACAGCTCTTTGTGTCCTATGCTGTAGGAGCTCAAGGAAAGCCAATTTCCAAACAGACAATCTCAAAATGGATAGCCCACTGCATACGCTTTTGCTATTCTTTTCATGGCAAAACTGTACCTACAGGCATCAGATCTCACTCCACAAGGGCCACAGCTACCTCAGCAGCTTTCCTCAGAGGAGTTCCTACCAAAGATATTTTGGAAGCAGCCACTTGGAGTTCTGTGCATACCTTCTCCAAGCACTACCACCTACCATTATACTCCAAAACTAGAGCAGGCTTTGCCACTGCAATCTTGCAGGGCATCCTGGCTCCTCCTAGTTCCACCTAGTGCCTACCACCCCTTTCTTAGCTTTGGGATTCTACCCATCTGTTATGACTGCAGCTGTATGCACGATGAACATAGTACAGTTTTGTACCTACCATAAATGTAGATGTTCGAGTGCTAATACAGCTGCAGTCCAGGTTTCCCCCCTCCTTCCCCTCTTGGGACAGGCCTATTGGCTAACACCTCCTCATACAACCTGATTGGGGTATTCTTTTATGGTGTATTTGCTTGCAACTACTGTATTTTGATTATATTGCATTGCTTTATTACACAAATTTATGTATTGCCTTCCTTCTGGGGGCACCTGACATCTGGGGCAAGAAAAACTGAAGAAAATGGCGTCGGCTGGTTCCTTTGTACCCCTGTCGCACTGACATCAGGGAAGAAGCGACGACAACCGACGCCGGACCTAGACTTTGGAATTCGGCCGACCGAGGACCCGCCTGATGGCAGGAGAACCCATCTGTTATGACTGCAGCTGTATTAGCACTCGAACATCTACATTTATGGTAGGTACAAAACTGTACTTTTTGTCTCATTTTCCACACGTACAAGTTTTCTTTGAGAACTAATAACTCTTTTTTGCCTAAAGTAGCATCTGAGTTTACTTTAAGCTAAACTATCCATCTCCACATTTTCTTTACTTAACCCCAAATAAGGGAGAAAGGATGTTTCATACCTTGGATGTCCATAGAAAGCTCATGTGCTAGCTTGACAGAACTAAGTCTTTCAGATCTTCTGATAAATTGATTATTTCTTGTGAAGGAAGTAGCAAGGACAACCTGTGCCAAAACAAACTATTTCCAAATGGTTGTCTAAGGCTATTGCCTTTTGTTATACTCACCATAACAAATCTATTCCAGACAGGGTCAAGGCCCAGTCTACCAGGGTCTTGGCTTCATTTATGGCTTTTTGGAAAGGGTTGGATTGTAGAAGTATTCTAGAAGCTGCTATTTGGTCTTCCAAGCATACTTTTACAGAACTCTATAAGCTTGATTCCTTTTGTAAGTGTAGAGCAAGCTTTGCTAGGACCATTCTCCAAGGGCTCCTGGACCCTTCTCCTTCCACCTCCCATGTATAGTTAACTATTATGGTAATCTCCCTATATAGCTAAGGCTACTGTAGAAGTGATTAAGAAGAAGAAGAAGATAGTACAGTTGTGTTAGCTAAACTTAACCATAACAGTAGATGTTCAAATGATCACTGCTGCAGTACCCGCTCCTTCCCTCCACCCCCTTGTTTTTTGGTATATTTTTATGCATGGGTGTGGATATATATTTTTATTGTTCCTAGCATTGTCCTTTCGGGGCTCAGCTTCCCTGTCTCTGGCATGAAAGCTCTGAAGGGCTTTGTGCCTAAATTTGTCTTTTAGTCAGCTCAGCTCAAGCTGCTTGACAGTCTGGGTGTGTGGAAAGTGCCCTGAAGCTTTGGAAGCTGGCTGGCTATTATATCCTTGGCAGGATATAACCCATATAGCTAAGACAACTGCAGCAGTGACCATTCGGACATCTACTATTATGGTAAGTTCAACTTACAGAACTGCACTTTTGTTAGTGGTATGTGGTGCCTTGTCATTGATTTTGGATAGATACCCAAGTGCTACCCTCTGAAGTGAAGAGGAACCTCATTATTTAATTAACTATACTACTAATTAAGGATTGTAGATGTTATGACAGAAGTATATAGGAAGTGTTGTGGGAAAGTAATCTTTTAATGGTTAGCTCATTACAGAAATGTGGGGTTGCAATGAGGGATTTACTCATTCAGTCCAGTTTGTGTCTTTGTCACATGTCAGCCATTTGTTTTGAAAGGTTGGTGTCATATCAGAATCCACACAACATTTTTTCTTTCTTCCAGCTAATATTTTAATTTGTTGTCTTGTTGTATATTCTAAAGCTGTAGCTAACTAGTTCCAAAGTTATTAATGCTGATAACCTTTTCCTTCTACTTAGAAGTCTTTTTGAACATTCTCTTCTGATTCATTAAGGCCTATATTTCTACAACTGTAGGTTGTTTATTTCAGTGTAAGACTGAGATTCCTTTTTAGTGATCATACAGCAGTTCATTTTTTTCATCTTCTTTACTTCAGTAGTATGTTAATATTATTTCCAGTAAATTACGCAGTGTAGTTATTTTTTTGTTGGAAAACTAATTTTCTTTAGAGAAATAGGAAAAAGTGCTTATTAGCTGAATGCATGTACTGAAATTTGGGTGCATTAAAATCACTGTGTCCATCCCTCAGGGTTTCTGTTATTCACAGCCTTAGTCAGGGCAGGATCAGCAGTAGAAGAGCTATTTCTTTTTCGCCTCAACTTGAAATGTCACAGGTAAATGCTGGAAGATTCACTACTTTTGAATATGTCCTAGGAGCAGTAGTGAATTACATATTTCTGTTGATGTACTGTCCATCCACCTCAGCTTGAAATGTCACAGGTAAATGTTGCAAAATTCACTACCTCTGAATATGTCCTTGGAGCAGTAGTGAATTACATATTTCTGTTGGTGTACTGTCCATCCTTATATCTGGAGACATTTGTATAAGAGCTCTCCTTACTAACCTATTAATCTAATATACAGCTACCTTAGATGATTAGCCTTTACAACTGGATCACTAATTTGAGTATTGAACTCAAAACAGAACTTTGCAGTCTTTTAGTGAGTTTCAGTTTCACTCAAATAGTTAACCAGTGCTTATTACAAATTGGACCTTGTTCTAAATTGGTGTCCCAGCTTTGCTTGGAGACTAGTGACTTGTTAATGAAAGCAGTTTCTTGGACATAACATCGCCTGATTTATTTTAGGCTGGGACTGCCACTTGTATTGCTACCTGATACTGAATTGGCTCATTGTAAATATCTGTGGTAGTGGTACATTGGTATCTGCTATTAATCAGCCCCTAGAAGGTGTACTGATGTTCCATATTCTCTGATAGACACTATCAGTACTGTCTTCCCAGTTTGTGTACCTCCCATATCTGTTGCTTTCCATGCCCCATAGTTTGATCATGAACTTTATGCTACGTGGAGAATGAGACATCCAGTTGGAGCACTGACCCCACAGAAATAGCAAACCTGCTAGCAGATAGGTTTGGTAAAAGTTTCACCTCCCCCAGCCCCTTCAAATTTATCACAAACCTTGCCCCAACCCCCACCCTACATATATGAAGAACAGGTCATCAAAGCCTTGTCCAAGGCAAAAAACAGCCTCTATGGGACCAAATGGCATCTCAGGCTAGCATCACCATTAAGTACACTTTTCAGTCATAGTCTAACCACAGGCTTTGTTCCTGTGGAATGGAGAACAGCAACCGTTATTCCCCTCCACAAAAGTGGCATTGCAACAGACCCAGGTAATTACAGCCTCATCTGTAAGACCATGGAACATAAAGATGTAGGCGACCTCCAACCCCTGGATCCTACCCAATTTGGCTTCATCAAGGGCAGATCCTGCCTGTTAAATCTGGTGGATTTTTTTTCAAAATGTAACCAGGGCCATTGATGAGGGTACATTTGTGCACACAGCATACCTCAACTTGGCAAAGGCTTTTGACATAATCCCACACTCAGGCATTACCAATAAACTTAGCAAACTGAATGCAGACCCCTTCATTGTAAGATGGATTGCTAACTGGCTCACAAACCAGACACACTATCAAAATGGGTGACTCCACATCAACCAGCAGACCTGTTACCAGCAGGATGCCACATGGGTCAGTGCTGGGCCCCCTACTGCTTGGTATGTACTTCTCAGAAGTTCAAGGCAAAACTAAGGGGTTGTAGCTGACAAAATTTGCAGAAGACTGAAAACTGGGTCTGATTATTGAATACCCAGTTGATGTTAGTATATTCCAGGAGGGTCTTACACAGATGAACAACTGGTGTCTTAGTCATGGTCTCAAACTGAATGCAAAGAAATGCATCATCATTCCCTTCAGCACAAACAATGTCCCATCACACTATCAAATAAACAACAATACTTTAAGTACCCATGAAGTGGTAAGGGACTTGGTTTCACAAGTTCACCACGACCTTAACTTCGACCACCATGTGTCTGCTGTAGTAAGGAAGGTTTTCAACATAGTACACTCGATTAGTAAAGGCATTGCCTTGAGAGCAAAAGAGGTTATAACCCCTCTATGCTGATAATTGAATATAACACCCCCATTCAGCGTGTACCATAGAAAGCACCTGCAACAATTGGAGAGACCTCAGAGGTTTCTAACAAAAAAGATCAGGGGACTCCAGCACATGATGTATACAGACAGAATAAAGTCCCTTGTTATGTTAGACTCTTTAGGAGACTTATGTCAAGCAATCTCAGACCCAAACCAAAACAAAAACTTGAAATCATGCTGCAAAAAAAAATGGGACTAGGACTACCCATTCCCAAAGGAAAATAATGTGTCCTGCTTAAATAAGACATGCTGGGAGGGACAGATTATCCTCAGTGTGAGCCCCACTTTGGAATAGGAATAGCCTATTCAATGAAACAGAGCACACTCTATGACACTGTCAAAGGAACCTGGGCTGTGGATGGGGGTGGCACGGAAATTCTTACTGGAAATAGCGTCCATGACCCCCCTGGACATGGGCAGTCATTACTAAATGCAATCTTGGGTATGAATTAACATTTCTATGGCATTACATTGGGTTGAAATGACTTCCAGGTCGATAGCCAAGTAATCTCCAATGATCCTACGAACATAAATAGCAGAGGACTCGTTTACTCCAAAACTGACTTAGTTTTGATGCTGCTAATTCAGCATTAAGAATGGAAATTTCACATAAGAAGGTTATTTGTCCTTTGAGATTTGTACTGCATTAGATTATCGGGCAGCATGGTGTTCTTTCTGGTGGATGGGAAGTTGTGCAGATTAGCTGCTCTTCCTGCTTGTGAAGTTTATTCATTTATTAATTTAGTCAGTTGTTTGGTTATTTATTCTTTTATTTATTTGTTATCCATCTCAGTATTAGGATGCAGCTAATGTTTTTACAGGTAATAGTCCTGCCATGAATGATGCTTTGTCTAATGTGTGGGTCCTAGACTTTTAATTGGCTAAGTTTCATTAAACTGATATCAATAAGCTCAACAATGTGATGTTGTTGTGCCCTTCCTACTAAGGTTTGCATCCTTGACCCTGGAGGCCACTCAAATCTTGTTTCTTTTCCCTAGGAATAGTTATGTTCCTTATTGCTGAATCTTTGCTGAGAATGGTTTCCATCTTATGTAAAAAGGTCCTTGATAACTCCCATTCTAAAGAAACAATCCTTGAAACTGAAGAACTTTGAAAACTGCCTCCAATCTTTAAGCTTTCTTTTATAGGTAAAGTTATTCAGAAGGAGGGTCTACGTCTTTTTGACATCACATGATCTCTTTAATCCATGTCAGCCTGGTTTGTTTTTTGTTTTCCCCTTGTTTGGGATGTAAGTAACCTCATAAGGGCTCATGACCAGAGTTTACATTTGATCTTGGCCTCCTTGACCTCTCAGCAGTTTTCAACACAAAGACTTTAGTATCCCGACCAGGCATACAAGGCCACGTTGTGGTGTTTCTGGCAACATTCATGAATGGGTTGCTCTTTATCTTTCAGACGACAACATCTGCTAGTTTCATGCATTAGTTATTCCAGTAATTAACCTCTAGAATGCGAGGTGCCACAGGGATCAAACTTTTCACCTCTTTTTCATATTGTATATGCTGTCAGTTATGGACTTTTTCAATGCAGATCATTATCCCAGCTGTTCCTTCTCTGGGTAAGAGATTTCTGGTGAGGGGTTGTGACTCAACATCATTGCGAGGCTAAAGCTGTCCATCTTTCCATAAGGCTAAGTGTGATGTGATGACAGCCTTTGCCCAGGTTTTACTTCTGCATGACCCTTGCAGTCTGAGGAGGGAGCTTGCTACTTCAGATAGTTCTACAGCTTACCACTAGAGGATGCATAGTACATTTCGGTAGCCCATTGACTCTGGAACCTATTCCAAAGCTACCCCTTTTCTCCCTCTCTCCCTCCCTCCCTCCATTCAACTGCCTGTAATTATGTTACTTAGGCTGCTACTGGATCCCATACTGTCATCACCACAGGTGAATACTCAACTCTTAACTATACAGTAATTGTCTATACATCCGTTATTATAGCATTTAAAGCAAACTGGTTCAAATAATGGCAGTTATTTCTAAGTTACATGTACAGCAGTATAGTTAGTTGAAGGCTTGTTTCTACCATTTTGTGAGTGAAAGCCTGACTTAGAATGTGGAATTTCACTTTTTATCAACCGTTGAACTACCAAATTTTGTTGTTTGAATGACTGAAGGTCACTCTGGACTATCCACTTTCTTGCCTTAATAGTTAATGCTGTCTTAAACGTATCTGTAGCCAAAATGTCCAGTATTTTAATTTATTTGTATGACTTGCTAACCTACTAAAAAAATTTTAGCAAATTGGTCATTCAAGATCTCATTGATTTGTCCATGCCAAATGTCATTTTTTTGAAACTTCCAAGACTGCACTTCATGTGAATCCCCAGTCCTTGGTAAAACTTTTTTTTTTTTTTTTAACTTTTATTATTATTGGCATCAGAATCTATGTACATTTTCAGAGCCTCTCCATTCAGGTGGGATGATAGAATTCTTGTCTGTTGTTTGAGACTAGATTTCCCTAGCTTGCATACCTTTCATAGTCACCTAGGTAAACCTCCACTTCATCCTTAAGTCCAGACTTCTTCAGGGTTGTACTAGAACTCTGGACTCCCCAGGAAGTGGACTGTTGATTAACCAGGATGCAAGTCTGCTGCTGGAGGTGTGACAGCTGTCAGAATGTTCTATCTTTGAGATTCAGCAGGCATTAACCAGTTTTTTGCAGAAGCTCTGCAAGGTGCTGGTCAAAGGCTGCACACCTTTTCGGAGCGATAGCAGTAGATTTTATTAATGCCACGTATTTCTTCTCCATTTTTCTAGCAGTTCTCATTATGCACAGCCAGCGTACACAAGACCTAATGTGTTTAACTTAATTATTCTTCAGCATAAAAGAGCTTTGTTTACTCGATTAATAATTTCATAGCTGGTGACTAAATGATTGCTAGCACCTTCCTACATGGTGTTTACACTACTTTAACCAATACATTGGGAATAATAAAACAATAATTCATATCTTTAAAATTTACAGACTTACATTATTAATGACAACTGTTGAGCGAGTGCAGGGAAGTGATGCCGTTGTTTTACTCTTATTTCTTCAATTTTTTTCTGCAGTGTGTGCAGTTTTAGCAAAGAGAACCTGATGACATCTTCAAACATGGGTGTTATATTTGGTCCCACCCTCATGAGAGCTCAGGAAGAAACAGTTGCAGCAATGATGAACATTAAGTTTCAGAACATTGTGGTTGAAATTCTAATAGAACATTGTAACAAGGTAAGAAGCACATGGAAGATTTATGGATTGCTGCATAACACTCTGACAGGTGTAAGGTAGTTGAGAAGTTTCCCAGAAGAAAAAAAGATACCTTATATTGAGTCAGACCCTAAGATCTAGTAATTACCATGTAACATCAGTTTTTATTGGTATTATTGTACTTCGTGATTCATTTTAAAATTTAGAGGTAGTAATACAATAAATATTTTTTTACGTCTGTCGTTTTAAAGACGCACACACATACCTATGTATGTGCACATAAATATAACTAATTACAAAATGCAAATAACTTGTAATAGTGTGCTAGCAGCAAGTTTATACATCTTGTAGTCTTCCATCCATGAACTTAAGTATACCAACTCCAAGATTCCCGTAACTAGGAGAAAAGGGACTATTCTGTGAAGTGGGATCTTGGACTTGGTTTGTGTAAGTCTGTTCTTTCAGCCTTTCACTGTCCCTATTTCAGGACTTACTCTAGTGGGTCCCAGCATTTCAAATGTTTACTAGAGAATTGCCTTCAGTCTGGTGTGGCTATATGCAGCCTTCCTTGATATAGATGTGTGCTTTATGAGTCAAGTTGTTTGTTTCCTTGGAAAAATGTTTATTTTTATTTTCTAAAAACAGCATGAGTCTTGAAATACAGACACGTCAAAATATATACATCTTTATTGTGATGGCCTGTTTTGTTTTTTTTTTTCACTTTTGTAACAGTCTTTTGTGTATTAACTTCCCCTCAAGTTGTGTATGCATCACTTGGTAGTATATCCAGTAGGCATCATTCAGACTAAACATTCTGACTCACAAATCCTTAACAAATGTATCTCAAGTAAGCTGTTGTTAGGATGTAGTTGGCGGACCTTCATATACTGTCCATTTTTTTTTCACTACTTGAACAAATCATGAATGCTGAGAGATTTGCACATTCACTAGCAGTCATCCCACATTTATTTTATTTTATTTTATCTTTGTTAACTGGGAATGGACAGCTGAGTCTGTTTAAGAGCCTTGATTTTTTGTGTGTATGTGTGAGAGACAAAGGTGCAATGGCTGGGATCTTTACCTCACAGATTTTTATCCAGGGTTCATTCCTGACCTCTGTGTGTTCTTCCCACCTAAAACATGTTGGATATTTTCACCTCAAGGCTGAAGGGTATCAGATTCACATCCACACTCTAAGAAGTGCTTGTTAGAGGATGAGGCATGTGGAAAAACACTTTCGACATCAACTGTAATGTATAGTAGCCTATCTGTGGGAGAACATAGACTGCATACAATATGCTGCATATAGACAATCCAGTTGGGGTGTAAAAATTTGATCTTAGTGATGTGGTCTTATTGACTAATGTCACCAAAAAGGGGAATGGGTATTTGTTTGTACTATGGGTTGAGGCCCTGTCCTACTCCAGTATATGCCAGGGTGTACCCAGTATTAAGAATTTAGGCCAATAAGCTACTTGCTGGCCTCTGTCCAGTTCTCCAGACTGGGTTACATGACTAGCTTTGTTGAATGAAAAATGAATGTAAATTTATCAACCTGCCAGAAATGAATCGAGGATTCCTACACTGAATATAGGTTAACTAATGTGACTCAGTATGGAAGTGGATGGCATGATGTTAAGGAGGAGACTGAATAATCTGTGTATCCAAGAGACAAGATGGAAAGGAAGTGCAACAAAATCTACTGGTGTGAGATGCATAGTGTACTACTCAGGGGAAGGAGTGACTCAAATCAGTATGGTGATTGTGGTGAAAACAAGACTTCTAAAATCAGTGCGTGATGTCATCAGAATCAGTGTCATACTTGTGGCTGTCAGACTCCAGTGTAAAGATAAGACAGTCTTCATGATCTCAGCCTATACTCCACAGCAGGGCTAGTATGGTGAGGAGACGAGAGTTTTCAGGCAGCAGATGCAGTAACTGCTTGATAAAGCAGAACATAATGATTTGGTCTTGATAATGGAAGACCTCAATGCTCATAGTGGGACAGAGAGCGCAGGCTATGAAGATTGCAAAGGTCCACATGGTTGGAGCAACAGGAATAATGGAGTGGCCATTCTAAAATTCTGTTTTGCAAATGGTTTAAGGGTGGCCAACACATAGTTTACCAAGAGAGGCAGTCTTGTGATCACCTAAAAGAGTGGTCAGCATGGAAATTGGGTAGACTTCCTCTCAGTTAGGGAAGAGAATTGTGAACAAGTCAGTGAGTGTATAGTCATCCCAAGTAAATCAGTTGACTCTCAGCATAAAGCATGGGTGGGAGTGACCACAATCATCTAGTAGTAGTGGCCAGTGAAGGGCCTGAGGTCAACAAAGACAAAGGTGAAAAACTAGAACTTGACTGGACAAAAGTACAGAAGTTCAAGGAATTACCCAGGGCTGTAGTATCTCAGGAAGAAGAGGAAATAGGTGGGGTTGAAGATGAAGAAAGGAAGCATCTCAAAAAGAGCATGTGTGAAGATGATAGAACAGATATGTGGTGGAGCCAATTATGGACATAAAGGTGCATAAGAAAGGCTGATGGTGGAATGCAGAAGTCCAGGAAGTTATCAAAAGACTGAAGGAGTACAGGAAGATGTGGGATATATAAAAGATGAATCATGCTAATATGGAATAATGGTTGGCTAACAAGGAGTCTAAGAAAGCAGCCACAATGGCAAATAGCAAAGAATTGGAGAAACTGTACCGGGCAACATCAGCAAGATAATAAAGATAGCAGATGTCATTCATTAAGGGTGTTAGTGACAATCTGCTCACCAATCCAGAGGACATCAAGGGCAGATCAAAAGAGTACTTCAGGAAGCTTCTGAATGAAGAAACCCAAAAGAAACTGTATGGTGTATGCACAGTCGACAACAAAAGACAAAGAAAAAACTACAAAAACTACTTTAAAGAAGTAAGAAATGCACTAAGGAAGATGGAGTCATAGAAAACAGCAAGCTTAGATGAAGTCAGTCAGAGTTGTAGCTGGCTCATCTTCTAGCACCTGGTGCCATTCAGTGATCTTTTGCCCTTCAAGTTGAGGAGCACAAAAAAGTCTATTCTGATCTTGCTGCCATGCCTAAAACTCAGGAGCTAACTGGGTACATTTCTACTCAACTCTGAGTTGAGGAGAGAAAAAAATGGTCTGCATTTAAAACTGTAGCCAGCGTCAGTTTACACCTCATATGAAGTGTTGGAGCACTTCACTACTGCACTCATAAAAGGCAAAGACTCCTCATTGGTCCAGTTGTATGTTTAGTTCCTCAGCGGAGTGCCCAAGCCAAGTCCTCCAGCTCCCTCTCTGTGGAACCAGTGCTTCATGTCCCTGCTCCAAGTATCTGAGACACACACACACACACACACACACACACACACCTGGGGAAAGCTGTCACAGATTACCCAATCTACTAACTTTGCCCAGACTATAAGGTAGTTTCACTGCCACCATTCAGTTACTATAAGGCTCTTAAAAGGATACCCAATTATACTAAGTGAAGTTAATTTTAATACAAATGGTAATGTTGACCAAACAGCAAGGCTTTCAGGAGTGGCCAAAGTTATCACCAAATAAATATGTGCAAATACTCTCAAAGCTTAAATATTTTCTAAAAAGGACCAGCCACAATGAAAAGTTTAAATATATTCAGTAATAAATATAAAAAGAACAAGAAAATACTAAATATCTATTTGCAGTAAACACCAGAGTTTCATCACAGGGAATATTAAAAGTAACACATATGGAAAGTTTCACACGGTTATAGAAAAACAGTATTTAGCTAGTCTCACTATCTGTTCCTGACTGATTAAAAGAATTACTGTTCCTACTTGCTGAATAAAGCAAGGCAAACTAATGTGGGTGAGTGGTCCTAGTTGTCAGATCCAAGACTACAGAATGCTCAGTCTGACTGAGAGACTTCTCAATGTAATATCTAAATATTCTTTCAGAGTTTATTACACAATGACATCACATCTGGTCATCTGACTCCATTTCCCACACTCACCAACACTAGAAACTGACAAGATTTTAGCACTTATGTGTTACCATACACACTGATAGAGATAGAGCTTTGCTCAGATGTGGTCCAGCTGTTGGAAGTCATAAAACCATTCCACTCTTCCTACAGGAGCTACAACCTATTCTCTAGCACAGACATTGTGTCTCTGGTTCCATTGAAAACTGTGGGATAACATCTTTATGGCTTAACCCATAAAGTAATTTAATTTCAAGAATGTTTTGCAAAATCAGGTGGATTAAGATTAACCTCTTCACTTCCAGCATATGCTGTTACAATGTATACATCTAAACAGTTACAGTAAAGCATGTACATCTCTTTTCCTTCCAGCAGGTCAGCAGGGTACACTGTTGATGTATTTTAACACAAGCAAATCTCACAAATACATTTTCAGCACAATCATATGTACAAATTAATTTGATATACAAATAACATTTAATTATTTACAAAAATTCCAGCTAGCTGCACTGGCATATGTTACAAATCCGCTGCCTTATTTCTCCAGACATGGCTGGCAATACCTCCTATTGTCACAAACCTATTATATAAATGACTAGTTATGCAGTGTATGATGTCTTCACTGATGTCTAGAGTGGCTAGTCTTTCTCGTAGTAGTTGGTTTGGCAATTAGCAGAAGGGTTTTGATATAGCTAAAATAAAGATGAATCTAGTTTCCATGATTCCTTTCTTGGTTGAAAGATATCTTAGAAAGTCAGTTGAGAATTTTTGATGCTGTATCCTGAATGAAAACCATGTAGAGTGGGGGATAGTAGGCTTTTCTGTATTATATGATTAAGTTTTTTAATGTTTTTGCTAGGACATAGAATGGCATTGGATGAAAAGTTACAGATCTATTTTATGAATGGGTGTGATTTAGGCTTGCTTCCAGGTTGTTGGAACATAACGTTCAGTTATTGATTTATTTATAAGGATTTTATGGGAAAATGACTGTAATGGAAAATTATTGTAATTTCTCCATTACTATTAATTCATTGGCCTCAGGCTGTGTGCCCTGTTTCCACCTCTCCATCACACTGTTAATAAGTAGCAGTATAATTTCCACATCTGGCTACAGGACACCCTTTATTATTTTCTTTCTTATGTCCAAACAATCTAGTCAGTTACTGCTGTACTTGAAAAAAGAATAAAACATTCTGTGCACCCTTCCCTTCCTATGAAGTAAACATACCACCTTAGTTTTTAAACAGTATTTATAAGCAGGATGCTTTTTTTATACATAAAGCTAGACCTGCCATCATTTATTGTCTAAATAATCACATCGTTCAAAATTGCTAACTTTTGTTTCTTACATAATTGTCATTTGTTATTTCCTTTACCTTTTCTGCCTTGATGCCATCTGAAACAAGATTGTTCATACCACTTTGAAATTGTTCAGTGCACATATTTTCTTTTAGCCTTCATTCCAACAGCAGCTGACCATAATGCCACGTGCCATTCTTTATAATCATTTGTACCTAGCCTAATGAGCTAAGAGGTCCTTTTCTGCTAAACTCTCAGAGTGTGGAGCTCCTGTAAATTGCCACACTTCCCAATGGGACTTCCACATCAGTCTGTTCTAGTCATTAGGAAAAGGTATACCCCCTTCTGTTGCACCAAAAATGCAATTACCATGCTTCCCATCATACATTAAACTTTTGTTTATCTTTGCAACTCTTGCACTATCCATTACAAGACCTTCACTGTGTCATATTTCATTGTTAAGACTGCGTCAGTAGCTTTTGAATTTCTTTTTGACAGTAGTTCCACGGCTGCTGCATTGAGTGCTTTTTGCACCTGTACATGCACAAGTTGAGGGATAGGACTGAAGTTTGCTCCATCTCCCCAGTTCTGCTGTAGAAGGGACTGAGGTAATTGTGAACATATCTTCAATTCCTTCAATCAAGTCCCTCCTCCTGCTTAAGTTGTCCAGCCCTTATTGCTGCCTTCTGCTGTCCAAGAGTTCCTCCTTACCCCCCGCCCCCATCTGTGATGTACTTATGACTATCTTACCTTTTCCTACTGTGCTTTCAGTCTGGTTAGTCAGCCAACATCTGGGGGAGAAAAACATTGCACTTTGTGGCAACAGTTTTCTATATTTCTGAATCATCTCTTGAAAAAGAAGTAATTTAAGGATGGACATGAGCAAGACAAAGAGGCATCCTGAATACTGATCCTCATCTTTTTCAAAAAATTCCCTTCCAACTTCTATAACCATAATGAAAAGAAAGATTGCAAGTAATAGCATAAATTTACCATGGTTATCTACAGCTTAGTCTCACACTAAATTTTGTAGGGTAAAATTAGAGTTTCAGTGAAATAGCTGTTGCAGATAACTCAAAAGAGCTACCTCATGGAACACTTACATGAGGTACCTAGTAATGTTAGCACTTCAGAAATTCTAGATCAAGAGAAAGTCACCCGGCCTGTGGCCATGTTCTTTTTAGTGTAAGTGATTTATACTTTTCCTACTTCCAGAGAAGACCACAGACATTAGATTTATTTATGTCTCTTTTCTGAAACAATCAATAATGTACATAAAGTTTCAAATAGAATGTTTTAGTCTTGTTTCCTTGCTTTGCTTTCTGATCCTTTTATTGTTTGTTATTACAAAAGTGCAGAGGAAAGCTAGGTCAAATTTTTGTAGAGCAGCATTGCTATGTAGCTTAATGCTCCCATATCATAGGATGTGCTCTACTAAGGGATTACACATAACACAATTGCTTTATATTAGGTATGCATTTGGGCACATGCCTCCTTTCTCTGCATTTCATCATATTTTTGTCAGAATCTTCTGTGATCAGGAGTGATATGTTTCTACTTGTGCATGTTATGACATCACATACTACAATGTGAGAGCACACTTAGCCCCTAAACACATTAGTTCCTTTCTAACACTCGCACAGTTTGGATGTCAGTCATTATATTCACTGTGGAAAGTTTCCAATGTTCAGTACTTAAAGCTCTAAAGCTTTCTAAATGTTTATATGTCAGCCAGATTCCAAGCTAAGACCCAGACTAGCACAATACTTGCTACATGTTTGATGAGCACAGTTTGTTACATTGCTGTAAGTGCCAGTATTTTAATTGTGCTGCCAACAAGTATAGATGAGAGGTGTTTCTTGTCTTTCCTGCTGCCTGGAAAGTGACAGTGGTTTAAACTGCTCAAGTTGGGGAACAGCAGGAATGTTCTACATTTATCCCTAGACCTTTGCTGGAGCATTGTCAAAAGGCTTAAAGAAATGGAAGGCAAGTACTGGTTGTATCCTCCTGTAGATAAATGCATTCTCAAGATGGTCTAATTGCTTTGTGTTACATCATTGACCTTGTCCTTGACTAGCAAAGGCCTGAGTTTCTCCACTCTGCACAAGCAGATAGCTGGAAGCTGAGAAACAGTGCACCTTTGGTAGGCTCATTGGAGGTTGCATCATAAGGTATAAACACAGCCAACCACTGATCAGTCAATCAAAGCAGCTTGCAACAGGCCTGGTTCCAGGAAGTGGTCCAGTGAGTCACCTGAGCGTATATAGCTAATTGTCAGTGATAGGTTTTGCAACTCTAAATCTGTTTATACATGCACAGTTGAAAGATACTATCAACTGTGCTATATAAATAGATTTTGCATACACTATTAATAGTATTGTGCACAATTGAAAGATATGATCACTAGTGTTTGACAAGGCTTTGTCAAAGGTGCTACAGTCAAAATTTTTGTTTTTTCTAAGATGCACCGGCCTTTGGATTCAAGTAGTAACATTTTGTGTGCTGAGAGTAGAGTACCTCTGTCAGGGGGTGTGGGGGCGTAACTCTTAAAATGACATGCTTTTCTTTTGTTTTTCTTTGCTGACATCTGATGGCCATTGTGCATTATAAGATATTGGGTGTAATAGACTGTGGATGAATAGTCATGTGGACATTTCTTCCAGGCTTCTGCCACTGATCAACAAGGTTTAATGGGCCAGTGTGAGTAGAGTCAAGGGTTCAGGCTTCAGAATTCAGCTAACTGATTTGGGGTCTTTTGAGACATGTTTATACTGGTACTAGAGTGCACCAATGAGGAATATAACCTGCCACGAGCACTAGGCATAGGGCTATCCTCTCAATTCCCCATACTGCATTTCACAAGCCTGTCTCTGAGTATCACTACTGTGTTGCCCAAATCCCACCACTTTCATATTGCACATTTGACCCCATGCAGATACATTGCCAAGTCCTAACATGTATAAAAGTGGGTGTCTTCCTCTCTGTAAGAAATCAGAGGATGCAGATCCTACTTATTACCTGCTACTTTCTATACAGTGAATAAAATTAATAGTAATTTTCCTACAACTCTCCAGTGGGTGATCCTTTCTGTGGGTAAAGCTTAATGCTCATGAAGTCCACCATAGAGAAGCCAGTGACCGGGACTATTTATCTCAAGAAACACCCAAATTGTGAAAGAAAGAAAGCAGAGCAGTCTTAAAGCATCACCTCAATGAAGTCTTTCATAAAGGATGTCATATATGCAGCATGGAAGTAGTCAGGCTTTCTTCAGGCACTTTCCAGGAAATTACATGCTATCTACAAACCTGCTGGTATTTAGAGAATGGTAATGATCAGTAATCATAGATTACACTCTCAGTTAATTATAGATTACACTCTTAGTACACTCTGGAGCCTTCTCCCCGGGCCTCCACTGAAAATTGGCTTTGTTCCAAGTCGGACTTTCATGGTTAACAAATGTTAAATAAAATTAAAAAAAAAAATAGCTGATCTGTTTGGTTCACTGACCGCATCACTTTATCTCTTTGCTGCCTGAGAGGAAATTTAAAGCCACATAGGGACTTACCTCCCTCAGCCTTTTCCCCTCAAATTTGAAGGTTTCAGTCCTCCTTAATGGATCAGGTTCTGAAAAAGCTGTCAGAACTCCATGATTGTGGGCTGGGTTTTTGTCTGTGGCTTACTGGGTGGGCTGTATTGTGGAACATTGCAATTTTGCTTGTGTTGATGCTTTGATTAGGACAAAATTCTCAGGCATCAGAATGGCATGGCTAAGGCACTAATTCCTCAAGAAGGAGTTCATATGGTCCATTTCCATTGCCTTTTTTCAGGGAAAGGCTCTGTTTCATCAGCCCTTACAAGACATGGTGAATGGGGAACTAGGCAGTTAACACAGTATATTCTGTTCTTCTGGCCTTAATGACACCCCCCCCCCTCCCTGCAAAACATAGTCTGCCACTCCTACCTCCATACCACACATCCCTTATACATCTAAGGCATCCACCCTGTGGTTGGACAGATTAAACTTAATATCAACCCCCCATGGTACAGACAGTCTTCACCCAATGTTTATCATTGTAGTGACAGCATTATAACCCAATTGAAACATATCTACAGCCTTTGTATTGCACTTAATATTATGCTTTATATCTGGAAACATTCCATTGTAAAACCTCTCCCTTAGAAACCCAGTACCTCTAAATCATCACATTTTCAGCCTATGGCATGGCCAAGATGGAGACTGGTTGACAGCATCTTTTCTCTTAGCTCTGTTACCACAAAGATGTTTCTGACAGAAAAATTTAAAAACTGAATATCATAAACTTGTATTTGCAGAACTACATCTGCTAACATTACTGGAAGTCTACATCAAAAAAAATTGACTCAATTCATTATTTTCCTGCCAAAAATAAAAAGAAGGAGCATCAACTTCCACTCAAAATGAGCTTCTCAAAGAACACCTTACAGGACAAGACAATGAAAAAGGAATTCCAGTCCTTACTAACCACTATGCAGGACCTCTCAATGAAAATCGACAGAATGGATAATAAATTAGACACTTTTAAGAAGAAATGTACTAAACCGGGGGTGTCCAGCCTTTTGACTTGCCGGGCCGCATTGAGTGAGCAGAAATTGTCTTGGGCCCTCATATAAAATATATATCATATAGTTAACTCTTTCGCTGCCGTGGGCGACCAATCTCAACTTCCTGGCTGTACTGTAGGTGCATTCGAACAATGAATGAATAAATGTAATAAATGTCTAATATTTGCCTTAAAATTCTAATTTGTGTTCTAATTCTAATTCTCTAACAGTTGACTTTAACATCTTAATTAATATATATATATATATATATATATATATATGTATATATATATATATATATATATATATATGTGTATATATATACATATATATATATATATATATATATATATATATATGTGTATATATATATATATATATATATATATATATATATATATATATATTTTTTTTTTTTTTTACAAATTAACAGATATTCATTACAGCACTAGCATCTCTCACTGGGAAAACCACTCCAGCCTTCCAATTACATAAAATGTCAACATTAGCAGTCCTATAATAATACTATAATCCACGAAAATAAGCCAACAAATTTGCAATAAAGTAAAGAATTCACATTACTGGCTTAATAAAACAATTCTGAATAAGCTATAAGAGGGTCTCACCCAAACAAATAACTTCTGCCAGAAACATGGCCTCAAACTAAATGCCAAAAAATGCATCATTATCCCCTTTGAGGAGATTGATGTCCCCACACATTAGCACATTAATAACAATGTTGTAAGCACACAGTCAGTCGTGAGGTGCTTGGGTACCCAGGTTGATAGAAACATGACTTTTGACCACCATGTTGTCTCCACTGTACGGAAAGCTTTTTACATGGCCCATCTCATTAGTAAGGGTATCTCATCTAGGGACAAGGAGGTCATAGCATCCCTGTATTCTTCCTTTATAAGAGCCAATATTGAGTGTAATGTCCCTTTTTGCATGTGCCTCAGCAAAACACCCTGCCAAAAGAAAGACTACAACCATTTCTGACAAAAAAGGTCAAAGGACTAAGTTCACTTAGTTATCCAAACAGACTAAAAAGCTTCTTGTTTTCCTCTGTCTCTCATTGGCCCCTGTAAATTTAATCATTGGCTTGCTTTCCAGGCTAAGAAAAATCCTGCCTTAAGAAACTTCATCCACCTCAGAATTACTGGTTATACTTAAAATGCTCACTACAAAGACCACAGCCTTCACTGCAACCTAAACAAGCCACTCTGTATGGACAGGTTCTTGACACAAAAACTTCACCTTCTGTAAAAAGTTCCTCTCATTATCAATGTAGTTCAGCAACACGACAACTGGATGGATAGCCATAAATGTACTCCTTGAGTAAGTAGCATAGCCTTCCTCAAACCAGATGGGAAAATCCACATACTAAACTTTCCTAGATGGATGGCTAAGATCTAATATTAGTTACTCAAGTCTATTTGCCCAAGAAGAGGGGCCTATTTAACTAAGAATTCCATTTGCAAAAATGTAGTCAGTATACATATTACATCTCTCTTTCTTTCACACATGCACAAAAGAAGCCCCTTCTTGTAAAGTAGGCAACCTCAGTAATCACGTCATACACTCACTGAAAGAAATTGTCTGGAAGTCAAAATATCTGAAAAGAAAATCATAGCAGAGATGGATTCATCCATGCAATTTCCCACCACCAAAAAGACGATCAATAAATCAACAAACAACTGCTCAGCAAAAAGTAAATCAATAAGAAATCCATAAACTCTCAAAGATCATACTACATACTGGAGTAAACATGTAACTTCCCTCCAATCTAAAGCCATTTGACATTCAGCCATTTTAATTTGTGCAGAAGTTATTTACAGACTGACAGTTTACTGAGCTGTAATGCTGACCTTCACTTTTGAAAAAAAACTAATTCCCAGGCTTTGTCAATATTTCAAAGTGCAGAGAGGATAATTTTTTATTTATTATGTATGAATTTATTTTTGGAAAACATCTTTAAAACTGTTAAATTTGATTACACACCCAGAAACATAGAAAAGTTATTATGAATGTAAACCACAGACTGCTACAAGAAATCAAAGTCACGTTAGCACTTACTTCCAAACCAATGAAGCATCCTGTCAATTCCAAAAGAATTAAAGCGGCTTAATAAGAAGGTTATTTGCAAGGTGTTGCCACAGTGGTACAGCGGTAGCATTGTTGCCTCACAGCAAGAGGTTCTTCTGTTCGATTCTCGGCTGGAGTGCCTTCTGTGTGGAGTCTGCATGTCCTCCCCGTGGTTGAGTGGCCTCCAAAAGACATATGTGAATGGGCGTGCCTTCGCTGAAGGTTGGGTGTCGGGCTGGCAACTCGGCACCATGAAAATCAACTGCCAATCATTAGCGGACCGGAGTTCCGCTGTGGCGTTTCCTAACCGGGAAAAGCCAAAAAGACTAACAACAACAACATGGCAGTTTATATTGGAAATAAGCAGAGATATTAAAAAAAGCTCTGTTTCTCGTACTTCTGCTGAAAAGTTTTCCAAGGTAAATACAACCTTCTGATTTAGTTTGGAACCATACCTCTCAACCTTAGAGCAAGAAATATGGACAAAGCGAAAAATAAAAGTGGGACAGAGTCCCAAAAATAGTTATGCATCACAGACACCATTGAAACAACTGTAGCTGCAAACATTATATATCACTTATAATCTTTCTGTCCCATCATTGTCAGTTAGGCATTATGTGGTTCATTCATTCATGCCTTTTTTTGCAACAAAGAAAACCATGCTTTGAAATGACAAATGCATTAAAAATAATAAATAAAACACATTGCATCCACATCCTGCAACTTCCTACCTGCAAACAACCACAGAGCTTTCACCGAAACTAGGACTGCTTATTTCCCCAGAATGACCGCTCTCCCTAATTAAGTCTAATGGTATACAGTCTACCAGGATCTGGACTACCTGAAATAAATTAAATTATGGCCTGCAAATTGCAAGTGCACTTTGTTTAATTAAACTATATTTCAAAGCCCACTTGCTGTATTTTTTCAGTAACATCCCACTAGCCATTTCCAGGTTACTTTACAAGACATTGGCAGTGGTAGACTTGGCATCCTCCAGATCCCTACAGTGCCACTCTCATAGTGCTAGCATTGCCCATTAAATGTAAATATCCATCAACTACAAATGGCAAGAAGCTATGTCTTAAAAAAATATACTTTTGGCATGCCTAGTACCCAAGTATCAGGATTTGAAACAAAGAAACATATTCTCCACAGTCTGTAAGTCTTTGTCTTTAATAATCATCTACTGTTGCAGCCCTCCCAACACATAATCACACACACACACACAGTAAACCCCCCAACATTTAAAAAATGACGTGTCCACCTGATTTGCCAGTACTGATGATCCACCAAAGCTATGGTTATTGTTGTCTAATCTGCCACTGCTTAGAACCCAGCAATGACAAAACAGTACTGGGTGCTTTTTTGTTTGTCTAAGAAAAACAATACAGCTTTATATGCTACAGTCCCACAAAGTCAGTCCACTACTGACCCATTAACCCTAGGCTGCTGTCTCATTCTTACTCCCTGGAACTGCATTACCTTGGATGACTACTTATATTTCCTAAGCAAAAGACACAAATTGGAAGATGAGGCAAAAATCCAGACATTCTTCAAAAATCCATACAGTTGAGAGTTATGATTTCATATTCAATAGAACACTCTCTCTGCCAGGAAAGCCACAATTTAATGAAAGTGTACTTTTAATGTATGATATATTTGTGAGCTAACTTATTTGTGTTCAGTAGGTAGATTGATCTCACACACAAACACACACACACACACTCCTACTTTCACGTACACAAACATTCTGCTTTCATGCATGCACTCACTCACTCCGTACTTACCTGTTAACTCAGGTAAGCGCTGTCCCTTTCAAAAGGAATGGTGGCAAATCCATACACGAGTCCCTCTTCAGAGAGAACACATGCACAATGATTCTTCAGTGCGAAATAACGGCACAAAATCACAGATCCTTCTTTGGTGCAAAAAAAATTCAAAACTAGAAAGGTGCTGTGGCGCATGTGCACACCGATGTTAGGGTTATAGGTCACGGGTGTGAAAAACACAAAACAAAAAAAGTGCTTTGGGGAATGCGTACATCAATGTTGCAGTTAGAGGTCGCGGGCTGCATAGAAGAGCTCTGAGGGCCGCATGTTGGACACATCTATACTAAACAAATAGAACAACGACAAGAGCTGTTGATGCAGCAGAAATCTCAAATAGCTGACTGAAATGGAAGAGTCAATTAATGAAATAGAGAATATACTTACAGAACAAGAACTTCAAATTGATCTACTTACTAAACAAAATTCTGCTCTACAAAATAAAATAGATGACCTAGAAAATAGGTCAAGAAGAAATAACCTACGTATATATGGGCTGCCAGAAAGAACAGAAGGAGAAAAGTCTTTTTCACAGAGAGACCTAAAACCTTTGACACATTGGAAGCAGCTGTGTCTTATTTCTCAACTAATAAAACTGTGGACAAAGTAGAAGAAATGGATTGGAGTTCTTTCACTCTGAAGCATCAGGCAGAAAAAAATTAATGGAGCACAAATGACAAGAAAAAGAAAAAGCTAAGAGCTTAAATGGAAGAAAAAAATAACCTTTTCAGGTATACTTTTGATCTGAAAACTCTTGTATGAATACTCAACTATGTAACACCATGCCCAAAATGAGAAATAACATGAAATTCAAGGCAAGCAGGGTGACTTAAAACCAAAGGACTCCACTTCAAATAAACAAGGTAAAATACTTAATTATATAATTACATATAATGAGACTGTCATAAATTATAAATGTTATCTAGACAAACTTATTATATTGCACCTATATATAATTAATTGTGCTGAACAATAGCTTTATCTGACATTTAAGCTAATTTTCTTTCATAACAAAAACAAAGAAAAGGTAGAATATTGGAAATGCTTAATTACACTTACTGCTTAATTAGATTGTAATATAGACTTTGATCTCATATAGCCTCTACTAAAACTCATTTAACTTGCTGCAAAACAACATTGATTAATTTATCAACATTACCCTGATGAATAAAAATAAGATTAATTATAAATACAAAACAATTAATCCAACAAATGTATTATTAGAAGTGAAAGTAGCACTGAACAGTCTCTGTATTAAAATAAAATAGCTGTATTTGCTGTGTATTAAAAATGCTGTGTATTGCCAACATTAGAGAAATGAAAAAAATATTTAAAAAACTAATGTATTGGCTAAATCTTAAAATAACACTTTTGTAAGGTAAAAGGGAACAAACTAGTACATTTGTAAGCTGTTTGAGGGATGGGAAAACTGCTACAGGCACTCTAAAGCTCGCAACCTGTTTAAAATCTTTCAAAAGCTTCACTTACTTGATTCTCGGCTTCCCACCAAGACCCTGAGCTGGAATACTTGTTTTCTAGTCCCTTGAGTGAATTCCTGCCATTTCACATCACTAGAAAGCCTTTAATCTCCTTACAAACGTGCAAATGGCTCAAAACGAAAGTAAATAGCCCAGACATAAGCAGTTGGGTAAAAGGTATACCTGAGCTGTTCAAGCTTTCAAGGCATTTAAAGTGACAGGCACACTATTTTACACACAATTCAGTAACACTGAAACAAAGTTAAATTAAAATGAAAAAGTACATTTTTCTTCTTCTTCTTCTTTAGTCTTTTCCCGGTTAGGGGTTGCCACAGTGGATCACCTGTCTCCTCATGATTGGCGGTGGAGTTTTTTACAGTGTTGAGTTGCCAGCCCAGTGTCCAACCTTCCACAGAAGGCACACACATGCACACACTCAGGCCTAGGGCCAATTTAGAGTGTCCAATCCACCTACAGCATGTCTTTGGGATGTGGGAGGAAACCCACATGACCATAGAGAGGACATGCAGACTCCACACAGAAGGCATCCCAGCCGATGATCGAACCGGAGAATCTGTTGCTGTGAGGTGGCAGCACTAACCGCTGCACCACCGTGGCCGCCCAAAATGAAAAAGTACATTAACGTATTAAATGTAAGTAATAAAATAAAGCGCATGCATGATTCTGATGACTTAACCAATTCAATATTAGTTATGAATTAAAATAATTATTTATTACAACCTTTCTATGACACTAGCAACTTAAATGAAGCAGATAAAATAAAAAATAAGCAGACTGAGGGCCGGATTCACAAAGGCTTACACGGAGTCTAAGAATAGAGTAAGACTCCAGCAAGCCAACATGTCTGCTGAGCGATCCAGGAACAGCCAGCAGGGGCGTGCAAGAGAGCTCCTAAAAAGACTCTTGCACGGACAGGGTTAGTTTATGCAAATTACCTCATTTGCTGCTGAAAGCTATACAAATTAGGTAAATTTGCGATCCAGGAAACATTAACCTGTCCGAGTAAGAGTAGTGTTATTTGCAGAAATGTACTTGGTTGGCAACTGAGTACCGTTCTGCAAATAGCAAAACGGACCCATGACAGCTCCAAATAAAGGATGCATCCAGGTGAGGAAGCATGCCAATGGCCAAATATACGGCCATTGGCATTTTTATCTGTTGCAAAATAAAAAAAATAAATACATTTTTTTTTCCTCTATCCCCGATGTTTAAGCATAGCGCAGCGCCGCACAAATGTGCGGCGCTCTAAAAACCATAAAAAAAAAATAAAAGCCACAAATAGGTATTTTATTCAAAATATTCATCTGCCATGCAGGTGAATGGCAGGCTGAAGACAACATGGCTACTGAGTAGTGGTTGCTAAGGGGGGAAGCTCAGTCTGAGAGATGTAACCAAGCATTAGTAGGCAATCCTATGCAAATGAGGATAAGGATAGTGAATCCCAAATTTCCCTGCTATGTGAACCATGTCCGTAGAGTGTAAGAGTAGGATTAGGGGAGTAACAGAGTAGAAAATAGGTGACATCATGAAGGGGTATGTATCAAAAAGACTCTAAGCTTATTGGAGCAGAGTGGCATGTGGTAGCTGTGAGTTACTCAGGACTGGAAGAGGCGTGTCCACAGTTGTCTAAACTGAAACCCAGAAACCGAAGGTGTATGCCGTGGCTATCACTGAAGTTTCTTGCAAAGCTGCTTACACTGTGTGTGCGGCAGTAAACCCGTCTAAGCCTGTGTGCACGTGTGTGCACCCGTGTAAGGCCGTCTAAGCCTGTATGCGCGAATGTGCACCCGCCTAAGCCCGTGTAAGCCTGTGTGCGCGCGTGTGCAGTCGTGTGCGCGTTTTTGCGCTTGTTTGCGTGGCGCTGCCCCCTGTGGAAACAGAAATGGGAAAAGGAAGGAAGGGAAGTAGTAGGAAGTTAACCAAGGAGAACTAGCAGAGCTGCCAGGTGAAATCAATCAGAATCAGCCAATTACACAGGCAGTACACTAGCCCAGCCCAGCACTTAAAACTCTGCAAACAACATTCCCCCATGTTTTTCTCAGAAACACTACAACACTGCAGTCTACAAAGAGAAGTGGAAACTTAAAAAGCCTAGCTGAGACAGAAAAATGTTAGGGGCTGCCATTGCTATTATAAGGCGACGTGTGCAAGATGCTGAGGGTGGTGCCATTGCAAATGCTGCTGAGCAACCCACAGTTAGGAGACAGAGAAGAGTGTACAGACCCAGGGTAACCTACCAGGGGCTACATGAGCTGGAGATAGTGGAGCACTATAGAGTGGACATAAAGCTCCTGCAGCAAATTGTTGAGCTGTGCAGGCCACGCCTTACACACAGAACCAACAGAGGGGAACCTATCCCAGTGGAAACCCAAGGTTTGTGCTGGCCTAAGAATACTAGCAAGAGGTACCTTCCAGAGACCAACTGGTGATATGATGGGGATATCACAGGCATCAGCATCCAGGGTACTGCACCAGTTCCTGAATGCCATGTCAGCACATGTCTGTGATCATGTATATTTCCCCAATTCCCATGAGGTATTGGTCAGCAACATGCGTCTCTTCCATGAAATAGCGGAATACCCTGAGGTAGTGGGTGCAATTGACTGCACGCACATACACATCAAAGCACTAGCTGGAGAGCGGGGTAGAGCCTACATCAACCGCAAGGGCTTCTACTCCATCAACTGCCAGGTCATGTGTGATGCCCAGGGCATAATACTGAATGTGTGTGCTGGCTGCCCTGGAAGCTACCATGATTCCCATATCTGGCATCTGTTGCAACTGTACCAGACATTTGCCAATGGGGACATCCCTGACGGTCACCTAGTGGGGGATGCTGGATATGCACTGGAGCCGTGGCTGATGACACCCATCAGAAATGCACACACACTTGAACAAGAACTCCATAATGAGGCACATGCAGAAACACGAAGTGTAATTATGCATGTGTTTGGGATGCTCAAGTCACGGTTCCGTTGCCTGGACACATCTGGTGGAGCCTTGCAGTACTCACCAACTATATGTACCCAAATTGTCATGGTATGTGCCATGCTACACAATATGATCCTGCGAAAACAGCTGCAGCAGGAACAGCATGGGGCAGTGCCAAACAGCCCCTCACCATTGCCAAGGCCTGCACAGGCACAGCATGACCCAGAGGAGGAACAACCTGAGCCTGCCCCAGTAGGCAGAAGGAGGCGTGCCCAGTATGCCTTGGCCTTGGCAAAGAGGCAATGCATAGCACATACACTGGCTCAGTAGGAACCCTGGAAATGATACCTCCCTCTGACTCACATATAAAATAATAGGAATGCCTAACTTGACACTACCTGTTCCCAAACATGTGTAGGGAGTGTAGAATGTGCATCCGACATAGGCAGCCCTGCAGCACCACCTGAGGCATGATTGCCATGTTCTAAGCAATATCAAGCAGTGCTAAGCAGCTTCTACCAATATCTAGTATATGTAAACAAAATTGCTCGTGCCAACTATCGCACCGTCGGGCAACATTGAGCAATGTTGGCCAAAGCCGACCAAAGTCAGTTAAACGTGCTCATATCTGCATTGCTGTTCCTTAAGCAGTCTGGTCTGCCCAGCATGAAAGTGAAAAGCAATGACAGGGCTTGAACCCAGGATACTGTGCACTATAGTCACATACTAAACCCCTGAGCCATGATAGCATTTCAGTGGCAAAGACACAGCAGGACAATTGTACACTAATGCAAACACAAAGGAATGCAGTATCATGCCCCTAAAGAGGCAAATGGGTAACCTCCCCCACACTCCTATGCAGACAGAGAACATCAGACTAGGCGGTGTGATGTGGGTTGTGTAGGCTATGAAGTCACAGTGTAATATACGTGACATTGGACGCTAACATCTGTAGTACAGTAGTATGCCGCAAGACACTATGATAGGCAACAGTACAGACTGAAATGGTGTCCTGTACATAGCAGTGCAGGCATAGCAAATGTGTATAAGTGTCAGGTGAAACCCACATCCTATGTATGCCCACAGTAACAACCAGGTGTTCCCCCGGGTAGAAATGTACAAAGAATAGCTGTCAACTCTGTATGTAGAAATGCTGATAAGTCTATGCAAAGTGTCGCATGGAAGCCCTGCAGCCACAGCATGAACCCTGTTGATCTTTGACACAAAGGTGAGTCCTGCTGTAAAAATACAACTAGGTTTCAATACACATATAGTATAAATGTCTATACCGGGCGTGCTCACACACTCCAGCAAATGTAGTGGATTCCATTCAGCATCACACTGAAAGGTCATACTGGGCATGCTCACACACTTAGGCTAAATATGGATGTGATAATAAGGTTATTTATGGACAAATGTGGATAGTCATCCCAACTTCCAGAAACACATTCACAAAGTGGTTTGAAAACCATGCTATGTGTACACACAAACTGCCAAGGTCTGTGCATGTAGGTGAAAGGAGGTTCCCACTACTCAGCAGTCATCAGACCTGTCAGAGAGTACCACAACACACTGGCGATGAATCCGACTAGGCACGTTCAGCAGCTAGAAAGACGAATGAAGTACCTTAACAACAGGATTACTGGCCTCAAATAGTCGCCCCATGCAACAAGACTGAATGTAACCCAATCTGTACTCCGTTGCATACTGTCTACTCAGGAGATCTCTGCCCAACAGACAGGTCCATGTCATGGTTACACTCAGATCTGTTACAGCTCAGTGGTAGTAAATGTACAGAGCCAACTGATATTGCAAACATCCTGGCAGATAGGATCACTGTTAACTTTACCCCCTCTCACCCATGAAACAGCACATCTCTATAACGGAAGACTGCAAAGTTGCTGTTATCATGGCCACACAAGTAATAAACACTCTCCAAAGCCAGTATCACAGCAGCCATAGGACCAGATAACTTCCCAGGCTGCGTAGTATCTACCTTCCTGAAGTAAACATTAACATGGCCGGTCTGTGGCTGCTGAAGTTTCCAGAGGACTGCAAACTAGGAGCCATAATTGTAAACACAAAAGATGTGGACATCCTACAAAAGGGCCTCACTGAGACAGATGGCTGCTGTCAAAGCCATGGGCACTAGCTCAATGCCAAAAGGTGCATTGTCATCTCCTTAGTTATAAACTCAGTAGCCAAGAACTACAACAGAGGCGGTAGTATACTTCATACCGAAAGTGTGACAAGAGAATCTGGGTCACAGGTGGACAGTGGATACAGCTGTGATAATCACATTCCCACAGTAGTCAGGAAACCCTCCTATGTGGTACACCTCATCACAAAATGTGTCACATGCAGAATAGAAGAGGACAATGTTCCCCTGTACTCATCACTCACTAGAACTATAATAGAGTACAACGCCACTGCTGCTATGTACTTCACAGGAAAACTACAACAACTGGAAGGCCAACAGCCATACCTCACAAAGAGCATTAGTGGCCTGAATTACATGCCATACACAGATCATCTCAAAATGCCCCATCCATACTCCCTTGTATATCGCCTACTCAGAGGTGTTCACTGCCTAACATACAAAGCTATGTCAAACACAGAGCTGTTGGATATGCTCCATGTAAAACACTCAGAATCCCTCCAACCTGTGGACCCAAAACCACGAGTGAAATACAAAAGGAAGGTGTGTACCTATTTACCTTATGGATACCCACACCTTCAGGTTAGTGGCACAGCATGAGGCCTAGGAGACCATGCAAGTGCAACTAACATTGGCCAAATCTGCCCATCACATTGTAGCCTGCTACAGCTCACGTACCTTGTCACAAGAACCTCACTCAGTATTCTGGAGAACAGTGGAAAGTATAAAGGTCCTATCAAACACCATTATATGAGGAGATTACAACTATCCAAACAGTGAGTGGTGGAATTAGTCGTGTACAACGTACTTCGCCCAATGTTTCCTAGAGTTTAAAAACCCTAACACCCTGGAACAGGTGGTCACCACGAACACTAGAGGTGACAACATACTGGACGTGATCATCACCAACATGGGGTACCAGTGTTCCACTACAGAGATAAACCCCTCACTGGTAATATCAGATCATGAAGTATTCACACTGGACATCCACATCCGGCACCCCCACCCAGTCAATGAAACCACTGTGAAGACATTTGCAAAAGCAAACTGCACACTTCCCAAGACCAAAGTGGAGCGTTCCAAAGCACTCTTGCTATAGGATAATGGTATACAATCTGCAGAATCATTTACAAGCGCATCCTATGATCATCTACAGGGATGCATGGAATGAGACATCACAAATAAAACCAAGATGCAGTCCTCCAAAAATAGGACAACAATCATGTGGCTGTTGCCCATAAATAAGCTAGACAACAGAAGGAGGAAACGAACACATGATAGAGGCAACTTCACTAAAGGAAAGGCAGCACTGATCATTATCAGGGGGAAACAATGATCGCTCATAAAAAATCCAAGAACAGTTTCAAAAGACAAATAGCCAAGGAATGTAAGAATAACAACCACAAAGCCTTCGGTAACTATACCAGACATGTAGGTGTCAACTTCCAAATATGCTGTCAGCTACTGATAATAGGAAAGAAAAACAACAAACCAACTTTCATTGCACACATCCAGGGGGGCAGGTTCAGTATACACTCCCCCCCATCACCTCCAAAAGGGCCTGTGTCCATCACAGAAGGATGCAGAGCCTCAGACATCACGGACATCCAGGTAAAGACGGCCCTCACCAAAGCTAAGAACACAGCATCAATGTGACTGGATGGTGTCCCAGGCTGCGTCCTTTACTAGGCCCATGAGGAACTAGCCCCTCACCTACATTCATTGTCCAGACACAAGCGTACCAAGGACATAGATGGAGGTGACAGTAGTCCACACAGGCCACCCGGACCACACAAAGGACTTTCCACACCTTTCCCAACTCTGTCACCATGGACAAGTGTACCAGCTGGAACATCAACAGCTATGTCACAGGATGGGTGGCCAGGTGGCTCACAGATCAAACACACATGTTCAGAGTTGCTGGTGTCATATCCAACTCTAAGCCAGTCAGAAATGGCATCCCACAGGTCTTGGTCCTGGGACCCCACCTGTTCATTAGATACTGCTCAGAGGTACAGGCAAGCATGAGAGATGTATGGCTGAACAGTTCTGCAGATGAATGGTAACTGTGGTCCATAATCGACTGTACGGCTAACACAGACATCCTCCAGAAGTGTCTTACAGAGACAGATACCTGGTGTCAAAACAATGCCCTGAAGCTGAATGCCAAAGAATGCATAGTCATCCCATTTTGGTACAACAAAGTGCACACAAATTACCACATAGGTGGTAATCCAGTATGTATGGAGAAAGTCATTATGGCCATGGGGACACAGGTAGATAGTAAACTCCCCTTTGATGAACACATGGCCAAGGTGTTTAGACATTCCTTCAATGTAGCCCACCTAATGTAACCCACTCTGTATAGTCCTACGATGTCACCATCCTACAAATAAACCTGTGGAAAGGATAACTCACAGTAATGTGTATAGCACGGTGTGTAAATGTGTACTTCTGTAGTATCATAAAGTAGTTAGGTGGTGGTTTGAATCCTGCACTCGACAAGTGTGTGTGTTTGTGTGTGGTCTCCTTGGGAAGGAGCAAGCTTTTAGGAGAGTAGTAAAACACCTTAAAAGTGTTAAACCAATCTTTGTCATGTCAGATGATGTCGCCATCCTACAAACATACCTGTGGAAAAGAGAACCCACAGTAATGTGTATAGCGCGTCGTGTTAATGCGTACTCCTCTAGTATCATGAAGTAGTTAGGTAGGGGTTTGAATCCTGCACTTGCAACTGTGTGTGTGTGTGTGTGTGTGTGTGTGTGTGTGTGTGTGTGTGTGTGTGGTCTCCTTGGGAAGGAGCAACCTTTTAGGAGAGTAGTCAGACACCTTAAAAGTGGTAAACCATTCTTTGTCAGGTCTGATGATGTCACCATCCTACATATATACCTGTGGAATAGAGAACACCCAGTAATGTGCATAGCGCGTCATGTTAATGCGTACTCCTCTAGTATCATGAAGTAGTTAGGTAGGGGTTTGAATCCTGCAACTGACAAGTGTGTGTGTGTGTGTGTGTGTGTGTGTGTGTGTGTGTGTGTGTGTGTGTGTGTGTGTGCATGTGTGTGTGTGTGTGTGTGGTCTCCTTGGGAAGGAGCAACCTTTTAGGAGAGTAGTCAGACACTTTAAAAGTGGTAAACCATTCTTTGTCAGGTCTGATGATGTCACCATCCTACATATATACCTGTGGAATAGAGAACACCCAGTAATGTGCATAGCACGTCGTGTTAATGCGTACTCCTCTAGTATCATGAAGCAGTTAGGTAGAGGTTTGAATCCTGCACTTGACAAGTATGTGTTTGTGTGTGGCCTCCTTGGGAAGGAGCAAGCTTATAGGAGACTAGTAAAACACCTTAAAGGTGTTAAACCAATCTTTGTCAAGTCTGATGATGTCACCATCCTACAGATATACCTGTGGAAAAGAGAACCCCCAGTAATGTGTATAGCGCGTCGTGTTAATGCGTACTCCTCTAGTATCAAGAAGCAGTTAGGTAGGGGTTTGAATCCTGCACTTGACAAGTATGTGTTTGTGTGTGGCCTCCTTGCGAAGGAGCAAGCTTTTAGGAGAGTAGTAAAACATCTTAAAGGTGTTAAACCAATCTTTGTCAAGTCTGATGATGTCACCATCCTACAAATATACCTGTGGAAAAGAGAACCCCCAGTAATGTGTATAGCGCGTCGTGTTAATGCGTACTCCTCTAGTATCATGAAGTAGTTAGGTAGGGGTTTGAATCCTGCACTTGGTGAGTGTATGTGCTCTATGTGTGTGACAGTGTTGGTCATTCTGTTGGGGGTTTTGCTTTTACCACCATATGACATATCAGTAGGCATAGTACTTGTGAGGTAGCTGTGAGGCAAATAGATATACGTACATGTTACCTCAATCATTGCATGTGTGAACTCTGCTTTGTCCAAGTACACAGTTGTCATCTTTGCCAAACTGTGCTGCTGCTTCACAGACCTTAGGTCACATCTGTATGCTTGTGAAAAGGCCTGCCACTGCAGTGATGCTTGGCCTAGGTCATCCGTGTCACACACACTCATTACGGTTTCTATTGAATTGTGTGAGTGAGGGTTTATGGCCGAGGCATATGTCTGACATGTTCAAACGCAGCCGAGTCTGTCAATGATGACTGTGCATTATAGGAGTACCACAACCTGTGTGGACATGCATGCAGACCCCTTCTTGCTTATGTGATCCACCGAGGGATTTCAAAATACCTTAGGGAATGTGATTATCAAAGGTGAGATTGGTTATGGTCAGGCTGTTTAAGTCATATATACTACCAGAATGCAAAACAATGACAGATAGTAACAGTATCACCCACAGCACAGTGTCAAACCATGTAATACACACATGTGTAGTCAGGTTCCAAAATGTGTGTAGTACAATGCATACTGGCCACTAATAGAAACTATGGAGTGTTACTGTGTAATACAGAGCATGTCACCCTGCGCATGTGTCCACTATGCACGTACATGCAGACAGTGCACTTCCTCCATTACCACAACTGTACACCTGCAAATATGCTACACACATCCCACACATACTGTCCACTCACTAACACATGCTGCCAATACTGCACACATCAGCCAGGTGGCACGTGGGCGGACAGTATATAATTAGAACTAACACTAGTGTAAACCACACTACAATGACAATCATAGCTTTAATGCATCATGCCTGCTCAGATACACTTTCAAGCATATCATTACACTCTACTGCTGACTACATGCTAGCATTGCTATACCGCTATAATGACACCCTGTGCATCAGCACCATGGTAGCCTGTTCCTGCATTGATGTTACAGATGACAGGAGGTGGCACAGGTTTCATCATATGCACAGGGTGTGTTGCTGGTCTGCCAGAGGCTTACAGTGAGCCATCCAATCGACATGTATGTGTGTGTGTGTGTGTGTGTGTGTGTGTGTGTGTGTGTGTGTGTGTGAGGGGCAACAATAATGGTATGGGCCAATGTTGATGTAATGAGTGTGGGTATATGTTAGCCCTAGGTGTCTGGATTATGTGTGTGTGTGTGTCTGCATGCACACAGTTCCACCATGCGGCTGCCACATACGGGTTCTTGTGGGACAGCCACAGACTGTACCTGCGAGACTTTACAGATCACTGTCTCTGGCCACAGATACGGTGCCTGTGCCTGGCAGGGGTGCTACTGACACTATCAGGTACCAAGCCAGACTGGTACTATCCCCAGAGGTAGATGGATGTACACTGGACCCAGGTCCCTGCTGGGACTGTCCAGAGCCACATGCACGTGGTCTTCTACGACGTTCTATGGACAGCCCACCCCCAACATTGCTGGGGCTGGTACTGGCACTACAGGAGCGGCTGTTGCTCGAGGGACGTCCGTGGCGACTGCCAGCTGCTGATGTTGCTGGCATACGTCCACGTCGATGACTCAACCGTCCCGCACTGTCCTGACACATGGTCATGACATTGCGGAGGACATCTAGTGTCTCTCCCCAACGTCTATCGGTGACCTCAGTGTAATTGCGGATGGCACCAGCTAGGTCACGGATACTGTCTATTACAGCGGTGTTATGTGCCCTCTGTGCCCTCAGTCCCTGTGCCTCCATGACAGCCTGGAACATGCGTGAGGTACTTAGACCTGTGGCAGGTCTGCCAGTGGCATGGTAGGCAGCAGTGCCCTGATGAGAACCCCTGGATATCTGCCTATGTGGCACCCTTCCAGACATCTGGGTATGGCTGCTGTGTTGAAATGCATGTGCCATGGATACCACACAGTCCTGGCCAATGCCGGCTGTACGCTGTCCCTCTGCTAAGGGCATTGGTGATGGATGTAATGGCAGTATGGCTGTGTGCATGGATGGGGTGGACACTTGTGTAGTGTCGATTGGTGGCCCAATGATAGACCCTGGCAAACATGCCTGTGCCTCAACACACCTATCATCATTGTCACTATCATGCTCAGTGACATCAGTTTCCCTGCTGCATTGAACCAGCCCAGTATCAGCACCTGTGAGAGGGAGACAGGAAACACACTACGACCTGTACATGATGTCAGCACACATGGACACATGCACACATGCACACTCCTCACTAGTACAGACACATACACACACACACACACACACACACACACACACACACACACACACACACACACACACACACACACCACCAGCAATCCCGAACATACTCAATAGCGTGTGATGTTCATAGGTTCATAGGTTCATACTAGGCTATCTGCCCAAGGGCATTTACAAGCCTAGCCCATAGTTTTGTGGCTTACGCCACCCCTTTAGTATGGGGAACTATACCCATTATTTTGCTGTGCCTCTGTCGAGCAGTGACACTGAGGTAATCCCTGGGGTATATCTGCGATCTCCCATCCATTGGTCAAGATTTCTCTTGAACAAAGCCAGCGAGGTGCTCTGCCTCACATATACCGGGATTTTGTTCCACAGCATAGGGAGTCTTTGGGTGATGAATCTATCCCTCCAGCACGTCCTATTAATAGCCGTGTCGAGGTTTAAGTCTCCCGCCCTTGTGGCTCTGATGGATCTCGATTTTTTGAGGTGAAGCATATTCATCAAATCTGGGTTTGACATGGCCTTGTATGTTAGGCAAAGGTCACCTCTGAGCAAGCGGTAAGCGACTGAATAGAGCTGGAGTTCTTTCAGTCGGGCAGCATAGGACAGATTTTTGAGACCCTTTATCCTTTTGGTGAGGAACTTTTGTGGCCTCTCCAGCTGCTGCAAGTGTCGGGTCAGATACATTCCGAATGGGGCATTGTACTCAATCATTGGTCTGATGAGTGATGAGTAGAGGGAGACAATGACCTCCCTTGATCTAGATGAGAATCCCTTCATGATAAGGTGGGCAATGTAGAAGGTCTTCCTAATGGGTGTCGAATGACAGACTACTATCAACCTGGGTCCCCAGGTCCCTGATAACTTCTTCTGTGCTCAGTGGATTGCCACCTATTTGGTAGCTAGGGGTAACCTTGTTTATCCCGAAGGGTATGACTATGCATTTTTTGGCATTTAACTTTAGGCCATGGCTCTGGCACTAGTTATCCATTTCTGTGAGACCCTTCTGAAGGATATCTGTGTCAGAGGTGTTTTCTACTATGGCGCCCAGTTTGCAGTCATCTGCAAACTTTGTCAGCCATAACCCTCCTGTGTTTGCTTGTACTTCGGAGAAGTAGATGCCAAACAAGAGTGGGCCTAGGACTGAGCCCTGTGGGACACCACTTGTGACAGGCTTTGAGTCTGACATGGCGCCAGCAACTCTGACCCTGTGGGTTCTGTCACTCAGCCAGTTTGCAACCCATCTTGTGATGTATGGGTTAATATTTAAGCTGATGAGTTTTTCAATGATACCCGAGTGGGGTATTGTATCGAAGGCCTCGCCAGATTGAGGTAGGCTGTATGGACTGCCTTTCCTCATCAATGGCTTTGGTGACTGTTTCAAAAAGTCAACCAAGTTTAAAAGGCATGATCTGCCTTTGACAAAGCCAAACTGGGTTGGATCCAAAGTCTGCAAATTCCCTATGTCTTTATTTATGAGGTCCATTATGATCCTCTCCATGGCTTTGCAGATAAGGCTTGTCAAGCTAATGGGCGGTAATTTCCAGGGTCGGTGGTGGCACCGCCTTTGTGAAGTGGGACCACAGTTGCAGTGCACCACTCCTGGAGTGCGTATCCAGAGGTAAGGCTCTGATTAAACAGCTGTCCTAGCTGTGGGTTTAATTCCTCATTGAGTTCGTGGAGCACACAGCCGGGGACACCATCAGGTCCCATGGATGCTGTGTTTTTGCTTTGGAGAGAGCAGTTCTCACTTGGGCGTTGGAGATGTTTGGGGGCTGCAATCATTTGGTATAGATATCTCTCCTTTGGGGAGGGGAAGTTTGCACTGAACCTGTCAGCCAGTATGTTGGCAATGTCCGTAGGATCAGTAATCTTCACATCATTTTGAACTAGTTCTGAGCATATCTGGGAGTTTCCTCCCAGGTTTCTAACATAGCTAAAGAAGGCCTTATGATTGTCTTTTGAGTCTTTAGCTATTTTTCTCTCAAAATTTGCTTTGGATGATTTTATGAGAGCTCTTAGTTTTTACTTATAGTGATCAAGGGTGTCTTACCTTTTAAGGATTTTGCTCTATCTTGTAGTAGCTTCCTCCTTTGTTGTACAGTTTGTTTATGGGTGGGGTCCACCAGACTGGACGCTTGCCTTTGGTACAGAGAGTCTTTGTTTTGCTTGGGATTGCCTTATCCATGCAGTCCTGCAGGTGCTGGTAGAAGGCATTTGTAAGTGATTCAGCGGCATGTGTACTGTTTTCCATGGCTCGGGGGCCTTAAAGGAGACCACACTAGTCTTTAGAAGTGTGAAGTCGGCTTCGAGAAGTTCTTTACTGTGGTCTTTTTATTTCAGGTGGGGCTGGGATGCGGACCTCCAGCGAGATTAGTTTGTGATCTGATCTCACCAGTGAGGGGTATACTTCCGGTGTTGAACATTGTGCTCCCATGTTCATGATGATGAGGTCAAGTATGTTATCTCCTGTTGTGGGGATGGTAACTAGTTGTTCCATGGCATTTGAGTTTATGAATTCCAGGAACTTTTGGGCTAGGGTGTTTGGGCTTGAGTAGTGTTCCCAGTCTATATTAGGGTAGTTGAAGTCACCTAATATGATGGTGTTTGGTGATACATTTATCCCCTCTAGTGTTTTCAGGAAGGCCATGTGAGGTTCCTGAGTTTGTGAGGGTGGCCTGTAACATGCTACAATTTGCAGAGCAGTCTTGCCTATGGTTAATTGCACCTGGATGGTCTCCGATGCATCGTGCGTTGCAACCAGTCTTGAGGTGTGGGAGTCCTTGATGAATATGGATACACCCTCCTTTCTTGGTATTGTCCGGATTTTGGGGCGAACGCATGATATGAGGTAAAACCTGATAGTGCTGGGGTGCTCTCAGGAGCCTTGAACCAAGTTTCTGTCACAGCACAGACATCGATGTTCTCCATACTGAGAAGGGCCTCGAGTCGTGCATTTTGAGATTCAGACTTCTGGCATTGAGCAGCATTACCCTTAGTTTTTTCCTTTTTGTGTTCTAGGGTGGTAGGTTTAGAATTTGAGCCTTGCCTAAAAAGGCACTATGGGGTGGCAAGAGCCTTTGCCAATATCCGAATCCCAGGGTGACAGGTGCAAGCCGTCCCTTGTAAGCAGCGTGGCTTGTCCAGCATGTCATCCCAGGCAGACAGACACTGGATCCCCTTTGAATGACACCAGTGTTTAAGCCAATTGTTAAAGCTGATCATCTTATCTCTGTATTGTGGCATCATTCTTGGTGAAGGTAGGATACTGCTCAAGGTCAGGGTCATACCTGCCTGGGCTACATAATCAGAGAGCTCCTCGATGTCTCTTTCATGTAGTCCAGGAGGTACATCTCAGGTCGTTTACACCAGCGTGGACAATGACTGAGTCGTATTTGTACCTGCTGTTGAGAGACCTGAGTGCTTGCGTTATGTGGCGGATTCTAGCGCCCGACAGGCAGCTTACTGTGACCTTCTCCTTACTCAGTCTGGTGAGCGGACGTCAGTGTGTCTGACTATGGAGTCACCAATGACTAGTGTGTCTGGCATTTTGTTTGGCCTTAAGGGCTGTGACTGTTTGACACTCTGACTGTGAGGTCTATGTGTTGCAGGTGATGTGTTCTGAGGTGGTGGTTGTTTGGGTGTCTGCTTTGGTGGCCTCTGCTGTTTTGGTAGATTTTTGATCAGAGCCTCCGAGTATGTCTTTGTGTGTTTATGTGTATGATTTGAGGTTGTGATGGTACTATGTGAGACTGGGTCTATAGTGTGTGTGGTAACCTTCTCCTCCTGACTGGTCTTGCCAGTCCTATGTTGAGAGAGCTCAGCCTCCAGTTTGGCTGTATAGTTGCATCTCTCACATGTATTTGTGTTTTGTGGGAGGAGGAGAGGGTTGTCTGTGTACATGAGGCAATTGTAACATTGCCTCAATATTCCCTGGTTCACCAGCTGAGCAGGAGAGGACACTAGCAACTGATCCCTCGACATGCTAGAAGGAATAGACAAAAAAACTTTAAAGAAGATTCCGGGGGACGTGGATGACCGAGAAATGGGGATTTGCCTTTTTGGGGTACTATCTATGACAAGAGCACCGTATCAAGGTAATAAGTACTGTAGGAGCAAGTGCTAGGCTTAACAGATAGATAATAGTCTACTTGGAGTCAAGTAGAGATGATCTTTTTAGTTATAGTATACGCTGATTAGATCAGTAGTATAGTTCGAGGAAGGTAGCTTTAAGGAAAATTTGAAGAGTGGAATTTAGGTAGCCCAAATAGTTTAAATCTGTAACCAGCGCTGCCCTAGTGTGCAACGGTAGCAGCTCAGCTAAATCACGCTTAAATCAGCAAACGCATGCTTAGCGTTTTTATATCAGGGGCTGAAAGAAGCTAGGAACTGGCCCAAACGACCAATAAACTACAAATTGCTGGCTGAAACCTCACAAAACTGGACCAACAGGCAGCTCAATGCTTCCCACTCCCACTGGTAAGCAAGGGAACTTCCTCTGTTCCAAATTAGGTAAAGATTCAGTAACAGGAACTGCAAACAAAGCCCAGGGATCAGCAAGCTCTGAAACTGGACTATTCTAGCTTAGTAAGGCGGGAAAACAAGAGATATTTTTTTTTTTTTTTTTTCAGAAAACAAGCAGAAACAGATACAGTAAACACTTATAAATGCTATAAATTGGCTATCACAGCCTACACAAACAATTTGCAACAGTTACAGATTTTAAAAGTAACAAATTGAGAAACAAGTGCAAAAACAGAATAAATGCAGAAAAACAGTAACAATGTATCAGCAAGCAGGATAGAATACAGTTACTAGATAAATAAAAGTGGAAAGCCACAAAATTATACTTAAATCAGGTAAAGTCGCTTTAGCTCTCTGAAGCTTGGATTACTCTGCTGGCCACCACGAGGATCTGTGCTGAGTAGGTACAAGCCAAAAAACGCGTGTTTAGCGTTTTTTATATCAGGGGGCTGAAAGAAGCTAGGAACTGGCCCAAAACGACCAATAAACTACAAGTTGCTGGCTGAAACCTCACAAAACTGGACCAACAGGCAGCTCAATGCTTCCCACTCCCACTGGTAAGCAAGGGAACTTCCTCTGTTTCAAATTAGGTAAAGATTCAGTAACAGGAACTGCAAACAAAGCCCAGGGATCAGCAAGCTCTGAAACTGGACTATTCTAGCTTAGTAAGGCGGGAAAACAAGAGATATTTTTTTTTTTTTTTTTCAGAAAACAAGCAGAAACAGATACAGTAAACACTTATAAATGCTATAAATCGGCTATCACAGCCTACACAAACAATTTGCAACAGTTACAGATTTTAAAAGTAACAAATTGAGAAACAAGTGCAAAAACAGAATAAATGCAGTACAGTATCACAATCCAAACATTTATAGCAAACGTGACAGCATGCAGGACGTGTGTTGCTCAGTAGCATACAGTGTGAGTGTAGACAGCCATTGCTAATAACAGTATACATGGCCTTGATGCATGTGTGTTTTGTTCAGTGAATGGCCTCACCCTGGAACACAATGTGTACATGGACACAACATTGCTGTGCAGGTATTAAAAGCCCTGCAATGTTCTGTGCACCATCAATCACAGATATACATACCATGGCTGGATGTGTATCAGTGTGTCACATAGATAGCCATTACTGATTAGAGCATCTGTGTCTTTAGCAGATGATTGTGGACACAGGTGTAGCACATGCATGCTAGGTATACACACAGGATGAGTGGTGCATGTATACCTGATGGAATACCATTGCTCAACATAGACATTATACAGTGGTTATGGTGCATGTAGGACATATTGTGTACATGCCACTGCCAGCCATGACATGGCATGTTACCACACAACTGCAACATGAAACATCACACATACACAATGTGTGTCATGTGACCTATACACCCCATAGCATTACAAGAAATATGTGTGTCACTTTCTACAAATGGGGATTGCTATGCATATTGCGTATAGGTGCATATGTCTGCACACACACAACATTGAGGTGCATAGCAATTCATGATATGTGTATTACTGTGGCCACTGTAACTGGATGGGGTGTAGTACCATGAGCCGTCATCATGCAGCATCATGTGGTCACTCAAGGCTACTAATGTGTGCCAGACCGGCACATAGCATGCTGTACCTGAACTGCAGTACCATGGCTACATTCGCCAGTTGTTACATGGGTTTGTGGGGTGCCCAACAGGGGGCATTGCCTAACATGAATGTGTTATGTGTTGAAGAGTGTTGCACAGCCACATGAGGCATCTACCCCTCAGGTATATTAAGTGTGCTGTGTGGATGAGGTTTGGGATACTGTAGTGTGACCTTACAGTGAGTGTCTGAATACGCCATGTGTAGCATGTTTACGTGTACTGCGTATGACAAAGGTGTGTAAGTTGTGTGCATGTGTATCGACTCTGCCTATCCGATGTCCACTACAGTGTTGCCACAGTTGTGTGGGATGCTCTGTGTATTGTATGTGTTTTAGGCAGCTACTCACGTTACTAGGATGTGCATAGTCTCACAGCAAACATGCACAGCATGCATTATGCGTAGGTGTGTTATGTGTACATAGCCTACACCTCATCTATGACATGCACATTTAATTAGCAATATTAAAGGTATAACACACTCACCAGCATGGCTCTGCTGCCTTGCTGTCACACCAGAGGGACCTACAAGGATATCAGACACTTTGTCAGTGGCAACAACTGTGGCATTGCTACTGTGTGTTTGCAATCTTACAGTAGTACAACAGTGGACAGTCACAGGCCTACAGATTATATTCCTAATTATTAGTATTGCACAACACTAGGCACCACATCGTCTAACTACACAGTGCACATCTCACATGAGCATGCTATACCAATAGAGGTAACAGTATTCTACAGCTATGCCATGTTACCTGCACGCTCCATCTCAACTTGCTGGGTGGCTCCGGCCTCCATGATGATAGTTAATTGCTGTGGTTGTTGTTGGCCAGGAGCCACCTGGCTCAGGAGCAGCTCCTCCACTCTGGTGAGGGGGGGGGGATGGATGGCTACCCCCCCCACCTGTGGCAAGCTGTTGTCTGCGGATATCAGATGCACGCTGCCGGACATGTCTAATTAAATCACTGCAGTGATGGCGTACCTGCTCATATGTCCGGTTATGCATGCCTATGTCATTTACCCTACGGACAAGATCTTGCCACAGTGCAGCCCGCTCACGCTGGTCCTGGCTGGTTCTGGAGAACAGCAGCGTATAGTGCTGCACCAGGCTCGCTGTGATGGCTTCCTCCTCTGATGTGCTATATGCCGGGTTACGATGGTGGGACATTACCCTGGAAGACAAATAAACAATATGTGTGAGCAAGTCATGTGGCACACGTGACATTCTAAAGTACAGATAGAAGTTAACTGCCATATATAGCAACCTATTGGCTGTCAGAAGTCAAAAGATACACACTTTCAATACCACATATCAGTTCTCAACACACAGATGCCTCACAGTGCCTGGCACACTCTATATATCAAACCATGTTTTGCACAGCAACAAAGTTATAACAGTATGTAAGACTATACAACAGTACATGGCACACTGTATGTGACACAATGCACCACCTAGCCACAGGAGGTATATATCATGCTAATGAATCCTGACATATGTTATCCATTGCAATGAATGTAAAGTCCACTGACAGTATTACCAGTATACAACACTAGTCGTTGATGGCAGACCCCTGCCTAGCATATGTGCACATTCATTAATATAGGTGGCATACCGCTGTACTAGACTATACATGTTGCTAGATAAGCAGTTATATCTTGTAACACACATATGACCGAGGCCATGGTACAGGCATACACACACACACAGCAGACATACATAACAGACACAAAGGTATGGTGACCCAGGTGACCTTTACTTGTGTACCTTACAGTACTGTGTGTCATAGGTTACCAGACCTTATGCCTGAGGTATGTAATCTGTGAGGTCTACAGGGAACACATATAACAGTGGTTCCAATAAATGTGCACGTACACCATACTGTGCTGTTTAGGCATACACCATACTGTGCTGTTTAGGCATACAGCTTCACGTAGTACTACAGTTCATACAGAAGTTGGATTCACCAACAGTAATGCCCAATAAGCATACATGTACTGCTTTAGCCTACAGTGGGACATTCGACAACAAGGGACTACATCAGACCATATGGCATGCTGCTTTTTCTACCTAACAATTGCATACACATCTTCTGCTGGGATCACAGCTAGGGCACATAATACCATGACTGAAACAGTTTCCCACTAAGCTATCACACATATACCGTACTCTGACACATTCACCATCATACTCAGTCACCTCACATATCGATTATTGCAACAAGTACATGTGGGTGTGTATCACTTCATAGGTAGGTAAGAGGCTATTGGCCCTAGGGCCTATAGAACTCTGGCCATACGCTACCCTGGCCTCTGACATACAGGTATTTAAATTTCACGTGGCCCAGTCAAGCAGAGACACTGAGGTGATTGCCTGGTTGTATTCACTATCTCCCATACAGTCTCCAGGATTATTTATGACAACTGGTAATTAGGAGATGTTCATCGTGTTACCCTGCTGCAGTCATCACACTTGGGTTATCCTGCCGTCAGGCGGTCCCGCAGTCGGCCCGAATTCCAAAGTCTTGGTCCGGCGTTGGTTGCTGTCGCTTCTTCCCTGATGTCAGTGCGTCAGGGGTATATAAGAGGCATCCAACGCCATTTTCTTCAGTCTTTCTTGCCGTGCGGTGCCCAAAGCAGAAGAAGTTCGCAAGTGTCTGTCGGCCGACACCTGAGATTTTCGATTTGAATTTCAGTCCGATGTTTTCAGTAAAGCTAAGTACCCCGTTGGGGAACATTTTCTTGCCTCAGTCCGATGTCAGAAAAAGTTAACAATTGCATTTCTTGTGGGAAGCAAATACCTCATAAGGACTTCCACTTCTATTGTATTCCTTGCCTTGGCCCAGACCACGACATCACAGGTTGTCGGTCTTGCGCTAGGTTTAATAAACGCACTATCAAACGCCGTTTTGACTTCGCAAGGCATTACTTTGGTAGGAAATTCAATTATATCATGCCGTTGGAGCAGCCGACGACCGCAAATCATAAAAAATGCAAAGATAAGGACAGGCAGCCTAGGAATAAGCCAGACCCCGAGGCCTCAGCTAGGCCTGTCGCCAGTTCTCCGGTTTTCAGTGAGGCGCCTACGCAGCCCCTGACGACCGCAGAGCTGGAACCCCAGACAACTGCCGATTTCCCAAGTGGAGTCTAGTAGGCCGACGCAGCCATCTACCGACACCGGAGCAGATTTAGACACCGGTGCAGAGGAAACTCCTTCGGTTGCAGAAGGTGTCTTCAGACCGACTACACTCACCATTAAATCTTATGCTAAGCGTAAAACTCCTTTGAAACCTAAGAAAACTGTTCATCAGTCTACAGGTCAAGGCCCCATGCCTAAGAAACAGATGCTTAAGATGGCTGAAGATTCAATTACCCTTATCAGGGGTTCCCACCCCCCTCCTGATAAAAGACCAAGACAAGAGGAGGATTATGCATCCTCTGACCAGGTTTCTCTCTCCTCAGATTCTTCTGAGGAACAGGATTACACTTTTCCACCTTATGAGGATTCTAATGCTGAAGACTCTATTCCCTCAGCATCTCCCCCTGAAGGCTACTCCTTTGGGGAAACATTACATACCATGAGGGAACATTTCCACTGGGAAGGCCATGATTACTCAGATTCTAAGAAAAGGCTCCGAGAGTTCCTTTTATTACCCCAGCACAGACCTCTTGCTATCCCTCCTCTTTTAGATATTGTGGATGATGTCTACTTGGAGTCTAGTTTAAATCCAGACTATCTACCTCCTGCTCCATCCAAACCAGACAGATACTACAGAGTACCTGACTCACACAAATTCCTTTATAAAGCCCTGTAGCTGACCCAGAAACCATATCCCAGGGTCCTAAGGGAACAAAGGCTTCTATGGCTAAAAATCTTGTGCCCTCTGAAAGAGATTCCAGAGCCCTAGATAGATGGGGAAAGAAAATATACACCTCTGCAACTCTGGCTATGAGAGCATTAAATTGCCAGTTTTACATGTTGAAATATCAACAATTCCTGATGTCTCAGTTAAAACAAAGAATGAGCACACACTCAGAAAAGCCTGAATTCAAGGAAATGCAGGATCTGTTGCATGCAGCTGAACAGGTGGGCAAGCATACTTTACAATGCAGATTTGATTCACTGGAAGCTTCTTGTAGAGCAGCTGTTACTGGCTCAGTCATTCGTAGACATGCCTGGTTAAAAGAGCAAACCCTCCCTGACCATGTTAAAGCAAAATTATTAGATGCACCTTTACAACAGGATGTATTATTTGGTGTCAAAGCAGAAGAGGTTTTAAAGAAAATGGAGGATAAGGCTAAATGTATGCAAACGGTCAAGGATTTCTTGCAGGTACAACCCCCTTGCTTCAGCAGAAATTGGCCAACAAAAAATTGGTCCTTTCCAGCTTCAGACAGATCACAGAGGGGCAAATACAGATGCCCAAGGGGCAGAGGTCAGTCACAGGGCCCTTACAAACCTCGCCAATGGGGTTCTGCTACCCAGAAAGGAGGAGAAGACAGGCCCCAAGCTAGCAGAAGGCAGACACAATGACTCAATCCTCAAACTACCAAGCAAATCTCTCCTGGCAACACCCTTGGGAGGAAAACTAGCATTTTTTGCAGACAACTGGCACATCATCACAAAAGACAAATGGGTTCTAAACATTCTCTCTCAAGGATACAGATTCCACTTTCATACCTTACCAAGGATCAAAGGAATGCCAAACCTGCCACCAAATCAATGGGCAGAGGCACAAAAACAAATTACAGCTCTCATGAACATGAGAGCCATCCAGCAGGTACCTACACAGGAGCAGGGACAAGGATTTTACTCAAGACTCTTCCTAGTTCCAAGAAAGGACAAAGCATGGAGACCCATTCTGGATCTTTAAATCCTGAACACCTATCTGCAAGTACCAAATTCAAGATGCTAACACTACAGCAGCTTCTTCCCATGCTGGGCAAGAATGCTTGGCTAGTCACTTTGGACCTCAAGGAGGCATACCTGTATGTCCCTATCAGACAAACTTGCAGAAGATACCTCTGCTTCATTGCAGGTTCAACGCATTATCAATTCTCTGCACTGCCCTTTGGCTTATCTACTGCGCCCAGGGTCTTCACAAAATGCCTGGCACCAGTAATTGCATACTGCAGACAAAGAGGAATTCAAATATGCCCATACCTGGATGACTGTCTTATTCAAGCAAAAAGCAAGGATATCCTTTTACAGCATCTGGCTAGGGTACACAGTAAACAAAAATAAATCAAAACTAGTGCCCTCACAAAACATAACATTCCTGGGTGCCAGCATGAATACAACGGCCCAGATGGCTTATCTCACGCCAGACAAACAACGAGAGCTGTTTCAATATTTCAAAATAATGGCAACAAAGACCCAACTCCCTGCAAGAAAAATTCTGCAGGCCTTGGGATTCATGGCATCTTGCATACTACTGATACCATTTGCAAAACTGCATATGAGGAAATTACAATGGTACCTGAAAAGTGTATGGACTCAGCACAGCCACAGCTTGGAAACAATGATTCCACTCATTCCCTGCCTTCAGCAGGAGTTTCTATGGTGGGCACAGGCATGTCACCTCAATAAGGGTCAGCCTTTCACCTTACCCACAGCCAGGCAAACTATGACAACAGATGCATCGGACTATGCCTGGGGAGCACACATGGCAGGACAGTGCATTCAGGGCAAATGGATTACAGATCAGAGACACCTGCATATCAGTCAAAAAGAAATGCTAGCAGTGCAGAATGCCCTAACAGCTTTCAAGGACCTTCTACACCCAGGACAACTACTAATAAGGACAGACAACACCACAGTCGTGGTACATAAACAAGCAAGGGGGCACACATTCCTACCCTCTATGCAGGCAAGCAATGACCTTGTGGAACACTGCACTGTCTTACCAGGTTCAATTACAAGCACAATCCCTGCCAGGAAAGAAAAACACATTGGCAGACGACCTAAGCAGAAACATCATGGATCCACACGAATGGAAACTAGATCCACAAGTATTTACAGTGATAGCTCAAAAATGGGGATGCCCAGACATAGATCTGTTTGCAAGCCCCCACAACCACCAACTTCAAAAATTTTGCACAAGGACCTTCCATCCACTAGCTTGGAAAGTGGATGCTCTCTCATTCAGTTGGAAAACATTAACAGTGTATGCCTTCCCTCCACTGCCTCTTCTAGCAATGGTACTGCTGAAAGTCAGATTAGATAGGCTACAAATGATTCTCGTTGCACTAGACTGGCCACGCCAACATTGGTATCCAGTTTTAAGGAACATGGCCCAGGGCCCACCATGGATTTTGCCACAAATTCCTCACCTGCTCACCCAGCAAGACAATCTGATTCTACACAGCCAGCTCAAGACTTTAAACCTGGCTGTATGGCAAATTACCTAAACAACCAGCCAACACCTTTATCCAAAGCTGTTATGGATGTCATTCTGGAGGCCAGGAGGCCCAGCACCAGGAAAACCTATTCAGACAAAATGGAAAAGATTTTGCTCCTGGAACCAGGCTAAAGGCCTAAATCCCCTGGAGCCGAACATTCCTCAGATTCTACAATATTTAACTGAGATGTTGCACAAAGGACTTTCCTTTTCATCTATTAAGATCCACGCCTCAGCAATTTCAGCACGGATCCTCCTTTATTTTCACATCCACTCCTAAGACAGTACCTCAGAGGAGCTAAGAACTTAAGACCGCCAAGGACAGCTCCAACACCTACTTGGGATCTCAACTTTGTCCTGGAAACGCTTACACTGCCGCCCTTTGACCCAGCTTTTTCAACTGATTTAAAATTTCTTTCATGGAAAACTGCTCTACTACTAGCAATAACCTCAGCTAGAAGAGTCTCAGAGCTGCAGGCACTAATGGCAGTGGAGCCTTTCCTCATTTTTCATCAAGACAGAGTTTCTCTACGAAGTAATCCTTCCTTTATGCCAAAGGTGGTATCCAGTGTGGTCCTAAACCAAACCATTCTCTTGCCCACCTTCTTCCCAAATCCCCATAACAAAGGAGAAAGACTCCTGCACTCTTTGGACATTCACAGGCAATTACGTTACTACTTGGATAAAACTAAGGCTTTCAGAAAAACTGACCAGCTCTTTGTAGCCTATGCTACAGGATCACAAGGAAAAGCTATCTCAAACCAGACCATTTCTAAATGGATAGGACATTGCATACGTTTCTGCTACACACATCATGGGAAACCAGTACCTGCTAACATTAGGTCTGACTCCACCAGGGCTACAGCTACATCAGCAGCCTTTCTCAGGGGAGTGCCAACCAAGGATATTCTGGAAGCTGCTACTTTGAGTTCAGTGCACACCTTCTCCAAACACTATCACTTACCTCTTTACTCTAAGACTAGAGCTGGTTTTGCCACTGCAGTTTTGCAGGGCCTACTAGCTTCTTCTAACCCTGTTGGACTCCACCTCCCCTCCTTAGCTTTGGGATTCAACCCAAGTGTGATGACTGCAGCAGGGTAACACGATGAACATAGTACAGTTTTGTACCTACCATAAATGTAGATGTTCGAGTGTTCACCCTGCTGCAGTCCAGGTTACCCTCCCTCCATCCCCTCTGAACTAGCTGAACTTATCTCTACCACTTTATCCTATACTACCTCTGTGGTGTATTTGCTTGTACCTAAGGGTTTTGTTTTATTTTTATATAGCCATATGTGTGTATATATATATATATATATATATATATATATATATATATATAGCCTACCTTTTTGGGGGCACCTGACATCTGGGGCAAGAAAAACTGAAGAAAATGGCATTGGATGCCTCTTATATACCCCTGACGCACTGGCATCAGGGAAGAAGCGACAGCAACCGATGCCGGACCAAGACTTTGGAATTCGAGCCGACTGCGGGACCGGACCGCCTGACGGCAGGATAACCCAAGTGTGATGACTGCAGCAGGGTGAACACTCGAACATCTACATTTATGGTAGGTACAAAACTGTACTTTTTGCTTGCTATGGATAGTTGGTTAGTTCCAGAATATGGGATTTCTCTGAAATAGGGATCTATCCCTCCAGCATGTGCTCTTTATTGTGGTCAAAGGGTTTGGGTCCCAAGAGTGTGTGGCTCGTACAGATTGTTATCTGTTTACGTGGAGCATGTCCAACAGATCTGGGTTTGACATAGCTTAGTATGTCAGTCAGAGGTCACCTCTGTGTAGGCGGTATGCAACACAGTGTAGTTGTGGGTCTGTGGGACGGTCTGCGTAGGGCATCTGTTTGTCGCCGGTATCACTCTTTGTGAGGTATGTCTGTGTCCTTTCCACTTGCTGTAGATGTCTTGTGAGGTACATACCACATGGGCCATTGTACTCTATACTGGGTCTTATGTGTGTGGAGTAGAGGGGAACACTGACCTATTTTTCCCTGGATGACACACCTTTTGTGATGACGTGTGCCACGTAGTCGGATTACATGACTAGTGTGGCACTGTGACTATCGAAGGGGAGACTAATGTCCACCTGTGTCCCATGGTCTCTTATCACACCTTCGGTGTTGAGTAGACTACCACCTATGTGGTAGTTCATGGGTACTGAGTCTTTGCAAGGAGGGATGCCAATGCAGTGTCAACACTGAGCTTGAGTCCATGGCTTTGTCACCAGGCATCTGTTGCAGTAATTATGACCCTGTCTGTCTCTCTCTCTCTCTATATATATATATATATATATATATATTGATATAAATATATCTATATACACACATGCATATGAACATCCATTGCTGTACATATAGATATGCATATAGGCACATATACAGTCCACCTGTCATGGTGGGTATATCAAGTATGGGAAGGTTGTGACGTATACAGTTATGTCATAACATTGCACAGTGTTGTGCAGAATGCGTTTAAAGTGTTCTCAGCCCATGTAGCTTTAGCAGGCCTCACTGACTGCAACACTGCAAACCTGATGAATCATACCCACAGCGTTTAACCACCACATGTCATATACCAGCACTGTATGCTGTCTGGTCTGCCACACACTACAACCTACATAGAAATATGCACATAACAACTGTCAACAACATATATATATATATATATATATATATATATGTATGTATTAACCGTTCACAAACAGTTGCAGTATGTCCCTTGCTGAATGCACATGTACAGATGCTAATATATCTGACACGGACAGATCTCTCTGTATGTGTGTGCCATACACACACAAGGACCACACTGTTGTAAGTACATGAACCTCACGGCTGACCTGTTGGGCCTTGCTGCAACATGAACAGGTGTCACATGTGAACACACAGTAATATCAGAGGGTCTATACATAGCTGCTGATGCTGAATTAGCATACTAGCCTGGTACAGCTGTTGCCAATGGTAAGCTACACATTAATATGACTATCATGCATTTGTTACTCTGTCACATCCATGTTTGCATAACCGTATGGGCTACTACCCCAAACAGACTTTGTACACACTACTGTACAGAACACAGATAACATGGATCAGATGTTTGACATTTAATGCTGGACTACATATGTCACCGTCACATCCCACTGCACACAGCAACACACTTGTTTCCCCATGCCAGTGATTATGCAGGCCATCTGTGCATCGATACGTACTGCTGCCACATATGGATGATTCCAACTATATATAGAGTACTCTTCATAAACATCTACTACATTCCAGTAAATACATAGCTGTTACATACCTTTCCTTTGTATGTGTTCGTATATCCTGGTAAACATTTTTTCCCAATATAGGTGTTGGTTTCAATACCTCCTTTACTGTTCAGGGCTTTTCTTTTATAGATTTTTATTTCAGTATATAATGATTTTCAATAATTTTATTTTCAATATATTTAACTTTTCTAAATATTTTCTTTCAATATATATTTTTTTCAATATATTTCTTTTTCAATATATATATATTTTCTATATATTTTTCTTTCAAATCATTTTTCAATATATTTTATTTCAATGTTTTTTTTTCAATATAGTTTCTATTCAATACATTTTTTCAATATAATTTATTTTGTCAATATACTGATTTATTTTCAATATATTCCTTTTGTTTTATTTCTTTACTTTGCATCACCTTTTCTTTTATTTATTAATTTTTTTTTTGTTCTCTCTCTCTCTCTCTCCCTCCATACCTGCATTGGAATGATTGCATGTGTGGACAGCAAGTACAGACTGCTTTTATAGGTATCTGCACATGTGCATGTGATGGCCTCTGTACCAATTGGTGGCCACCATTTGGCAATCGCATGCAGCCTGCTGTGTGGTACTTGCAGTACTCACTGTCATAGCAACCCAGTGCTATAAATTGCTAGGTCAGGTAGGCATAGCCCTTTCAGAATTCCAGAGTGGGGATCATACTTGTTTGCTGTGGACACCGTTGTGTAAGTCAGAAAGTTGGTATACTTCTTCTAACTGTTGCTAAGGGTGTAGTCAGTTATTTGTATGTTGTACTCAGACCTGAATGTTGCCTCTTCCAGTACACAGTTGACAGTGTAGAATTGTACTCACCCCTAGAAATGCTAACACAAGATACATGGGAGTATGGAGTTTCTTTACGACATCTACAATTAGCTGCCATACATATGTAGTTATTGAGATGTTTCCATTTGGCACATGAACTGTTTGGGAACAGCTATACTGTGGATATTAATGTACTCACTTCTGCACTGTTTGTGCTTTTTATTTTGTTGACATTATCACAGGATGCTCATGAAACTGGACAATTCCAGTACTCAGTATGCCTACTTACATCATACCGCTCAACCTGGGAACATCAAAAATCTGGACAAAGACCCATGAAAATAGGTACAAATCTGTGCACTGATTAACATAAAATTTGCATACATAATTATGCAACTCCGCCCACTCCAATGGAATTGTGGGATATTGACGTTCAAACGCAAACTGAAGAACAGAACCAAAATATGGCCCCAGCCGGGCCCAGACCCTGTAGTAAATGGTAACAATTTTTTTAAATGTGTAGCAATGATTTTCACTGGAAAGGGAGAAGATGAACCTAAGGATTTTGTTTTTGGTGACCCAGTTGGGTTTTGTGGTAAAAGTAAGGCATTTAATGGTATGGCAGGCAACATTCTAATTCTTAGCAAAAGAATATTTAGTTTGCTAGGACCTCCAAAAGTCATTCTCCATGGCCTACTGATCAGTGGCATAGCTAGAGTTTGTGCTGCCCAGGCCCTGGGGCTGTCAGAGTTTTCCACCCTTCCCCCATCACAAAACCATGGTTGAATGGGCTCCCCCCATACACAGCCCTCCCCCCCGCAGCCATTCCAATGCCCCATTACATGGCTATTTCGCCCCATTTACCATAAACACTGGAATGTGCATACTGCTTTACTTTTACAGTGATTTGGATTTCATTTAAAACTTTTATTTACATTTTATAACACAAACACTAACAGACATCTGCTAAATAAATCAATACAGTCTCACAATGACAAATGAAAATGGACTTAGCATTAAAACTTCTCTGCCCTTGAAACTCGTTCATTGAAACAGCACTGAAACTCACATTCAAAGAAAATGAAAATGCATCTGGCCAGTGGTAGATAAAGATTATCTTTGGGCTGTTTTCAAATCATTGCACATGAAAGCAAATCATACATGTGTTCTTTGATGCACCTTCACGATTGTATTAAATTATATTCCTTGCTCCTTGCATAATACAGCACACTTGTTAGAATGCGCTTTAAATTTGTTTTGAACATTTTTCCAGTAAGCAGTGAAACAAAATCCGTAAACCAATAATGACAAAACTGCCCATTTCAGAACATTTCCATCATTAAAGCCTTACAAACTTCCACAATCCACCATTATTAGTAAATATGCACAATCTCCGCAGAAGTAAAAGTCATCTAAATAATTCCACATTAGAGAGATCAGTAAGTAATGAAGAGTTTGCTGCTAGCAATTAGCAAACAACCTTATATTTCATTGTTTCATCTAAAAATAAAGTGCCTGTTGCCCTTGAGGAATAAATTGCCTATGTTGCATTAAAAATGATAAGCTATTGGAGACAAAGATGGCCGCCATTCTGTAGACACTGTATATCTACAGCTCTCCAGATACTCGGAATAAAAATCAACCCTGAGGTTATACTACAAGATTTTTTGTATTAATCGTTGGATATCACTATTCTACTACAACTAAACATTGCCTGAGAGGTAAAAGAACAGAAGGAAACTAATTAAATTCACAGGATTAGATCTGATTGTCTGCCTGACTCTGAACAGAGTATTAAACAAAGGAACTGTCTGACTTCTGTTTCACGATGTCAAAAGAGGAAAAAAGCATGGCAACAACAACAACTAAAACCAAATTATCAGCACTTCAGTCACCAGAAAAAGATTCAACAATCAAAAGGCAGAAAACTGCAAAACAGCAGGAACTTTTAAAAGCTGGAATGACAAATAAACCGGATCAACTGGCTAACATGGAAGACATTAAAACTGCTTTGTTGCCCATACAAGAAGCTTTAAAAGAACTTTCAAACCAGGTACTTTCTTTTGGTGCCACATGCAGTCAAATTCTTGAAAGGATGGATAAATCAGAAGCTAGGATATCCGAAAATGAGGATAGAATAACATTGCTTACAAAAAAAACAGATATTCATGACCTGGACATTCAATCTATGCAAAACAAGATTCTGGACTTGGAGGCAAGATCCAGAAGGAACAACATAATTATTAGAGGAATTCCTGAAACTATCCAATATAATGATTTAATTTCTACCATCATACAAATACTTGAAATATTATTCAATGACTCTGATATTGCTAAGCAAATTGTTATAGAAAGAGCCCATAGATCTCTCAGAGAAACACAAGCCTCAAATATTCCTAGACCGGTTTATGTCAAAATTCTCAACTACCAGGATGTAAATAAAATAATTCTAACTGTTAAAAAGAATGGTGGTTATGTTATGTGGCAAAATAATAGAGTTTCTATGGGACAGGATTTACCATTGCAAATAAGACAAGCCAGACAAGCATTAGCTCCATACTGCAAGTTCCTTATAGAAAAGAACATTAAATTTCAGATGAAAATACCCTAACACATTCAATTCTTACAGTTGATGGATCCAAATATTCCATCTCTACAAAAAAAGAAGCAAAACTTACCTTTTTGAAGATTTTCAAATCCCTCCCAACTTCGGAAGCTTAACTCGACCATTTAGTCTGTTTACAGCAACGTGGATACTGGGATTCCATGCCTACTATACCTCGAGGCTCCAAAATCCTTTGTTTGTTCTTTCTTCTTCACCAGGCCCCTTGGTCAATAATTAAGTAGTTGTTTTTTGCAGGTCCAGCTTGTTTACGAAGATTCCACAAACTTTTACAGCTTCTACGAACTGTGTCCCTTCGTGAGGCAACAGGAAGTCCTTTAGATGCTGCTGAGGGTCCGCTTTCGAGGTGGCGCATCCAGAAGTCCGTCCGCCTAATGGTTCCCCCTTCGCAAACTCGAAGACAAGATTTCATGACCAGGAAGTAGATAGAGCTCTGTGGAAGAAGAGGAACCTACTGGGATCGTAAAACGAGGCTCCGTGGACTTTTAATGTATGTTTCAACTTCTATTTCTGTAAAAGGGAATGTGAATTCATTCAGGTAGGATTTAAACTGAAATATTAATGTAATGGTCAAAATGTGTTATTTAACTGATATGGTAGAAGTAGGATAAAGTTATCATAGTTATTCTATTTTCTTAGGTAGTTTGCCTGAATGTGGATGTGCTAATAATATTGTACTGTACTGCAAGATTTATTCTCCTGTTTTTAGGTTGTGTTTTAATACTGTAACTGTTTAGATACAAAGGGGTTTTAATGTTGGGATAGTTAGTAGATTAAAAGCACATAATATATCCTGGCATTTCTAGGAAAATGAAGGTTATTTTTCTGATGTGGTTCTGAATGTTTTGGGAACTGTGCTATTTAGATATCATTTTATATATTTAAGTATAGTATCCACTAAGCATAGTTAATGCTACTTGTATTCACCAATGATGCTGTCATCACAATGTTAAATAAGTTAGATTAGATAAACAATGTCAGATATAATGCTTTAAATATAAATTAAGCATATAGTGAATTATCTTGAAGTCAATAACATTATTGTTTAATAGGAGTACTGTCATATATCTGTTTAGGTTAGATTTAAATAAGATAATTAGATATTCTAGGGTAATATAACCAATTTATAGAACTAATAATATATGTTAACTATTAGAGAGGTAGAATAGTAATTTTGAATGTAAGGAATATCATTTGTGTTAACTAAATAATGTGTTCAGGAGCTGTAGATAGTTACCAGTGTTTAGTAGGGAATGTTTTGGTTAGGTTTTGTAGAGTTAGATGTAGTTATTATAGGTTTTTTGCATGTTTTTAGTGTGTTATTTTGTAAGATAAAGAACAGATATTTAGTAATGATGTGTACCAATAAAAGTTTATACAGTGTAAAAAACCTATGTATGTCCTGGTCCAGGGGAATAGTGGATAGGCACTGGCTAGGGATGGGACGTCAAGATTGCTTCCAGACATTATATACTGTGCTAATACATTTGAATCTAGTATCGTCTTTCAATTTTAAAATATACTTAAAAGTTTTAAAAATCTTAGTATGTGGATAATAGACTCATGGAATGTTAAAGGGTTCCAGAACTTGAAAAAAAGGAAATTATTTTTTCAGTTATTCCTCCAGTCAAAGGCATGTTTTATTTTATTACAAGAAACCCATTTGACTAACTATCAATGGACTGCCCTTAAAAATAAGAAATGGATCAGAGAGGTGGTAGCTTCGGAAGGGACAACTAATCGTGCAGGGGTGGCGATTATTATTAAAAGTCAGTACCAAGAGAAAATCCTAGATTTTAAAATGGACAAAGAGGGAAGATGGTGTTATGTGATTCTTGTATCCAAACTTTTTGATAAACCGGTGATACTTCTTAATATATATGCCCCATGTACCAATCAACAATTTTTCATAACATCACTTTATTTTATCCTGAATCAATATAATAATTACTATATAATAATAGGAGGTGACTGGAACACATACCAAGACCCCAAATTAGATAAATCAAGCTCCCATAGGTCCTTTAATAACCAAGCAGTGATAGCACTACAGGAATTTAAAACAGATTTTAAATTATATGATCCATTTAAATACAGTAAGAATCAAATGAATGCAAATAACTTTACATTTTATTCAAGTTGTCATAAAATGTGGTCCAGGATTGACTTTTTTCTAATTTCAGACACACTAATGTTTTTTGATCCCTATACATACATACAAGCTCGATATTTGTCGGATCAGTCTAGGATCACATTAACCTTCAATAAGGACACTAGTCATAAGATACGTTTTAGAGGTTATAATTGGACATTAAATCCATATCTATTGAATAAGGAAGATGTAATAAAAAAAGTTCAAGAGGCCTTTAACCAATTACTAGCTAATCTTTCGGAACACCATCATCCGTCTGACATAGAATGGGCAACTACCAAAGCACAAATTAGAGGAATGTTTCTCCAAAAGGCTACTTATTACAAGAAATTACAAGTGAGAGACATACAAGAATTGGAAACTAAAATTAAATTACTGGATCAGGATCTAATTGGGAATTATAGTAAACAAACTGAAACGGAGTTATTAAAATGTCAGAAGGACCGTTTTTTACTACAAAACAGTAAATTATCATTTTATGAACAGAAAATGCTGGTAAAATACGCCAATCACATACAGACCCCTTCAAAAGCATTAGCACGTATCATTAATCAATCGAAAATACCTTCTCAAATCTCTGAAATACACTTTAATAATAAAACATATACCAATACTGAAGATATCATGAAGGCATTTGAACTAATATTTTCTCAAGTATATGGTGAGCAGCAGGAATTAAATATAAATAAGAGTAATAATGATTTTCTGCAGAAAATTATCTTTCCGAAGATTGGTGATGAGCTTCATATGAACTTAGTTAAACCAATTTCTTCAGAGGAGATAACTGATGCAATTAAGAAGTTGAAGCCATATAAAGCTCCGGGACTGGATGGTTTGACCACGGAATTTTATAAAACTTTTAGTGATATATTGGGGAAAATACTTCCACAGGTATTTAACTATATAACTAACAATAAAATTAATGACCCGCACTTTAATGCTTCGAAAACTATTCTTATACCGAAAGAGAATGCTGATTTACAAAACCCGGATAACTATAGACCTATTTCACTTTTGAATATAGACATGAAAATTATGACATCGATTTTGGCTAATAGATTGAAGAAGGTAATTAACCTGATAATATCAGAAGAACAAACCAGTTTTATAAATGGCAGACAAACTACAGATAATATGTTATCACTGCATACACTGATTTCTTATGCCACTCACAGGAACCTTAATGCTTATGCACTCATAAATGACGCGCAAAAAGCTTTTGATAGAGTGAACTTAGAATGTTTGTTTGATATTTTAGCATGTTTTAATATACCTCAAGAATTCATTTTAACTTTAAAAAAATTATATAATAATCCTTATACAAATCTAGTTATTAATAGGAATCTCTCAAAAATAATTCAAATTAAGAATGGTACCCGCCAAGGATGTCCGTTATCTCCTATATTATTCAATCTATATTTAGAACCATTATTTCTACATATCAAACAAAATATTTATCACAATGCTCCAATAATTTATGGTACGAAAATTTCCATGGCTGCTTTTGCAGACGATCTGAATATTTACTGCACGACACCTGTTTCAGATATTAAGAAAATATTAAAAGCTGTGGAAGACTTTGCAAAAATATCTAATTACAAAATAAATTTTAAAATAAACAAGGTATTCCCGTTAAAGATGCCTACACCCTTCTCGCTTTTACCATTGGTAGGTCAGGTAAAATCCGAAGAAAAAATAAAATATTTAGGGGTTGTTTTTTCAACAGTTACATAGAGACTTTACGTAAATAATGTTAATTTAATTTGGGAGCAGATAATCTCTGATTTAAAAAGATGGAATAATCTGAAATTACCAATAATGGCAAAGACCTCAGTTATTAAAATGAACATACTTCCCAGAATATTATATATCTTTAGAGCTACTCAAGTTCAAATTTCTAGGAAATTCTTCAAACAACTTCATACGGAACTAGCTAGATTTGTATGGGAACCTAGAAAAGTTAGGATATCTTATGACAAACTGATGACTCCGAAAAACAGGGGTGGGTTAGAACTACCGAATTTTGAAACATATTATTTAATAATAAATGCTAATAGAATTCTAAGAATAGTTAACTTTGATAGGTTCAATTCGAAGTGGGCTCCTAAGTGGTTGATTCTGAATCATAAACGTTGCTGGACTGGGTATTAATTGTAAGGCATTACCTTTTTTAAATAAAGATACCCTTAAAATGTACGCTTTGATGGAACATATCAGAATATATATAATATCAGTACAAAATCTGTTTAACTCACTAAATCTCTTACAATATATGATGATTTTTCAACCATTTCATAAGAACCCGAATTTGAAAATTGGTAATCAGTTGATAGACCTTAAGAAATTCCCACTTATAAGGGACTTGACCATACTTGATTTATATCCCTTTCTCGGTATCTCAATACATGACATGCTAAGAGAGATGAATCTCCCTAATTCGTATTTAATTATAATAAGACAGTTAAAGGACTTATCAATAAGCTATTTTAGTAATAGGAATTTCAAAATTAAAGAAGAAGATTTAAACATTTGTCTAAACTTATGGCAAACTCTAACACAGGAATGTAAATATATAACAGCCTCATATAGTTTGATGAAAGATGTGAAATACAATAACCAAATACTTTTATCCAAATACTGGAAGGAGAAACTGTTAACGATTGAAGATAGTAAAATAGTGAGAGCAATTAACTTAACCTTAAAATCAGTGTCCCTTCAAAAGTTATTATTTACTCAGTTGATGATATTTAATAATGCGTATTATACGCGTCTCACTTTACATAAATTTAACTCAAAAAATTCACCTAAATGCCCATATTGTATAGATCAAATGGCTGACCTTTTACACATGTTCTGGAGTTGTAAATGTATTTTTAAACTGTGGAATTCTTTGAAATTCCAACTACAAAAAAAGGGATATCAACAGTCTACACTTTCTTGGGAGTTTATGATTCTGCATATTCCGCCAATTAATTTGGATAGATCCCAAAGGATCATACTCGTAAATATTTTTTTGTTAATGAAGCTGTATATAGCTACAAATTGGTTGAATCCATCCCAGACTTCATGGGAAAACTTCAAGAGTGTAGCGATAAAACATATCTTAGCACACAAATTACTAATTAATGATCATAAGAAAAGTGTAAATAATACAAACATATGGGAGCAAATCTTTAACATTGTCTTAGCTTAAGGTTCCAATCCACTTTTCTCCGGGAAGTACAGATTAATTATGGAGTTTTCTATAGACAAGCCTTATATTGATACTAGATTTTTATTTTCTTTTTCTGTAATACCTATTTAGAAGTATATATTTGTGTATAATGACTCTATGTAACTTTTGGAAGCATTCATGTATATATTGTACATATGTTGTAGTATTGTATTAACATTTGGAAAAGAATAAAGAATTATTATTGAAAAAAAAAATGATAAGCTATTAATATTGCAATAGGGAATGGATGGCAAACTGATAACAGGTTCATAGTTACTAGGTATCTCCATTCTCCACCAAAAAGGACATTCTTAGGACTACAGCATATACAACCCCTTTAAAAGTACACAGTGCTGTATCAGCAATCTAGCTACATACTGTGGGAGTAGAAGCCACAGCCTTCTGCATTAAAAGCAAGTATTCTACCTGTTGTGCTACTAACACAAACAGACTTTATGTAAGCAGCGCTAAACTTGTCCCCTGAAAAACTATGTAGCACAAGACATCCAAAAGCCAAAATGTATGGGGGGGGAAAGACCCAAAATTAGGGATACATTTTAAACATTGCTTGTATAATCCTCGAAAAGTTGCTAGAATAAAGTGTTGTGTTACCATGCACTTCCTGAAAGATAGGATGACTAAAACATTATTTAGTGAATTCAGTTCTCACTGATTTGCCACAAACCACAAATTTTAAGAGGAACAGACCACAAGTATAAGCCATCTGCAGTAAGCAATAATACCACAAAGCAATTGACTTTTGCAGTAAGCAATACCACACCTAAAGAATTAGAAGCTTAACAGAAAAAACAATACACTAATGCAAAAAGCAACTGATTTCTGCAGTAAGCAATACCACACAAGGCAATTGACTTCTGCACTGCAGTAAGCAATACCACACATAAAAAAAATCAGAAGCCTAACAGAAAAAGCAATACATTTCTGCAAGACTGCAGTTTCTTAATTAGAAGCTTATTAGAAAAGCAATACACTCCTGCAGGCTGCTGTTTCCTATTCCAGCTTAAAGGAAAAACAATACACTTCTGCAGATTGCAGTTTCTCAATTAGAAATTAACCTTAATAGAACGGAAAAGCAATGCACTTCTGTCTCCAGCAGACTGCCGTTCTCGCACATAAGAACTGCTTAACCAGAAAAAAGCAATACACTTTCTGCTGCTGCACCACCAGAATTAGTAGAGTGTATATGTCTTTTCTTAAACTCCATGCCACCCGCACACCCATTACTGTAACTAGCATTGCGTTTTTTCTTTTTTGCTTTGGTGAAACTTGAAGTCTAAAGAAAAGATCAAATTAAATCTAAAGAACAGTTCAAATAAGCTAACAGACAAGCAAGCATAATGACTGTACTGACGTCCTGTGACCCAGCTTTCAGCTAGCCCCATTTGCAGTCATCCTCACTGACCTAAAATAAACAATTGCCATTCTTTCTCGTACATAAGAACTTCAACTGTCTGCCACCTTTGCCTGTTTCTCATTTCAGCGTACCAGGACTTAAACAGAAAAAAAACACAAATACATAACGTCTGCACACAGAATGCCATGCCGTTTCCTTTTCAGCTTGTTTCTCTTGGCTCTCGCACACACATAAGGCAAAGGCAATTTTAAGCCTTACAATCTTGTTTTACCTGGACTGACCCAAAATAAAATACACAACACTTCTGCCATTCTCGCACATAAAAACTGTATGCCGCATTAGCCTGTTTCTCATTTCAGCTTGCCAGGACTTAAACAGAAAAAAAAAAACACAAATGCATAACGCAATACTCTGAGTCACATTCTGCAGAATTAAAAGCAATACCTACACGTCTGCACACAGACTGCCGTGCCGTTTCCTTTTCAGCTTGTTTCTCTTATCTCTCGCACACACATAAGGCAAAGGCAATATTAAGCCTTACAATCTTGTTTTACCCTGACTCTGGACAGGAAGATGGAAGAAAAAGATAAAGCTAATGTCGCTTTGCTGCACTCACTGCTTGAATAAAACACGTGGTGCATTGGTGCCTTCGCAGCAAGTTAAATTAAAGGAAGTACAGCACACTACTAATTAATGCCTCATTGGCTGTGCATTCTGACAATCAGGTTGTCTGCCTGCCTTTTGACATGGCCTGTGACATCAGGAGCAAATTCTAAAAAAAAAAAAAAAAAACAGCGACCGAAATTCGGAAATTAAAGGGGCCACTCGTGAATTCGTAGCACCCCAATATTTTGTCCTCAAACCCAGTATTTACTGAGAAATTCGGTACGATTGAGAGGTCTGACCTACATCCTTGCTGTACCTTGAACACACTGGTATTTTGTACATTTGTGTGGGGATTGTCCTGCTATGATACTGTGTGGGGGTTGTGAAGTGCTGCTGTAACAGTATTTACTGCTAGAATGTCTGGTTCTGTTATCACAGTCATGTAATGCAATTCCACAACAACTGCTGGTATAGTTCCACAGAACAGGTTTTGTGTTATGGCATTCCTACGTTTCCTTTATATTCACACATTCTGATGCATGATATATATATTTCAGCAACATCTTGCTGTATATCTACTGTGGCCTAGTGGTACTTCATGCAGTCTAGTGTGTCCAAGGTCCAGGGTTCGAGACTGTCAGTGGTGTTTTATTTTGCTGCTGAGCAGAACAAGGCCCCTCATATGCAGGGTGACTAAGGCACTTTTAAGCAGTTGTAAGCGGGTTTGCGTGACACTTAGCAATACTTAGCTAAGCGCACACATGCGCACACTCACTTAAGCCCACTTACTACTGCTTACAAGCGCTTACTCCTGCTAACCCTCGCGCTCATTTCTTTGAAAGAAAAGAAAATGGGGAGATAGGAAAGTGGTGAAAAAGGGGCACAAAGAGGGAAAGACAGTAGGGAAAACAGCTCAGGATGTGCAGGACGGGTGTAGGTAAGTTCCATAGCTGCCCATTTCTTTAACCACAACAGCTGTGCTTATACTAGTAATTTGGAGGGGATTTTGAAACCTTCCACCCCTGAGAGAGGGGTGAGGACAATGAAGTATGTTGTACTGCCAATTGAATTTCAGTGTCTGTGTCCAGCGGACATTTGTGTAAAATGGGCAGCTATGTATGGGGCGTGATTTTTTTGTGGGAGCAGATTGCCCATATATTTTTTTTTCAGGTGAGAGTGGAATGTGAGGAAGGGGAAGTAGGTATGTTGTGGGAGGTAGGTTGGGGAGGTAAACAGACAAGACAAACAAGACGCATACAGGGGTGGAATATGACACATGGGGTGGGTGAACACAATTGACGGGGAAGGATGTTTGGAAATCGCAAGCCCATGAGCCCACAGATGGTAACAGTGGAAATGAGATCCCCACTCATGGGCAGTCACCACTGCACCTTCACAGCCCGGAGGGTGGCTGTGCTGGGGGCTGCGTAGGAGGAGCAGTCTCACCCGTGAGTCGTGCCACTCTTGCCTCGAGCTGGTGTAGGGGATCAGCGACTGAATGCTGGATCTCCCTACGCACCACAGCCCGGACCCTTCGGAGGGTGACAGGTGGCCCTCCTCTTGCCACGCTTGCACGGGGGGGGGACGAGCCCTATCCCCTGCAGCTCTTCCACCCGAAGGTGGCACAGGACCAATGGAGGGCTGGGCACCGGACCTGCTGGTGCCAGGTGCAATCACCAGCTGAGGTGGGACAGGTGGGTCCGCTGGAACTGGCCTTCCCATACGTTCTGTGTTTAGGTGTATTTCATGACAACATAGCCAACAGCATTCCAAATTAATTGTAACAGCATGCAGTAATATTCCCATTAACCCAACACACCAGAGTTCCAACAGTTGAACAGCAAGCATAACACATGCATATATTGAATGACAGTGGACATTCCAACAGCATGCAGTAATGATTGGTGGCAACAGGCCACCAAGATTGTGGTGTTTGAACAGGGCACATGCATCAAAGCTATGCAGATATTTATAAACCAATTGGACACATGTCCCAACAAATGTTTTGGATTACACATACCCATTGAGGTGTGGAATTGTATTGTTTATGCGCATACAGTAGGGTGTAAAAAGATACCTCCATTAACAACTTATATGAACTTATAGTTTACGCTACATGCCTATTGACTGCAGGTATATATCCACTACATGTATTATTACACTGGGCAATGTCCAGTACGTTGTGGGATGTGTTTTGCTAGTTAATTATGTACTTTACCTGTATCTAATATACAAACTGTCCAGGATGCAGATGTTACTGCTACATATTTATATATTTTATTTATATTCATATGTCTACATATCTGGATGTGTTCAGGTGACATTACCAGTTAAATTTTAACAGCCCCCTACATTTTTTGCAGCGCACTGACATTTCTGGTGCACACAATTACAAGCTACTCATGTGCCAGATTTAGCTATACATGCCAGGCTTGAAACTACAGTTGGGGACTGTATATATGCTTAAGAGATACTGGCACTCCCTTCGTACTCTTTCTATGGGCCTACCCAAGTGTGGGTTGACAGCACTTAATACAACACTACTATTTCTATGCTGCAAGAGTACATCTACATTTCAAAGAAGGTGACACAGACACACTACAGGTGTTATACCTTTATTAATTAAATTACACACTTTTCTAGTGGCTGTCTCATTTATTTGTTATTACAGTGCATGCAGACATGTTATTCAGGATGTATTATACCTTCATTTATGGTTTACAACACTCTTTTTCTGGCTCTGTCACTTATTCTGTATAACAATACATGCAGGGAAATAATTCAGGACTTATTATACCTTTATTAATGGGTTACAACACTCTTTTTCAGGCTCTCTCACTTATTTTACGTAACAGTTCATGCAGAGAGGTTATTCAACCCTTATTATACCTTTATTATTGGGCTGAGACACTTTTAGCCAGGCTCTCTCACTTATTTTATAAAACAGTACATGCAGAAAAATTACTAGCCTGCTTGGTGGCGCAGCCTATCTGCATAGGCTTGCTGATTCGCAGCATGGACACCTGCAGCTGTGAAGTAAATGAAGTGATATTGAGACATATACCTATCCATGCTATTGTTGGTTGGGAGGGTGGCTTAATGCCTAAGGTGTTTGCCCTGCAAACACAAGGTACAGGGTTTCAGTCTCAAAAGGGATAATTGGCTACCCTTAAAATGGCTTGCAAGGGCAGTTAGCTTAGTACTAAACTATGAACTATGACTACACTAGCAATTTTACATACTTCAGTCCATGGCTACCTACTCAGTAGTGGGGCATTTTGCATCCCACGGGCCTCCTGTATCCATTGGTTCAGTAGGTCCTGCTTGCATCTCTTCAGGTCTGCATGGTGATGTCTGACCTGCTCACCAGTCCGAGGGACGCCTGTGGCACTGGTGAGTTCATGTGCAAGACGGTTCCAGGCCTCCGCTTTATATTCCGTGCCCTGGAATTGGCCCTGCAGGAGTCTAGCATCATGACGATGGACGAGGAGCCAAACCATCAGTTTGGACACCTCAATGCCCCACCGTTGCGCTCTGCGCTCGGAAGCGAGAGCCCTCTCCGACACCAGCCATTGCTGCCTGCAGATGGGAGCTGCAACCAGTTATGGCGAGTATTCCCGCCTATGGAGCTTATATATGCCTCATTTCCCGCACTTATTTGTGATTGGCCGGATTTGAAAGTTCTTAACTGAGTGCAAACCTGCTTAGCACTGGGTAAACTTTGATTCATATGTATATGTGTGTTGACAGTCCATGAACATCAAATGCTGTCATGGTTTTGTGGATTAGTACTGTGATTATGGTGCACACTATCCCGGGTTCGAGACCTGTCATTGCTTTTTTATTTTACTACTGGCCTGACCAGTAGGGGGTGTGGCTGTGTTTAGCCGACTTTGCTCAACTTTGCCCAACGTTGCTCGATGTTGCTCTATGTTGCCCGACGTTGCGCTAGTTAGCACGGTGCGCACCTCTGCACAAACATGTTTGGTTTTTGCTAGTTGGCGCGATGCGCAGCTCCGCATAAAGCTCTTGCGCTAGTTAAAGCAGTGCTTAGCTATGGGCAATTATATTGCGCTAGTTAAAGTAGTGCTTAGCTATGGGCAATTATTCTTAAATGTGCTTAATACTGGTAAATGTTGCTTAGCAGTGCTTCACATTGCTTAAGATAGGTTACTTATGCATTCATTATTATGCATGAACGTTTCACTTTCTTATATATATTTATAATATCGTTCACTACTACATAGGCCATTTCGATGCATTTTAATATGATTTAAAAGGTAAATGTCAGGATTTATTTTTATGCACGGATTTCCTACTGAAAAAGGAGAGGGGAGTGGTGGGACTCGAACCAGGAATGCCTCCTCTTTGGGCGAAGGCTCTACCACTACACTATTGCTATTTGGCTTAATTTGCATATACGTGGCTTATTATCCTCTTTGATGTCTAAACTGCTAACTGTAGCTAAGCAATGGGCACACCTGTGCACATACGCAGAAATACGGGCAGCTATATCGTGAATAATTAAAAAAAAAATTGTTTTACATTTTATTTCATTTATACAGGGATTTTTAATGTGGGGGAGTGTAGTGTTAGGGGTATACACATTTGAGCGGACTTGTTCATATCTGCTGACATTTGCAGAGTTAGGCAATTGCAGGGGTGTGGATATTTGGACTGCTCGGCAGTCTGACACTCCCCCTGCACTCCTACATGCTCCGTGTTAACCTGGGAGTTGAGTCAGTGCACCCTCATGCATATGCATGACGCGCTGACGTCTAACTCTTAGACGGCAGTCTCCGAGTAGGACTTCATTCTTCCTACACGGAGGATTACTGAATCCCCCCCTGAATGTTTCACTCATGGAGTTATTAATTTATGTATATGTCAAATTGTAGTGTTGTTGGAAGAGATCATAAACATTTTACAATATGAATAACAACTGCAGCATAAATGAGAAGTACGTTACGTACAATAACTGAAAATAGTCTTGCACTAATCAAGAGCCATTGTATAATATGTGTGAAAAGAGATAAACTAGTATATCAGCTCTTCAATATATAGACACTCTTTGGACACAGATAGTTCTATATTAAAAAGAAAAAATATGCATTATATTTTGAAACCTACATAATATATAATGATGTATATAACAATGTATATATATATACTACATTAAAAAAGATTAACTCTTGTTACAAAGATGTTCTGTATAATTCTGTTTTCTAAACACTAAATAGTTATAAGTCAATGACTGCATGTAGCTTTGTATTTTCACATATAACAATATGTTAAAATAACATTAGGACAGAGCTCAAAATGCTACTTAAATTCAAGTTTGTTCACAATACGAGAAATGTGTTATATTAATTATATGTTAACTATTATAACATACTTTCTGTTACGTAAAGTATTAGTTGGTGGAGCTAAGAGATGATTCTGTAAAAGGGAGTTAGTGGGATCACTTCAGTGGCTAGACTATTCAAGAATGGGATGATTTTTCCCATGAAAGGGTTTGAGGGTTATCTGTCAATGTTTCATACTATGTTTTTCCAGTGTTGTTTTATTGGATGTCTATGAATTGTATTAATATTGTTAAAAGTACAAAAATGAGTCTTTCTTTCAATTTAAACAGCTATACATGACTTCTTTAACATATAAATATGGATAAAGATAAAAGATGAATTAATTCAACTGCAAATTGTATTTCCATTAATGTCAGTGGTTTCAATAATTGTAAAAGGGGAAGCCTTCCGAGATATGTGAAGATGTGTAAAGCACAAATAGTATTCTTACAGGAGACACATCTTATGAAAGAAGGCATACATAAAATTAACACCAAGACTTACACAGTACTAGCAAGTTCTACATATAAACAGAAAAGAGGGGCTAGCAATACTATGTAGAAATACCACTTTAATGCCTCAAATTATAAACTCATATCATGATAGTTCAGGAATGTTTTGCCTAGTGACCCTGTCAATTAATGAAAAAAATATATACACTGATAAATATCTATTGGATACCAGAACCAGGAGTCAAGATAGCTAGACAACACTTAGAAGATATTGTCCAGCATTCTAAAGGCAATATAATCATAGCTGCAGACTTTAACTGTATTATAAAGGAATCTGACACAAATGCAAAAAAAAAAAAAAACACTAAAGAAGTCATCACTGACAAAAGTGCTATTTGATTTTATTGACTCTCTTAATTTAGCTGACACCAATGAATATGCTGTACCAAACACACTGTTTTTCACGCATTATTATGCATCAAAGGACCTAACTACTAAATTAAAGTAAAGACAATTGCTTGTCCTCTCTTAGATTATAATGCAGTCACTTTTGAGCTAGATTTAAACTTTAAACAAAGGATTATGGCGACAAGGATACCATCATATATAACAAATCTAAAAGATTTCAAAGCTTTTTATGTTAAAGAGATACAAACATTTTTAGACTTAAAGCTCACAGAAGATGTATCAGAAATATATATATATATATATATATATATATATATATATAGGATGCATTGAATACATTCTTATGTGGGAAGGTGTTAACATGGTATAGAAATAAGCATAAAAAAACAATGAAACAAAGAACTTGAAGATTTATAGTTAAACATGGATAAATTAAAACTTGAAATTCAAAAAGGAAATATTAATTTAGCAAATGAATTGAATGATTTGAATAAAAATACATGGAGACATTACACCATAAGACAATGATTAACTTAGAGAAGATCAGGTTATGCTGTTACACAATGAACCCCAAAAATTAAAGAAGAATTGCAAATAGAGCTAAAAATGATTAAAGAAAACTAAATAAAGGAAATATATAATATAGAGACAAAAAAGAAAGCATCAGATTTAGAGGGAATGCTAGAAGATTTCAAAATATATTTTCACAAACTCAGTAATCAAAGTGAAAATATAGAGTTGCAAATTATATCAAAAGCTTTCCTTAAAAAAAATATAAAGATTAGATTACTAGAAAAAAAAATGAAACTAATAGATAAACAAATAACACTGACAGAATTTAAAGCTCAGGTAAATAAATTAAAATTAAATAAAGCTCCAGGTATAGACAATATCACCCCTGAGATGTTTAAATCTATGACAAATGAAACCTTAGTGTTAATATTAAAAGTGTTAACATCAGTTAAAGAAGGTAAAGGAACCCCCTCCCTCTTGGAAATACACATTAATAGCACCAATTTTGAAACAAGGTAAAAATTCCAGTGAATGTTCATCATATAGACCTATAGCTTTACTTAATATTAACTATAAAATATTTATGGCAATACACGCTGCTAGGATAAAACAGTTGTTGCCAATGCTGATAGAGGAAGACCAAACAGGTTTTATAAAAGAGATAAATACATTCAACAATATTAAAAGGATCCTTTCTCTAACTGATTATGTAAACAATATGAAAAATAAAATGAATGTAATTAGTCTTGATATCATCAATGCATTTGATTCAGTAAGTTTATGGTTAGTTCTAGAAGAGTATGGTTTCTCAAAAAGATTCATATTACTAATTAAATCATTATATAAGAAATGACTGGCATATATTAAACTAGGATCCTGTTTATCGAATCCTATTAAAATAACAAAAGGTACAAAGCAGGGATGTCCCTTTCACCAGTATTATTTGCCCTAGCTATTAAACCATTGACAAACAATGTACAAATGCACAAAAGTGTTAAACGGATTTGATTAGATGATAGTTTAGAAATAAAAATCCAGTTATTTGCGGACGACTTTTTATTAACATTAAAATAAGATAACACTTTAAAAGCCCTATGGGATCTAATTCCCCATTTTCATAAAATCTCAGGTCTCAAATTTAATGAGAATAAAACAAAAATATTACTCATAAGTACCGGCAAGGAAAACCTAAATAAGGAACACCATCAGTATATTCCTATTGATAATGTAATCAAATACCTAGGACTTAATTGAATCGAATTATAAATAAATCTTAAGCAATATCAAAAACCTAATGCAAAAATGGAATAAATTCTACTTCCCAATGGAAGGTACACTCTACATAATAATAATTAATTATACAGTCATGTTCTTTACCACCCTACAAATCATATTCAAAACAATTTAATAATCTAATCGCAGCATTTTTATGGTACCCTAATAAGCGTTGGATAGCTATGAATTATCACCTAGATGATTAGGAAGTCGGTGGAATAGGCCTACCAGACCTGGAAATGTATTCACTGTCATCTATAATAAAAACTATATCATTGTGGTTAAACACAAATTATATTTCCAAATGGAAACAAGTACAGTGAGAAAATGTGGTTAAAATTGGGCTTACTTTCATCAAAAAATTACACTGAACTGGTACCTAACAACTTTCTATGGTTATTTAAAGAATACATGACTGTGAATAAACATAAACACATAAACTCTAAATTTATCACTTACACATTAAAAGCATATACAAATTTTATGAACAGCAATCTTAACCTAAAAGCTTGGTTGTTTTTGTTGTATCCATTTGCGTACACACAAAATAATATCATAACCTTTGATATCGAAGCAGTCAAAACACTTGAGAACAAAGGGCTGATATACTGGTATCATTTGGCAGACTCTGGGAAAGTATTAACAATGGATCAAATTAAAAGAAAATTTGATTTAAATAATAATTTATGGTTATTGATACAGGACTTAAAAAAATTTGTACTAAACCAACAAGAGACAGTGCAACCCATGACTTGGCAGGAAGTACATAAATCTATAGAACATTGTATATCAACAATAAACCAACCTATTAGTGGAAAAGGACACCTATCACTTATTGATAAAATAAACACAAAAATAAAAATCTATCAAAAAGGAAACTTATGGTATTATTATAGGACAATTAATGGTCAAACACCAAATGATGGAGACAAAAAACGTATCCTTCTCTCCATAAAACAAATGTTTCTCTCACTACACTGGAAACTTTTTACATAGCAGTTTATGCATAGATCCTATTTTACACAATACAAAATGGAGCTAATGTATAATAAAAACATTGGTTGTTGGAGATGCAAATTAAAAATAAAAGCAGACTGGCTACATATGTTTTATGAATGTCAATTGATTAAACCATACTGGGAGAAAATTAATTACTTTTTACAAGTCGTATTCCATGATAAATTTCAGTTATCTAAATATTTGATTCTGTTTAATGGCCTTGTACGTGACTGTGTTCCAAGGACAAAGTACACAGTTTTATGGACCCTTTTAACCTCTGCAAGAAAGAACATAACAGTGACATGGATGTCTGAGTCTTCTCCTACCTTCAAACAATACAGAAGTATTACGTCAACAGTATTGCAGTTGGAAATGAGCACCATCAAAGGAAAAAATGAAAGAATTACATCACTGCATCTCGCATGGCAAAAAGTATGTGGAGTACTGGAGATTAATGACTGTAGCAAGCTTTGATTTGAAAGTTCATATAAATAGAAGATGAAATGTATGTAAACCACAGACACCATTGTAAATGGTTTCTAGATAGTTTGTTTTTGTTAGATAGTTTTGTTATTTACCTGTTCAAATGTTACATATATATTTCAGTGTGATGAAAGTTGTATATATGATTCTTTATGTTTGAAAATAAATAAAAATATTTCAAAAAAAAAAAAAAAAAAGATTTTCAGGCCATTTCTATTCTCTCTACCCTAGAAAGATTCTGGAAAAATGACTTTACTTCCAACTCACTCAGTACATCAACCGATAACACCTTCTCTCTCAAAAGCAGCTTGGTTTTTGGTCTGGTCACAGTACATCCACAGCAATCTGGACACTCGACAACAACATTCTTTTTAGAATGAACAAATGCCTATTTAATGGAGCCATTTTTATTGATCTCAGCAGAACCTTTGATGTTGTCGATCACTCAATTCTCCTAGACCATCTGATTGAAGTAGGCATTAGTGGTGACACTCTGCCCTGGTTCAAAAACTACCCCACTAACCTGTACTTCTCAGTGAAGTTCATTTCATCAATCTTTACATTATTCCCGCTGCAGAAAAGCATCCCACAAGGATCTCTTCTGTCACCTTCTGTCTTCATTAACAAACTTCCTTTAGACTTAACCCATCTTCCTCTCTTGCTTTATGCTGATGACATGGTCCTATTCAGCTTCAGCTACTCTGTCCCCTCTCTTGTGCTCAAACTTCAAGCTGATTTTCATGCCCTTATTCAGTATGTTAGTGATGAACAATTACTACTAAACTCCTCTAAAACAAAAACAATGCATTTTGGCACTAGGCAAAAGTTCACTTCTTTCTCCAAGCCTTTGTCATCTTGATAACACTATTGAAATGTCACTTCATTCAGATACCTAGGGATTTGGTTGGACCCATTCCTAGATTTCTAACTCTACCCAGGACTACACACACAAGAGTAACTCTCTCCTATTCTGGGCTAAAACAATCTCCCTTTTTCTGTCCGGACCCTGTAGAAATGCCATAGGTAGAGATATCTTACTGACTCAGCTGGAATATGGTGTCCCTCTAATTGCTGCAGCCTGTAAAGAAATTTATCGACTATTCAGTCCATTCCAGGTGCCATTTGCAGATTCATCACTCTCTCCCTAAGAAATGACCACCACTGCAAAAGCAATGAAAAGCTAAATGGCTACCTGAGAAACAATATGCTGACTTTCTACTTGCCGCACAACTATTTAAACTTATGAAAAATGGCACCTTTTGCCCAGTAGCCTCCAGACTATAAACATATGCACCAACATACAGCCTTAGACATCTTAACCACTCATGCTGTCTCTTCCAAACCCTCCAGTCTAGATTTCACTGCAGAGAGAATGATTTCTCAGTCCTTGGACCCATATTATTGGAATGTCATCCCTTCTTTTCTTAAAATCATTCCTCTTGCCCCATTTTCTGATCATAAATAAAAGTGCATTTCAAGACTCTGGGAAAATGCAATTGTAATCTCTCTGGTCTTGTAAGTTGATCTCTTTACTTCCTTCTTCCCTGTACATACCTTGCTCTGACTCTACTTTAGATTGAGATTATTTTAGCAGGCCAACTATGATTTTCACTCTGTATGTAATGCATGTGTATGTTCTGTTACTCTGTAAATAATATCATGTATCTATTGCCTTTATAGCCACAAGCCAACTATGATATTCACTTTGTGCATAATATATGTATATATTGCATTTTGTCCTTTTCTCTGCATTTAATATCCTGTATCTATTGTGCTTACTCTGAGCTGGGACTGAGGTAGGTGCAATGGAGTCAATGTTCTTCCTTGGTTAGCAAATTCATGATAAAATAAAAACAAATAAACAACCTCTAGGAAATTATAAGGCTGGCAGCTTAGCTAAGGCTAAGTTAATAAGTATTTGATATTATCGGAATTAAATGCTTATTAATGGAAAGGAAGCTTGTAAAGCAAGAGGAGATAAAGTGGTACTGAAAAAATTGCTGGTACAAGCTAAGGAAGTATCCTATGGTTGGGCTGACAGCTGTCATACTGTCCTATGGCTGAGATGATAACTGGGTTCTCTTCATTACCTGGCTTTTGCTGCAAACCTTGTAATTCATCTGGACCTTACAACTGGGATGTCATAGGTGATTGAATACACCAGTAACAGTCCCTCTTGCCAGGCATTCTCTGTAGAGGTATAGTTGATGTGTGCCCAGTCATTCATTATGCATCTGCCTTTGATCTACTTCACTAACCTGCATGGGTGAAGTCTACATGTGCCAAATGTTTCTGACAGTCATGACTTTCTGGTCGGCAGACCTATAACCCTGTACTGGATATTGAAGTCATAATGGGCTTGACATCTCTAGACTTCCTCCTCTTCTTGAGACTTGAACTTCTTCATTTAGTTGTTTGCCTCTCTGTAGTTTCATCTGAATCAGTGGCTTTGAAATCCATTTGTTAGAAAATTCTTTTCCTGTTGACCATTATCTCTGATGAAAGGATCCTGAAGCTTCTCATGATTTGTATTTATTTATTTATTTATTTTTGTGACCTCCATGCCTGATAACTTCTGAGTCTCCTCCACAGCCCATGTCCTCTAATCACTGCACAAGGGTAGTCTGTTATATGGCCATCACTCAGGCAGCCACAAGGGGAGTTTCATGGTGTGGGCCTAACCCTACCCCATTGTGGATGACTTGGACCTATGTCAGTGCAGGACTTTCCTTCTGAAGTATGTATGCAACCACATACATGAATCCAGATAGCTATAGTGACTGGCTTGAGATCTCCATGCCCTGGTACCCAGGTTCTGCAGCCATTGTGATTGTACAAGCCTTCACAAGAAGGATAGAAATCCGCAGACTGGGACTGTCATATCCCATCCTCAAGATAGACAAGCCAGTGTAGGCTGCTCCCCTCCACACACCCTATCTGGTAACAGTTTTAAATTGCGAGACTCATAAGTGCAAATACTAGGAACGTAATACGGTATGTTCAAAATGGGGACTTGCATGTAGTATTGGAGTACTGTGTCTCAAAACTTTTCACCAAGGTATGGAAATCTTAAGTTACTGTATGTGTATGTGTAGCAGAAGATAAAATTCCAAATTTACGGTCTGGCAGCACTCTGCTAATGTGATGTATGATGTTCCAGATGTGTTCCATCAATGGATTTGTGCATGTATCCCCGAAGGCATAAGCGTCTGAGAAAAATATACCAGAGTGAAGAGGTCTGAAGGAAGGCTAAACTCAACCATAAATTTGAACAGAAGGGTCGACTGTCAAAACAAATAGCATGATACGTATCTGTTTTATATTACATTTTATTTCTTTGTGTTGGTTCAAGAGCTTAATTTGTCTAAAATTATGATTAAGCACAGTCTTCTTAGATTTTTAGGAGGCCGCGGTGGTGCAGCCGTTAGCGTTGCTGCCTCACAGTAAGAGGCTGTCCGGTTCGATCCATGGCTAGGGGTGCCTTCTGTGTGGAGTCTGCATGTCCTCCCTGTGGTCATGTGGGTTTACTCCAGGTGCTCTGGTTTCCTCCCACATCCCAAAGACATGCTGTAGGTGGATTGGACACTCTAAATTGGCCCTAGGCATGAGTGTGTGCATGTGTGTGCCTTCTGTGGAAGGTTGGGCACTGGGCTGGCAACACAACACCGTAAAACTCCACTGCCAGTCATGAGCGGACAGGTAATACGCTGTGGCAACCCCTAACTGAGAAAAGCTGAAAGAAGAAGAAGACAGTCTTCTTAGATTTTTGCCCACGGTTTTGTGTGTTCCTAAGTGAGATCTTTTTCCTGTTTTTTTTCCTTGGAAAGTCGCATTATATTTTTTAAATATGTACAGTTAGATTGTATACTGTTTTTGTGCCCATAATAGTGATATATTGCCACACTAGATGTATTTATGCCCCAGGATTGTGTAGCTGGCTGTATTTATTTCAGCTTTATATATCCTCCTTGAGCTCAAGCACTAGGCAGTAAATGCTTGCTGCTTTTATAATTAAACAAGTGGCATGTATAGAAAGGTATGAAATATTTTAGCTGTCTGTATATTTCCTGTGTTGGTTCTTTAAAAAACTGTATTATCCAAATATACAATAATTTTGCAGTTCAAGACTAATGACATTGTACAGTGTCACTGCAAATAAACTTCACATTCCTGATAAAAGAAAAAAAATGGTTTTATGAACCAGAAAGGCCTAAAGTTGAAGTCAGTCCAGGAAACTCAGCTTAGAATTAATATCTGAAGGTTACTGGATTAAAAAAATGCTTGAGACTGTATCTTCTTATGCATGATAAGAAGCTAGGCCCTACTACCCTAACTACTCTCATAGTATGAAATCTTTTGAAAATTTCCGTTACATAGCACTTATTTAGAAGTTGTATAATGCTTTGTGTGAGTCATTAAATATACAGCAAAAAATACATACTTTTGCCTAGATTGAGACCTGCTTTTGAAATGCTATTATTAACTGGAAAAGTAATTTTAATTCTTTGATGGCTAATGCTTTACATTAAGAGATGTTTTATCTATGTTTCTTAACCCTGAGCCTCTTCAGCAACACTCCATTATTGTTATATAGAGGCAAAATATCTCAGCAAATTAATGACACAGTTTTATTGAGTGAAACAGCAATCATGTAAGAAACCGTCTATGCTTTGCAGAGTTTTCACTTTTAGCCTAGATTTGGTTGAACAGACATGTTATTCAGTACAAACAAGATGTACAAAAAAAGCTATGATAGTTGCATTTTATATGCAGATAAAAATCATTTTCGTGTTGAACAAAAGCATTTATCTGTTTCATGTATTTCAATGCTCATTTTTTCTAATGAGCAAATGGGTTTTAAAAATCATTGTCATAAATTTATTTATTTATTTGTATTTTTTTTTATTTTACATTTGTTTACCGGGAAAGTCCGACTGGACACATGTCCTTTTTCAGCGGAGGCCCGGGGAGAAAAGCTCCACATTGAACATACAGAAGTATGCTACATCAGTAGTATACATAGGACAAAGAAGTTAGATAACTAGCTAAGAACAGTTTGGACAATCAGCTATATGAAAAGGCTAATTAATGAATTATTAAGTGTAGGTAATACACAATGGGTTTATACCAAACCAGGAAGAAACAAAAGATTAAACATAAGTAGAGCGTCATTACATCACTATACAATTCTGTGTAAATAATAAGAGGGACCAATCTGACATTGCATATTCTGAATATAGTTTACAAAGAAATTTAAATTGAAATTTCTACTCAATATGTCATCAGCTCTACAGTGGTAAAGTCTTGTGTAATGTTAGTATGCAAAGGGGCATTGGTAATGGAACAGATGAGGGAAATGGTTAGTCAGTAAGCGAACCAAAGGTAGTAGCATTGTCAGAGGAAGCAGAGCAAGGGCACAGCCATTTATTTAATAAATGTTTTTTAGTGTTGTTTTAAACTGGGCTAGTGATGTAATAGTTGTAATGTTTTCTGGTAAAGCATTCCAGATTTTTCCTGTATAATTTGAGAAGAGGGAATCTTTTGCTTGATTTTTGGTTATATTGATTTTTATGTGATGTTTGTTAGTAGAGTGTAGGGTTCTGTTAGGGGCATAGGGTTGAAGTAATATTTTTGTAGAGCAGATATTTTCTCAGGTTCTTAGAGTATTTTATGGGCATGGTTAACTGGTTGTATTGAAGGAGGTGCAGGAACTCTAACCAATTGAGTTGCTTCAGTGCTGTACGATGGTGAACTCTAGCTAGTAAGTTTGTAGCATATCTGGCAATTTTGTTATAACAGGATTCAAAGTTTTGCTAGCTCAACTTTTTTTTTATATTTGTGAGTATGGGAGCTGCATACAGCAGCGTAAAGATTAAATGAGATTGAGCAATGGTAGCTTTAGTATTTTTAGTGAAATAGTGTTTGTTCCTTTACAATGTTCTGAGTCTTTTTTGTACTTTTTTTACTGTTTGGGAAATGTAAATGTCAAATTTTAAGTTGCAGTCAGTTTCGACTCCTAAGAGTTTGGTATGTGGTGATGGGAAAATGATGGTGTTGTTTAGTGATACAATGTTGAAAGTGTTAGCTGGTGAGGCTGATTTAGTGGGTTGGAAAATCATAAGTTTGTTTTTGGGGGGTTTAAAATTAGTTGAGCGCTTGTATGCCAGGTCTTAACTGCTAGAAAGGATTGTTGTGTTAAATTATGAAGTTATTGAATTGAGGGAACAGCACATACCACTTTTGAACTGTCTGCATAGTGGATGATAGAGGCTTCTGGGGTTGAGGTGTGGAGGTTATTTGTAAATTTTGAGAATAGTAGAGGGCCTAAGACTAAGCCTTGGGGGACAACTAGAGTCACCAGTAGAATGGGTGATAAAGTCTGTTGCCAGGGGATTGCTTGCAGGCTTCCAGTAAGGTAATCCTGGAACCAGGCAAGAGTAGACTTGACATAAGTTTAGTTCGGAGAGAAGGTTTAGAAGCTTACTATTGGAAACCATATCAAAGGCTTTTGATAGGTCAAGGAAAATAGAGTATACATAATTATTGTTGTTCCTGTGGTAGTTGACAGTATTGATGAATGCCATTAGGGCAGTTGATGTACTATGAAATGCTCGAAAGCCATGCTAAGTGATGGTTAGAAGTTTGTTATCATGCAGGTATTCAGTAACTTGCATGTGAATGACCCACTCTAGTAGTTTTGACAGTGGTGATAATATTGCGATTGGTCAGTAGTTAGTGATACCTGTTGAAGAACCACATTTATGTACAGGCATAATGTGAGAAGTTTTCCAGATGGGAGGGACTTGATGTTCATCGTGCATACAGCTGCAGTCATAACAGATGGGTTCTCCTGCCGTCAGGCGGGTCTTCAGTCGGCCGAATTCCAAAGTCTAGGTCCGGCGTCGGTTGTCGTCGCTTCTTCCCTGACGTCAGTGCGACAGGGGTATAAAGGAACCAGCCGACGCCATTTTCTTCAGTCTTTCTTGCCGCGCGGTGCCCGAAGCAGAAGCAGTTCGCAAGTGCCGGTCGACCAGCTCCTGAAATTACGAAAATTTTGAAACCGAAGTCTTCTTGAAAGCTAAGTACCCCGTTGGGGAAACTTTTCTTGCCTCAGACCGATGTCAGACAAAGTTAATAATTGTATTTCATGTGGGAAGCAAATACCACATAAGGATTTCCATTCCCTCTGTATACTTTGTTTAGGCCCCGACCACGACATCTCGGTCTGTCGCTTTTGTGCTACATTCAACAAACGCACCATTAAGCGTCGGGCGGAGTTCACCCAGCATTATTTTGGAAAAACATTTAACTATATTATGTCATCGGATACTCCGACTCCAGTTCTGTCTAAAAAACGCAAAGATAAGGACCGACACACGAGGTCCGCAGCCTCTACCGACACCACGCCAAAGCCGACTACACTTGGTCCGGTTCTCAGTGAGGCGCCTACGCAGCCCCTGATTACCGACGACACTTCTTTGACGGTGTCTCCTGTGCCCGAGGTCGCAGGCTCCTCGGCCCACACCCCGACTACAGATACCGAAGCCACTCTTGGCGTTGAACTTCAAAATGTGGACAGGTCTACCTCCAGTCAAGGTGTCTTCAGACCTTCCTCTTCTTTTTCCATCAAGGCTTTCACTAAGTCTAAAGCAGCCATGCATTCTAAGAGACAAGCTACACAGGGCCCATCTCCAGGCCCCATGCCTAAAAAACAGATGCTTAAAATGGCTGAGGATTTAATTACTCTTATCAGGGGGTCTCAACCCCCACCGGACAAAAGCCCCAGAGTAGAGGAAGATTCCCCCTCATCTGATCAGGGCTCCATTATTTCAGAGCACTCTGATGATCAGGAACATTCTTACTCCCCTTTTGAAAACTCTGATGCGGAGGAGTCCATTCCTTCTGTATCCCCCCCCAGAGGATTACTCATTTGGGGAAACTTTGCATACCTTAAGGGAACACTTCCACTGGGAAGGCCAAGATTATTCAGATTCCAAGAAAAGGCTTAGGGAATTTCTCTTGCTACCTCAGCACAGGCCTCTGGCTATACCTCATGTCTTGGACATCCTAGATGATGTTTACTCAGAGGCCTGCCTTAACCCGGATTCTCTGCCTCCAGCCCCAGTCAAGCCTGACAGGTACTACAGGGTTTCTGACTCACACCAATTTCTATACAAAAGCCATGCTGCTGACCCAGAAACCATCTCACAGGGCCCCAAGGGAATTAAGGCCTCCACTGCTAAAAATCCATTACCTTCCGAGAGATTCCAGATCCTTAGAAAGGTGGGGAAAAAAGGTATATACCTCGGCTACCTTAACCATGAGGGCCTTAAACTGTCAGTTCCATATGCTAAAATACCAACAGTTTTTGTTATCACAATTGAAAAGTAAAATGTCACAACCTGAACAACCAGACTTGAAGGAGTTGCAGGATTTGATGCATAGTGCAGAACAAGTGGGTAAGCATACCTTACAATGTGGTTTTGATGCTCCAGAGGCCTCATGTATAGCTGCTGTTACAGGATCAGTCATACGTAGACATGCCTGGCTCAAGGAACAAACCTTGCCTGATCATGTCAAAGCTAAATTACTAGATGCCCCTCTACAAAAGGATGTATTATTTGGTGCTAATGCTGAGGAGGTATTAAGGAAAATGGAGGAAAAGGCTAAATCAATGCAAACTGTGAAAGATTTTCTACAGGTACACCCCCCACGTTTCAGTAGAAATTGGCCTTCCAAAAATTGGTCCTTTCCAGCCATGGACAGACCCCAAAGAGGTAGATACAGGTGCCCGAGGGGCAGAGGACAATCCCAAGGATCGTTTAGAGGCAGACAATGGCAAGCTCCTACACAAAGAGGTGGTGAGGATAACTCGCAATCATTCAGAAAACAAGCCCAATGACTTTCCCCTTTGCATGCCAAGCAAGACTCAAATGGCAGCCCCCTTAGGAGGAAAGCTGGCATTATTTTAAAAAAATTGGCATATTGTCACAAAAGACAAATGGATCCTGGACATTATAAACAGAGGCTACAGATTCCATTTTCACACCCTTCCAAAAATGAGAGGCATGCCAAACTTGCCACACAATCAAAGGGCAGAGGCACAAAGGCAAATTACAGATCTCATAGACATGAAAGCTATTCAAGAGGTTCCTACGCACGAACAAGGTCAAGGTTTTTATTCCAGACTATTCCTGGTACCAAGGAAGGGAAAAGATTGGAGACCTATTTTGGACCTATCCATCCTAAACACATTTCTACTCGTACCAAAATTCAAGATGCTCACTCTACAGCAGCTTCTTCCCATGCTGGGCAAAGAGTCTTGGCTGGTAACATTGGACCTCAAGGAGGCATACCTGCATGTCCCAATCAGACAAAATTGCAGAAGATACCTCAGATTTCTTGCAGGTTCAACCCATTATCAGTTCTCTGCATTGCCCTTTGGCTTATCTACTGCTCCCAGAGTATTCACGAAATGCCTGGCATCAGTAATTGCCTACTGCAGACTTCAAGGGATACAAATATACCCCTATTTGGACGACTGCCTGATCCAAGCGGACAGCAAGCACATTCTTCTGAAACATCTGGCTTATGTAATAATGTTGTTGAACTCTCTGGGATACACAGTCAACAAAAAGAAATTAAGGCTAATACCCTCTCGGAAGATAATTTTCCTGGGTGCCAACTTGGACACAAACACCCAGATGGCCTACCTCACACCAGAGAAGCAGGGGCAACTAATTCAATACTTCAGAGCACTAGCAAATTGCACCAGGCTGACTGCAAGGAAAATCCTGCAGGCTCTGGGATTCATGACATCTTGCATCTTACTAATCCCATGTGCAAAGCTGCATATGAGGAAACTTCAATGGTACCTGAAAAACCTATGGTCTCAACACAGCCACAGCTTGGAAACAATAATACCACTAATTCCATGTCTACAAAAGGAATTTCTGTGGTGGGCTCAAGCATGCCAAACAAACACAGGTCTTCCATTCAGCAAGCCTCAAGCAAATCAAGTCATCACAATAGACGCCTCGGACTACACCTGGGGGCCGCACATGACAGATCGGTGCATTCAGGGCAAATGGTCCCAAAAAGAAAAGCACCTTCACATCAATCAAAAGGAAATGCTAGCAGTAATAAATGCTATTATAGCTTTCAAAGACCTTCTGCAACCAGGTCAACTATTGATAAGAACGGACAACACCACAGTTATGTGGTACATAAACAAACAGGGAGGAACACATTCATACCCCCTATGCAGACTGGCCAAGTCACTTTGGAACATGGCCAAGGACTTACAAATTGAACTACAAGCCCAGTACCTGCCAGGCAGGGAAAACACGCTGGCAGACAACCTAAGCAGAAATATGACAGATCCACACGAATGGAAGTTGCATCCAAAAGTTTTTACAGAAATAATCCAAGCATGGGGAAGGCCAGACATAGATCTCTTTGCCTCCCACAAAAATCACCAATTGACAAAATTCTGCTCAAGGATTTTCCATCCAAAGGCCTGGAGAGTGGACGCTCTCTCTTTCAGTTGGACATCAATGACAGTTTATGCCTTCCCACCTCTTCCTCTGCTGCCCAAAGTTCTATTGAAAACCAGAGCAGACAGACCAAAGATGATTCTCATTGCTCCAGACTGGCCAAGACAACACTGGTACCCACTTCTGAGGAGCCTGACACATTCCCCACCATGGACCCTGCCTCTAATGTCTCTTCTCCTGACTCAGCACAGCTTCAAAACTCTTCACAGCCAGCTAAAAACACTCAATCTAGCTGCATGGAAGATTCCTTAGCATCACAACAGACCCTACTCTCCAAGGAGGTGCAGGATGTCATTTTGGAGGCCAGAAGGCCATCAACTAGAAAAGCTTACTCCGCAAAATGGAAACGGTTTTGTGTCTGGAATGAGAAAAAGGGCCAGGATCCTGGAAAACTGAATTTACCTCAAATACTACAGTATCTAGCTGAGCTGCTAAGCAGTGGACTTTCATTCTCCTCCATCAAAATCCATGCCTCAGCCATTTCTGCAGAATACAACACTGATCCACCCTTATTCTCTCACCCTCTCTTAAGACAGTTCCTCAGAGGGGCTAAGAATCTAAGACCCCAAGGAAACAACCAATACCTGCTTGGGATCTCAATTTCATTCTGGAAAAACTGACCTTGCCTCCCTTTGAGCCAGCTGCCTCATCAGATTTGCAATATTTGTCCTGGAAAACAGCTTTCCTTCTGGCTATTACCTCAGCTCGTAGAGTTTCAGAACTACAAGCTCTCATGGCTGTGCAGCCTTTTATCATCTTCCATCAGGACAGAGTTTCCTTACGAACCAACCCGTCCTTTATGCCTAAAGTGGTATCCAGGGTAGCTTTGAATCAGGCCATACACTTACCTACCTTTTATCCTAATCCTCAAAACAAAGGGGAGAGATTACTACATTCCTTGGACATTCACAGACAACTGTGTTATTATTTGGACAGAACAAAGCCTTTCAGAAAATCAGAACAGCTCTTTGTGTCCTATGCTGTAGGAGCTCAAGAAAAGCCAATTTCCAAACAGACAATCTCAAAATGGATAGCCCACTGCATATGCTTTTGCTATTCTTTTCATGACAAAACTGTACCTACAGGCATCAGATCTCACTCCACAAGGGCCACAGCTACCTCTGCAGCTTTCCTCAGAGGAGTTCCTACCAAAGATATTTTGGAAGCAGCCACTTGGAGTTCTGTGCATACCTTCTTCAAGCACTACCACCTACCATTATACTCCAAAACTAGAGCAGGCTTTGCCACTGCAGTCTTGCAGGGCATCCTGGCTCCTCCTAGTTCCACCTAGTGCCTACCACCCCTTTCTTAGCTTTGGGATTCTACCCATCTGTTATGACTGCAGCTGTATGCACGATGAACATAGTACAGTTTTGTACCTACCATAAATGTAGATGTTCGAGTGCTAATACAGCTGCAGTCCAGGTTTCCCTCCCTCCTTCCCCTCTTGGGACAGGCCTATTGGCTAACACATCCTCATACAACCTGATTGGGGTATTCATTTATGGTGTATTTGCTTGCAACTACTGTATTTTGATTATATTGCATTCCTTTATTACACAAATGTATGTATTGCCTTCCTTCTGGGGGCACCTGACATCTGGGGCAAGAAAAACTGAAGAAAATGGCGTCGGCTGGTTCCTTTATACCCCTGTCGCACTGACGTCAGGGAAGAAGCGACGACAACCGACGCCGGACCTAGACTTTGGAATTCGGTCGACCAAGGACCCGCCTGATGGCAGGAGAAACCCATCTGTTATGACTGCAGCTGTATTAGCACTCGAACATCTACATTTATGGTAGGTACAAAACTGTACTTTGTTCAGCTATGGATCTATTGATAAGAATTGATATAGGATAGGCTATTCCATCTAATGTTAGTTTTAGGAAATCGACAGAGAAGTTGTCTGCAGTTAATGTGTTGGGTTTTAGCTTTTTTAGCAGTTTTTTGATTGTCTGTAGGTACAGGTTACAGGTTGAAGGTGAATTTCATATTGGAAGAGGCAAAGGTAGTTCTGATAGGTGTGGGGGGGGCTTTGATTGTTGGACAGAGCTAATATAGTTTCAGTAAAGTATTTATTAAATTGAGTAGCAATGTCATCTGAATTATTATTAGTATTTAGTGGGGGTGTACTGACTGTGCCTGGTAGCAGTATATTGTTTATATCCGTGCAGAATTGTTGTGGGTTATTGTGGTGCTTTGATTGGATTTCTGAGTAGTAATTGTTTTTGTCTTGCTTAATTTGCTGCTTTACTTTGTTTCTAAGTTCCCGGGAAGTTTGTAGAGCAGGTTGGGACTTGGTTTTGTTCTAGGTTGCCCATGCCTTGTCTCTAGATTTAAGTAGTGATTGTGTTTCTTTTGTAAACCATGGGACATAATTTGATTTGATATGTATATCTCTACTAGGAGCCTGAGAGTTTAGTATAGATAGGAAGGTAGAGTTAAAGTAATCAATTGCTTCCTGTAGAGGTAGTACTTTCAGTGGTATCCAATTACAATGTTTGAGTATATTTGTAAGGTTGTTGGGGTTCAGGTGTTTTTTGTTTCTTATTTGTTTAAATGTACTTTGCTTAGATGGATTAGCTCATTTCCTAAGTAAATAGGTTGGGAAGTGGTCACTGAGACTATCTGGTAAACAGCCAGAATAGGAGTGGATGGTCTTTTTATTAATAGACAATCTAGATAGGAGTGTTTGGATGGCTGATTAATCATAATAACTATCACCATAACTAATACCATATCATAAGCAGAAAGTACTGTGTTTCATATACATACAGTGAATTTCTCTGTAGACAAAGTGTATAAAAAAAATCCCACATTTTGCATTGGCTGTTTTACCAGCAATACATTATGTCTCACAAAAAAGAGCATTAAAATCCCAACTTCAAAATGGAAACAAGTCACATAAGTGGAATATGTGGGAATCAGAGGATGCGTATCATTTTTATTTGTACAGTGCATGTGTGGTGGTGGGGGGGCATTATCTCCTATATTTCACTTTTTTTTTAATTTGGTTTTTATCCCTGATGCTTACTGATCAGTAGCCCATGTCCAGCCAATCTGTCTGTTTGTTCCCCATCACTGGGATGAAGGGACATCTGGACTACCATTAGGGTGATTTGAATTTTTTTTTCTGTTTTAACCCTTCTCCCACATGCACCTGGTGAAGTGTCAGGTAGGGGCATGCAGTAGACTGACTGTGGAGAGTGTCCCATCACTTCTGCAAGTGGTGTTCCTTCCAAGCTGCTGTGGTTGTCCTCCTCCCTTTGAAGCATTGAGTAGTTTCTGGGGTCTCCACTGGGACAATCTCTATGCTTCATATGCCCCTGTACTTCACTCATCTGCCTCCCTGCCTCTGTGCTTCATTGAAAGGGTGGCTAAATGAAACTTGATTGCACATGGCACAGTTTGCATGCAGTCTGTCAGTAGTACAAAACCAGGTTCAGAAATAAAAATTATATCTAAAGTGTAGATTCCAAATTTTCTATGTTTAAAAACTTAAACACGCGCACGCACACACACACACACACACACACACACACACACACACACACACACACACACACACACACACACACTTTCCTCTTGCATTTTTAAAAGAGTACACTGTGCCAAATCATAACTCTTATAATGCTGCCATTAGCACAACACTTTTCTTTAGTCAAAGTCTAGAAGGTGCCTCGTGTTTAGATCAAACCTCCTGAATGTAAAAGACTGACTTCCTGAACTGGCACAGCTACTTTTAGATCAACAACAGCAGCAGTCTCCTCAGTAGTTGCAAATCTCCTGGGTTACATTAAATTGTTGCCTTCTTATAAAATACAGAAATGTATTTGAGATAAATGGAGGGCCTGAAATGAAAAAATGAACTCATCTTCAAACATGTTATGGTGTGTCTTCTTCTTGAAGTCTTTTTTTTGTAAAATAGAATGAATTTAACTTTCAAAATATCTTACACTAGAAGACCAGTATGGTATTTTACGGATGCATAGCATCTACAAATCTACAAAAAGTTAACATACAGAGTAACAATCAGTTCAAAGAATGCCGGATCAGTTTATGTTATATTCATTGTTCAAAAGTAAAGGATTCCTTTTCTGCTCCACTCTGAAATTATTTTACTAGTTTTTTTTTTCCAGACATTGCTTAAGGCACCAGACATAACACGTCTAATGAAATCCCCAGTTTTGTTGTAAATTATCTGATCTAAAGCAGTTGCCAGTGAAAAACTGGCAAAGAGCTTCAATATTCGTGTAGTCTGCTGGAGTTCAACAGTGCAGTTCTTCATGAAATGTAGAATGTCCTAGTCCATACTATGGAAATCTTTTAAAAATGTCACTTGTTTAGCTTGTCAAAAAGCTTAGCAGTTTCATCCAGTTCCCCCAGTAAGAAACAGGTGTGTCAGGTACAGATTGCTTTATATTATCTTAACCCATAAGCTACAGCCAGTGAGTAGATTGCAGATGTTCATCATATTGATCTCTGCTGCAGTAGTCTTAGCTTTATGGGTTATATCCTGCAAAGAATATAACAGCTGGCCAGCTTCCAAAGCTTCAGAACACCATCCACACGCTCAAATCATTAGGCAGCTTAAGCTGAACTGCCTAAAGTCACAGGTTTGATCGCCAAGCACTTTGGAGTTTTCCTGTCATTGAAGAGCGTCCTCCTGTGTGGGCTTTTGAGGATCAGTGGACTGTTTATTCTGGCCTTTGCTAAGCAGATACGTTCCCTTTGGGCAAAACCTTCCACATTAAAAAAAATATATATTGATTAAATGCACTTTCCTGCTGAGGAAAGGTATTTTTAATCTAGGTGTTTGTGTTTTAACAGACTGTTAAGAAACTGAACTTTTAATTGGGAGCTTCTTTTTTTCCTGTCAGTTTAAAAGTTGTTTAAAGTAGCTGAAAACCCTTTTCTGTGAAGAAATTGTGGTTATTTTGCTTTTTTTTTTTTGGCTGGTATACTGTATGAAAGTGCTTTTTACTATGTTTTTGAGACAAAAAGTGACTTCTAAGAACTTTAAAATTTTGCCAGGTTTTGCTGCTTGTTTTCCCCAAGAATGAGACACCATTTTACCATGGTAAAAGTCCTATGGCCAGTCCTTCTTGTAGCCACAAAAGAAAAACATTTAAGTAAGCAGCCTTTGCTACCACAGCAGGCTAGCTATTTGTCTTAGCCGCCAGTAAGTGATCCTGCTGTAGCCATTGCTGCTTCCTCAGACCATTCATCTTTTACCTTGGATTTGTCTGGTGTAACACCTACAGCCGCTATGGACAGGGGTTAGCCATGTTCTCTGTGGCTGTTGAGGTCCCCCCAGTGGGCAAAGGAGAGCCACTCTTGTTGGCTCTGGAAGAGGGAACACGGAAAGCTTCCCTGGTTAGTCACATCATTGTGCCCATCCCCAATGAAGCTGATGCTGCCATTAACAGCACTATTCGCCACATTTTCCTATCAAAAGAAATAGAAAACTAAATGTGTGTTTACTCCTCCTCAAATTTTGCTAGACAGGAGTAATTTACTGGATTTGGCTCAGGGTTTAATTCAGGCTTTTGACCCTTCTTGTAAAGTAGTTTCCGGTAAATGAAGGAGGGATGCTTCTTTTCCTGAAAAGATTTGAGAATATGAACAGAGTAGAAAGTTGAAGTGACTGATGTAGGGTTTTCTCCTCAGATTTCTGATTCAGACACATAGGAGGGCAACGCATCTGATTCTCCATGAGTGGGTCTTTCTTTCTCCAAGACTATTTTCAGAATGTGCCACTGTTTTCAGTGGAAGAACACTAAGGGATCTCAGTCTCTCAGAAAACACTATGAGCTGTTACAGATGGAATTTCCAGAACCTTCATCCGTTCCGACAGTGCTGCCAGCATTGGAGGATGCATGTGTCTGTCGCAGCCTGCAGTTTTCTGACAGTCTGCCTGCTGCTCCAGAAAAGGCAGATAGATTGTTTAAAGTTCCTCAGGCTTTTAAGTTTTGTACTCTCATCCCAAACCTAACCCGGTACTATAGCTTTAGTTAATCCTACTGCTGCTAAACATTTAGTTAATTGTAATTCTATACTTTCTGACAAGGATGGGAAAACAATTGATAAGTATGGGAAAATATACTTCTGCAATTTTGATTTTCTGAATTTTGAATTGTCAGGTCTGTATGTTTAAGTCTGTTCTGATTAATTGTGAAAGTATGAAGAATGTCTTGTCTGCAGTTTCTTCTTGAGAGAAAAAAATCTGCATTAAGTGGCTTAATTTCTTCCATTTTACAGGCCACAACTCATTGCTTAAAGTTTGTGTATGACTCTGATGATGTCTCTTCTAGGACTATGATCACTGGTGCTATTTTGCGGAGGTTTGCCTGTCTGCATTCATAGAACCTCCCAGATGATGGGAAAAATTAGATTTTTAAGTAGTAAATTTTAGTTTATGGTCTCTCTGCTGAAGAGGTTATCAAAAAGTATGACGAGAGACTTAAGCTGATTCTGGGAATCTCTTAAGATTTTTCAGCCCTCCTCTTTCAAATTTTCTAAAAAAAAAAAGTCTAATCTCTCATCCAGTTACAGTAAGAACATAAACTGTCTCAGCAAAATGCTGGTAAACAAATGTTTAATAAAAAATTTAAGGGGAATACAGGGACCCCAAAACCAAGGACAATCCAACAAGTCAGAATGACTTTTTAAGAGGTCTTGTTCCCCCACCCTGTTACCTTCCAGAAAGTCTGAATATTCACTTTTCTGTTTGGCATCAGAGAGTTTCAGACAAATTAATTCTGAAGTTTATTCATCCCAGTTACAGATGGTTCTGGGAAGAAATTCCTGCTAGCCAAGGTGTAATTCCTCACCATCAGATCAGGCTCCTCTGTTTCCCCTATCCTTTAAGACATATTGTCTCAGGGAGAGCTAGAGCTACTTCCTCCTTCCCAGGTTGGGAAAGGTTTTTATTCAAGGATGTTTTTGGTGCCAGTGAAAGAAAATGCTTGGAGACCAGCTCTGGATCTTTCTTTCGTAAACCAATTTATGATAGTACCAAAGGTCAAACTGTTGCCCCCTTCTTCCTCATTTAATTTTCCTGGTTAATACTAGATTTAAAAGATGCTTATTGTCACATCTGTTTTCACCCAGACTTAAGGTTTAGTGTGTCTGAATCACATTATTACACAAGCTGTAATTCCAATAGAAAATGTAAAAGTTTATTTGACTCCTTCACACAGGATTGTGTTTCGAAGTGTCTTCCAAACACCTCATGTCAAAGAGCTTTTCTTCCACTGGAAGAAAATAGATCAATGCCTAGATATTTCTAGGGTTTTCTCCTCAGTCTTTGATCACTGAGAGGGAGTACCTCAGGAGTTGGCATCTCAAAGCATCCATGATTCTCATGACACCCCTGGCAAGATTCCACATAAGAAAGATGCAGTAGTACCTGAAGTCTCTTTGGTCCCAGCACCAACACTCATCTTTTCAATTCCCAGTTCTGGGGCTTGTCAGAAGAGAAATAACGTGGTGGAGACAGCAAATATCCCAAAATCCAGGACTCACCTTCTCCCCTCTGCTCCAAAGCAGTCATTTACCACAGACTTTTCAGACTTTGCTTAGGGAGCAGTTTTAAGAGGGATAAAAGTGCAAGGTATTTGGGACACCAAGGACAAATGCAAGCGCATAAATATAAAGGAGATGGTTGCTGTGATCAAGGCACTCAATTCTGAACCATATTTAGTCCCCTGAGCCTCTTCAAGTTCTTACAGACAATACCACTGCTATGTGGTACATTGACAAGCAAGGGGGAAGCCAGGTCTTATCCCCTTTCTAGGCTAGCCATGTTAGCTTGGGATATAGCTTCCCAGAACAACATCACTGTACAAGCATCCTGCATCATGCCAGAGCTAAACTGTTTGGCAGACACGCTGAGCAGGACATAAGGCAGAATCACATGAATAGAAGGTTGATCGAGGGGTCTTCCAAAATTTTATCCTTCTGTGGAGAGTTAATTTAGTGGATGCCTTTGCCTTATCTCTGAACAATCATATGGCAGTATTCTCCTCCTGAATGCAATGCTAGATGCCTTGGAAGACAAATGTCTTTTTTTTTCCTTGGACAGGAATGTTCCTGTATGCTTTTCCACCCTTTCCACTATTATCCAGAGTACATCTAAAGATTTAGAAGGAATACCCTAACATCATTGTGATGCCGCGGTGGTACGGTGGTAGCATTGTTACCTCACAGCAAGAGGTTCTCCCGTTCGATTCTCGACATGGCTTGGGAGTGCCTTCTGTGTGGAGTCTGTATGTCCTCCCCGCGGTTGGGTAGCGTGCGTAAATGGGCATGCCTTCGTTGAAGGTTGGGCGTCGAGCTGGCTCCTCAGCGTTTCGTAAAAATCTACTGCCAATCATTAGCAGACCGGAGTTCTGCTGTGGTGACCCCTTACCGGGAAAAAACTGAAAGACAAACAACAACAACCCTAACATCATTGTAGTAACTCCTTTCTGTGCCAGACAACAGTGGTTCTTCCTTCTTTTGGAAATGGCCAGAAGCAATTACCACAACTTCCTCACAGAATGGATCTACTCACACATGAACAGAGATGTTTAATACACCTCAACCCTAATCAACTTCAACTGACAGTCTGAATTATTGGGTCTTAATTCTCTTTAGGCACCTGTGTACTGAGAATGTACAGCAGGTAATAATGGAGGCAAGAAAGCCTGTTTCTTGAAATTCATATATTATCAAATGCAGAAGGTTTTTTAGTTGGTGCCAACAATGTAACTTGCACCCATTCGGGGCATTAGTGATGTTCTTCATCTCACATTGCTGCAGTCCTTACTTATGGGTAGTCCGCTGTCCTCGGTCGGCCCGAATACCAAAGTATTAGGCTGACGTCGGTCATGGGCGCCTAGATCTGACATCAGAGCGTCAGGGTATAAAGGCGCATGATCGACGTCATATCCTCAGTCTTTTTTGCCGCATGGTCCGATGCAGAAGCAGCGTTGCAAGTGCCATTCGGCGTTCTGAAATTTTTCGTTTTCGGAGTTTCAGACCGATACCAAGTTGGGCTAAGTACCCCGTTGGGGAATATTTTTGTTTTTTCTTGCCTCAGTTACTTACCGGATGTCAGAAAAAGTGAATAATTGTATTTCTTGTGGGAAACAGATACCGCATAGGGATTACCACTCGCTTTGTATTCCTTGTTTGGGACCGGAGCTCGACGTAGTCGGGTGTCGGTTTTGTGCTAGGTTTAATAAGCGCACTATAAAACGGAGGTTAGAGTGTGCTAGGTTAGTCTTTGGCAAGAGGTGTAATTATAATATGCCGTCGGATGTTCCGATGCCTGCTTCTACTAAGAAGCGCAAAGACAAATCTTTAAAGCCTAGGCAGGATGATTCATCCGTTTTGGACGCTGGACCTTTAGAAGCTACAGCTGAACAGGTGGATCCGGCTGAAGTTTCTGTTGAGTCCCAGGGGGAAACTTTGATTTTACAAGATGTGGCCTCTCAGGAGGCAGGTCAGGCTGAAGGGGCCTCTCAGGTTACTATTCTCCCTTCTATGCCTAAGGTGATTAGGCCTTCTGCTACTGTTTCTAAGGCTCCTTCTAAGGGCAGGTCTGTTTTGCCTTCCTCTGGTGTCAGTTCTGGTTCTTCAGGGTCTGTGCCTAAAAATCACATGCTTAAAATGGCAGAGGATTTGATTACTTTTATTAGAGGTTCTATTCCCCATCCTGATAAGAGGCCCAGGATGGAGCCAGAGTTGGAAAGTTTGGAGCAGGCCTCAGATGATTCAGAGTCTTCTGCTGAAGACATTCAAGATTTCCCTCCTTATTCTGATTCTGATGCAGAGGATTCCACTCCTTCTGCTTCTCCTCCAGAGGATTTTTCATTTTCAGAAACTCTGCATTCCATGAGGGAGCATTTTAAGTGGGAGAAACAGGATTACTCTGTATAAGGGTCCTAGGGCGGACCCAGAAACTATTAGTCAGGGGCCTAAGGGTGTTAGAGCCTCTGTTGTTAAGAATCCGGTTCCTCTGGATAAGGAAGCTAGAGCTTTGGATAGATGGGGTAAGAAGGTGTATACCTCTTCTACTTTAGCAATGAGAGCTTTGAACTGCCAGTTTCATAGGTTGAAGTATCAGAATTTCCTTCTTTCTCAGCTAAGATCTAAAGTGGATGCTTTGGCAGAGGGCATAGAGTGTAAAGAATTGCAGGATTTAGTGCATGTTTCTGAACAGGTGGGTAAGCACTCTTTGCAATGTGGTTCTGATGCTTTACAGGCTTCTTCTAGGGTGGCTGCCACTACTTCAATTATTCGTAGGCACGCCTGGCTTAAGGATCAGAATTTGTCTGAGCATGTTAAGTCTAGAATTCTGGATGCCCCTTTACAGTCTGAAGTTTTGTTGGGTCCTCCTGTGGAGTCAGTCTTAAAGAAAATGGAAGACAAGGCTAAGTCTATGCAGACTGTTAAAGATTTTTTGCAGGTACAACCTCCAAAGTTTAGTAGAAATTGGCCTACTAAGGGGTGGACGTACCCTACTTCTGATTCTCAGTCTAGGGGTAGATCTAGGCTTGGTAGGGGCAGAGCTCAGAGTACCTTCAGGCCGAGACAATGGAGTTCGCCTGCTCAATCTGCTGGTGAGGGCAGGGGCCAGTCCTTTCGTAAACAGGCCCAATGACCTGCATTTTCAGCTGCCAGATTCTTCTTGCCGGGCAGCTCCTTTGGGAGGAAAGTTGGCTCTTTTCAAGCAAAATTGGCATTTAGCCCAATGACCTGCATTTTCAGCTGCCAGATTCTTCTTGCCGGGCAGCTCCTTTGGGAGGAAAGTTGGCTCTTTTCAAGCAAAAGTGGCATTTAGTCACCCAGGACAAATGGGTATTGGACATTATAAACCGAGGTTACAAGTTCTATTTCCACACCATGCCTCCTTTCAAAGGCATGCCAGACGTCCCTCCTCGGCAAAGGATAGAGGCTCACAGACAAATTTCTTTACTTCTTCAAATAGGAGCTATACAGCCAGTTCCTCTGTCAGAAGTGGGCCTAGGATTTTATTCTCGCCTGTTTCTACTTCCAAAGAAAAGGGAACATGTGGAGACCAATTTTGGATTTATCTATCCTCAACACTTACCTGGACATTCCAAAGTTCAAGATGCTGACTTTACAACAACTTTTACCTCTGTTGGGAAAAGATCACTGGATGGTTACTCTGGATCTCAAAGAGGCTTACCTTCATGTTCCTATCAGGCCCAGTTGCAGGAGGTACCTGCGTTCTCTGCATTGCCCTTTGGCTTATCTACTGCGCCCAGAGTGTTCACAAAGGTTCTGGCTCCAGTGATAGCATTTTTCAGACTAAGAGGAATACAGATTTATCCTTATTTGGACGACTGCCTGATTATTGCACAAGAAAAGGACGAACTTCTTCATCATCTACAGTATGTGATGGCGGTGTTAAGATGCCTAGGGTATTCTGTGAACGAAACAAAGTCCAGTCTAGTACCCTCTCAGGACATGTGCTTTCTGGGTGTGAGACTGAATACAGCTTCCCAGATGGCCTTTTTGACCCCGGACAAACAAAGAAGCCTTTCTCTTTATTTCCAGCAAATGTCTCTACGGTCCAGGCTGACTGCAAGGACAGTCCTTCAAGCCTTGGGGTTCATGGCATCTTGTATTCTGGTGTTTCCCAATGCCAAATTGCATATGAGGAAGCTTCAATGGTATCTCAAAAATGTGTGGACACAGCACTGCCAAGATTTAGACACTGTCATTCAGATAATACCTTGCATTCAGAAGGAGTTTTTGTGGTGGGCTCAGGAATGTCACCTAAACAAGGGACTCTCTGTGACCCGGCCAGAGGCGAGTCAGATTCTAACGACAGATGCCTCGGACAAGGCTTGGGGTGCACACCTCAATGGAAAATGGGTGCAAAACACGTGGCCTGTCAAACTCCAACATTTGCATATCAACTTGAAGGAAATGTTAGCAGTCCAGTTTGCATTGATGGCTTTCAAAGATTTACTTCACCCAGGGCAGGTGTTGATTCAAACAGACAACACTACTGTCATGTGGTACATCAACAAGCAGGGGGAACCCATTCTTACCCTCTTTGCAGGCAAGCGATGATTCTGTGGGAAACTGCTCTCAATCTACACCTCAATCTTCAGGCAAGGTTTCTACCAGGAGCACAGAACTCCTTAGCAGATGTATTGAGCAGACAAATAGTGGATCCTCACGAGTGGAAATTGGATCCTCATGTATTTCAACAGTTGACAGTGTTATGGGGAACTCCAGACATAGATCTGTTCGCTTCTCCTCTAAATTACCAGTTGCCAAAGTTTTGCACAAAAATGTTTCATCACACAGCTTGGAAGGTGGACGCTCTATCATTCAGTTGGAACAATCTGCATGTATATACCTTTCCACCTCTGCCTCTTCTTCCCAAGGTACTTTTGAAGGCCAGACAAGACAAGCCAACCATGATTTTGATAGCACCGGATTGGCCTCGACAACACTGGTACCCACTACTGAGGAGTTTAGTACGAGAACCTCCATGGCCTCTGCCTTTGATTCCGCACCTTTTGTCACAAGAGGACAGTCACTTCCTCAATGTCAAGATACAGTCTCTGCATCTAACAGCCTGGCATATTCTGTTTTAGACTCTGGAAGGTCTCAGCTTCCATAACAAGTTTTGAATGTTATTTTGGAGGCCAGGAGGCCTAGTACCAGGAAAGTTTACGCGGATAAATGGAGGAGATTTTTTATTTGGAGCAAAGGAAAGGACCTTGATGTCTCCAAACCTGATTTAAGTGTTGCTCTTCAATATCTTACTGAGCTATTGGACAAGGGTTTGTCTTTCTCCTCAATAAAGGTTCATGCTGCAGCCATTTCTGCTCACTATGATTGTGACCCTCCTTTATTCTCTCATCCTTGGTTTAAGCAATTTCTTAGAGGGGCAAAGAATATAAGACCCCACGTAGAGCTCCTACTCCTGCTTGGGATCTCAATTTTGTGTTGGAAAAACTTACTCTACAACCTTTTGAGCCTGCAGCTACTGCCGAGTTAAAGTATTTATCATGGAAAACTGCTTTTTTGTTGGCCATTACCTCTGCAAGAAGGGTTTCTGAATTACAGGCCCTCATGGCAGTGGAGCCTTTCCTGATTTTTCATAAGGATAGGGTATCTTTACGTACTAATCCTTCCTTTATGCCTAAAGTGGTTTCTAGTGTGGCCTTAAATCAAACTATTCATTTGCCTTTTTATGCAAACCCCCAAAATAAAGGGGAGAAACTTTTGCATACTTTGGATATTCACAGGCAGTTGCGTTTTTATTTGAGCAGAACCAAGGAGTTCAGACAGTCTCAGCAATTGTTTGTTTCTTTTGCTTTGGGTTCACAGGGTAAACCTGTTTCAAAACAAACTATTTCTAAATGGATTGGGTTTTGTATTTCTTTCTGTTATTCCCATCATGGTAAGGAGATTCCTGCTGGAATCAGGCCTCATTCCACTAGGGCTACTGCTACTTCTACGGCCTTTCTAAGTAGGGTAGCTACAACAGACATTTTGGAGGCAGCTTCTTGGAGTTCAGTGCATACCTTTTCTAAACATTACCACCTTCCTCTTTATTCTAAGTCAAGGGCTGGATTTGCCACTGCAATTTTACAGGGCATTTTAGCGGCCCCTAATGGTTTATGATTTTTACCATCCTCCCTTTCCCGTTGCTTTGGGATTCTACCCATAAGTAAGGACTGCAGCAATGTGAGATGAAGAACATAGTACAGTTTTGTACCTACCATAAATGTAGATGTTCGAAGATCCACATTGCTGCAGTCCAATTTACCCTCCCTCCTTCCCCACTGTAGTTTGACTTGGTGCTATGCTTTAGGTGATGGTTGTTGTTGGGCATGTTTTTGGGAGGTATTCTGTTTTTGGCTGTGGCCTTTCTGGTTTGGCCTTCTGACATCTGGGGCAAGAAAAGACTGAGGATATGACGTCGATCATGCGCCTTTATACCCTGACGCTCTGATGTCAGATCTAGGCGCCCATGACCGACGTCAGCCTAATACTTTGGTATTTGGGCCGACCGAGGACAGCGGACTACCCATAAGTAAGGACTTCAGCAATGTGGATCTTCGAACATCTACATTTATGGTAGGTACAAAACTGTACTTTTCTCTGTTTTTACATTGTTTTTGTGAGTTACAACTATTTTATTTATTAATTTTATTTTTATTTTACATTTGTTAACTGGGAAAATCCGACTGGACACAGGTCCTTTTTCAGCGGAGGCCCGGGGAGAAAAGCTCCACAATACAGTACAGTACAAATGAGGATTTCATTTACATCTATAACTACAATTCAACATGAAATATTCAGATATTAACGTCTTCTTTGCAGGACTATTTACAAGGACATAACAGACTCATTTCAGCATGTAGTAGACAGAGTTAAACATTTCTGGTATGTCAACATTACAGCATGCAATAATCCGATATTAACATGTTGTTAGCAGGACTATATACAAATACAGTTACAGACTCGTTTCAGCATGTAGTAGAACGTTTAACTATCCTTTTGTCTTTCTTACTCTTCCATCAAGCTTCATTTACTGACCATTTTAGCAGGTCTGCCCATGGATCCTCCTCTTTCAATGCAGTCTGATGTAATAATGTTTTTGTAAGGGGTTTTGCATAAAAGACCTCCAAGGAATCTTGTGGTACCTCTTTAGGATCTTAATTTTGTATTACAGAAGATAACATTTTCTCTATTTGAACCAGCTAACCTGGCTGACTTGAGGTTCTTAAGATAGAAAACTGTTTTACTGATTGTTCTAACTACTGCAGCAAGAGTCAACCCTATTTTATTTTCTACAGATAAAGGGTATCCTTGAGAACTTTTCCTTCTTTTTTTGGTAAAAAAATGCAGCTTTATTGAAATTTAACCAATGCATCACAAACCATGACAGATTCCCTGGCAGTTGGCCCTAGATTTTATAATGTAAAAATAGAATCTGATGTCACTCTTCGCTTAATCCTTGACTGTGGGTTCAGTTTCGTATCTTGGAACCAACTTGGCTGTTATTCCTGCTTGCCCCTTCCAAAAACTCTTGAGATTAGCTCTACCCATAGTGCTCCTCTCCAGATTACCTCAGATCTTGTTTGCCGCTTTAAGTGCCAGACGCTTTCCTCTCCTGTCAGCTCTCGAATTAGCAATTTATTACAACTGTGTTATCTGTTTTTTGAATTCTTTCTAAATAGTTGTTTCTATAAGACCTTATTCTTTACCCAGCTCCTCTACTCTTAACTTTTCTGGTGTGTTTTTCATCCGGTTTGCCATCATTGGTAGTCACTCCTTCCTCTTTCCTACCATTACAGTAATCTTCCGTACCATTGTTGGTACCTCTTTTCCTCTATTCTTTTACTGCTACAGTAACTCTTTCATACCATTGTTGGTACGTTTTTTCCCTTAAAAGAAAATAAAAACTTTCTCTTTTCTGTGTGTGTGTGTGTGTGTGTGTGTGTGTGTGTGTGTGTGTGTGTGTGTGTGTGTGTGCGCACCTGTGTGTGCTTGTGCCTTTGTTGACATGGTTTTGTTTGTTTGTGTCTTTTGGCTTTTCCCGGTTAGGAGTCGTCACAGTGGAACTCCAGTCCGCTAATGATTGCCAGTTGATTTTTATGTACCGGCTTGCCAGGCTTGATGCACAACCTTCAATGAAGGTACGCCCTTTCACACATGTCTCTATGCAGAAGACGCTGTAGCTGAGAATCGAACCAGACAGCGTCTTACTGTGAGGCGACAACGCTACCGCAGCACCACCACCGCAGTATTCTTTGTTGACATGGTTGAAAAGACTAAAAGCGTTTCTGGCTTCAAGAGATGCCAGAAGTTTGACTGTAAACTGCCAAATTCTGATGGACATGACTTGTGTGTTTACTGCTTGGGCCTGGTACACCTTCAAGAAGACAGTGCCGTTTGTCATGGCTTTAGCCACTGGGCCCTTGTAGAGAGGAAAAACAAGTTAATTCTGAAAGGCCTGATAAAATCTTGCTTCAATGAGGCCATATCTGTGACTTCTAAGACTGATGTTAGCTCTTTCTAAGACTGATGTTAGCTCCCCTTTTTCTTCCCCTTCCTACAGGGATGAGGGTTCTTCTAAGAAGAGGAGCTGTTCGGTTCCAACACTCTCATTTGAGCCACCTGTTAAAAAGCTAGGTCTTCCCTGGTTTACATAGTTTTGGCGGAACCGGAGGGAAAGCAGTTGCCATCAATGGCACCATCAGTACCAATCTGTGCACCGATAGTGTGTTCCTCAACTCAGACCTTTTCACCTTCCTCCATTCCACTGATCTCAGAACCAAAAGAGTTTTCTTTCAAGGATTTGCCACAAACAGAGTACTCTCCAAAAATTGACCCATTTGTGGACCGACTCCCATGCCCATTTTTGGATAGACCCCAGTCTGCGTCAGTCTATTTGGTCCGTTCCATCAACAGCCTCACGGAATCCGATATTATGAGGCTAGTGAACCAGCTCCTGGTGGCAAGTGGATTAGCCATGTCCTTGGTTCCTAGCACTTCTGGCTCTGGAATGTTACATATCTCTCAACCGATTCTTGTTCCTCCTCTGACTCCAACTGAGCATTTAGAGTTCCCGGTTCCGACAGTCCTGGCATCGACTGTATTGGTGTCAGTGAGAGCCTTGTCTCTGGCACTGATAACTACCCTGAGCCCTTTGGTTCTGTTGGAACTGGACACTTCTCAAGTTTGGAGCTTCGTTGTTGGTTCCAGGAAGTATGGTTTGACACTGATCTTATTGGAGCCATCCATGCTTCGCGGAGCTTTGGCACACGTAAGTTCAACTCCAGCTTTGGGTTTAGAAACAGTTGCCTCAGTGGGGAATGGGACCAGGGTTTTGCAGGAATTTATTTTGATTCCGGGTTCCTATTCATCTACAGGGGAGCCTGATTTCCAAGCCATGGAGAGGGCCTTGTCCACTACTGGCTCACAGTTGATTCCTCTCTCATCGGAACAACTCCCCAGTCCTTCTCTTGCCCAGAGCTATCACCAGTCTCTGCCTTCAGACAGTGGGAACTGAAACCTCAGGATTCAACCGTGGTCTTTATATCCTCTTGAGACACCTCCCTGGCCAGTCCCACCAAGGAGATACCCCACAAGAGAAAGTGCAAAGGGAGGACTTGGACGCCCCTGGAGAATCTTACACAGAAGATACTGACTTTGATGAAGGGGAAGGTTCCCCAAGGTCTCCCCCAGAAGATGTCTCATTTGGTGACATTTTAGAGATACTTAAACAGAGGGTGGCTGGACTTCCCAACAACGTTGCTCAAAGGAGTCAGTATACCTAGAGGCTTTCCATGCCCAACCATCTGCTTCTTAGATCTCTCTGCCCACTGACAATCTAATTAAACTGGTTGCCCAATGGGCTTGAAAGATTCCTGATTCCATTGAACCAATCCCTAAGAGACCAGACCATGTACTGTTACCTCCAGCGGATCAATGGCATTGGGCTAAAGGGGTGCCAGTGGATGTCATGTTGATTGCAGCAGCCACCAAAAAGGAACTGGCTGACGAAAGTCTTACTATCCATTCTCCTTATAAGGACTCTGGGAAGATGGATAGATTTGGGAAGTGCGTATATGCTTCATTGACCTTCGCGCTTAGATCCTTGAACTTTATGGCACATTTCACCAGGCTTCAAAGAAATCTGATAAAGGAGTTATTGAGCACTGTTACAGGAACTGTAGTTGAGGGGATTCAGGCTAAAGTAGCTTCCCAGCTGGCAGCCCTTAATTCAAAATGTAATTCATCTATGAGGCTCATTGTGCACGCAGTTGAAGGGACAACTAGGGCAACGGGTTCCAGCGCAGCTATGAGGAGAAATGCCTGGATGCACATATGCAAATTTGGGGAGCCATTTAAGTCTTCTTTTGTCAATGCTCCCTTTGATGAAACATCCGTTTTTGGCCCCAAAGTTAATGGGACCCTTGCCAGATTGAGAAAGATGGAAAGACACTTTCTGCCGTGGGAGTATGCTTTTCTACTCCTCAATGGCCCTACTCTAAGAACCAGAAAAGTGGAAGGCTGTGGTTCAAAAAGTCCCAAGGGTCTTTCCAGGACTCACATGGTAACGATTCCCCCTGGGGCAGAGGGGGAGGTTGTAATGGAAGACACCATGCTAGAAGTAGAGGTGGCCCACAAAATCAAGGTTCCAGGGATTCTTTCCCTGGCAATTCCTATCAGCGCTTCTGAATGGAGGCCTGATTGCCATTCTCTGGAGGCAGTCGGGGGACGACTTTCCCTTTACCTACCTGCCTGGCTAACAATAACAATGGACAATTGGGTGCAGAGGATCATAGCCAGAGGTTGCAATATTCCCTTCTCGAAACAACCCAAGCAACCAAAGAGAATCCCAGCTGTTCCACCCAGTCACAAGGATGCGGCAGTTTTAGGAGTTCAAAAACTACTCGAGAAAAGAGCCATCCGAACAGTCCCACCAGACCAGATAGGATCCGGGGTTTACTCAAGATTCCTTTTAGTGCCAAAGAAACTGGGGACTGGAAACCAGTTTTGGATCTCAATGTCTTGAACAAGTCAGTTCAACAAACCAAATGGTCACAGTTCAGTCTACTCTCCCGCTCTTAGGAATAGACGATTGGATGTGCTAAGTAGGTCTTCAGGATGTATATTGTCATGTAAAAATAGACAAATGCATGGCAGTGGTCACAGCTCACTTCAGACTGCAAGGATTCTGGGTGTTTCCATACCTAGATGACTGGCTCATTGCCGCAACCACCAGGCATCTATTGCTGCAAGCAAGGAACTATGTCCTAGAAATTTGCTTGTTGATGATCACCATAAGCTATGAAAAATCCCATCTAGAGCCAACACAGCATTTAGAGTTCATAAGAGTGGTGCTGGAAACAAGCACCGGTATCACGTCTCTACCCCAAGAAAGACTTCAAAGAATAAAGTCACAAGTCCGCAAGATTATCCACAACAGAACAGTGACTGCAAGACTGGTATTACAGACTCTAGGATCTATGGCAGCCACCATCACTTTAGTTCCCCTTGCAAGGTTTCACATGTGAATTCTACAATCACTCTTGGCCTCACAATGGTCATTACTGACACAATCAATGTTGCTTCAAGTTTGGATCACCAGTTTATGCAAAAAGACCTGAGTTGGTTGCTCCAATTCAGTGACATTCTCTTGGGCCTTCCTTTTGTCCCTCTTCAACCCCAAGCCATAGTGACCACGGATGCATCCTGAATGGGGGGGGCATTATCTGGGAAAGACAGCCCAAGGCACTTGGTCCCAGTTAGAGGCCAATGTGCACATCGATGTTCTAGAAATGAGGGTGGTGCTTCTAGCGTTAGAAGCATTCCAAGAAACCCTCCCCTTGGAAACGATTGCGATCCAAACATGTCAGTGGTTTGGTACATCAACAAGCAAGGGAGAACCAGATCTTAACCTCTTTGTCAAGAAGGTCTCAGAGTTTGGCAGTGGGCAATTTCAACTGACTACTTTCTAGTTGCAAAGCATGTCCCAGGAAGCTCCAACATGATTGCGTACAAATTGATTAGGAGCATCCTGATGCCTCACAAGTGGTCTCTCAACTCTTTGGTGGAGGAAAAGATATTCCGTCAATGGGGTTAACCCTGCTCTGATCTCTCTGCATCCCCTCTGAACAGGTGCAGCAGCTACTTTGCCCTGATTCCCCCCTCCGGGGGAACCATCGAGAGATGCTTTCCTTCACTATTGGCCCCCCAGTCTTCTGTATGCCTTTCCCCGATTCCTCTCATTTTCCAGTTTCTGAAGAAAGGCAACAGGTCGAAGAACAAGATAGTTCTCATTGCTCCATTCTGGCCTCGACAGATATGGTTTCCCTTTCTGTGGCCTCACTTAATTCAGAAACCTTGGACACTGGACCCAGCTCCAGACCTATTGTCCCATCCAGAGGAACTCATTCACATGAATCTACAAAATCTGAAGCTCACTGCATGGCTTCTCCAGTTCCAATGATTGCCAGACATACCAAGCTTACTGCCCCGGTTCAACAAATTGTGTAGCCTCCCACAAACCTTTGACTGGACGGTTATACAGCAGCAAGTGGCAAAAATTTTCAAAATGGGCTACAGACTGCAATCGCAACCTATGTTCTGCATTGGTTCATAAGTTCTTAGAATTTTTAGCATCGCTTTTCAGTGTGGGAGCATCTTTGTCAACTGTATGGGTTCATGTAGCTGCAATTTCAAATTTTCATAATGTTCTAAGTGATACAGCTCTAATGTCACACAAACTTTGTAAAGCCTTTCTGAAAGGAGCCTTATTAGTGAGACCACCATACAAGGATCCGTCTACTCCTTGGGACTTGAATTTTGTGCTACAGTCTCTAATTAATCCCTCATTTGAACCATCAGCAAATTGCGATTTTAAGTATTTATCCTGGAAAACCTCATTTTTGTTTGCTATTACTTCTGCTAGAAGAATGTCTGAGTTACAGGCCTTACTTGCAAGCCTCCTTGCCTAATCTTTCATAAGGACAGGGTATCTTTGTGAACAAATCCTTCCGTTTTACCAAAAATAGTATCTGACACTAATATCAATCAAACTTTACAACTTCCAGTATTTTTTCCCAAATTGTCAAACAAAGGCGAATACTGTTTGCATTTGCTAGATGTTCACAGACAATTACATTTTTACCTCCACAGAACAAAAGAAAAGAGAAAATCTGATCAGCTGTTTGTTTCATTCTCTTCTTCTGCTGCTGTGGACAAACCAGTTTCTAAAGTTACTCTGGCTAGGTGGCTCAAGGACTGAATAACCTTCATTTATAACAAAAGGAAAGTGCAGCTGCCGGGACCTGTAAAGGCACATTCTATGAGGGCAATAGCCGCGTCCACAGTCTTCCATGTCAGAGCTTCTATAGATGATGTATGTGGCTGCTTGGGCACCCTTGCATACCTTTGTTAATTATTACAAGTTAGATCTGGTCTGTAGGGGACAAGAATCGTTTGGTTTGATGGTGCTCAGGAATATTCTTCCGTGAGACATCCCAGGATTTCAGCAGCTGGAGAGACTGTCTCAGTCAAGGATTAAGTGAAGATTGACAACATCAGAAGTTATGTATTACCATAATGTTCCATCTGTGTTGTCGATCTTCCCTTTTCCTTGACATCCTCACTGTTCTTCCCCCTGCCTTTTGGGCTTCTTGGTGGAATATATCAAGCCCAACTGACTGACTTATTCCTTTCTGATTATAGATATGGACTCTGAGCTGTTATTTCTTGTCTGTCACTATTTTATGCAAACTCAGTCTGAGGTAATCATGAGAGGAGCATTATGGGTAGAACTAAGCTCAAGAGTTTAATCAGACACAGACTTGGATGATAGTGAGGGCTCCCCACTGTACTTTGGCCCACCGAACCACTCTGGCAGGATGAGGAGGTGATCTTTGAGGCATACTGTTCTGCCCCTTCTAAATCTTGGGTGGTTCCTCTGGCAGATCATCTAATTGATCTGGACATCAGGAGGCCGTGACAGGAACCAGACACAAACAATGCAGATGTTCTTTGTGTTTCACTGATGCAGTCATCACACTTGGGTTATCCTGCCAGGGGTAGCCCTCATTCGGCCTGAATACCAGAGGCTTAGTATTTCTGCGTCGGTTGCTGTCACTCCAGGACTGACGTCAGGTCGTCAGTGGTATAAAATCAGGCAGCCAACGCCATTACATCAGTCTTTCTTGCTGAGAAGCCCGAAGCAGAAGCATTTCACACAAGTGCTGGTCGGCCGCTACCTGGGTTTTCATTTCCGAATTGAAGTTGGTCTTCTAAAGCTAACTACCCCATTGGGGATCCTTTTTTCTTGCTTTAACCGATGTCAGAAAAAGTTAACAGCTGTTTCTCCTGTGAAAAGCAAATACCACACCGAGATTTCCATTCTTACTGCATCACCTGTTTAGGCCCAGACCATGACGTCCCTCGCTGTCAGTTTTGTGCTTTGTTCAATGCCAGAACTATATGTCATCAGGCCCTTTTTGTAGTTAAATATTTTCGATCTCCATATTACGAAATGGCTTCGGTAAGCCATCTGACTACCGATCTTCCAAAAAAACCAAGGATAAAGACAGAGACAGACCGCACAGGTTCAAAACTGCCGACAGTGCTGCCGTTAAGCTAGTCGCAGTTCACCGGTTCTCAGGGAGGTGCTTTCACAGCCCCTGATGCCTGCTTCTGTGGATTCGCAGGCCGCTACCGACACCCGTTTGGAGTCCAGTATGCCACGAGACTCTTCTTTGACTAAGGATCCTGCAGATGTCTCTACCATGGATGGGTTTGGAGCCGCTGAGCATGCACCAGCTTCTGAGGAAGTTCTTCGCACTACCAATACTTGACACAAACCGATGACTTCTTTCACGTCTTCAGTTCTTTCTAAAACTACCAAGTTTCTAAGGCCCGGTGTACGAACTATGCCTAAAAAAAAGACAACCCAAGCTCAAGTACCTGTTTCCATGCCTCATTCTCAAATGCTTAAAAAGGCAGAAGACCTTATCATGCTTATTAGGAGAAACCAGCCTATCCCTTCCAAAAGAAGAAGAAGAGATTTGTCCCCAGCAGTTTTATCTGACCAACAGTCCGATGACTCTGAGGTTTCTGAATATGAAGACATGCAACCCTTGTCTGCTTATGAGGATTCAGATGCAGAGGAATCCATTCCTTCTGTCTCTCCTCCAGAGGATGTTTCATTTGGTGAAACCCTACATACTTTAAGGGAGCATTTCCAATAGGAGTGGCAGGACTAGCCTCAGTCCAAAAGGAGACTCAGGGAATTCTTAGATTTACCACAGCACAGACCTTTAGCCATTCCTCCTGTCCTATATGTTGTTGATGATGTCTTTATGGAATCCAGTTTAACTCCTGACACACTTCCAGCTGCTCCCAGGAAGCCTGATAGGTATTAGAGTCCCTGACTCACACAAATTTCTTTTCAAAAATCCTACTGCTGACCCAGAGGTCATCTCCCAAGGACTTAAAGGAATAAAAGCAACCACAGCTAAGAATTCCACCCCCTCGGACAGGGATTCCCAAGCTTTACACAGATGGGGTAAAAAAGTATACACCTCTGCAAATCTTGCCATTAGAGCACTAAATTGTCAGTTCCACATGCTGAAATACCAGCAACACACAATGGAACTCCTTAAACAAAAAATATCTAACTTTCCGGCTTGTGCAGAAAATAAAGACTTAGAGGAGCTTATGCATTCTGCAAGCCAAGGTACTAAACACATCTTGCAATGCTTTGACACCCTAGAAGTATCCTGCAGGGCAGCAGTCACAGGTTCTGTACTTAGAAGGCATTCTTGGCTTAAGGAACAGACCTTGCCAGACCATGTCAAATCAAAACTATTGGACGCAGCATTGAACAAAGACAATTTGTTTGGCACCAAGGCAGAAGAGGTCTTAAAAAAGATGGAAGAAAAAGCTAAATCTATGCAGACAGTTAAATACTTCTTACAGGTCCAGCCTCCGAGGTTCAGTAGGCATTGCCTCTCCAAGCACTGTAGGTCCTTTCCAGCCCCCTCAAGGCCAGCTCAGACAAGACCTAGGGGTAGCAGACCCCCCCCCCCAGGCAACACTCCCAGGTAATGCAGAGATCTAAGCAGTGGAGTTTTTCCATTTCAAAAACAGGGAGTGCTAAGCCACCCCCTTATGGAAAGAACTCACAGTGACTTACTCCTCCACCCCTTACCTCTGCCCACCTGCTTGTGCCCCTAGGAGGAAAACTCTCCTCCCATGCAAAAAACTGGGCCTCTATAACCTTCGACCAATGGGTCCTCAACATAGTGACCAAGGAATACAAATTTTATTTCCACACTCTGCCAACCCCAAAAGGGTTCCCAGATCTTCCTCCAAACCAGTGGGCAGAGGCCCAAAACCAAGTCCATTCCCTGCTCTCTATGAGGGCAATACAGCCTGTTCCTGCAGACCAGAGAGCCCAAGGTTTCTATTCCAGGCTTTTCCTGATACCCAGAAAAGAGGGCACCTGGTGCCCAATCCTTTATCTATCAATTCTAAATACCTTCCTGGTGATACCAAAATTCAAAATGCTCACCCTCCAACAGCTTCTTCCTATGCTATCCAAGGATGCTTGGTTAGCCACCTTAGACCTAAAAGAGGCCTATCTACACATCCCAGTGAGGGATTCCTGCAGGAAATATCTACATTTCAGGGCAGGATCTATGCACTTTCAGTTCTCTGCGCCTCCCTTTGCCTTATCCACTGCTCCCAGAGTTTTCACAAAATGCCTGGCTCCATTCATTGCTTTCTGCTGACAAAGGAATATTCAAATTTACCCCTACTTAGACGACTGCGTGATTCAGGCAGATAGTCAGGAAAAGCTGTTACAGCACCTGACCTTTGTACAGAACCTACTGACCTCCCTGGGGTATACTATAAATGAAAGGAAATCCAAACTAGTACCCACTCAAAAAAAATTGTATTCCTGGGAGCAAGCCTGGACACAGCATCCCAGATGGCATTCCTTAGTCCAGAAAAACAAGCCTATCTGACAGGCTACTTCTCTCAACTAGCCACCAGAACCCAGTTATCAGCAAGGAAAATCCTGCAGGCTCTAGGGTTCATGGCATCCTGATTTCTACTCATTCCATATGCCAGACTTCATATAAGGAAACTTCAATGGTACCTAAAAAGCCTTTGGTGTCAACACTCTCAGGACCTGGAAACTATCATAGCCATGATACCCTGTCTAAGGAAATATTTTCTTTGGTGGGCAGCAGCATGCAACCACAATAAGGATCTTCCCTTCTCACAACCCCACGCTGCCCAGACCCTAACCACAGACACATCAGATTATGCCTGGGGTGCACACCTGGACGGCAGGTGCATTCAGGGCCATTGGAGCCCAAATCAAATACATCTGCACATCAGCCAAAAAGAGATGCTAGCTGTTCAGCATGCTGTGACAGCTTTCAGACCCCTACTCTCCCCAGGGCCTCTACTGATCAAAACAGGCAACATCACAGTGATGTGGTACATCAACAAGCAGGGAGGAACTCACTCTTTTTCCCCTCTACAGGCTCGCGATGACCCTTTGGCACATGGCTTCAGCCATGCAGATTCACCTATAAGCACAATTCCTGCCAGGCTCCCAAAACTCTCTGGCAGACAACTTAAGCAGAAACTTCCTAGACCCACACGAGTGGCAGCTAGACCACAGCACCTTCAAACTTGTAACCCAGAAATGGGGCACCCCAAAGGTGGACCTCTTTGCCTCCCACAACACTCACCAGCTCAGCAAATTCTGCATCAGGGAACCTCACAGCAAGGCCTGGAAAGTGGATGCCCTAGCCTTCCAATGGGTAAACCTCTCAATCTATGTATTTCCCTCTCTACCTCTCCTTTCATGGGTACTACTCAAAATAAGGGAGGAAAAACCAAGAGCAATCTTGATTGCCCCAGACTGGCCACGCCAGCACTGGTACCCACTGCTGTGCAGTCTGTCCCTCCTGCACCATGGCACCTACCTCAGATCCCAACTCTTCTGACCCAGCAGAATGGGGAATTCATGCATCCACAACTGCAGACTCGGAACCTGGCAGCCTGGCTTATTCCCTGACCTCTCCTCCAGTTGCCAGCCTAGGCAAGCAAGTCCTGAATGTTATACGTGAAGCCAGATGCCTCAGCACTAGAAAATCCTATGCTGACAAATGGAAAAGGTATTGCACCTGGAGCCAGGCTAAAGGAGCTGAAACAGCACAGCCCTCCCTACCTCTCATCCTGGCTTACCTAGCAGACCTACTACACAAGGGCCTATCCTTCTCTACTATTAAAATTCATGCCTCTGCCATCTCTGCTCATTACAGCACAGAGCCACCACTCTTTTCTCACCCTCTCATCAAACAGTTCCTAAGAGGGGTTAACAATTTAAGGCCACCCAGAAGAGCTCCTACCCCAGCTTGGGACCTTAACTTTATGTTGGAAAAACTCACAGTACCCCCCTTTGAACCTGTAGCTTCAGCAGAGTTAAAATTCCTCTCTTGGAAAACAACTTTGCTTCTGGCCATCACTTCAGCTAGAAGAGTTTCAGAGCTACAAGCACTCATGGCTGTAGAGCCCTTCATCATTTTTCATGCTGATAGGGTCTCCCTCAGGACTAACCCAACTTTCATGCCTAAAGTGCTGTCCGGTGTGGCTCTCAACCAATCAGTTCATTTGCCCACCTTTTTCCCTAACCCACAAAACAAGGGGGAAAGGATTCTGCATTCTCTAGATGTGCACAGACAGCTCAGATTCTACCTGGATAGGACTAAATCTTTTAGGAAGACTGACTAATTGCTAGTCAGCTTTGCAGCAGGGGCAGAGGGCAAGGCCATATCCAAATAAACAATCTCCAAATGGATAGCACACTGTATCCATTTCTGCTAGAAAGACAATGGGAAACCGCCCCTAAGTGGGTCAGTGTGCATTCCACAAGGACAACCTCCACCTCTGCAGCTTTTCTCAGAGGGGGTCCCTACCAGGGACATCCTGGAGGCTGCATCTTTGACTTCTGTTTATACCTTCACCAAGCATTACCACCTGCCTATCATTTCCAAATCCAGGGCAGGTTTTGCAACCGCAGTCTTCAGGGCATCCTAGCCAGCTCGCAGTGTTCTTGACTGCCTTCACCCTTTTCTTCAACTTTGGGAATCAACCCAAGTGTGATGACTGCAACAGTGAAACACAAAGAACATAGTACAGTTGTGTACACTTACCATAAATGTAGATGTTCGACTGTATTCACTGTTGCAGTCCTGGTTTCCCACCCTCCTTCCCCCTTGTCTGTCTCTCTCTCTCTCTCTCTTCCTCTCTGCTTACAGGGATTTTTGGTATTTACTTTATACTGGTGGTGATGTTCATCGTGCATACAGCTGCAATCATAACAGATGGGTTCTCCTGCCATCAGGCGGGTCCTCGGTCGGCCGAATTCCAAAGTCTAGGTCCGGCGTCGGTTGTCGTCGCTTCTTCCCTGATGTCAGTGCGACAGGGGTATAAAGGAACCAGCCAACGCCATTTTCTTCAGTCTTTCTTGCCGCGCGGTGCCCGAAGCAGTTCGCAAGTGCCGGTCGGCCAGCTCCTGAAATTACGAAATTTGGAAACCGAAGTCTTCTTAAAAGCTAAGTACCCCGTTGGGGAAACTTTTCTTGCCTCAGACCGATGTCAGACAAAGTTAATAATTGTATTTCTTGTGGGAAGCAAATACCGCATAAGGATTTCCATTCCCTCTGTATACCTTGTTTAGGCCCAGACCACGACGTCTCGGTCTGTTGCTTTTGTGCTACTTTCAACAAACGCACTATTAAGCGTCGGGCGGAGTTCGCCCAGCATTATTTTGGGAAAGCATTTAACTATACTATGTCGTCGGATACTCCGACTCCGGTTTTGTCTAAAACGCAAAGACAAGGACCGACACACGAGGTCCGCGGCCTCTACCGACACCACGCCAAAGCCGACTACCGTGGTCCGGTTCTCAGTGAGCGCCTCGCAGCCCCTGATTACCGGCGACACTTCTTTGTCGGTGTCTCCTGTGCCAGTCGCAGGCTCCTCGCCCACACCCGACTACAGATACCGAAGCCACTCTTGGCGTTGAAACTCAGAATGTGGACAGGTCCACCTCCACTCAAGGTGTCTTCAGACCTTCCTCTTCTTTCTCCATCAAGGCTTTCACAAAGTCTAAAGCAACCATGCACCCTAAGAGACCAGCTACCCAGGGCCCATCTCCAGGCCCCATGCCTAAGAAACAGATGCTTAAAATGGCTGAGGATTTAATTACTTTAATCAGAGGTTCTCAGCCCCCACCGGATAAAAGGCCCAGAGTGGAGGAAGATTCCCCCTCCTCTGATCAGGGCTCCATTATTTCAGAGCACTCTGATGATGAGGAACATTCTTACTCCCCTTTTGAAGACTCTGATGCGGAGGAGTCCATCCCTTCTGTATCCCCCCCCCTGAGGATTACTCATTTGGGGAAACTTTGCATACCTTAAGGGAACACTTCCACTGGGAAGGCCAGGATTATTCAGATTCCAAGAAAAGGCTCAGGAAATTTCTCTTGTTACCTCAGCATAGGCCTCTGGCTATACCTCCTGTCTTGGACATCCTAGATGATGTTTACTCGGAGGCCTGCCTTAACCCAGACTCTCTACCTCCAGCTCCAGTTAAGCCTGACAGGTACTACAGGGTTCCTGACTCACACCAATTTCTTTACAAAAGCCATGCTGCTGACCCAGAAACCATCTCACAGGGCCCCAAGGGAGTCAAGGCCTCCATTGCCAAAAATCCATTGCCTTCCGAGAGAGATTCCAGATCCTTAGAAACGTGGGAAAAAAAGGTATATACCTCGGCTACCTTATCCATGAGGGCCTTAAACTGTCAGTTTCATATGCTAAAATACCAACAGTTTTTGTTATCACAATTGAAGAGTAAAATGTCACAACCTGAACAACCAGACTTGAAGGAGTTGCAGGATTTGATGCATAGTGCAGAACAAGTGGGTAAGCATACCTTACAATGTGGTTTTGATGCTCTAGAGGCCTCATGTAGAGCTGCTGTTACAGGATCAGTCAACCGTAGGCATGCCTGGCTCAAGGAACAAGCCTTGCCTGATCATGTCAAAGCTAAATTACTAGACGCCCCTCTTCAAAAGGATGTACTATTTGGTGCTAATGCTGAGGAGGTATTAATGAAAATGGAGGAAAAGGCTAAATCAATGCAAACTGTGAAAGAATTTCTACAGGTTCAACCCTCACGTTTTAGTAGAAATTGGCCTTCCAAAAACTGGTCCTTTCCTGCCACAGACAGACCCCAAAGAGGCAGATACAGGCGCCCGAGGGGCAGAGGACAATCCCAAGGATCGTATAGAGGCAGACAATGGCAAGCTCCTACACAAAGAGGTGGTGAGGACAACTCACAATCCTTCAGAAAGCAAACCCAATGACTTTCCCCTTTGCATGCCAACCAAGTTTCAAATGGCAGCCCCCTTAGGAGGAAAGCTGGCATTATTTTCAAAAAATTGGCATGTTGTCACAAAGGACAAATGGATCCTGGACATTATAAACAGAGGCTACAAATTCCATTTTCACACCCTTCCAAAAATGAGAGGCATGCCAAACCTGCCACACAATCAAAGGGCAAAGGCACAAAAACAAATTACAGATCTCATAAACATGAAAGCTATTCAAGAGGTTCCTACACACGAACAAGGTCAAGGTTTTTATTCCAGGCTATTTCTGGTGCCAAGGAAGGGAAAAGATTGGAGACCTATTTTGGATCTATCCATCCTAAACACATTTCTACTCGTACCAAAATTCAAGATGCTCACTCTACAGCAACTTCTTCCCATGCTGGGCAAGGAGTCTTGGCTGGTAACATTGGACCTCAAGGAGGCATACCTGCATGTCCCAATCAGACAAAATTGCAGAAGGTACCTCAGATTTCTTGCAGGTTCAACCCATTATCAATTCTCTGCATTGCCCTTTGGCTTATCTACTGCACCCAGTGTATTCACGAAATGCCTGGCATCAGTAATTGCCTACTGCAGACTTCAAGGGATACAAATATACCCCTATTTGGACGACTGCCTGATCCATGCGGACAGCAAGCACATTCTTCTGAAACATCTGGCTTATGTAATAATGTTATTGAAATCTCTGGGATACACAGTCAACAAAAAGAAATCAAGGCTAATACCCTTTCGGAAGATAATTTTCCTGGGTGCCAATTTGGACACAAACTCCCAGATGGCCTACCTCACGCCAAAGAAGCAGGGGCAACTAATACAATACTTTAGAACACTAGCAAATTGCACCAGGCTGACTGCAAGGAAAATCCTGCAGGCTCTGGGATTCATGGCATCTTGCAGGATTCATGGTACCTGAAAAACCTATGGTCTCAACACAGCCACAGTTTGGAAACAATAATACCACTAATTCCATGTCTGCAAAAGGAATTTCTGTGGTGGGCTCAAGCATGTCAAACAAACACAGGTCTTCCATTCAGCAAGCCTCAAGCAATTCAAGTCATCACAACAGACACCTCGGATTACGCCTGGGGGGCGCACATGACAGATCGGTGCATTCAGGGCAAATGGTCCCAAAAAGAAAAGCACCTTCACATCAATCAAAGAGAAATGCTAGCAGTAATAAATGCTATTATAGCTTTCAAGGACCTTCTACAACCAGGTCAATTATTGATAAGAACGGACAACACCACAGTTATGTGGTACATAAACAAACAGGGAGGAACACATTCTTACCCCCTATGCAGACTGGCCATGTCACTTTGGAACATGGCCGTGGACTTACAAATGGAACTACAAGCACAGTATTTGCCAGGCAAGGAAAACACGCTGGCAGACAACCTAAGCAGGAATATGACAGATCCACATGAATGGAGATTGCATCCAAAAGTTTTTACAGAAATAATCCAAGAATGGGGAAGGCCAGACATAGATCTCTTTGCCTCCCACAAGAATCACCAATTGACAAAATTCTGCTCAAGGATCTTCCATCCAAAGGCCTGGAGAGTGGATGCTCTTTCTTTCAGTTGGACATCAATGACAGTTTATGTCTTCCCTCCTCTTCCTCTGCTGCCCAAAGTTCTATTAAAGACCAAAGCAGACAGACCAAAGATGATTCTCATTGCTCCGACTGGCCAAGGCAACACTGGTACCCACTCCTGAGGAGCCTGACGCATTCCCCACCATGGACCCTGCCTCTAATGCCTCTTTTTCTGACTCAGCACAGTTTCAAAACTCTTCACAGCCAGCTAAAAACACTCAGTCTAGCTGTATGGAAGATTCCTTAGCATCTCAACAGGCCCTACTCTCCAAGGAGGTGCAGGATGTCATTTTGGAGGCCAGAAGGCCATCAACTAGAAAAGCTTACTCCGCAAAATGGAAACGTTTTTGTGTCTGGAATGAGAAAAAGGGCCAGGATCCTGGAAAACTGAATTTATCTCAAATACTACAATATTTGGCTGAACTGCTAAGCAGTGGACTTTCTTTCTCCTCCATCAAAATACATGCCTCAGCCATTTCTGCAGAATACAACACTGATCCACCTTTATTCTCTCACCCTCTCTTAAGACAGTTCCTCAGAGGGGCTAAGAATTTAAGGCCTCCAAGGAAACAACCAATACCTGCTTGGGATCTTAATTTCATTCTGGAAAAATTGACCTTGCCTCCCTTTGAGCCAGCTGCCTCTTCAGATTTGCAATATTTGTCCTGGAAAACAGCTTTCCTTCTGGCTATCACCTCAGCTCGTAGAGTTTCAGAACTACAGGTTCTCATGGCTGTCCAGCCTTTTATCATCTTCCATCAGGACAGAGTTTCCTTACGAACCAACCCGTCCTTTATGCCTAAAGTGGTATCCAAGGTAGCTTTAAATCAGGCCATACATTTACCTACTTTTTATCCTTATCCTCAAAACAAAGGGGAGAGATTACTACATTCCTTGGACATCCACAGACAGCTGCGTTATTATTTGGACAGAACAAAGCCTTTCAGAAAATCAGAACAGCTCCTAGTGGCCTATGCGGTAGGAGCTCAAGGGAAGCCAATTTCCAAACAGACAATCTCAAAATGGATAGCCCACTGCATACGCTTTTGCTCTTCCTTTCATGGCAAAACTGTTCCTACAGGCATTAGAACTCATTCCACCAGGGCCACAGCCACCTCTGCAGCCTTCCTCAGAGGAGTTCCTACCAAAGATATTTTGGAAGCAGCCACTTGGAGTTCTGTGCATACCTTCTCCAAGCACTACAACCTACCATTATACTCCAAATCTAGAGCAGGCTTTGCCACTGCAGTCTTGCAGGGCATTTTGGCTCCTCCTAGTTCCACCTAGTGCCTACCACCCCTTTCTTAGCTTTGGGATTCTACCCATCTGTTATGACTGCAGCTGTATGCACGATGAACATAGTACAGTTTTGTACCTACCATAAATGTAGATGTTCGAGTGCTAATACAGCTGCAGTCCAGGTTTCCCTCCCTCCTTCCCCTCTTGAGACAGGCCTATAGGCTAACACATCCTCATACAACCTGATTGGGGTTTTCATTTATGATGTATTTGCTTGCAACTACTGTATTTTGATTATATAGCACTGCATTATCACACAAATTTATTTTTGCCTTCCTTCTGGGGGCACCTGACATCTGGGGCAAGAAAAACTGAAGAAAATGGCGTCGGCTGGTTCCTTTATACCCCTGTCGCACTGACGTCAGGGAAGAAGCGACGACAACCGACGCCGGACCTAGACTTTGGAATTCGGCCGACCGAGGACCCGCCTGACGGCAGGAGAACCCATCTGTTATGACTGCAGCTGTATTAGCACTCGAACATCTACATTTATGGTAGGTACAAAACTGTACTTACTTCCACCATAACCTATCTCCCTATTTGGGGGCTCCTGACATTTGGGGGAAGAAAAACTGATGTAATGGTGTCGGCTGCCTGATTTTATACCATTGACGACCTGACGTCAGTCCTGGAGCGACAGCCACCGACGCAGAAATACTAAGCCTCTGGTATACAGGCCAACTGAGGGCCACCCCTGGCAGGATAACCCAAGTGTGATGACTGCAACAGTGAATACACTCGAACATCTACATTTATGGTAAGTATACACAACTGTACTTTCCCTGTAAACCTGAGAAAATTTTGCATCTTTTTAAAGATAGGCAGTACTGTTCAAAGGGCCTTCTGATGGAGTCTGTGATAGTTCCTGCAACCACCAAGATAGAGAGAGAAGACAGAGTTCACAGATGAGTCTGTCACTGTCCATCCCCCTAATGGAGAATCTAAATAGATAGGTAAAATGCAGAATAACTCGGAAAAAATAATAAAGATTGATTATGGGTTACTGATTGATTATGGAAAAAAAAGAAATGAGCCTGCACCTTTGAGTACTTTCATCCTAAGGAAATCAAATTACTTACCTCATATGAACTACTTTCAAAGGTATCTAGCAAAACAGGCAGTGGATACTTTGCACAAGCCACACTCACAGGATTCAGTGAACAGCTACGTAAAACAGTGGATACATTGTTAAACAATGCAAACCTCTCCATGTGATCCATGTGACTGCTTTATAACTCAGCTGATGGAGAAGCTAGGGTGGCAGGTACAGGCATCACTCTTTGGCATCATGCGTGGTTTCACCTATGCCACTTTGCAGACAACTTTAAGGCATCCTCCACTTATGACACTTTTGCTGGTTCCTCCCTCTTTGGACCTACGGTGAAGGGAAAGCTGAAATGTTGTGAAAAGGAAGGCACAGTCCACAGAATCAGGGTTACAAGGTCCATTTTCTTGCAAATAAACCTCTGGAAGTAGTTGGGGAGTGGGGCATTTATTTCTCCACTCAGCTGCATGGATGGCCATCATGCAGGACCAACTTACATGCACATGGTCAAACAACTATAGCAATCGTTGTATTACTAAACATACAATGTTCGATCAACCACTTTTAATGCTTATGAAAGGAGTTCTGTCTAGGGCCTATATTGAAAAGTCAGATTTTCAGTATGTAATTTATTTATTTATGTCTATATCGGCATTTAGCTATCTATCTATCTAAATATATATATATATATATATATATATATATATATATATATATATATATATATATATATATATATATATAAAATATGTGTGTGTGTGTCTGTGTGTAAATAGGTAGATAGACAGACACATAGGTTCATGTGCAGTTTTCCTTGGTGCTCCACAGCGCTGTCTGCTTACAAAATTGCAGCATGCCTGAGAGTGGCAGAATCATATGCATTGCTGCACTGCTTACTGCATAACATGACAATGAATCTAGGCCATAATGTTGAAATATTTCATCATAAGCCACAAAGAAGACACTAGTGTGTTTTAATGTGAACTGCAAAGTTCACTCTTTGGTGTAATGTAGCATCTTGGAAAGTTTACATTTTGTACTAAGGCTTCACTTGTAACCAAGTCATGAAGTTGGATGCATGGGTCAGGTGTGACTATTTTAAACATTTCAAAACATTTTTTTTCTTTTTAGATTTTCTCTGGTCCTCCAGAAGATACTACAAATGCTCCTCCAATCCCTCCTCCAAGAATAACTCCTAGGCGGCACAAACCAATTACTCTTACTAAGCGCACTCCAAGGGAGCGGCCTCCCATACTGGTTCATACTCCTGATGAAGATTCAGGTAAGTCGTACATGAATGTTCAGGTTTTCACTTTTATGGTAAATGCTTGATTCTGTCAATAATGCTTATGTAAATTGTTTTGTGATTTCTTGTTTAAATTGTTGTGACTGCATGTATATATAATTTTGTGGGTTTTATTTTACCACTGGCTGTATACCTCATGTCTGATCCTGAAAATTGTCCACTGAGATCAGTGTTCTGTGTCAGTCATTACGTAATAAATATTTCACCATGAAGCCCTTGAATAGCTGTGAGCAAGTTATTTAACCTTATTTTGTATTGTTTGATGTGGCATACAAAAATTGACTAGATAATGGGCTTTGATGTGCAATTATTAAATCTGGATCTGTTTAGACTGAAGCACATTTGGTGTACTTCAAGTGACTGAAATCTCATTTCACTGGCATCAGATTTCAGCAAAGTCCCTGTTTATTGAACTGCAGCTGTTTACAGCTACAGTAACCCACAGCACCTCTGGCCACATATTGACTTACATAATGCGGTGGACTGTTTTTGTAAGGGCGCAAGCCCCCCAGTATCCCCACCTTTTCTTAGGTATAGCAATTCCAAGAACACAGAGACTTGGGGAAAGTAGATTTACAAGCATTCCTCCAATGAAGGTGGTGCAGAACAGCTTTCTCCTGCAAAATTCCTTATATACAATTGTGCTGTATTATGTTAGTTCTCATGTTATGATCATTTTGTTGAGCTTATTATATGAATCCATTCTGTTAGAATATTATCGAAATGTGACTGTTGAATTGTACATACAACAGATGGACTAAATTCATGTAATGTTCCACATGACCATGCAAAAATGAAGAAAAAAGAGACTAATAATTTAGAGGGGCTACCATAGTGCTACACGGTGCTCATTTGCAGATGTGGCAAGCCTATCCCTGCCCCATCCCATCTTCCATGTGCTCCTCGCATGCTTAAGTAAAACAGCAAACTTAACATTCTACCATTTTCTAAAGTAGAGTCTTTCATGTTGCTGTCTCTCTTTGTAAAAAAAAAAATAAATAAATAAAATTATTTAGCTGATTGTGGATTACGTGTCGTTACAGCAGCAATCCCAGTGTTCTTGCTTTTACACGAATATGTCGTCATTTCACTACAGATTCATCCATTTCATTTGGCCTCTCTAATTTTATCCCAGGCACATTCAATACTACCTTAGCATCCATTGATTAGAATATCATAAAAATGTTCCCTTTGGAAGATGCCATAAACAAATTCAATTCCATTGTCCTACGCATCCCAAACAGCCCCCCCCCCCAAAAAAAAAGTAAAAATAGGTAATGCAGTCTGGCTTTCTAAAATCCACAGAATTCTTATGTAAAATAGAGCCAAAGTATGGAAAAATGTGTTGAATGTTTAGCATTTTATGTTGGCAAGACTGAGCATGCCTTAAAAACGTATATATGAACACACATATGACATTGCTAGCAAAAATGAAAACCACGCTCTATTCAAACATTCTATTGCATGTCAATTTAAGAAGTTTTGCTTTGGTATCCTGGAAAAAAAATTAGGTTGGCCCTCCAAGGGAGGATTGGAAAATTTTTTAAAATTGAGGGAAATTAAGTGGCAAGTTAGACTTGGTGCTGTATTCCCCCTTGGTTTAACTGACAATGTGTCTATTGCTCCTGTGTTAAATACAAAAACTAATAAACTATAGGCAATTCAGCCATCACTTACAATTATAATGTTGTTTGGTTCTTGTTGTGTCTTTCGGCTTTTCCCAGTTAGGGGTCGCCACAGCAGAAGTCCGGTCCGCTAATGATTGGCAGCAGATTTTTACATGCCGAGTTGCCGGCCCTGACGTACAACCTTCAATGAAGGTATGCCCATTCACGCATGTCTCCACACAGAAGACACTCTAGCTGAGAATCGAACAGGACAACATCTTACTGTGAGGCGACAACGCTACCGCAGCACCACCACCGCAGTCAGTTATAATGTTGTTTGGTAAATAAGCATATACACAAATTGTGTGTGTGCTTTGTTTGTAACAAGATTGAAGTTTTCTATGCACTAGCTGTCTCATATACCTGGGTTCTTTAAGAGAAAAAAATGTGAAAAGAACAGGTTCAATTGATTTATTAACTGCAGCCAATGAAAACTGTTTTTAGATACTATGTAATGCCTTTGTGTTGGTTTGTTATTATTCTGAGGAAGTCTTTTTTGGGAGATGAAGGCACTCATTGTTTTATGGTATAATATTACATTGTTTCTAAACCATTTTTGGACCCTCTCTGACATTTATTTTTACTATTTTCAAGTATTGTGTAGTTTTGCTGTTGCTTCCTGCAGATCATCAACCCCCTCAACTAATGATCAATTATTTCTCTCATCACCGAGGTAAGAGTCACTTGAGAGGTGGCATCATTTAGGCAGCCATCAGGAATTGGTTCCATAATGTTTCTTTTTTCCACTCTGTCCCCTTTGCACATCCAGTAACAAGCCATAGGTCTGTGTGTGTGTGTGTGGGGGGGGGGGGGTGCAGTGGGCATCAATGCTTCACCATTCCTCACTTCCACAAGAGGTTGACATCAGCAGGACTACCCCATGTACCTACAAGTAACACCACTCAATTGTTTCCCTGATCTTCATCAGGGATACCAACCCAATTGAATGTGCCATGTATACATGCACCCCACATGCCAATCCCCCCTGTCAGTCCCGTTAAGTGCTTAAGCTGTTATTTGAGTCAGGTTGCCTAGACCATTGTCAGGGCTTTATTACTTTGTACCACTAGTGCAGCCCCACAAACTGTCCTTAGACCTGCTGGAGGTTGTCCCCTCTGGCTATGACCGTCATTCCAGTCTTTTTGCCTTCATCAAAAAATGTTAATATGTTCTTCCTGGGGATGAATGTGAGAATAAGAAGCTATAACTGCTTACATCCTTTCTATACCAATTCAGGATCTTGGGAAATACCAACGTCGGTCTCCTGTCACCACACAGTGTTATCAGGAAAACTATAGGACAGATTTGTAGTTGTGGCATTGACCCAACAAACACTGGTAGCAGTTCTTCTTTTAAATTTACTTAATGTTCTTTAAATTGATAAAAAATATAAGTAAATTGTTTTTGCAACGTTTCAGATGATAATGATTAAAAAGTTTTAAGTGATAGTGCTAGTTCTTCTGATGGGTGTATATTAAATAAGCGAACGCTTAAAAAAGCAAACGCTTATTCATCGACCCTAGTTCAAAAATGTCGACCACTCGGAACAGCGATTTTTTTTCCCCAGGGAAAAAAATCGCTGTTCCGCAAAAAAAAACAAAAAAAAAAACATTAAAATAGTATTAATCACCCCCCACTTAAATATACCAACTCCGAGATTGCACCACAGTGAAGGAAACGGCAAACTCCCAAAACTGACCCAGCAATTTTTTTCCCCTGAGAAAAAATTTGCTGTTTGGGTGTTCGGGATTTTAAGCGTTCGCTGAAATAGGGTCGATGAATCAGCGTTCGCTTATTCAGTATAGACCCCTTCTAATAGTATAGCTTCTGGTCTGTCTTTTTATATTTCTGTATGTAGTGATATTGCCTGTATCTATGCTGCTGTGAATGCTGGGCACCAGCTTCATGGGCAGTGCTTTTCAGATTGAGACCCTCCATGTAGCCTACAGCTTCCAGACAGACCATACAAGAGGGATTACTTCTCACTTGACTACCCTGTTGATTACATTTTGCTAAATCAGGCACTGGTTGGCATTGTAACATATGGTATTTGTGATGCACTATAGTGAGAGGCAGGACACAAGCTTGAGTGCTACCAACTTCGCCTTATTTTCTTTAAAACTTACACCAGTAACAGGAAACCAGACCACATTGTTTATTTACTGAAACTCTAAACAGTGCTAAAGCACTGAATACTTAAGGGACCGTACTTCTTTGTTACATCCCTTTTTAGAAGTCAGATAATCACTTTTCATGTTAAATGATGTAGATAGAATAGTACATAAAGGTTAAACCAATAAATACACAAATGATTCAAAGCCATGTAGCAGGAAAGTTAAGAAAGAAAGGTTTGCAAGAGAAAAAAAAAACTTGACATTTGTTAGCTAGCTTGATTTTGCTTTTACAGGTTTATTAGTATTACAGATCCAGGAAAAAGTATGGAAACAGATGAGACAAACCAGATTAGAACAGTAAACAAGAACAGTAGCTTAAAAAGTTGAGTATGTACAAAACTGAGATGTCACAAAGTAAAAAAATACATTATACAATGAAGAAGCAACCAGTTAAAAAATGTTTTACATGTTGTGAGCGATCATTTTCACATAACACTGTCCAGGGAAGGAAAAATACATACACTGTTATTTCTGTAGAGGAGTCAAAACATACTGCCGAAAGGTGACACAAACACACACACACACACATATATGTATGTGTGTGTGTATATATATATATATATATATATATATATATATATATATATATATATATATATATATATGAAATAAACAGCCCAATAAATCCAAAGAAGAAACAGTGTTGTCAAAGAAAATAATCCACTTGAAGTTAATACAGCAACTGGAAAAGTAGCTCTCTTAAGAATCAATCGAACAACCACTGCAAAAACACATTTGAATAAATACTTGAAAATCACCAAAAGTAAACGAAGAACTATTTATTTCAAAGGATAAAACGTTAGCGCTTTCACAGACTTTAGTTTCCGCTTCCTCAGACGTAATCCGTATACTTCAGCCATGTATTTTATATACGTCACATTCTAATTAAATAGCTAGTTAAAAGTATACATACACTTGCAAATTTTAGAAAAAACATTTCATAAAACATATAATAAATAATACAATCAAAATCAAATACTTAAATACTTAATACTATAATTTAAAATTTATATACGCTAGAACCAAGAATATTATTTAAGTGATCTAGCTTTAAGCACAGGCTTTAATGGAACACACTCATTTAAGCCCCTTCCTCTGTGCACTGCCAATCGTAATATCCATTTTAATTCTGCTTGTTCAGCTAAATTAACATTATCTCCCATTCTAATACTGGGATCTTGAACATGCAGAACTTGAAAAACAAACACATGACCTTCACCTTCTAACAGCATATGCTTTGCTAATGCACTATAGCACTGTCCCCTTGTAAAGCAATACATGTGATCTCGTATACGCTCTCTGAGCGTTCTGTTTGTCTTTCCTACATAAAAACTAAAACATGTTTTACAATACGCTACATAAACAACATTCTTGGTGCCACAGTCAGAACTACAGCGAATCTCCCATAATTTCCCTGTATTCGGATGTCTAAAATACCTAGATTCATCTGTTGCCTGACATTGTGCACAGGTGCCACATTTTTTCATTCCAAAGCAGGGATACATTGAAACAATTTTGTCAGGGGAATTTAAATTGGGAAAACACAACAATTGTTTAAGAGTCTTCATATTCTTGTAAACATATGTCGGACAATTACCCACAATTGCTTTGGTTCTATCATCTACCAAAAGCATGTTCCAATTGGTAAATATAGCTTGTTGAATGTTGGAAATGTTTTTACTATAAGGTATTACTACTGGTAATTTCAAACATGTATTAGTATTGGTTCTTCTGGAAACTTCCTTTGCCCTGTTAGAATAGTAAGGTTTACTCTTGGTGCATCTAAATTTATCCACTGTTACACACAAATTATCTACTTCTTCAGGGTAATACCCCCTCTTTAGGAGACCATCCTTAAGTTTATTCAACTCATGTTGTAAGGAAATATACTCACAGCAGAGTCTTGACATCCTCAGTGCTTGCCCCCTAACTATATTATCAAAAACTTTGGGATTGTGCATACTATCCCTGTGTAAAAATGCAGGTCTGTAGCATGATTTCCTATAGACCTTAGTCAGATAATGATCTTCATGTCGAAGAAATGTGTTCAAGAAAGGTGTTCAATGGTGCACCAGGTCCTTTGAACACCTTTCTTGAACACATTAATAATATGGAAGGTTTTTTAAAGTTCACGCTAGACTTTTCACCTGTAGAGATCAACTATTTGGATGTGACCATCTATCGACACGAAGGTCATTATCTGACTAAGGTCTATAGGAAATCGTGCTACAGACCTGTGACAGGTATACTTTGCTATAGCTTTGTAACCAACAGAGGCCAGCCATCACATAATTTTCCTGGAGATAAGAACAGTCCCCCTTCTTTTGCAGGTCTTTCAGGACTCCCTCACCAGGGGTATGATTTTGATCCAGACAGACGTGTCTGTAGTCTGGTAAATCAATAAACTGGAGGAGCATGCTCATACCCTTTATGTTGAGAAGCTATGAGGGTTTGACAGTGGACGATGTCTTCCCAGCACTTTCTGGTGCCACTACACATTCTCGGGAATTGCAGCATTTTAGTAGACAAGCACAGTAGGTCATTTCTTCTGTCTCATAGGTGGTCACTCAGTCAAGCCATGGCTGCACACATTTTCAGCCACTGAGACCAGCCATGCTGTGACCTGTTTGCAATATCTTCCAACTCTAAGTGCAGCCACTACTTTTCCCTGAATCCCAAGAAGAGAAAGAGAGAAACACCAAGGGATGCTCTTGTTGACACTTAATCTTGGAGTCTCCTGTATGCGTATCTCCCACTCCTGTCACACCAAAATTTCTTCAGAAAGCCATGTGGTGCAAGGTGATGATGATCCTCATCACTCCCTTTTAGACTCGACAGGTATGGTTCCCCCTACCTCGGTCCTCACTTGGTATGCCCACCTAGGGTGCTGGAAGATCCTGCAGACCTCATCTCTCACCCATACTGCAAGTCTCAACTGGACATAGCAGCCCTGCAATTAACCTCATCATTTCTCCAGTTCCAATAATGGCCATACAGTCCAAGATTTCTGCTCTGGTGCTTCTTAGCCTAACAGACCCTCAGAAACCTTCCAATGGAAAGGTTTACAGAAGTAAATGGAAAAGATTTTTCTGTATGGGCTATCAAAAGGATCATGGATCTTTTTCAGCCCCATTTCCTTCCGTTTTGGATTTTTTAGCTGGCCTTTTCCAAGATGGGCTAGTTATACTACTTTTAAGGTTTAAATGGCTGCCATCTCTAATTTTCTGTGGCGATAAACAGACCCCCTATTGCTTCCTTGAAGTTATCTAATGCCTTTTTAAGGGGTACAGTTCTTTTTTACCATCCTTTAATGGACTGTATTCCTTCCTGGGATATTACCTTCACACTTCAGGCTTTGATCAACCCCCCTTTTAATCTTACTGCAGAATTAAAGTATCTCTTTATTCAAAGATGCCTTTTCCTGTAGCTGTTACCTCCACTCAAGGAATTTCACAGCTTTAAGCTCTCTCATGTAAGCCATCTTATGTGATATTTTGCAATTTCACTGTGGAACAACCCTACGTTTCTTCCCAAGGTAGCCTTAGCATTTACATTGAATTAGAGGGTCTATATCATTTAATCAAAAGCTTAATTGAGCGAATCTCTATTTGTCGAACTAACTTAAGCAAAAGCTCAATTAAGTGAATGATCACTGGAGTGAAAACTGTTTTAGGGAAAAAAAACTAGTTGCCCACCCACCGACAGTAACAAGCAAAACAAAATTTAAAGCTTTGCAAAGTGGGGGGGGGGGGGCTGCACCCCCCCCAACTAAATACACCAACTCTAAGATCGCACTACAGTGGAGAAAAGGGCAAATTCGTGATGATGGCCAACCATGTCCTTTCCCTGGGAAAAAATTTGCTTAAACTATCGTTCTCTTAATTGAGCTTTCACTTGAGTCAGTTTGACAAATTGTGATTTGCTCAAGTTAAGCTTTTGATTAACTGATATAGACCCAAATCAGATGATTAACTTGCCAGTTTTCTTTCTGAATTTCCCCAACAAGGGGGAGTACACTATGTTTTTGGTGGATGTGCATTGCTAATTGAGATTTGACCTACATTGTACCAAAACATTTAAGAAAAATTATCATCTCTGTTTCCTTCTCTTTGATCAAGTTGGGAAAACATATTTTCAAAGTAGCTCTTTCCAGGTGGTTGTCCCAGTGTATTTCCTTTGTTTATAAGGAAGGTGAGTTATCAATGCCCTGCAACCCTACAGTTTATTCTACTAGAGTGGTTGCCATTTCCATAGCCTTTTCTTCTCCAGAGTTCCTGTTGATGTCTGTGCTGTGGATACTTGGGCTGCTGTGCTTATCTTTATATACCATTACAAGCTGGATTTCAGTCCAGGTTTAGGATTTCATTTGTTTCCACCATCCTCTAAAAATATCCTTCCATGAGACTTCCCAGGGCTTAAATACGTAGGGACACTGTCCCACCAGTTGTGGATGGATGGAAGAGACAGCAGTGGATGTGAAAGTCATGTACTTACCATAATGCTAGATCTCTGTTGTCTGTTTCCATCTTCCTCAGCTTTCTCTCCCTCTGTCCCCCTGCCAAATTTTCAATATTCTTGGGCTCCCAACTGACTGCACTGGATCATCTCAGAGCCTTGTATTTATTATAGCCACTGTCTGTATTACTTTGCCCACTCTCATATTGTTTTATTACTAACATATGTGGCTGTGTAAGGCAGGCAAACTTGATCTGTGGTACTTTTTACTGGAGGGGAATTATGGGTAGGGGAGGAGTCTGAGCCATGGATCAAATGATCTAAAGCTGCAGGCATCAGATCTATATGGATCTGATATACCCATTTGTTCAGGAGGACAGAAGAAAACATTATGGATAAGTGTTATATTAAGTATATACCTTTCATTGAGCTATCAAAAAAAAAGACTTAAAAATCTTGGAAGAAAGTGGTATTATTGAATCAGTTACAAATCCTACTTTGTGCCTATAATAATTTCTACAAAGCCAAACTTGTAGTGGTGAAGTTTGCTTAGGAATAGATAAGCCATGATATGGCTTTACAAAGAGAGAGAGAGAGAGAGAGACACTTAACCATGTTAAATGATGTCATTGAATTAAATGGTTGTGAAGTATTTAAAGTAATGAATTTTGAAATCTAGATACCACCAACATGAGTTACATCAAAGAGTTAAAACAAAACAATATTCTCCACATTTGTAGGCCTGAGAAGGTGTAAGAGATGTGTTTTGCTATAAGGTGTGCTGTACAAATATTTACAGATTCTATACACAGGCCAGGAAAATGAATTCCTAACCAAACAAATTATAGTAATAACATGCCAGAATATATAAAGACAAAAAGTGTGCGTGCAAAACATGTCCTAGAAATGTTTAGACAAACTTGCTTGACATTAAACAGGGACAAATTTGAATTGTGTAATGATATATTAAGGCTATATTATCTTTATGGGATATTGTGTGATTCAAACTATGTTAAAGCATTGCACAATATTTTGTTTTCTTGAAATGTAAAAGAAACAAGTAGTTTGTTAGGAACTGTAAATATTTAATTTTTTTATCTTGAGCATTAGTACACTAACAATCACCAGTGAGAGAGCTAATGCAAATAGCTCATTTGAACAACACACAGATGAGTCTGCATTTGAAAAACAAAAGGAGAGTCTTGAGTTCTAATAATAAAATGAGATACTATTAAAACAAAGAGACTAATTTAGTAGATCATTTCTAATTAAACCAAGACTCTTTAAAATAATTTATTTTGGAAGATTTGATGAAGAACAAGTATTTTATTAAATATGGTGGGTGTGAATTAACCCCTCATACTGTATGAACTGCATGGAATTCGTAGAACTGAATTCTGTTTTAGAATTAAGAAGCTGAATTAGAAAATAAGCTGCACATGGAGTAATGGGGTGGCCCTAAACAGTGAGGGAATTTATAAATGAATGAGTACAAGACACCAAGGCTGAGCTAAAAATAGGGCGAAATGGGAATAACAGCATGTTACAAGACTTTAACAGAATGAAAATGGTAAAAAGCAAAAAAGGGTATTATTAACTCTGGTTAAATTGCAAAAAAAGATATATAAAATTAAAATAGAAACAAAATGAAGTGCAAATTGCATACAAACCCCTGTAGTAGTCTGTCATCCACAGCTGATGAAAGTATTATAATAAGGGAAAATGAGCACTCACAAGGTGATAATCCGGATTCTGTCATAAAGCAGTGTGGTCACGTTGTATTGATGGTAACAATGGCAAGGCTGCACTAAACATACATAACATATGCAGCACTTCTGTTCATTTAGACAAAGCTGAGCTTGCCACAAGTGTTAATGAAGGGGTCTCCTTTAAGCTACTTAATGGGAAACGTGAATTTAATCATGCAAGTCCAAAAGAGTAAAAAAACGCACAGCTGGGATGAAGTTGTCACACCAGTACACAAAGAACAGAACCAGAATAAAAACTGGGTGACAACAAACACGGCTAAGTAAAGTAAACCCAAAAGCTTTTATTATAACTTAGTAAGCGCTTTCACGTTGTCCTCAACACTTCATCAGACTTTAAAAATACAGAAGTTAACACTCACTATTTAAAATCCAAACCACAAATCAGAAACTAATTCCAGTTATGACATCATAACAAGCTGTCCAATCAGCTATAGAGACTCTGACAGCAAATTAGACAGTACATGATCTGCCAATGTGTAATAAAAAATAAATAAAACAAACTACAATTTCTAATATGGTTTAAGTATATATAAAAAAATTACTTATCTACTAGTCACGTAGTTCTAAAAGTAGATATGTGCTTAGCCATGGTAAAATATACAAATCCAAAACCATTAAATATAGTTCTATGAGACTCAAAAGCAAAAAAAAAAAAAAAATCAGATCAGTTGATTGCCAGGATTACATGATAAAGTGACTTAATGAACATTTAATGTCTTGTCTATGCTTGCTTAATTTAGCTCTCTTCGTAAAGAAAACATATAAAAAGATGTAGGCTTCTTTCTCTTAAATTTAATTAGCAATTCTAAATTTAAGAGAAAGAAGCCCACATCACATACATACAAACACCACCACTCTCAACACTGACATACTCACACTCTTACCTACCTACCCTAACCCACACCTAACGCTCCACAACGCACTGACGTACACACAAACCCTCCCCAAAAATCTTAAAAAACATGACACTTACCTAATGCACTGTCAGTACCGCGGGTTCGACATTTCTGGGTTCAATATTCTGCAGTTTCGCGCAACTGCAGATTTGACAATTTGGTCTCAAGATACTGAAATTCAACATTTCAGTATTTCGAGATTCCAAAGGGAACCTATATATATTTATATATATATATATATATATATATATATATATATAGATACACACACACAAACTCTGGAATTTAATTTTGCATTTAAATTTTTTAAGACACAGTGTCATAGACATTACTTAACACTGAAATCTGCAAAAGTAATAAAACACAAAGGCACAACAATCTCAGATTCCATTCTACACTATCTAAAATGAAGTTATTCCATTCCTACTTAAATGAAAGAATGGTAATATTATGAAATAAAATACCAGAGGATGTGAGAAGATCAGAGAGTGTAGAAGTTAAAAAAAATAGAAACTTGGATGGGAGAAAAGATATTTGACCCAATTGAGAATCAGTGTTCCTTGATGGCCATTAGGCTAGAACATTCTTGTCTTACTTTTGAACTTAGATAATTTGACCAGAAATATGAACTATTTTAAGAGCATGTACATGCTGAGCAGGCCTGGTTGCTATATAAAGTCAAAAGACAGGACGTAAAACAAAGTCATAGCTTATCCCTGTAGATGTTTAACTGACATGAAAAAGAGATATTTCTAGTGTGAAAAACTGCAATTGTTTAGTCTTATGAACTTATTTACATTTCTCATTATGGAAAATAATTTATGTAGCTTCTGGCCATTAGCTGCTAGAGAGTTTTACAATTCCAGGTTACAAATACAATTACTCAACAGCGAGGGAGGTTCTTTGGTTGCCAATGTACATTGCACACTGCAGTACAAGAAAACAGAGAACGAGTGACTATTACCTTTCTAGGCATCCATCATTATCCAAAGGAAAGGGGACAATACTCAAAAGTTGCCAAAATTTATATCAGCATACTAGCAATGTGTTTATTTACTTAAGTACTGCTGTCAGGTGGGACTGAGGGCAAAGAAACATAGGGCATTGTAGAATGTTAAAAATGTTTGTGTGTCAGTTTGTGTAGAAACACCATAAAGATAATGATTTGCTTGTTATAAGAAAAATATAAAATCTGTTATTTATTTATAGGAAGTCAGTAGACTGATAATTCCAGCTACTTTGCAGAGATGATCAGCTGAAATAGCATGCGATCCTTCTTTAGGTATAATAAAGAACAATGCAGTACTGTGAGAGAAGATTTAGTTTCCAGGAATATACTGTGGGAGAAGATTTAATTTCCAGGAGTGTTATCAGTCTGTGTTGTACCAAGCAAATACACATGAAAACATAAATGTTCCTGCAAAGATATCAGTGCTTCCAAGTGCAGTTTGGCCATTTTAAATGTTATGTATTTATTCATTTATTTCAAATTCTGACATACATTATCCGCAAGTCATGATGATCATCATTAGATCACTGCTACAGTAACTTTAGCTGTATGGGTCACATTCTACCTAAGACACAACAGTTGGCTAGCTTGCAAAGCTATATATATATATATATATATATATATATATATATATATAGACAAACATCCAAACTACATAAAGTTGACAAGAAAATGTCAACAAAAAATAATTGAAAAAAAATTGACAGCATTATCTGCATGCAAATAGAAAACAATGTTTTGCAGGGGAACCCAGCCTTGTAGGGGATTGTACCCCTTACACCTCCCACTAATTAACTTTACCAGCTTCAGGATTGCACATTACCAAAGAAGGGGCCTTTTCCCCAGCCTTGGTATTATACTGATCTTGCACAAATATGAACAGCTTTTATGTTGACCAAATTAAGTCAACAAAAAAAAAGAAAACTGTCAACTAAGTTACAGTTCAACTAAAGCACAGGATCTCGTGTCTCTCTCTCTCTCTGTATACATATATTTATAGCACCACTTTGCAGATATTTATACTTCTTTAGCAGTAAAATATCTAGAGTGGTGTCCACAAAGAATGGCATCTCACATGGCCAGTCAGCACGTAGGTCAGGAATGCCTGCTTACAGAACTAAGTGTGAAAAAATTTTTTGCAAGTTATTAATGTGTAATATATTCATATTTATGTTTTAGATATTTATGATTGTTTAGCACTAAAATGTGTGTATATGCATATGCTTGAATTTCTGTAATTTTCTCAGATACTGTCCTCTTGGAAATACTGAGAACAGCATTTCACATGCCCACTGAGCATACAGATCAGGAATGGGTCCTAAAACAGATTGGGTACTTTTTACCTGAGAAAGCGCAAGTTATTTTTCTGAAATGTTGTGAATGTATGCTTCATAGGTTGGTACTAGGCTATCTGCCCGAAAGCATTTATAAGCCTAGCCTGAATGTGCTGACTTTCACTGCCCCCTTAGATTAGTTCCCTGTGCCTCTGTTTAGTAGAGCCGTTTCTTTTGAAGAGTGTTAGTGAGGAACTCTGCCTAATGTAGATTGGGATCTTGTTCCAAAGCATGGGAAGTCTCTGGGACAGGAATCTATCCCTCCAGCGCGTCCTATTTATTGTTGTGGTGAGGTTTAGATCCCTAGAGTGTGTGGCTCGAGGGGTTAAGGTGTTCTTTAGGTGAAGCATGTCCATCAATTCTGGGTTGGACATGGCCTTGTATGTCAGGCAGAGATCACCTCTGTGTAGGCGGTATGCAACCGAGTACAACTGTAGTTTTTTCAGTCGAGCTGCATAGGGCATCTATTTGAGGCCATTGATCCTCTTAGTGAGGTACTTCTGTGGTCTTTCCAGCTGTTGCAGGTGTCTTGTAAGGTACATCCCAAATGGGGCGTTGTACTCTAAGATGGGTCTGATGAGTGATGAGTAGAGGGGCACAATAACCTCTTTTGATCTGGATGCGAACCCTTTTGTGATTGTGGGCCACGTAGAAGGATTTTCTAACCACTTTGACAATGTGATTATCAAAGGTGAGATTACTATCTACCTGGGTCCCCAGATCCCTTATTACGTCTTCCGTATTTAGGGGACTACCATCTATGTGGTAGTTTGTGGGTACTTTGTTTTTTCCAAAGGGGATGACTATGCACTTTTTGACATTTAGCTTGGGGCCATGATTTTGACACCAGGTATCCGTCTCAGTGAGACCCTTTTGGAGGATGTCTGTGTCAGCCAGAGAGTCAATTATAGCCCCTAGTTTGCAGCTGTCTGTGAACCTGGTCAGCCATAGTCCTCCTGTGCTTGCCTGTACCTCTGAGAAGTATACACCGAACTGGAGGGGTCCTAGGAATGAGCCCTGGGGAAAGCCACTTGTAACAGGTTTAGAGTCTGACCTAACTCCTGCAACTCTCACCATGTGAGTTCTGTCCGTGAGCCAGTTGGCAACCCATCTTGTGATGTAGCAGTTTATGTTCAGGCTGGTGAGCTTGTCTATAATACCAGAATGGGGAATGGTGTTGAAGGCCTTAGCGAGGTCTAGGTAGGCTGTGTGTACCACCTTTCTCTCGTCTATAGCCTTGGTAACTGTCTCAAAGAAGTCCACCAGGTTTAGGAGGCATGATCTGCCCTTAACAAAGCCAAACTGGGTAGGGTCCAGTGACTGGAGGTTCCCAATGTCTCTGTTAATGAGTTCCATGATGATGCGCTCCATAGCCTTGCAGACCAAGCTAGTCAGGCTTACAGGGTGATAGTTCCCAGGGTCTGTTGTGGCTACACCTTTGTGGAGTGGAATAACCGTTGCTGTGCGCCACTCTATGGGTATGTGGCCTGTGGAGAGGCTGAGTTTGAACAGTGTGTTTAGGTGAGGGGTTAGTTCATCTTTGAGCTTGTGTAGGACACAGCCTTGGACACCGTCCGGTCCCATTGATGCTGTGTTTTTGGCTTTGGAGAGGGCTGTTTTAACCTGAGTGTCTATGATTTCAGGGACTCTACATTCTTCTGGTATGGTTATGGGCCCTTTTGGGGGTGAGAGGGGGGTGAAGTTTGCGCTGAACCTGTCTGCCAGGATGTTGGCGATATTGGTCGGTTCAGTGTATTTTGTGCCATTCTGCACTGACTCCGAACAGATCAGAACATTGCCACTTATATTCTTGACAATGCATATATGAATAACTTGAACCAAAAGTGTTTATATGGTACTCCAAGATATCAAAAGCATACACAGTGCTGGAAAAACTGTGCACTGATGGTTGGTGTCTGACTAGCACAAAGCAGCGCATATTTGCATTTTATTTGTCCATCATGTATACATATATGCATACAAATCACAAGTATTTCTAAAATGGAGTAACATCTACAAAACTGCTTTGCAGCAAATTGAACATCACATCTGCAGGAAAATAAAATCTCACTGATAGTTGGAGACTGCATACAATGGTTAGAGGTGTATTAATAGTAGTTAATATAATAATAGTAACATTTACTTATAATCTAATTACATTTCTAACTTTTAAATTTTTGAGCTATATTCATTTGTTTGCATATAGGATGCAAAACTGCTTTCCCAGGAAATTAGCTCAGGCAACAGCTGTCCAGCCAGGGAATCTGCAAGAGTCAGGAGGTGTGAAATTCTTCTCAGGCTTTGTGTTAATGAGTTAACAGACTGCTCAAGTGTTACTGAAAATGCCAACAGTAGTCCCCTGTAGGATAACAAACCAACAACATCAGAACAAAAATTCAGTATCTTCAGCCATGCTACAAAAATACCTAGCCCAGGAAATAGTGACAGTGAAACCTTTCATTTCCATGTCTGGCTGTGAAGTATTCATGAGCTGGAAGGATTTCTGGTGTAGCATTTCTAACAGTAATAATAATAATAATAATAATAATAATAATAATAATAACAAATAAAAAAAGAAAATACATACAGTCTGAGCAACAGCAACAGTGAATGAAATGAACTCACCGTTTCTATGTCTCCAACTGGCAGACTGCATGGCCACACCTGAATCACAGTTGAAATTGAATCCTCAACATAATGCCTAGAAGCAGCCTGAACCAAGAGTCACTGAAAGCAAACAACTAACTGCTTAGTGTCTTCAAGCCATTAAAATGCAGAGCCATGCATAACTGGAACTGATGCGCTGCAGTGTTATAATGAAAAATAAGTGCAGAAGTGGTAGAAAGCACTTGAAGATGACAATACAAAGAGATGAAGATTAAGGAGCATCTTCACAGAGCTTTTCAATGTCAGTGTGCATGAGGTAGTATACTTTTCTTCGATGCAGAAGGCCATGGGTTCTCTTCCCACACCAGGTAGATTGATTGCTGACGCTACTGTGTAGCATGAAGGAGATGAAGTTTCTTCTTTAAGTTGAGAGGTTGGCATAATGGTTAATTTGTTTACATTACAGTTACAATGTGCAGGGTTTGATTCTTACATAGGTTAATTTACCTGCTTAAAATGGTCGATAAGAGCAGTTAGCCTAGTACTACTCTTTGAACCCATGAATAAATAAAACATTTGTACCAGCTAAAATATTATTATATGGATTTAACCATGAGAAGGTCATAAGACAGGGAAGCAAGACCCATATAGTATATAACGAAACAAAACAGAAAACAGTCTTGCATGCAGAAACATTAGCAGCAGTTGGAGCTCTAGTGCCACCCCCTGAGGTCACCCAGTCTTGGAAATTCTTTACTCCATGTAAACAGGGACTGTCAGCAAAGTCCATCCCTTAACTTATAATGACTCCTTTGTGTTTCAGTTCAAGTACTGCCACTTGTACAGATTTGAAAAGCATGATGAAACTTTTAATTTTACATTCAGAATAAAATAAGAAGGTAAACAGATTAGCTTCGGACAGCACATGATTCCACTGAAAGAGGGGGTAGACATACCTAAGTGGCATATTTCTCCCTGGATTAGTTTTCGTAAATATAATAGAGTGTGTCTGCCCTATTAGGCACACAGACCCCTAAATGCCCAAAAGTTTGGTATAGTATGCTTAGCATTCAAGAATGTGAAATAATTAAATAGATGCTTTATGATATGGTATTAAGATAATCAGTACTGATTGGGTTGCCTGTGTATCAAGCTGGGAGAGGTTGGTGTCTGTGAAAAGGTATGAATCTTAGGGCATCTGCTGGCTGCATGACCTGCAGTATCCTAGGGAGTGACATTTTGTTAGCTTTCTTTAATTAACATCTGCAGCCTGTAAGGAGAATAAAGTCACAAGATCAATGGAGATATCTTATTTAAGAAATGCATTTGCAAGATCTGAGTGGAGGTGAGTAGTTCTTTATTTTAAAGAAAGTTAAGTCAAGGTGCTTCAATTAGGGCACAGAAACTACTTAGATGGCCTCCCTTCTGGACAGAATTATCACTGTACAGTCTCCATCTGCTGTTCTTTTTTGCATTATGTGTGTTACCTGACATTCTTCTATGAACTTGGTGTATACTTCTGGATTATCTTTCCAAGACTACTTTTTGCGTCGTAGTCTTCAATATCTCTGTAATCTCAGTTTTTTTTTAGTCATCTTTCTAGCTAAGGGTTTTTTGGGGGTTTCTGTAAATTAAAAAACTCCTCCCATAATTGTTGGTGTTTGAACTTAAATGCTGCAGACAGATTCATCTTTGCTTGTTTGTATCCCCTTTGCATGTCCTTATTTTTATATTTCAGCAACTCATATTTTGTAGTTATGTTCTGTGTACTTGTAAAGATTTTTCAGTCCTCTAATTTATGGCAATACTTTGTAATTCAATCAGCATCATCTGCCATAGTGGCTTCTTTGCATTCTTAACTATATTTAATTTTTGATTTATTTCAGGTATTCATTTTTTACATATATTCTTATTTAATGTTTTCTTTTCTCATTTATTTTGTTTCATTAATTGTCTCAGCAGATTTAAATAGATGAGACGTTACTTCATTTATTTTTGTAGAAGGCAACAAGCCAGGACTCTCTTGCATGTCTCATACTCTCGCTCTCTCAGTCTCTCTGTGGTTGCATATCGCCCATGATTGCATTTGAAAGGTGTAGTTCAGTGACTTCCACCAAAAAAAACTTTTGTTTTTGAGATGCTGAGGCTAGTATAAAAATTATTTCAGTCTAAGAATGAGGAGTTATTTTCTTTACTCATAGTAGACGTGTGAATGCCGCTGGCCACGGTGGTTCATTCTTTAACTGATCTTACTCTTTTTTTTATACTTTTTTGTTTATATTAACTTTTGGAATGGTGCATCTCCAACAATATTACTTTTTTTATTTATATTGTTTCTACAGCCTAGGCACAGCAGTTGCTTTTCTTCTTTATACTTTGCATGTCCATGGATATATTCATAAAGTGTACATTGCAATCTCTACTCAGATTTCATAGTCTTGCATCTCAGTGCTTAATATTATTTAATTTATTTCCTATGTGCTTAAAATACCCAATCATTTTGTAATTTCTTTGCAACTCAGGATAGATAAAATTTGCAAATAATATATTTTGGTGTTCTTCTTTCAAATTTTATTATTTTGGAATTGAGGTGGCTACGTAACACGTGCAGCCAAGCTCATCAAATTTCTAAAATGTCAGCCACTTGTTTTTCAGAAGTAGACATTCATTTCTGTGGTTTACTAAATGGAATATAATATTGGCTTATGAGTATTTCAGATGTCCAGCGACAGAACCAGTGAGGTCAGTAACTGCAAAGATTGTTCTTCCTGCACTGTGGGAATCACACAGACTACAAATATGGCATTGCCCTCCACGTAATAGTTTGTTTTGTGCAGACCTGATTATGCATAAATAAGTCCCATATGGCTACAGGTGAATTGGAATTGTGAAATTGTTTATGCTTATCACTGGTAAAACTTTGAAGATGATCCAGGAACAATGTTTCTTTTGTAAGATGAGATAATACGTGAAATTAGTACACCCAACTGCAGGTGTTTCAACTGTTGTCCATTAACAGATTCCTTCAGTAGTACAGACAGGACCAAAACCTGATGAAGTTTTCTGTAAAAGAAATTATAAAGAAAAACAAAATTAAGACATATGTGCATAAAAAAACAGAGGCCTCTGTGTATGATTTTAATGTGGGAAGAACTCTTCTAGTAAGGCACTGTGGTTGTAGATAAACTATTTTAGTAAAATATAAAATGAAATATGCATTTCATTTCAGTTTTCCATTATATGCACACTAATCAGTATAGTAGAATATGAAATATAAAGTAAAATAATTTTTCTGGTTTGTTTTGTACCTTTTCAAAGCTGTCTCTTCTCTTTGTACGTAGCTACACATGTTCACCAGAGCACTCTACAGTTTGACATTTCTTAAGTATGCAGGTATTAATTTTCCTGTTACACCATTTCTATAAATCCTCTGTCACCTGTTATGATTATTCAATCAGTCCTGCTAAGCTAATTAGTCCTTGTACTGAAGCTGTGCTGAAGCATTTATTAACATATTTTGTTGATTTTCCAACAAAAAAACTGCTCTTCTTTCATAGCAAAGTCAACCACTAATTCCTAATACTCAGTAATAACTGGCTTCATTTGTGACTTCAGGCTTTAGGTGGCTGCCCTCTTTATCATCATTGTTAAGTTAAAAAAAAACATTTTCAGTTTATTTGCCAAATCAGTTCACTTACAACTACCCAACCCCTTGTTTTCATTTCCATGTGTTGTTTGCTTGCAGAAACATATGACAATCTATTTATATTTATTATTATTTAACATTTGTTTGCCAGGATAGTCCGACTGGACAACAAGTGTCCGTTTTTAGTGGAGTCCTGGGGAGAAAAACTCCATAAGTTTACAGAGAGAAGAAATATTTACAAGAGAGACATTACCGAGTAGTAGCATACAGATGGTAGACTTTCCAGCTGTTAGTATACAATAAGAGGATATTCCCTGTTTTGGTTAAAAATTCAAGTGTACAGAATATACAATGAGAGTAGATAAGAACCTGGTAGAGCACTGAAAGATATTTCACAACTGAATAAGAGTATATAAATGTTTAAGTTTTCCATATATACATTCAAGCAAATATACATTCAAGAGTGTATATATATATATATATATATATATACATATATATACATACACATACATACACACACACTATATATATATATATATATATACACACACACACACACACATACATAAATATAATCTATATACATACACATACATACATATACATATATATATATACACACACACACATACACACACACACATACACAAACACACACACACACAAACTCATATATAAGTTGTTGCTCACACATGAATAGGTATAGTTAGACGGTGGTGTTTGTGTTGTCCAAGACAGATGGGGGTGTAGAAATAGTAAGTGGACAAGGCTTCAGGGGGCAATTACAGGTGCATAGATGGTTGGGGAAGAGGTATGTTTTAAGTAGGCTTTTGAAGGAGAGTGTGGAGTTTTGTAGTCTGAGGTCAGGGGGAAGGTTGTTCCATATTTTTGCTATTTCATGGGCAAATAGTGATTCCCCGGAGTTGATTTTGCATGTGATGTTTTCCATTAAGGCTTTGTTGGAGGACCGAAGTTGTCTATTTGAATTGTAGAAGTTCAGCATGCCAGTCAGGTCAGGAGTTTTCTTGGGATAGTACAGAATTAGATGAGCTAGGCTGAGTTGATGGCACCTTAATAGGTTTGGAAATTCAAGCCAGTGCAAGGCTTGTATGGAAAGGCAGTGTTGGGATCAGGATTTGGCATTAGTAGCAAATCTAGTGCGTTTGTTGTAACAGATGGAAAGTTTATTAAGGTCATTTTTATAAAGATTAGTTTGAATTGGGGATGCATAAAGTAGAGTAGATAGGAGGTGGGTCCTGGCTACTGCAATTCGAGATTCGGTGGTTAGATAACTTTTACAGCGATAGAGGGAACCTAGCTTTTTGTGGACTTTAGTGATGGTTGTTGATATGTGCTTTGTGAATCTGAGTTGCTGATCAATGGTAACTCCTAGGAGTTTAGCCTCAGTGACGGGTGATTTGGGTTTTTTGGCAGAGAGTATAGAGAAGGTAAGGCTGCTCATTTTAGTAGAGTGGAATAGCATTAGTTGTGTTTTCTTGGGATTTTGTATGAATTGTGAGTTGTTAAGCTAGTTCCCTATTTTAGAGAAGGCTTCTTGCGCTTTTTGTTGGAGACGTTGGATGTTGGATGCATAGCATATGAGAGTTGTGTTGTCCGCGTATTGGACTATGTCGGCTTTAGAGGTAGCTGAGTGGAGTTGGTTTGTGAAGATATTAAAAAGAAGGGGTCCTAGGATTGATCCTTGCGGCATGCCTAAGGAGGTTGGGAGTGGAGGGATAGAGAGTTATCCCATTTGATGGATTGTTGGCGGTTATCTAAATAGCTTTTAAACCAGAGAAGGGTGGGGTTGTTAAGGTTGAGGTCAGAGAGACAAGACAGTAATTTATTATATGAGACTGTGTCAAATGCCTTGGATAAATCTAGGAAAGTAGCTAAGACAAATTTACCTAAATTCCTGTGGAAGTTTATAGTATTGGTGAATTTGAGTAGGGCAGTGGTGGTTCTGTGGGATGGGCGAAATCTGTGTTGGGATGAGGAGAGAAGGTTGTTGGTGAGGAGATGAGAGGAACTGGTGATGAATACATTTTTCTAGGATCTTAGAGAGGGGTGAGAGAATTGCAATTGGTCGATAGTTGGAAAGGTCTAGGGTGGGGACACCTTTATGGAGTGGTATGATATATGAGGCTTTCCCCAGGAGTGGAACAGTGTGTTCAGTGATGGATCTATTTATTAGAAGTAAAATGGGAAAGGCTATAGCTGCGGATGCAGTTTGGAGGTATTCGGCAGGAAGGTTATCAGCTGCAAGGGTGGTTGGTTTGAGTCTGGCTAGGAGTTTTTGGATAGTAGAGGTAGAAACAGACAAGTGTAAAAGGTGTGGTATTGATTTGGGCCTGACGTGGTGATGGGGTGTTGGAGGAAGTCATGTTTAAGAGTTTGAGTATTAAGGAGGTGAAATAGTTATTAAAGCTGGAGGCTATGTCCAGGTCTGTACCTGTTATATTGGGTGCGGGAGTGGTACCACTTCCGGGCTGTAGGATGTTATTTATTGTTGCCCAGAATTTTTGCGGTTTGGTACTGTATTTGTTTTGCTGAGTGATACAGTAATTTTGTTTATCGAGCTTAACCTGCTATTTTGCTTTGTTTCAGAGCTCGTGAAAAGTTTGCCTAGCTGCGGGTGATCTGGTGTGGCACCAGGTTTTCCAGGCTTTATCCCTGGCTCTAACTAGGGCTTTTGTGGTTTTCTGGAGCCAAGGGGTGGGGTTGCTACATATCCTGATAGTTTTTAAGGGGGCTAATTGATTGAGGATATTTAGGAATGTGGAGTTGAAGTAATCAACTGCTTTGTCTAATGAAAGGTTTTGATGGGAGACCAGTTGCAATGTTGCAAGGCTCTTATGAAGTGGTCCTTACGAAAATTTTTGTTAGAGCGGGTTTGTAGAAGGGAGGGAGAATTAATTATTTTAAATTTTTGCCTAAGGATAAAAGTGTATGTAGGGGTGGGTGGGAATTGGGGACAGGTTAGGGGAGCAGGATGAGCCAGTCAACATATGTGCAATTCAAAAATAAACTATCAGTTGCTCAGAAGTCACATCTATAATGTTAGCTTTTCTTTTGTTACCAATGTTTTTTTTTATTTTGCTCAGAAGTCACATCTATAATGTTAGTCTTTCTTTTGTTACCAATGCTTTTTTTTATTTTTTAAAGGAGTGAAAGTCCTTTTTAATTTTGCCAGTTTGATGCCCAAAGAAATACCTTGTCTGAGGGCTGAGAGAGTGAGTCAACTATTTTTGAGTCAGAGACAGACTGGAAGGGTAGTGGGGATATATCACATAGAAGAAGAAGAAAAAATAAACAGGTAAATGTTTCTTTAGAGACTGGAAGGGCTAGAATTACACTTTAGTGTGGAGTGTTTTACAGACTTTAAGTGTAGAAACCATAATGTGTGTACTTGGGGGGGGGGGGCTCAAATGTTTAAGGCTGAAAGTGATTGTATCAGCTAATGTTGACTCAGAGACAGACTGGGAGGGTAGTAATAATATAGCAGGAATATATCAGTATTTCTGAAGGCACACTAAGGTAAATTTTCTGAACTTTCTGGGTTAATTTTTGTTTCACTTTCTTCCTTGTATTTCTCTTTATCTGTCAACTGTTCCAATACTTAACCTTAAAGAATCTGTTGCTCCTCTGTTTTGCTGTATCGCCTTTTCTATGAAACCTATTTGTTTATCTTGTAGGGATAATGTACTTCTTCCACCTCTTTAATTTTTCCTCCCTAGGTAATGCCTCACAAACCTAGTCATCTGACCCATGTAAGTACTTCTACCAGTATTAGTTTCCCAGAATTTCCAAACTGACACCTGATTGCAGTCATTTTCTAAACCCTCCAATGACTTTTTTGGTATTCCCAAAGCTCACGTAAGTAAAGCTGTAATAATTATATTGCTTTGTGATACCACAGGAGATCGGTCATGCCTAATCCCCATAGTTTATGAACATTATTATCTTCTGTATGGCATTTTAATTATCCCAAATAAATTCCTGTAACCTATTTTTAACCCAGTCAAAATTTTATCACAAGAAGATATCAGAAGGGCTTGTCCTGCGTAGTACTAATGACAAAATGAATCTCTCTATTATTTGTATTTTATTATCTAGATCCATAAACACTAAGCTCCACCTATTTAATTTCACCCTTATTTTCTTCATAACTCCATAAGAGAATGTAGCCAACTGGAAAATCTGCGTTGCTATCCAAACTCCAAATTGTTTTATCTTTTTGTGGTTTGGTACATATTTAACAGAAATATAAGCATTTTTCCTATCTTTATTTCATAGAAGTATACTGAAATAAAAAGGGTCATGGCTAAAGTTACTAATGAAAGACCATTAAGAGGATATTGCTCATTTGTGAAATATTTTGGTGAAGACCATAGTACATAGGCTATGACAGTGCTAACTTGTAGTGACATATTACCAAAATCGGACACAAAATCTGATGAATATTAGCATGACAGAAAATTTACTCAAAAGACCATTTATTTTTATGGATGTTGTTTGCTTTAATATAAAATGGGTGTCTAGTACATAAAAACAAAAGTGATTATTATTTAGAGAATACTGTTCATCGTTTATTTTCCGATTTGTTAAATATCTGATTTTTTTTATTTAAAGTGATGGAATGCTAAATGTTTTGATTTAGAAAATCTTTGTAATAAAGTGAAAACATAACTAACAATCATTACTTTAGAGTAGTTTTTAATTCAAGAAATGTGGTTATGTAGAATGGTGATAAAAGTAAAGGAAACCAAAGATGTTATGTAGTCCAATCTCGCCGACATTCTTACTTGCGGGTTCTGAGACGAATATCAGCTCCGACTCGGCCAACTTTTATTTACTAGGTTGAAGTCTCCCATTGGCTGGGCCAAGCAGGTATCCCATGCTGCACTGCTCCATAACCCCAGATCTCGTTTGCCGCTTGTGTAGCTAGAACGTAGTCTCGCTTGGCTGTGGCTAAGTACCTTCTTTTTTCAATTTCTCTTGAGAAATTTGCTAGTTGCTCAAGCACAAAAGCTATTTTAATAGCTATTCTTCTTGTTGCTTGTTTGCAGTGTTTTTTGTTTGTGTAGTTGGTAACCTTAACTGTTCCGGTGGGTTAGGCCCATTTTACTTAGAGGACCTAGTCCTCCTTTCTGTGTAGTGTTCCATTTACTTTTTGTGGATAGTGTGTTTCTGTGTAGTGTTTCTTTTCCTTTTTGTGGATAGTGTGTTGTGAGTTAGTAAAGAACAATTTTACTTGGAGGTTCTTTGGTTGCCTTTGTGTAGTCTGATCAGTAGTTTTCCCGCCTTTGCTGTTTTTTCCGGCTAGGTTGTTTTCAGTGGTCTGCTTGTGCAAGATGTCTAAGGATCAGAAGGAACATAAACCTTCCGGTTTTAAAAAATGTTCCAAGTGTAGTTACAAAATGTCCATTAAGGATGGGCATTCCGTATGTGTTTACTGCCTAGGAGTAATTCATTTGCAAGAGTCTTGTAGCTTCTGTCACGCTTTCAGTCCGAGGGTGCTCCAGGAGAGGAAAAATAAACTAATATTGAAGGGACTCCTAAAACCTTAATTTGAGGAGTCTTTAGACTCGACTTCTAGTTCTCAGTCCAAGTCTAAAGCTTCGAAGGCGAAGAAGAGATCTCCGGCTCCGTCTGTCTCCTCGGAGCCCCCGGAGAAAATCTCTAAATTTGACTTTACCTCCTCGGCTCCTCTGTCCTCAGGGCCACAGGAGGTATCTGTAGTACTGGAATCGGCGTTGGCTCCTGTTTTACTGGAACCCATTCGGAGCCTGTCGCCCAGTGTTAGGCATGGTTCTCCTGAGAGGAGATCCCAATCTCCCTCCCTGTCCTCCAAATCCTCCAGGCTTTCTGATTTGGATGTCAATAGGGTGGTACAGAGGCTCCTGCAGTCGCCGGTGTTGGCAAAATTATTCTCGGCTCTGACCCAGTCGTCCCCGGAACCCATCCCGATGCTTGTGTCGATGGTTCCTCCTCCAAGCACTTCCTTGTCTTCGGAGCCGGAGTGCTCCGCTCCGAGTGATGTTCCTGTGCAGGCTCCGATACCCCTCAAGGGTTTATCGGTGCTGACATCGGCTCCACCCTGTCGGCTCCGTCCACAGGTTTCGGCACTCAGGTTTCCTTAGTCAGGCCTGAGGGGGATACTTTGGGACACCTGTTGGTTCCGAGCCTCCCTCTCGGTGTATCGGCTTGGGGGACCCCGACCCCAGTCATGGCCTCAGAGTCCGGTCGGTCCTCGGATTCGGGGGGACCTGCCTTTGAGGCCATGTAGAGCGCACTGGCCAGATCATCAGTTACATCACCCGTATCGGTCATTCCGTCCCCTTCCACCCCAGCTAGATCCTCTGACATCCCCCTATCCGTAGATGGCGGAGCCCAAGGTCTCGGGATACCACCATGAGCGGTCCCCAACTTTCTGAGGGCCCCTCAGAGTCTGTGCCTGAGGAGCCCCCTAGAAAGAAGTCATCCAAGAGGAAGCACATAGACTCCCAGGACGAGTCTCTCACTTCTGATACTGACCTCGAGGAGTCGGAGGGGTCCCCCAAGTCGTCCTCTGATGACGTCTCTTTCTCTGACATCCTGGAGATATTGAGACAGAGAGGTGACTGGCCGTCCAAAACCCCCTCTGAGGAGGAGTTGGTATTCCTCAAGGCCTTTGGTGCTCAACCCCCCACCTCCTGGGTGTCTCCACCCTTCGATTTCTTGGATGTAATTTGTCGAAGGGCGTGGGAGAATCCTGATTCGGTGGAACCTGTGCCCAGAAGGCCCAATAAGTTTCTTTCTGCCCCCCCTGGGGAAAGAGTTTCTGTCCAAAGGGGATTCTGTAGATGCCATTGTGGTGGCGGCGGCCACACAGCAGGAAGTAGCCGAGTCTTCTTCCTCCATCCATCCTCCTAACAAGGAGTCTAGGAGCATGGACCGGTATGGGAAGCGTACCCTCTCATCAGCGACCTTCACCCTACGGTCACTGAACTACCTCTGTCATTTTACTCGGCTCCAGAGAGATCTCCACAAGGAGTTAGGAGATACTCTAGCGGGTAACGTACCTGAGGCGTTAGCGCACACGGTTAACACCCAGGTGTCTACCCTCAATTCTATTGTCAAACTCGTCCATGAGGCTCATATCGTATGCAGCCGAGGGGGCGAGTAGGGCAGCCAGTTTGGGAGTAGCCCTCAGGAGGCAAGCCTGAATGCGCCTGTGTCATTTCACGGAGGCCTTCAAGTCTTCCTTCACTGACGCTCCCTTTGATGGGTCCTCGGTCTTTGGGACCAAAGTGAAAGACACCCTCACCAGATGCGAGCAAGAGGGAAAGACCCTGTCTGCCGTAGGGGTCCATTTTTCCCTCCCCTCGAGGCCTTACCCCAAGGTTCAAGAGGGGAAGGAAGATGTGGTTCAAGAAATCGCAGAAGTTTTTCCCGGCCGCACAAGGTGAGTCCCCCTCCAGAGGTAGAGGAGGGGGAAGTTATTCTGGAAGACGCCGCCCTAGAGGCAGAGGAGGCCCCTGCAACTCGGGAGACCGTGATTCCTTTTGCGGTTCTTCCTACCATCGTTCCTGATGTGTTGCCCGACTGTGCTATTCCGGAGCCAGTCGGGGGCCGCATATCATTGTACCCGGAAGCCTGGGAAAGCATCACCCAGGATCGATGGGTATTACGAATAGTTTCCGGAGGTTATGCCATCCCCTTTTCGTCAGACCCCCCTCCAGTCAAGAAAATCCCGGACGTTCCACCCAGTCAAAGGGATCACGCAGCATTAGAGGTTTCAAAGCTGCTAAAGAAGGGAGTCATCCAACTTGTCCCCTCAGACCAAATCGGATTAGGGACTTACTCAAGACTCTCTTTGTTGCTGAAAAGAACAGGGGACCTGAGACCCATTCTAGATCTCAGCAGATTAAACCACTATGTTCTGAAGTCCAAGTTCCGAATGGTCACCCTTCAGTCCATTTTTCTGTTGCTGGAAAAAGAAGTATGGATGTGCTCCATCGACCTCAAGGATGCTTACTATCATATCAAAATGGACAGGGCATCCAGGAGTCACTTACGCTTCCGGCTGGGAGCCAGTCATTTTTCAGTTTCGTGCCCTGCCCTTTGTTTTCACCACAGCCCCCAGGGTGTTCACCAAGTGTTTGGCGGTGGTGAAAGCTCACCTGAGACGTCAAGGATTCCAAGTGTTTCCGTACCTGGACGACTGGCTCCTCACCGCCCCCACCAGGCATCTACTCATCCGAGCCAGGGACGCTACCATTACCCTCTGTCAATGACTAGGAATAACATTGAACTGGGAAAAATCTGCCTTGCTGCCCTCACAGCATGTCACGTTTATAGGCGCAGAGCTAGACACTGTTCAAATGCGGGCCTTCTTGCCGCACGACAGGATCAGAGTATTACAGAATCAGGTTCACGCTTTATTACCCCTCAGGAAAGTACAGGCAAGATGGGTTCTTCAGCTTCTGGGCACCATGGCAGCTACCATTATGTTAGTGCCTCTAGCGAGATTACACATGAGGCTTCTTCAGTGGCTTCTCTTTGTCCAATGGTCTCTCCAAAAACTCCCCCTTTCCCACCAGATCCTACTCACGGACCGATGCAAACAGGATCTCGGTTGGTGGCTGTGCTCCACCAATCTGGATGAGGGGAAACCATTTGTTCCTCCGTCACCTGTCACCACGGTGACCACGGACGCCTCCCAGATGGGTTGGGGGGGCATTATCTTGGCAGGACGGTCCAAGGCACATGGCAAGATCACGAGGTACATCTGCATATCAATGTCTTAGAGATGAGAGCGGTGTTACTGGCGTTGCGGGAACTTCAGAGCTCTCTTCCTCTGGGGATGATTGCAGTACACTCGGACAACATGTCAGTTGTGTGGTACCTAAACAAACAAGGAGGAATCAGATCTTACCCCCAGTGCAGAGAGGCCATGTGAGTGTGGCAGTGGGCAGTGTCTTCCCAACGGTTTCTAGTGGCAACGCACATTCCGGGGAAGGCCATTGTGATAGCAGACAGGCTGAGCAGAGCTATTCTGATGCTTTATGAGTGATCCCTGAACCGTCTGGTTGCGGAACAGATTTTCAGCAGATGGGGTCAGCCTTGCTGCGATCTTTTTGCCAATCCCCTCAATGCCAAATGCAGAAACTACTTCACCCTGATCCCCCCACAGGGGGAGTCACCCAGGGACGCTCTAGTCCACAATTGGCCCTCCGGTCTGCTCTATGCTTTCCCTCCGTTTCCTCTGTTACCAAGAGTGAATCAGAAAGCCATATCCTTGAGAAGCAAGATGATTCTAATTGCCCCACACTGGCCTCGCCAGGTCTGGTTCTCCTTTCTCCATCCATTCGCTGTGGGCAGTCCTTGGATTCTGGACCCAGTACCAGACCTACTGACACACATGTCGGGACAGTTCCATCCCTCCCTGCGGACCCTCAGGTTGACAGCCTGGCTACTCCACTTCCGTCGTTAGTCAGACTTCATCGTTTTTCACCTGAGGTGGTGCACATTTTAACCTCTTCTCATAAGTCTTCGACTAGGAAGATTTATTCCAGAAAATGGAAGAGATTCTCCATTTGGGCTCATGCCCAAGGAATTGACCCTTACACAGCCCCAATTGCTGCTGTTTTGGATTTCTTGTCCATGCTCTTTCAACAGGGCTCTGCGCCCGCTACCATTAAAGTCCAGCTGGTGGCTATTTCAAACTTTCATACCTCCTTTGAGCCTTCCCTTATGGCCCATAAACTCTGTAAGGCCTTTCTAAAGGGCACAATATTACTCCGGACTCCTGTGTCAGAACCTATCATGCCCTGGGATGTAAACTTTGTTTTGCAAGCCCTTACTTCCCCACCTTTCAAGCTGGCTGCCACCTGTGAGTTAAAGTTTTTGTCCTGGAAGACAGCTTTCCTAATAGCCATCACATCAGCCAGACGGGGGTCAGAGATTCAAGCTCTCTCCATCAAACCCCCATATTTAATTTTCCATAAGGACAGAGTTTCTCTTAGACCTAATCCATCCTTTCTTCCCAAAGTAACATCTACTGTTAATCTCAATCAGTCTATTGAGCTGCCAGTGTTCTTCCCTCAATTCTCGAACAAGGCAGAGTTTAGATTTCATCAACTGGATGTGCACAGACAATTACAATTCTATCTACACAGGATCAAACACCTACGAAAATCTGACCAATTGTTTGTTTCCTTTTCAGAAAATAGAGCGGGTTCTCCTATTTCCAAGGTTACCATTTCCAGATGGATTTCGAATTGTATTTCCTTTATTTATTCTTCAGCGGGAAAAAATCTACCGTTTCCCATCAAGGCTCACTCTACTAGGGCTGTTTCTGCTTCTATGGCATACCATGCCAGACTATCTTTGGATGATGTTTGTGCTGCAGCCACGTGGGCTTCCCCGCACACCTTTATTACTCATTACAACCTAGACGTGGCTTCTAGGGGCCGAGCTTCCTTTGGTTCCACAGTCCTCAGGAGTATCTTCCTTTGAGCCTCCCAGGATAGAGGTGCTGGGGACGCTGTCCCGCGAGTAAGAATGTAGGCGAGATTGGACTACATAACATCAAGAAGTTATGTACTCACCATAATGCTCGATGTATGTAGTCCATCTCGCCTCACATTCTTACGTACCCTCCCACCTGCCCCCTTCCTGGAGGATCTGGAGGTTGGGATTGGTGCTAGAGTACCCTTCAATGGTAGTTTGTTTTTCTTATTCCCCTTGATAGTGTTCTACATTATTGGATTGTTGTTATGCATGAGGTGTGATTGTTGGATTCACAGCAAACCAGATCTGGGGTTATGGAGCAGTGCAGCATGGGATACCTGCTTGGCCCAGCCAATGGGAGACTTTGAGCTAGTAAATAAAAGTTGGCCAAGTCGGAGCCGATATTCGGCTCCGAACCCGCGAGTAAGAATGTGAGGCGAGATGGACTACATACATTGAACGTTAAGGTGAGTACATAACTTCTTGTTATCAGTTACAGGTGAATGAAGATACACTATAATGAAGGCCATGTCAGCAGTGTATTATAGCAATAACCCACAGCTGGGTGTGGGTAATGCTGGATTTACCCATGGTTGGCGCTTCGTCCTCGTGACCAAACCACGTCAACCGTGGGTAAATCCAGCATTACAACCAGCCGTGGGTTATTGCTATTATACAATAGTGTTTCTTTTGTGTTGTGTTATGTTTGTGTTCCTTTTATTTAGGTTTTTGTTTGGTTTAGTTTGTATTATTGCATTTTGTCTGAGATAAAATAGTCCTCACTTTTAGTTCATGTTTACTGTTTATTTTATTAAAGGTTTAGGGGGCGGTATCAAGAAGTGCAGTGCTTGCATTTTTGTGTGTTTTTTTTTTCTGTTCTGACATCATTTTTACAACTGTTAAATGTAGTTTAGTACATTGTATGTTATGCGTGCACTTTTAAAAGAAGAGGTTGACGGAGTGTGGATCTGGCTTTACCAAGTAGATTGGTGTTTATGTGCTGAGGGACAGAGGACTGTATCAGGAAGCAAAACTCGGTGCTGGGTGCTTGAGGTACAATATTGGAAATTAGATTACGGTTCTGCTTTTTTTTTCTCCGTTTACATAGGGGCTTCTGTAGTGGTATGTAAAGTGTATACTTTAAAGAAATAGAGTTACAAGTCACAAGTGAGGGTGGATCTGCTTTTATGAAGTTAATTGCTGTTCGAGCTGAGGGACTGAGTAGTGTATTAATAACAATAATGGGTTTTGGGTGATTCAGCTGCAATACCACACACTTTATTACGGTTTTGGTGCTTGCTATGGCATGCTTCACTGTGTTATTTTGTCTGTTTAACGTTTTGCCATCACTGCTGCATGATACGTTAGTGGCTGGAGTTTTTCATTAGCTCCTTTTGATTTACATTGTGCACGCTGGTTAGGTTAGCCAATCAGCATGCACGTTTATCGGCTTTGCCAAATTTGCATTGTATAATACGTATTACGTCACGTGCAAGCACTCAATGATGGCTTAAAAAATAGGCTGACCTGCTATGTAGCCATTGGAAGTGGCTGTGCTGTGAATGGAATTAGAAATAGATGATCTTATTGGCTGGAACCTGGGAGTGCAAGCTGGCTCCAGACTGTTTATACAGTTACTGGGTTAATATTCAAATTAATTCAAGAATATTGTAATTCCTTTCTTGAAACTGTATTTGATTTAGTACATATTCCAAGAATAAGTGGAATGGTATTTGAAAAGGAAAGTCTGTAAAAACAGTAGTTGTTACGTTAAATTCTGAAGTGACAAGATCATACGTCTCAACTACTTAGCACTAGAAATCTGGACAAAGCCTAAAATAATGGGGGGACAAAGGTCCAAAAATAGGGTCACACTTAAAAAATTGCTTCTATAAACTTAAAATTGCTAGAATAAAAGGATTTGTAATATGCATTTTCTGAGGGATTTGAAGTCTGAAACTCAAATGTATGTGACTTTCATCCTTAGTGATTTCCCACAAAAACACAAATTTAATGAGGGCAGACTAAAAATATGAGGCAAAAAGCTGGGCATTTTGGGAAAATCTGGACAGTTGAGAGGTATGGACAAGATGAATATTGCCTTTGCCCTTCTTATTGTTGATATTGTTATTATTAAAAAATACTTTTTCTTGAAGAAGTAGTCTTCCTGCATGGCTATTTGGCTGTATTGTGCTATTATTGTGTTAATTAGTCATATGTTTATATTTTTTGCTGTCATTTATTTGAACTTACATTTTTGGCTAAATTCTTCTGTTTAGTGTCTGCAAGATACTGCACATGACTAAAAAATATAAAACAGATATTGCCAGCTTATGCCTTTAGGATGAAGGGGTAGAATGCCTGTTTGCACTGTCTTTGACCCATGTTCATTTATTAGCTAGGGTATTGATGTGTAAGCCAGCAGGATGACCAATGAACATCCCTCTCAGTTTTCTTGGATGGTATAGCTTATGGCTACTACAAAAATGTTCTGACATTAGCAGAAAGGAAATGCAGAATGTAAGCCTGATGGGTGGATTTGATGATAACTCATAGGGGAGATATTGCATATTTGAGTACATAGAAACTTAACTGTCTTTGTGAGAAGTGAATGCCTTTACATATGCACATGTCACACAGGCGGAGAAATAAAATCATTAATGGTTAACCTCCCATCCTGACCTTGTACATGATGACATGATAATTTTCCACAAAACTATCATTTCTTGTCATCCTTATAGGATCATAGGCACATATTAAGCTGTTGATCTGTGAGGATCTTTAGAAGCAGTCATACATTCTCTGAAGTTTTTAGCCCTTATATGTTAAGTATGATTAACCCATAGACTAGTAGAATCATCAGCTCCTTGATGGAATTCATCCAATAGCTTGAAAGACTTGGGATGATCATAAGTCAGAGATTATGGGAAAAATGAGGAATTCCTACTATAGTCAGTTGTTAGTCCCACATTTCCCCTCCACCTCTACTGACTTCTGGAGGTATATATTCCTTTCCCTATAGTTATTAGTAGAGAAAATTGCCCCAGTTGTTTCTTTGTGTTACCTGTTAGTACAAATTAGAAGATGTATGCCTTGTTATACCACTTGCAGAGTATAACTTCTGTATAAGCCAATTTCATGTAGGCTTTGCTGGGGCATGTGGGTGTCACAGTCCTGACCTGCCCCATTCATTTTGAGTTAAATGTCATCCAAGTCAAAAGGACCAGATAGTATTGTATTAGCTTTAGCCTGATAATCACACAATTACCTCAGACAAAACTCATGCTCAGTTTCTGTCTTTTGTTTGACTTGTGTATTATTTGCTTGTGTTTTTATTCCCTACCTTTTTGAACCTCAACACTTTCTCTTTATTATGCACTTCTGCTGGAATATAGGTATTAGAATCGATCATTTATGAAATAAACATTTTCCTGTTTCTCTTTTAAATCTTCCACTCTAATTATTGTACTTCTTGCTATTTTTAATCTCCCTTTTTGTACAGAATCAGCCACATCGGACTGATATGCAAGGTCAGAGATGTAAAAGACTGGATGTCCTCAGGTAGTATGCAGTTAGCAAATTATATACCATAAAGTTTCTTATGTCATGGCAGGCATCCTGTGAAGAAGGAAAAAAATGCAGTGGAGAAGTGAGTGATCCCATCCAGCAAGTCATTCATGACAGCCATCATGCTCAGACAAGAGATCAAATACCTGTTGTATGCTTTGTGTCCCAGTCAGTCTTTTCAGACATACCTCCCCATTAGAGTGGAAAACAGAAGTATGGTTACTAATACTCAGCCACCTGGAGCAAACTGAGTTAAATAAAATAAAACCTAATTTATTGTATCCAAGAATAAAACCAAATTTTAAAATGAGTGCTTTTGTCTCCATAATTGGAAACTTCATCAGACAACAGGATTCAAAAATACAAGGCTTTAAATAAACAAATCACCATTACAGAAATGTGTCACGTGATGGAGTTGGCCCCATGATGAAATGAAATACTTAAAGGGCCCTTATTCCAATGAACACTATTAGAACGTATTTTTTAGAAGGTCATCTCTGTTTGCCAATTTAAAATGCATTGACTTGTGGTTAGTGAAGGAGATTAAGACTCTATTAACTTTAGCAAACTGCTTCCTATGCTGCAGGGTTTGATTCTCTCGATCTCCTTTTCCTATGCTTTGACATTGAGAAAGTCACTTAAAGAGACCGTGTTCCTAAGCTGAGTCTGGGAAGTGTCCATGTGGATCAGTATTCTACTCTAGGTAAAAACGAACAAAATACAATACATATTTGTAAATACTTCATAGCAGACTCCCAAAATATTTAATTATTATTGTAGATATGCAGACTTTAAACAGTCAGCACTCATTGACTAGGCTGACATTCATATATATAGGGAATGGGAAGAATCATCTTACATTCTTAAATAAAAAGAAAATAATCCTCATTTGCAAGATTGAATTTCCTAGAGTTTGTGTAAAAATAATTCTTACAATAAGCTGTTATTTAATCCAGCACCTCCCCTCCACCTCTACAGATCAGTGGAAATATATATTCCTTTGCCTAATGGTATTAATACAGAAAATTGCTCCAAATGTCTTCACTTGCAGCTAAGTAGTAGTATTTCTACAAGCAGAGTCATATGTGTACATAAGCTAATGTACATAGGGGAATCTTAACTGAAGAGTAAGTAAACCCTTTTTTTTCCATTAAAGATAAAATGCTGCTACGTTGTCAGGTACAGCAGGAAATGGACTTCTTTTCATTTCTGTTTTTGATGATTTGCCAAGGGGATTATTTATTACTAGTAAATCATTTTAACAGTACAGCCAGTGCACTCCTGAGGTTCTGTTTATTCTGAACATTTCTTTATCGGTGACTTGGAGAATCACTCCAGTATAAAATGGTTTGCTTAAACTCTACAACTAACCAATCAGCATGGCCTTTCATCTAAAAATATCTGCATCAAAAGTGGTAAGAACTGAGATATCTGTGTACTGCTTGTGATGAATTAATTACAAAATTAGAAGCACAAATATATGTGTGTATGTGTGTGTGTGTGTGTGTGTGTATATATATATATATATATATATATATATAAATAGGTGTATCTACATATATATATATATATATATATATATATATATGTGTGTGTGTGTATGCATCTATATATCTGTATATATCTATCTATATATATCTATCTATATCTATCTATCTATATATATATATATATATATATATATATATATATCTATATATCTATATATATGGATATATATCTGTATAGTCAGAAAGGGAATCTTTACATGATATTTGTCACAGCAGAGAGTTTGAGTATGAAGTCCGACAACGGAACAGCGGTTGTTGCAGTAAACAAAGTGTTTATATTGAAAATATCGAAGAAGTTTAGTACAATGAATCTGCTTTTAAAAATGTTACATTGAGAGATGCTTTTAGATGTTTTCAATATGTTGATATGTTTTCGTTAGAGCTTCTACAGCAAGGGTATATTAATTTGACAAGACTGTAATTTTATGAGAGTTGAGAATCCCAGTTTAGGGAAGCTGTTTGGGATTCCAAAGACTCATAAAAATGAAAAGGACCCCCCATTTAAGTTTATAGTTTTCTCTAAAAGAACTCAGTGAGGGGGCAACTCCTCATCCAACCACAGCGCATGCCCAGCGATGCTTTACAATTGAACCCATTCCAGGGCACCCTGCCCTTTCGGATACTGTGAGGCACCCATCTCCGCCTCTCCAGATAAGGGGATCTAAACCCGATTCCCTTTCAGTTCGCTGAGGTTGATGGAGGCCATTGCCTGTTCCTTTGGAACAGCACTTGCCTATCTCTCAGGGCCGACTGACCCATGTATATACATATATATATATATATATATATATATATATATATATATATATGTGTGTGTGTGTGTGTGTGTGTGTGTTTGTGTGTTGTGTGTGTAATCTCAGGAATGTTATTCATTGACAAGATTTTGTGTCGGTCAAACTATTATGGTTCAGAAGAAATTATGAGATGCTCGCTCATAGTTATCTGTTTACATTGTCACAATGTCAGTCAAGTGCAGTATTTAACTGCTAGCTATTCTAACGGTAGTATGCAGTATTCAGTCACACAGCTGCTACAAATCTGTACACAGATTAATTTATAGCAGTAATGTTATGTATGTTGCTTGTGCTATATGTATTTTTTATGTGTGTAATTGACATCTCAATATTGAGCCTGATGCATGCAGATTCATTTAGGTTACCCTTGTGGAGTCTAAATAACAGTAAAGTTCACTTTGACTTTGAGTATGTATATACATATATATAGCTATATAGATATACATGGATATATATATATATATATATATATATATTGACAAGGCTTTGGTGCATATGGCAGCTTCCTGAGGATGGTGTGGGGCTGAAAACAGCAGGGAGTTCAGGGATATATTGTACAGTCATTAGACAGTGCATTCAAGTGGTAAGAAGGAAATGGGATATTAATTTATAGTCATCCACAGCTTGTTTATTAGAGAAATGAGCAGATTATGTTGGCATTTCAGTTACTGATATGCTGAAAAACAAAATATTTGTGCCACTTGCTGCAGAAGCATCTAAAATATAATCTGTCAAATATGAATAAGTGTAATATTAACATAGCACAGTAACTTGTGTATCTCCTCTTACATCAGAACTGGTGGGGTATGTAGGATGATGTGGTGGAGAAGCAGTTAATGCTGCAACCATTTATCTTTGAAGTCCAGGGTTCAAGATCTGGCCATTGAAGCCTTTTGCAACAGTGTAAGACAGTACTCGGAGTTGAATTGGGACCAAGTTAGTTTGTTAATGGAATTAATGTCCATTATACTTGATCATAATTACATTTCTTTTGAAGGGGAGTGTTACAGACAAACCAGGGGGGTGGCTATGGGGGCAGCTTGTGCCCCTATTTTCGCCAACCTGGTTATGTTAGATTGGGAAATTTCACACCTATTTAAAAGTAACTACTATAAATACATTAGACATTATACAAGATTTTTGGACGATATCTTTATATTATGGGATGGTCCAAGTGACATCATAGATGATTTTATACAATTTTTGAATGGTACTAATAATTACTTAAAATTCACTTATTCCTGGAGTTTAGATGGTATAGCTTATTTAGATACCTTTATATCCAATACCCCCAATGGGTTCAAGTCACGGATTTATAGGAAAAATACTTTCTCCCACAGTTACTTGGAATTCACAAGCAATCATCCCAGGAAAATGTTAAAAAATATATTTAAGGGACAATGTATAAGGGCGATAAGAATAACATCTAGTTATCAGGATATGTTAGAAGAAATAGAATTTATTAAGTCCTTGTTCAAGACTAGGGGTTATCCAGTGCATATGTTGGAGGATGTTAGTTATGTGATAGGTGAATGGGGCAAAAAATACCCTCCTATATTAGAGACTGAATTTAACAAGGGAAGCCAGTGCACATCGAATAATGAATTTCAATATAAGAGGACCTGCATTTTGGAATACAGCTCTCAAGCCCAAGAGATTAAGAAAATTCTCTCTAAGAACTGGAATGTGTTTATGGCTAACAAAGGAATTAGTGACATAGTTGGAGAACAACCAGTATTTGTTTATAAGATGGGTCGTAACTTGAAGTCTCTGAAAGAAGAAGTGTGAGCAGAGAAGTAAGGAAGCAGAACAATAGCACGAGACAACGTGGGAGTTGTAGTCAGTGTAGCTCGATATGGGAAGTGGAAGGAGTTACATTAAATAACAATAAAACCAAAATAACATTTCGACAAAGGAGGTGCAACTCCAAAAACATCATACATTTAGCTAAGTGCATGATTTGTCCTTGCTTCTATATAGGAAAAACAGAGAGATGTTTTAAAAAAAAGAATCTATGACCATCTTTATAGTATTAGGCGAAAGGACAAAAGCAACGCCCTGTATAGACATGTTGAAGGACTAGGTGAGTTACATACATTTAAATTTGCTATAGTAGAACAAGTAACCACCAGGTCACGGGGAGGTAATAACAAGGCTATTTTAGGACAGAGGGAAGTGAAATGGCAGTTGTTAACTGATGCATCTAATGAACCAAGGTTGAATGATTGCATAACATTTAAACCAATATTACTACTTAAGACTTAGTTTTTAAACCACAAATTTTTAACTAAAGAATGTTTCTAGTAGAATTTATTATATCATATTGCACATATGACGAATATGGGTATGTGTTTTCAATGAAACAATTGTTGGACAGATGAATGTATTTATTAGGGGAGACATAAATGAATTTTAAAAAAATAATGATTTTTAAAGAATATCGAGATATATTTATTATTATATTTTTTATATTTCGTTTGTGGTTAGGATGATTGATTAACGCGTATATGCATTTTATATTTACACATGGTTAAGTACATTGAATACATAGCGGTTTTTAGTATGATATGTCTTTAAATGAGTTGTTTTTAAGGGCACTGGCAATTTTAGCGCCAAATATGTACATATTTAAGGAACATGTTGTATATTTGATTTGTTCTGAAGAAGTCCACTGATGTGTGGATGAAAGCGCTTAACCAAGTTTTGTTTGTCATTTTGGAATAAATAGTGGTTTTTTTTTTTTTATGAGCGGTTTCTGGTGGAGCTATACATATCAGCATACTTGAAGTATTTTCAGTATTTATTTGATATTAATTTATTACCCGCGGTGGTGGTGCTGGGGTAGCATTGTTGCCTCACAGTAAGACGCTGTCAGGTTCGATTCTCAGCTAGAGCATCTTCTGCGTGGAGACATGCGTGAATGGGCGTACCTTCGTTGAAGGTTGTGCATCAGGCCTGGCAAGCCGGTACGTAAAAATCAACTGCCAATCATTACGGACCGGAGTTCCGCTGTTGCGACCCCTAACCGGGAAAAGCCGAAAGACACAAACACAAACAAATTAATTTATAGTCATCCACAGCTTGTTTATTAGAGAAATGAGCAGATTATGTAGGCATTTCAGTTACTGATATGCTGAAAAACAAAATATTTGTCTGTGCCACTTGCTGCAGAAACATCTAAAATATAATCTGTCAAATATTAATAAGTGTAATATTAACATAGCACAGTAACTTGTATATCACCTCTTACATCAGAACTGGTGGGGTATGTAGGATGATGTGGTGGAGAAGCAGTTAATGCTGCAACCATTTATCTTTGAAGTCCAGGGTTCAGATATGGCCATTGTATGGCCAACTAATTGTTCCCATGTCACTGTGGGGTTACTCCTCTTAAAGACATGCTGCTTAGTATAGTTACTCTGAATTGTCCATCATTTTGCACTGTGAAGGTTTTCTTCTTGGGGTCAACAATGTAAAAGTGTCTTTGGATGAAGTGCTATTTACTTTAACAAAATGAAATGAGATCGAAGAAGCTCTTTGTCATTAACCTGTGATGCTGAATGATAACTCAGTACTTATTGGTAATTTGGCAGTCAGCAGATGTTTAAGTTATGTTGAGCAATAAGCAATTATCCTAACATATAGTAAGGCACAAAAAGTTTGTTAAATGCCATCTTTCTTTTCTTTTTGAGCTATTGTTTCTTTATCTAACTTAGCAGGACCAGACTGGCTATGTAAAATCAGGCAGAAGCAAGTATGTTACCAGAGATGATCTTTTTCCATAGTTAGATAAGTTTAAGAGTAAACCCTTTCTTCTAATTTACCTTCACTGGAGTCTCCTTGTCAGATGTCTACTTCATTTAAAAAAAGAGGTGGCGGGAGGCCATTCCTTTTATTGAGGGTGTACCTATATTATTGGCAGGATCAGGGATACCCCAGTAGGTACTGCTGGTGAAATATTTCCCAGACAAGCAGTCTTAACGCCTGAAGGAAGTTCACATGCCTTGTTTGATGACATTTGTGACTTTACTTAATATTCTTTTTCTTAGCTGATTTAACATTAGGCATTTTAAAAGTCTGCTTAGCACGTGTTGTAGCAAGTCTTCCTGTTTATGGAGATACCCTGTCATGTATTACTCTGTACTGAGACATTTTTCAAAATGCGTACTACAAGTTAAGATTCTCAAAAGGGGAAGGGGTGACACACACACACACACACACACACACACACACACACACACTTTGCCTGAGATTTCAGCACCTGCCATACTGATTCTATGTCCCTTTCAGCTCCTCACTATACATGTACTGAAGTCCACTTTCTGTGTTTTTTACATCGGCCTGGAGGAATAGTGACTATCCTTTATTTGTGGATGCTTTTAGACAGAGAGTACACTGCAGACGTCATCCTCTAGTGATGTCTGATTTTATAATCCGGTGTAATTTCACTACATATACTGTTTATGGACTACAAATCCTAGAGAGTAAATGAATTTTCTGTATTAAGTCACTTTAAATGTGTTAAAGGGTGTGGGACTGTACTACTCCATGTTGATGTCTCATAGTTTTATATATGAATACATTATGTCCATCATAAAATGTGTGCTGTTTGCTGTTGTGGTATACTATTTGTTGTTGTGAATAAACATGTACAAAGGTTCATCCTAGTTTAAAGAAACCAGCATTCAAGGAGATTAGCAACCAGAATGGCAGCTGCTAGTGGTACTTATTTTTCATTGTGTTGCTTAATGTTGATTTACATTGGTGAGGATGGTTCATTGTACTTTGCTTGTTACTCCAATAAGCTAGAAGTGGTGGGTTCATTGTAGTTCATTATAGGGAAAAAAAAAACGTTCACAACTTTATTCTAAAGTGCTTTATTTCTTGATCAATGTAGTGCTAGGAATAATGCTATTTGAACTTTGTCTGCTCTGAGTTACTCTTTTGGCTTTCTAAAGCCCAATAACCATTCCTTTACAAATGTAATAAGGAAAAAAATACCAAGAGAGGAATTAAAAAAAATTACTCCTGTGTCATATTTTTTTTTTCACTGCAGGAAGCGTAAACCATATTTTCTGAAAAAAATGTGTCATATGTCTGAACCAAATCTAAAAGTTTGTGTACCTGAGACTTTAATAACATTTGATGTATTGTAGTGTTGTAAATCAACAAGTAGCGCACTCTGCTTTGGTGCAGAAGGTCATGGGTTCTTTTAACTCACCATGTACTTGGATTGCTGGCATCACTAATTTTGAAAGAGGCTACCAGCAATGAACATTCCTGTGTATTAGTATCACAATATGCAGGACAGCTGAAGGCATTGAAAGTCCATGTTAGAGTAAATGTCCATCTGCTATTTCCAAGCATTTTTATGCCTTGGGAAGAAAGTGGCTAAATTAACGGACACATTTATACATGGTAAAAAGAAAAGAAACAAAAATGGTGTGGCTGAGCTTAAGTTTTATTTATTGTTAAAAAAAGTTGGATTTCTTCCTGCATGCTGCTTCAGGGTTGAGGGTTATTCAAAGTTTATTGACTCCAGGCTGATAACACTGTACACTTGTACATTAGCCTTTCTATGCTTTTGTAGTATGTGTTTTGATAGCTTTCTAATGCACTTTTTTAGAATTCAGATGTCACTAAAGACATTTATTAATTCAGTGTGGGTGGTACAACAGCTTGCATGTTCTGGAAGAGCTGTAATGTCTCCCTTTATTCCTCCTAAATCAACTAAGATTGAGATCTTGAGGGCTGCTGATTCTCAAATGCTGCATCAGTTCTTTTTTTGCCAGTTGGCTATGTTGGCCTAGCTTGCATCTGTGCTTTTATTAAACTCTTATTGCATAAAGTAATTGGATGGGGACCTTTGTTTACTTATTATGAAAGCTTTTGGACATGCTTAATGTTTTATTAAGGAATCACAAAGCTACAGAATCCATTATGTAAAATAGAGTATGTGACTTGCTGACTTTGTCTTAGTTGTATTTCGTTGTCCTCTGGACAGTCAGTAACAAGGCATTTCGTCAGTAATTGATTTCCTTTTCCCACGATGACCTGTTACACTTGAAAGGTCATGTCCTTTGTCATAAATTATTAATAGTTCTTATTCCTTTTCTGGTCAGCCACAATGGCAAAGAATGGTATGCCTGATCTCAGTTGTGAAGGGCTCCTTTTTAATCTTTCTGCATTGTAACTTCTATGTTGCCATGTGAAAAGTGTTTTGCTCAAGGATATTCTTAGGAGGCTAGATAACAAGGGTATCAGCTTTTGCACTGTGTATGGTAATCTGATTAGCTGCTTAAAATTTGTTTGCTGTGTATGTCTTCACATGATTTTAGTCTGCAAGTGGGGATCATGTTAAGATTTAGGTTGAGAAAAATATATGTGATGTAAGTATAACTTAATCAGGACCCCAGAATGCTGGCAGAAAAAAAGCACATGATCACAAAACTCAAGTTGTTTGTAACACTTGTGTATTATTGTATGGCATAATCACACACACACACACACACACACACAATTTGTTTTTAAGAAAGCTAAAGCTAAGGGGATAGTGAGTCATGTAATCATAGTGAACAGCTTTAGGTTACAGTAAGCTCCTCCATGTTTATGCTTCTTCATCTGACGTTTCTGACCATGTCTATGTTTCAATCCCCTACAGATAACAATATTGTACAATGCATTTCTTCATTTCTGTCAGATATTGTACTACACTGGCACCATATCATGTCACAAGGCATAATAATGAACATACATAAATGCAGACATGCATACACACACTCTTAGTTTAGCTGAGTTTCTCCAGTCACCCTATCACTTTTGCTTTATACAGATTAATTCACTGCACTTAAATCACTGGCATTCTTCTTCTTCTTTTGGCTTTTTCCCGGTTAGGGGTCGCCACAGCAGATCACCTGTCCGCTCATGATTGGCAGTGGAGTTTTACAGTGTAGAGTTGTCAGCCCGGCGCCCAGCCTTCCACAGAAGGCACACACACACGCATGCACTCACACCTAGGGCCAATTTAGAGTGTCCAATCCACCTACAGCATGTCTTTGGGATGTGGGAGGAAACCGGAGCACCCGGAGGAAACCCACGCGACCACAGGGAGGGCATGCAGACTCCGCACAGAAGGCACCCCAGCCGAGAATCGAACTGGAGAACCTCTTGCTGTGAGGCAGCAATGCTAACCACTGTACCACCGTGGCCACTTAAATCACTGGCATTGTACATTCTAATTCTTACCCAGTATAGTGCTGCAGTTATTTAGATTAGGGAATTTAGATTAGGGAAGAAAGTGTGCCAGGAATCTTAATGAACATACCACTAGTTTCAGAGCTGGAAAATAAACACAGATACAATGCAAATTAATTTGTCACTTTGTGTGTCTGAGATAGTGACCTTGAATGAAATGTAACAGAAAAGTATTGTCACTTTCATTAGAAGAAAAAGTTTTTAAAGAACATATGAAAAATCTAACAAACATTTCAACATTTATGATCATTCAGAGGTCAAAACTGCCTGTTTACTTCCTGTGGGAATGCCTATTTTGAATATTCTGCATTTTTTGACATTGTGCCTTTCAATCATATTATAAAACAAGTCCTAAGATTTTTGGTATCTATGGTATGAGTGCATGTGGAACACACATTGTGTGCGTGTGTGTGTGTGTGTGTGTGTGTGTGTGTGTGTGTGTGTGTGTGTAGGAGGTGCACATTTCAAGCATTTTTTTATTGTTTAATATGTTTGAATTGAAAAAGAGAGGTTATGCTGCACCAACAGAAAGTGCAGCCTAAAAACTTACTCATTGCTCTTTTAGCATTCTTTCACCTGGTGACACTTCTTTGGTGGAGATATCAGAAGTAAGTCCCTGTCATGGTTTCTGTCCAACCCACTTGGTTGTATTTTACTAACAACAGTAGGATAGTGATCTTTAAGGGCGCTGCTGGTCTTTATGTCTTCACACCACTTCAGGTTGTTTCTTTGACAAAGAGTACCTAAATATGATCTAGGAAAATAAACCATATACCTTTAATGCTCCTAGGCAAAAACCTTTACCTTTCCTGGTGGACGTTGGTTTGCCAGACCTGCTGAATGAGATGCTGTTCAAGATCTGGAATTCTGGTAGATGTGTTATAACTTCCATATATTTTCTAGCTTCAGTCTTTTCCATTCAGTCAAGTAGATAACCAGACCAAACTTGCCTTCCATCAGCCACATGCTCAGTGACACTCTCATTAGAAACAAACATGAAAATGTTAATTCTGTAGAACTATGTTAATTTAATAATGGTCTCTTTGTGCTATCACATGGCTACAAAATAAAAAAAGTAAACCTCCCACCATGCTTTATTATATCCACAGTTGCATTGTTATTAACACAATGTCCATACTGCTTAACACTCCACTGGCTGGGCTGTATCTGTCAAACCTAATGGGTGGAAAAATAATTTGCACTTTATTCATCTGCCTTTACTGTATTTGTATATCTTCCTACTTTATTACTTTATTTTGCTTTTTCCTCTTCTTGAAAGTACTCAATTGCACTTATTCTGCTGCATTTATTACTGCTTGGTAGTAGCCTGATTATTTTCTAACTGTTATTCTAAGCCTTTTGGTTTAAGCACTTGGGCTTCAGACCAGTTGTTTTACTTTAAGAAGCTTTGTGGTCTGCACTGTTGTGGCAGGACAGGTAGCTTACATCCTTCTAAGTTGGGAATTGCTGACTGAAGGCTCATTGTCTGTTATTCTAAAAGTGTATTAGTTCTGGTTTAAGCACTTGGGCTTCAGGCCAGTTATTTTACATTAAGAAGGTTTGTGGTCTGCACTCTTGTGGGAGGAGAGGCTAGATTCTGCCCTTCTGAGCTTCTGGTTAAAGGCTTATTGTGCCTGCTTATTTGATCTGTTTATTTCTGAAATTGGTGCTTCTTGTTTGCTGTGGCATAGACTAGATTCAGGCCTACTGAATCTAGCTTTGTTTGTACAACTTGAGCACTGATCCAGTCCATCTTTTTTTGGAGAAGGTTCCCCTACACCCTAGTGGCAGGAGCGTGCAGTTAGAACTTGTCTTATTGAAGACTGCTGGAACAGGGCTCAGTTTTGATCTTTTTACTGGTTAATTGGGTAATTTGTTTAAATCAGTTTGCACGTTTTCTATTGTTATATATAAAAAAGAAAAAAAATGCACTTTATTCATGTGCTTTTACTGTATTTGTGTTTCTTCCTACTTTATTACTTTATTTTGCTTTTTCTGCCTGTTCTTAAAAGTACTTAATTGCATTTATTCTGCTGCATTTATTACTGCTTGTTAGTAGCCGATTAAATTGTAACTGTTATTCTAAGCCTTTGGTTTGCGTACTTGGGCTTAAGACCAGTTATTTTACATTAAGAAGGTTTGTGGTCTGCACTGTTGTGGCAGGACAGGTAGCTTACATCCTTCTAAGTTGGGAGTTGCTGATTGAGGGCTTAGTGTCTGTTATTCTATAGTGTATTAGTTCTGGTTTAAGCACTTGGGGTTTGGGCCAGTTATTTTACATTAAGAAGGTGTGGTCTGCACTCTTGTGGGAGGAGAGGGTAGATTCTGCCCTTCTGACCTGGGAGTTTCTGGTTAAAGCCTTATTGTGCCTCCTTATTTGAACTGTTTATTTCTGAAATTGGTACACCTTGTTTGCTGTATCATAGACTAGATTCAGACCCGCTGAATCTAGCTTTGTTTATATAACTTGCGCACTAATCCAGGCCATCTTTTTTTGGAGGAGGTTCCCCTGCACCCTAGTGGTAGGAGTGTGCAGTTACAACTTGTCTGATCGAAGACTGCTGGAACGGGGCTCAGTTTTTAGCTTTTATTGGTTAATTGGTTAATTTGTTTAAATCAGTTTGCTCATTTGCTACTGTTTTATATATATATATATATATATATATATATATATATATACACACACACACTTTATGCATCGCCACTTAGTTAGAGTTAAACTATTTTTGGTGCCATAAAGTCTGCTCTTCAAATTTTCCCGTAGAAGTAGTCAGTTTTTAGTTTTAGCACTCAAACCTGTTTCTTTGAGCTCAGCACTTGTTCAGAACTAGTTGTAAGCAGTAAGCTACTAATTACTACAGCATACAATTTTCCTCACTTATCTAGAGGAAAACAGTTTTTAGTACTTAATAAACAGCACCTATCCAGGCATGTCTAAGGGTCAGCTCCCGGTGTTTTCTCTTGTCTACCTGATGAATCTGGGCATCTTGGGGCAATGCAGCAATTGCCTCATGTACACAGACAACCCTCTCCTCCTACCACCCAACACTATAACCTGTGAGAGATGCACTTACATAGCCAAACTGGAAGCAAAGCTCTTTTCACCCAAGACTGGACTAGACAGTCAAGAGGAGAACGTAAGCACTTGCACCACACCACACTCATCACATACTCCCTCAAAACCTACACCACCAAAACACACAACATAGAAACACAAAACACACAGCTACATTCACGGAGGCTCTCAATAAAAACCTGCCCAAGCAAAAGAGCCCTCCAATGCAGAAACGTAAGCAACCTCCACCCCCCAACACAACCCAAATGACACATAGCCCACAAACCCAGTGTGCCACTCAATCACAGCCCATAATGCATAACAACTTACCCAATACTCTAGTCATAGGTGACTCCATAGTCAGGCACACTGATGTTCCATTCACCAGGCTAAACAAGGAGAAAGTTATTGTCAGCTGTCTGTCAGGTGCCAGAATCTGCCACATAACACACACACTCAGGTCATTCCACAACAAGTACAAATATGACTCTGTCATTGTTCATGTTGGTGTGAATGACCTGAGACGTACCTCCCTGGACTACTTGAAAAGAGACATGGAGGAGTTCTCCGACCTTGTAGTCCAGGCAAGTATGACCCTAGCCCTGAGTAGCATCCTGCCATCACCCAGAATGATACCACAGTACAAGGACAAAATGATTGACTTCAACAATTGGCTAAGCTTCTGGTCTCATTCTAAGGGGATCCAGTATCTGTCTGCCTGGGATGACATGATCAACAGACCACGATGCTTTGCCAGAGATGGCCTGCACATGTTGCCCTTGGAATTCCAGATACTGGCTTAAGCTCTGGCCACCCCTATGGTGTCTTTTTTAGGCAAGGTTCAAATGACAAATTCACCACCATAACAGGTGCAAGCAAGCACAAACTGAGGGTATTGCTACTCAATACTAGAAGTCTAAACCACAAAATGCATTCACTCGAGGCACTCCTTAAAATGGAAAACATCGACATCTGTGCAGTGTCAGAGACCTGGTTCAAGGCGTTACCAACCAGGCTATAATTCATACCACAGCTTTCGGCCACCTAACCTGGACCAAAACACTAAAGGCGGAGGTGTGTCCATATACATTAAGGATATCTACACCTCCAGGCTAGGTACTCAGCATAATGCATCCGAGATTGTCCAAGTGCAACTAACTCTGGGCAAGACGGCAATCCAAATTGTAGCTTGCTGCAGATCCCCCACCATGCCCTAGGATTCCCACTCCTCATTTCTTGATACACTGGAAAATATTAGGGTACAACCCAACACCCTAATAATGGACAGTTTCACCTACCCCACCATTAACTGGGAAAATTACTCATGTTCCAACTCTTTTGCTCAACTTTTTCTGGAATTCATAAATTCCAATGCCTTGGATCAACTTACCCACACCCCCACCAGGGGCAGCAATATCCTAGACCTGGTCATTACCAACATGGGTGACCGATGTTCCACACCAAAGGTCAATTCCTTGATGGTCAGATCCAGCCACAAGCTAATCACCCTAGACATGAATATCCTGCCCCCACCCCCCACTAGGGAAACTACAGTAAAAAATTCTCCAAAGCCAACTTCACCCTTCTTAAGACAGAAGTGGCAAACTTCGTGACACCCATACAGACAGACAATAGAGGTACGACTGCTGAATCCTACACAAATGCACTTTATAAGCACTTACATGAGTGCAAGGATCATGCTATCCCTAACAGAACCAAGATGTTTTCTCCAAAAAAATGAAACCAGTTTGGTGGTCCCCTGCCATAAACAAACTCTGCAACAGAAGAAATAAACTTTTGCAAAAAAGAGTAAAATCCCATGATTAGAGGAACTCCCTGGTCAGCCTCAGTAAGAAGTTGCGATCCCTCATGAAATCCTCCAAAGCTAGTTGTGAAAACAAAATCACCACTGATTCTAAAGACAGCCACAAAGTATTCTATAGCTATGTAAAGCATCTCAATGGCAACACTCAGATCTGCGCTGAGTTACAGCACAATGGCTCTAAATATACAGAACCAACTGATATTACCAACATCCTGGCAGATAATTTCAGTGCTAACTTTACCCCCCCCTCTCACCCCCTAAAGGACCCATCTCTATACTAGTAGAATGCAAAGTTCCTGTAATCACGGCTGCAAAGGTAAAAAACACACTCTCCAAAGCCAAGAACACAGCATCCATGGGACTTAACGACATCCCAGGCTGCGTTCTACACAAACTACAGAATTAACTGGCACCCCACCTAAGTACCATGTTCAATCATAGCCTCACCTCAGGCTTTGTGCCCACTGAATAGCACACAGCAACGGTTATCCCACTCCACAAAGGGGGAGCCACCACGGACCCCGGGAACTACCACCCCATTAGCCTGATGAGCCTGGTCTGCAAGGCCATGGAACGTATCATCATAGAACTTATAAACAAAGACTTTGGCAATCTCCAAACTCTGGACCCTACCCAGTTCGGGTTTGTAAAAAGCAGATCATGTCTCCTAAACCTATAGACTTCTTTGAAGCGGTCACCAAAGCTGTAGACGAGAGTAAGGTGGTTCACACAGCCTATCTAGATCTCGCCAAGGCTTTAGACACCATCCCCCACTCTGGAATTATAGATAAACTCACTAAACTAGGTATAAATCCCTATGTCACAAGATGGGTTGCCAACTGGCTCACTGACAGAACCCACACTGTGAAAGTAGCGGACTCCAAATCCGACTTCAGACCAGTGACAAGTGGAGTACCACAGGGTTCACCAAAGCTGTAGATGAGGGTAAGGTGGTTCACATAGCCTATCTAGATCTCGCCAAGGCTTACAACACCATCCCCCACTCTGGCATTATAGATAAACTCACTAAACTAGGTATAAATCTCTATGTCACAAGATGGGTTGCCAACTGGCTCACTGACAGAACCCACACTGTGAAAGTAGCGGACTCCAAATCCAACTTCAGACCAGACTTCAGACCAGTGACAAGTGGAGTACCACAGGGTTCAGTCCTGGGTCCTCTCCTGTTTGGTATCTACCTCTCTGAACTACAGGCTAACACAGAAGGTCTTTGGTTAACAAAGTTTGCAGATGACTGCAAACTAGGAGCCATAATCGAAACTCCTAACGATGTGGACATCCTGCAAAAGGGCCTCACTGAGACAGATGCCTGGTGTCAAAGTCATGGCCTTAAGCTCAATGCCAAAAAGTGCATTGTCATCCCCTTCGGTAAAAACTCTGTACCCATGAACTATCATATAGGCGGTAGTCTACTTAACACCGAAAGTGTGATAAGAGACCTTGGGACACAGGTGTACAGTAGTCTCTCCTTTGATAATCACATCGCCACAGTAGTCAGGAAATCCTTCTACGTGGCACACCTCATCACAAAAGGTTTCTCATTCAGGAAAAAAGAGGTCATTGTTCCCCCTCTACTCATCACTCATTAGACCCATTATAGAGTACAATGCCCCTTTTGATATGTACCTCACAAGACATCTACAACAACTGGAAATGCCACAGAAATACTTCACAAAGATGATTACTGGCCTCAAACAGATGCTGTACGCAGACCATCTCAGAATCCCAATACCTCCGAGCTACACGCTCTAGGGACCGAAACCTGGTCACCACAATAAAAAGAACATGCTGCAGGGATAGATTCCTATTCCAGAGACTCCCTATACTCTGGAACAAACTACTTATCTATATCAAACAAAGCTCCTCATTAGCACTCTTCAAGAAAAATCTTGATAATTGGATAGGAAATAGGAAATTCACCCCAGGGATCACTTCTGTGGCTCTGCTCAACAGTGGCACAGGAAAATAATATTTTTTTGGATGGCGAAAGCCACGGTACCTTTTTGGCTAAGCTTATATAGGCCCTAGGGCCAATAGCCTAGTACCTACCTATGAACCTATGAATATTGCTTTTTCCATACTGACCACTGCCCAACTGAATCCCCACCCCACTTTTTCCAGAAATAAAATGAATCCATAAAGTAACCCATTTATCATGGATGAGAAATATTATTGCTACCTTCTCAAGCAAAAAGATTTCTGGACTATTTGGAAATACACCCACTCCCCAAAAGGCTATTTCCCATACATAACCTAGTACAACCAGATGAAGGAGGACATCAAAAGCAAATAAATACCCTCCATCTTTCAGACAGTAAGATTTTTTTTTTTACAAGAGCCCTCTAACTCTTGTCAAAATAAGTGCACTACTACCTCCCCACCTTTCTACTGCAGGAAAGTTTTGCATCAAGAAACTAGCATACTGATTGAGTCCACTCTCAGCCATGGATCTGCAGCAATGGCCTGTACTGTGGCAAACCCTGTCTTTAACATCTTCAGAGCACAGCATACTTTCCAATGAAAATAGCTAACTATTGGTCACATTACCAAAGTCCAGCAAACAAACAAACATGCATCTAAATAGAGTCCAGTCTTACTTCTGCCACATCTTGGTAAACTGCTGAAGTAAGCAGTGGACTCTTCAAGTTCCAGCTTACTTTTACCAAAGCAGTATTAAAACACTGCCCAAATGAATTGCTAAAAGAAAGATTAACCCAATTGTTCTGTTCAGAGTTACAAATACACTACTCACTAACATTTTCAAAGGTCGCTTGACATATGCAGTATTTGTTGAAGTCAACATTGCTTTTGAGTGAGTAAATCACAACCTGTTGATAGATGGTTTAGCAGTCTCTAGTTCAGTTCTTGTGCATATAATTCGTATATAAGCTGTCTTTCTGACCAAACTTGTACTTTTTGATCTAACATTGCTTTGCCATCTCCACAAAATATATTTAATAGGATTATACAACAGTCCATCAAATCACACAATAATCAACTGTACATGAAACTATGGTACCCAAATGAAAAATCAAAAAAAGAAAGAAAAAAACAAAGAAAACAATAACTTTGAATGCAGGTAAAGACCTAAATTAAAAGTGTTTTTTGCAGGGAGCCAATCCTCCCCACAGCCCAGAGTCCATCAGCACTGAAGAACTATCCAGAAACCCATGCAGCAAAGGCAGCCCTAGCCTTGGAAATAACATCCAACTTATAATGCTTAGTGAAGCTTTGAACAGATGACCAACTAGCAGCCTCAAGGATAGAATTTGTATCCAGTTCCTTGGAAAAAAGCTCCAAAGGAGGCAACAGCCTTGTTAGAATGAGCCTATACTGATGAGTAAATATATTTACCTTGACACAAAGAAATGGCTGTAGAAATCCAGAAAGAGAAGGTTTGCTTAGAAACAGCTAAACACAAAGACCTAGGATGAAAGGAAACAAAAAGTTGCTCAGATTTGTGAAGAACTTTAGTTTTCTCTAAATAATATCTGAGCTGTCTGTGTAAATCCAAGGTGTGAAGAACTGTCTCACTGGCAGACTGTGAAGAAGGAAAAAAGGAAGGCAAATGAGTCAACTGATTAAGGGACAACTCACTGACCACCTTGAGCGTAAAAGAAGGGTTATTAGAAAGAGACCCTGTCTCTGTGGAAAACTAAAAAAGGAGCAGCCACAAGAGCCTGAAGTTCGGACACTCTCTTGGCCGAAGTGAGAGCCAAAGGAAGAACAGTCTTCCAAGTACAATGTTATAAGGAAGCTGAAGCATTGAGGTCAAAGGGAGCCTGAGTCAATTTTTCATGACCAAAATTGAGGTCCCTGGAAGGTGGAATAGGCTTCCTGGGCGGCCTGATATGCAGAATGCCTTTAAGAAATTGCTTGACCTCAAATCAAGAGGCCAGAGGAGGAATTAAGGGCAGACTAGTAGAAACTGCTGACAGATGAGCTTTAACTGAAGATTATTCCAACCCAACATGGGGCAGATCACACAGGTAAGAGAGAACCAGAGGAACCTCCACAGATAGGGGATCCTAATGGTGAGATTGGCACCAGACAGAAAATCTTTTCCATTTCAACAAATAGGATTTCCTGGTAGTGGGTTTCCTGGCCTCCTGCAGGATCCGAAGCACGTCCTCAGAAAAGGGTTGCCTAAAAGTGATCAAAATCCTATCACCCAGAGTGTCAATTTGAAGAGTAGATAAGTGAGGATAGGTAGTGACTCCTTGGATTGTGTGAGAAGATCCACTGGTGAGGTAACATAGTGTCACTATTTTACCCCTCTGCTCTTTGAAGTTGGCTGAGTGATGGGCTACAGTTCAGGGAAACAGAGCATGTGGCAATAAAGAAGGCAAATATAGGAGAAAGGACTTAGGGTGTGTGAAAATTTGACTGGGCCAGCATAGCATAAAATATAGAGGGATTGGAATGAGAGGTTTCATTTTGTAGTATTCCAGACAGTATGACAAGAATTTCTTGACATAGATGATGGGTGGGGGAGGGTACCTTGTGTTTTGCTGAGTTTAACACAGTGTTTTTCTTCAGTAGTGACACAGACAATCCCTTCAGTAACCATGTATTTATAGTTATGGTTTATAGTGCACTCTTTAGTAATGCTTCATCTTCTAATTCATCCCTTGTTGTCTGCTTTTGTTACTTATGTCATTGTTGCCATGGTAACCGTGCAGTTAATGATATATTATGAAAGAATACATCGTAATATGCATGTACCTTCTGTCCACTTGTGGATCATAATAACCAATGTTATCTATAAGCTAGGCTCGCAATTGAAGTATCTATATCTGTGCATGTAACGTAGCACCTAGCAACTGACTGCATCATTGAATTGTCTTCGGTACTAAAATAATACAGTATAAATATGTATAAAACCTCCTTTCAGAAATGTTATGCAGATTGGCAGTTGCAATATTCAACATAACTTGCCTCTTAAGTTTAACTGAATGTTATTATATCAGTTTTTCAGCTGTCCGTTTGCTCATACCATCCATTTGTAAAACTGTGTTGTGAATTGCAAAACTTCAGAAACAGGACATTGCATGCCTTTACCCACACTGACTCTGGCAAACAAGACCCCAGAATAGCTCTACCTTGGGAAAGAGAGACAGCCAGGTAGACAGGGCTGACCTTTGCGCTTATATTTTGTAAGAATCCTATGATCGGAGATCTTCAGATGTGAAAATTTTCTAGATGAGATGGCCTAGAAGATCTGCAGTTAAAGGGAAGTGGTGAGTGTAAAATACTGACAATGTGAGTAGTACTGTACATTTAAGACATCAGGTAGTCTATGCTAAGAGTTATAATGTCTGTGCTATGGCTGTTGAAGTGAAAGCATCTCAACTTGTTTGTTCCTCTACCCATGTATTGCTAGCTAGGCCTTCCTTTTTTGTATCTGACATTGTATCAGAAATAAAAACACTAAGAAAGGCACCATGGGATATGTTGTCAAAAGAAAAATCACTTTTCTGTAAAATGGGAACAGTGACATTTTTACTACGGTTTTGCTTCACTGCTGCTGCTTTCATCTACCTGTACTAGAGAAATACGTGAACAAGCAAGCCATCAGTTATAATAATTGTGCTGTTATTATTATCATCTTTTTATTTTAATACAGTCCACACAATAAATTTGTTTTTACCACCCAGTACAAATTTGGCACTTAGTATAGGATAGTTTTCATGCTCCACTGAACCTTCAATATATTTTTGCTTTGTTTCTGCAGTTTTTGGCTCAAAGTGATGACCCCAAAACTGACAGCATTTATGAATTTACAGGGTAACCAGTCTAAAAATTGTATGTCCTGGGTTCAAGAGCCTTGTGTTGTTATACCTCAGTCTGAGTGGCCCTGAGCCCTTGGGGACAAGTCAGAAGGAATTAAATATGTCATGTTCCTTTGTGCTTCAGGTGTATAATGCATTTATTTAAAAAAAAAAAAAAAAAAGATGAGAAAGATAAAGTTACAGTATTGAAAAACTAAATATGTTATGAGTCAAAGAAGAACATATGCAGCATATATTTATTTGTACTAGAAATAAAGGCGGTTCGGAAGCAGTAGATGCTGGTATCACTGATCTTATGTATGGAACCACAACTATGAATTTGAAGATTTAGCTGGTTCAGTTTTAAAAGACAGCATTGTCTGTGGAATAAGGTGTGATCTTCTAAGGCGCATACTGCTCAGAGAAGCTTATTTGACTTTAGAGAAAAACATAGGTGTGTCTAGAGCAAGTGACTGTTGATTGTAAAATGTAAAAGTATTGTTGAAGAGCTTGAAGTGTATAAAATACAAGCTATGCCTGAGAATGGTGTAAAAATGAAACTTAGATGTACTACAAATAGTAAAAAATGAAAACAAAATTAAGGAGGCTACAGAATGTACAAAATGTCACCTGGTAAGTAACAGGCAGTCAGAAACTACACCTTGTGCAACTCTTTAACATGAAAATTTGTACAACACATCTACATGGCCATGTTTGTGTATTCTGCAGAGGTAATAATTATTTCACTAGAGTGTCTTTGAAAGAGAAACAAATACGGAAAGCAATATTAATGTTGTTGAAACAAAGTATCAGTCAAAATCTCAGAGGTTTGTGACTGCTGTTAAAGTATATTCATTAAATACAGTGCATGCTAAATGCCATCTCAGTACACTCAGTAGTAGTCATAGTGAAAATGTCGATACTGTCCAATATGTGAATGAGAACAAAATTGAGGCATGGTAAAAGAAGCTGTTGACTAAACACAAAGCAGTTAAGTCTCTGCTGGACACTAAGGCAGATTACAATATAATTGATGAATCTACTTGTAAAATGTGTTTAAACTGCAAGATGTAGAATTCCACATGAAAATTTACAAGTTGTTTTGGATACAAGTCTAAGTCACTGGATCATGGATGGTTTTGTTGATTTTGTAAAAATGGAGAATACAAGCTGTTGTTTTTAATCTTAAATAACAAACTTAAATAAAACAACAGAGTATCTTGGGCAAACAAAGGTGCATGTGTTACATCAGGCAAAAATAAGAAGACTTCATGCAGTCCAAATATAAAACCACTTGTGTTCTGATTGATTTACTGATGAAACTGCAGTGTACCATCAGACAGTGCAATCTAATAATACGGAAATCATACAGAGGTAGGCTGTGGCACAGATTTATGGGAATGTGTGTAAGAACACACTGAATATCTGGGGAGATATGTGTATCAAATGTTTAAGCAATTTGAACTCTAATATAGTTCCAAGGCAGTCAAAGGCTGAATGCAAAATAATGAATTCAGTGAAAAGAGTACGTATTCAGAATTTTACTGGCAAATACTCACTGCAACAAATTAGACTGTGTTAAACATATGTCTGTGAATAGGACTTTTCTGCAATTATGAATGTATAAGTAACGGGGTGCAGAAGTTGGAGTGTGGAATATGAATGATAGTTTAAACAGGTATACTAATATTTTGAAGACTTAGAATGTCTGCAGCTTCAGTACTATATATTGCTATCACCTGAGCCATTTCTTACAATTCATGCTCCATGTGGAGTGCCCTTTGCACGTAAGACTAACACAGAGCAATCACTAAAGGATATGGAGTCACTGGTCGTAATAGTCAAATAGAAAAAAAAAATCCATGTATTAACAGTATTGTGGCAGTGATAAAATAGGACATGTTCAACATCTGAATTGGTCTACAAGACCTTAATTAATAGATCAAGGTGGAACATTATTTGCTTCATAATTTTTAAGAGGTAGTGGCTACCCTGTCTAATCTCAGATTCTTTTGATGCATCTAAGGGTTTTTGTAGATCAAGTTAGAAGACACCAGTTCCAGACTCTGTGCATTTAATACGTCATTAGGAAGTTATACATTCTTGTCACTACCTTTTAGAATCTCATCTGCACCAGAAGTATTGCAGAGAGCTATAGGAAACATTACAAGTGGATATATGGAGTAGTCAGTATTATTGATGAAAGTCTGATTTGTACTGCTGTAAAACTGGAACATGACAAATGAGTAATCCAGTTGATGGAAAGACACAAAATTTGAAACAAGCAAAGCCAAATGTGTGTTACTTCTGTGAAATAGGTATAGCATTTGCTGACGGTGAATGGTCTTCATTCAGATGCTTAAAAAGTTTGTGTGCTTCTGAATATTAAGAAGACTCTTGACAAATCATCTTTGATGTAATTACTTGGAATGGTACAGTATCTAAGTTTATTCTGCATTTTTCTAATATCACTGTCATTGTGGAAGCTACTAGAGCTTGATGCAGTACAGTGTTGGACAGCAGATCAAGAAAAGTGTGTTACCACAGCACTGACTCTGAAATACTATGATGTGGCACTACCCACAACACTGCAAGATGACATAAATTAGGAAGGGACATGAACACTTCTTTTGCAGGAGGGAAGACTTTCTACCAGTGCATCAAGAGTATTGATTGATGTGTAGACAAACTGTGTACCAAATAAGAAGGAAATGTAAGCAATAATATTCTGATGTCAGATGTTTTACAGCTGTATGCACGTATGCGTATATGTTTATATTTATATATGGGAAAAGTGTTGTGGTGGGATCTAACTTTAAGCCACTTTGAGGTATCTTTAAGAAATCTTTGCAGAAAATGCTTGCATACCTTCAAAAACTGTTGTTACAACCACAGAAGTATGACCTGGGAAGCTTATGCATACTAATCAGAGCATGCTTAAAGAACTAGAAGTATTACAGAATAAGTACTAATAAGTTACAAGACCTGAAATCTTATATTAATAATTATAATGAAATCCATAATGACAAGATTGCTGAATTGAGTCAAACAGTTGCATCCCTTACTCAAGACGTACTTTATTTTCAGAGCTGGAGGATTGATTTTCAAGACTGATACAGAAGATTATGAGCGGGTCTCCCATCTAACCACAGTATTATGTGTTTAAGAAATGGATGCAAAGAAATTCACCTCAAGAACAAAGCTTGAGAGGTGAATCTTTGCATCCATGTTGAGAACACACAATTTACGGTTACCATCTGAGACCTGACATTAATTCTTTTTAGTGCATGGAAAAAAGCACCAAGTGTTTTGCCAGCTTTCAAAGCTATAAAGCACTTCACAAGTACTGTCAGAAAGATAGCATGACACAATTTCTTATTTTACAACCGATTACTGACAGAGAGTGCAGACAGAAAGAAGGCTGCTTTTAGTTCTGCCACTGTTGTTTGCTGGCAAGAACTGGCAGATTTAACTGCCTAGCATGATAACCGATATTAAAAACTTAAGCAGGGGTGGTTAACAATTAAGATCAGGTCTCACCCTACAGAAGCCAATTAATATCAGGTCTCACCCTACAGAAGCGCTTAAATGGTTTGTCTTTTTTGTGATATCAAAGCGCAGTCAGGGCACTCCATGCACATCAAAGTAATTATATATTTACAGCTACTCAGTCAAATGCTGGTGCAAGTATAGAATCACAGTTAGAAATGACAAAATGCAAAGAAAATGGATATAACATTATATAGTGACCGAGCATGTCTGTACAAATTGAACAAATGATTCACATCTCTGCCATATGTGACATATTTAGGGATAAGAACCAAAACGAGTAACTAATTCTGTACAAGATTCCATTAGTGCTGTGGGTAAAGTAGGACATTAATCTGCTTCACTACAATAATTTTAATTCTTTATTGGGTGTAAATGAATTTTCAGTGTGTCCTGAATCTGTTAGTTTGAAAGATACTACAACACGATTAGTGATAGTGATTTTACAAGCCCATATTTTCAAGGCATAGGATAACAAAACAAGTAGCCTGTGAATGTGGTCCTCTATTGAATAGTAAAGTTTCTCTATTTAGTCAGTAGGATTTTTGCCTGCACAACTCTTATTAAATTATCAGAAATTTGAGATCAGAACTTCCCACTTTATTTAAATTACTGATTGTAGAAAGTAGATAACAGAATTGTTACAAAAAAGCAAACTGAAAAAATGCTTTATTAGAAAATGGAAAATAATCCCTCTGCTGTAACTGAGCAATAGAGGGTAAGATGGTCCAAGATTGTGGTGCTCGATATAAAATTTAAATTCAAGCCACAGCTGTTGCTCACGCCAGTCAACTGAGACTGCAGATCATTTAAGATGATTCCACAGGGAGCATTGGGATCAGCTCCAGAAACTGCCAGAGATGCTACCACATCAGGAAACAATCAGTACTGATCAGGATTCAGAAAGAGACTTAGTGAAGTTGTCTGTGAAGACTTCATCTGTTTTTGCACAGTATTGAGTCAAGTTCCAACAGATTGATTTTAAAACAGAACATCATACTTTGGACTAAAATTCTGCTGATTTGAATGGTGCTATCAAAATTAATGATTATCCTAAGCCAGTTAGTGACTGTAAGTATTCAAGGACTGAATACCTTTTTAAAAGTCTTCTCCGATACCGTGAGGATACATAGCTAGTTGTAGGGCTCATTGCATGAAGACATCATTATTGTGTGCGTAACTCACATAAATATAGTTGATTTTGTTTATATTCATTTGTTTACCAGGATGGTCCAGCTGGGAAGAGCACATTTTCAGCAGAGGACTTTGTAGAAATGTCCCAGTATACATTGATTTGCTACCCACATTTTAAAAGTAATCATCATTTTGTCCCCCCCATCAAAGGTCAGTTAGATTATCTAGAATTATAACTCATAATAATACTTTTGAATAATGAGTTAAATTCTTTAAAATGTTGGATGTTAGAGGATATTCACAAGATGTAATGGAAAATATTTTAATGAGGTTAAAATAGAGTTGAGAAATTCATAGCCATCTTGAGATCTGGAAAAAAATATTAGTTCCAGTAGAAAAGACAACATTTATGATGTCTGACCATAGATGAAACCATCTAGAAACAAGTTTTGATGAAAATATGAAGGGTAGCTGTTAATTCTGAACTACTGATTTGGGTATTTGGAGAATAACCTAGATTTGCATATAAGAAATAAAATAAACATAAAAAATATTTTGGAAGATAAGAACAGAAATACTCTTTGTAATGGATGTGGTACTTACAAATGTGGACATCCTTTTATATTTGAGGATGAGACAATTATTACTTATCATGGCAAAGAAATAATAAAAGCTAACACAATTTTTTTCTTGTTGGTCTAGTTTCTTGGTGTATATAGCAATATGTTCCACTTGTTCCTCTTATTATATAGGAAAAACTAAAGAAAACCCAACAAACATATTGATGGACTTTTATGTAGTATTTCAAAAATGATAAAATAAAATGTACTATATAACAGTTTTAGGAAGCTTGAATTTTTATTAATGAGAAAGTTTTGAAATCAAATAATGAAGGTTGGTGGGAAAATGCATTACTATATGTGGAACTCTATAGGCAATTAAAATAAACACAGCTCTTAAGCCCAGATTGAATAACAATATGCGTATATGCTTATTTTTAGTGATTTAAATAGACTGGCAGATAAATTCTAAAAGGTACAGTGAATATCAATTATTATGTTTTCTACAATACTGCTTTTATTACCCTGATAAGTTTTTTAGGATTATTGTGATTGATCACATGATGATGCCATGTGATGAGATTTTGGTAATTATATTTATTGTGACTGTCTCAGTAGCGTTTATATCTGAAGACGTCCTTATGTTAATAAAAGTCTTTTTTTTTTTAATTTTGTAAATTAGCATGCTATTGATTTTACCTGAGATGACTACAGTTGGCAGTTTGAGTTGGCTCTTCATTAGTGCCGAAGGAAAGGTATTTCAGTATGTCTGTTATTATATGCTTATTTATAGTGGCTATCCTCAGTTATGTCTACCTCTGAAGATGTGACAGTACATACATAGCAGGCTGTCCTTGAGAGAAGTTTAATGAGCATGCATGCTGGCCACTGTTCCTTAAATGAAGAATAGAGGTCGGGGTAATGATAGGTAATTTTTACAGTGACCTTCTTTTAAGCAAGTACCAAAACTTAGGCAGATATTGTTTTGCAGCAGCATTTTTCAGTAAGGGAAGTAAGACAATAAGCTTTACTGCTCTAATAAGAGACTCGCTTGTTTTGCAGAAGTACAGTTTGAGTTGACATTACTGTTGGGTGTAGCAGTGAGTTTATAGTAGTTGGGCATCAAATGGGTCGATGAGTTTATCACAGAGAAGCAACCTACACAGTCTGAGTCTATGAATCTAAGTAGTGTCACATAGGTACAGATGAAAACCTGGAAGTAGGTTGGGACACATAACAAAAAGAAAAAAATGAACTCCATTGAATCATCTTCTTGCTTTCTGTAGACTTCACACTTGCTGGGCAGTAGTTTTATATGTGAATTTGGTCACTGTTTTATGAGAAGCCTGCTCATGACACTTTTTCCAATGTCAAGATAGCAGACAGTTGTATCAGGTGGTGGGGTTGGAACTTTAGCAAATATAAGGGCATAAAGGTCAGAGTAAAGCAACATGTAGACATGAGCTAAATTCTATTTCTTTATTTCATTTTCTTTTGAAGATGAGAACTGCAGTCAGATACTTAATGGTCCAGTGTTAAACAACACAGAAACAACACCCATACCTCTACAGCGCACAAAGGTAGTAGTTCGGAAGGGGCTTGATGCAGACTATGTCACATCTGTTGTCAGTCAAATTGAAAACAACAAATCTGAACGAACTTTGGACATTGATGCAGGGAAGACACCAACAAAGTTGCAAGATGGCAGTACAAGCAGGGCCACAAATGGAGATGTGATTTCCCCTGGCATTGGAAGGGTGTCCTCATTCCAGAATAAGAAACCTGCTCCCAGGAATGTTACACAAGGTAAATACTGGCACAAATTAAGTAACCATTTCCAACACCAACTAATGAATGAATATTATCACTGGAGTTTGTAATATAGCTGATAGTCAAGTAGGTCACATTCTTTATTGTTTCTTCAGGAAGCCTCAGCCACTATTTATTTATTTTGTTTGTTTCTTTGCTTGTTAGTCTGACTGAACAAAACTTTTTTCAGCAAAGACCTGTCTAATAAGCCAAACTGTGGGTAAGCCCTTCTATGAGTAACTGAAACAAATACGGGTGAAATGTGTAGTTAGTGGTGATGTTGTAACTGCAGAGCTAAAAGGTTAAGATGATGTACTGAATTACTTAAATTCAGCTTCTGCTGTGAAGTCAGAGTTACTGCCAGTTTGTCAAGAAGTGACAGAGTACGAAGGTACGAAAGTATGGAAAGACAAAGAGTATTTGAGCATTTGTCTGTTTAACTGTAGCCTCCAAACAGGCTTTGTGCCTCTTGAATGGAGAATAGCAACAGTCATCCCACTGCACAAAGGTGGGCCATCTACAGACCTTAGAAAGTACAGACCCATAAGTCACACTAGTTTCACATGCAAAGCCATGGAAAAAAATATCATGGAAATGATCAGTAATGACATGGGAAACCTCCAGACACTGGACCCAACCCAGGATGATTTCATCAAGGGAAGATCATTCCTACTTTAACTGGTAGACTTCATTGAGAAGGTCACCAAAGCAGTTGATGAGGGCATAATGGTTCATGCTGCGTGCCTTGACCTGGCCAAGGCATTTGACGCAATACCCCTCTCGGTCACTGTTGACAAACACAAGAGGTTAGGTACAAACCCTTTTGTCATCTGGTGGATACACAGCTGGCTCACAGACAGGACCCAGGAAGTTAGAATTGGGGAGCCCACCTCTACAAAGTGGCCAACCACAAGCGGAGTCCCTCAGGGATTGGTCCTGGGGCCACTCCTTTTTGGCATTTACTTCTCTGAAGTCAAGTCCAATGTCACTGGCCTCTGGCTACTAAATTTCCAGATGACTGCAGATTAGGAGCTGCCATTGAATCTCCCACTGACACACATATTCTCCAGGAAGGGCTAACACAGACAAACAACTGATGTCAGAGCCGTGGACCAAAACTAAATGCCAGGAAATGCATAATAGTATTCTTCGGGGAGTCATCCACTTTTGGTAACTATCATATTGACAACACATTGCTAATAGTTAACTCAGTAGTCAGGAAATTGGGCACACACATAGACAGTAATATAGGCTTTGGCCATCTCGTGTCTACAGTAGTAGGGAAATCATTCTATACTGTGCAGTTTATAAACAAAGGTATGGTATCTAGGTCCAAGGAAGTCATTGTTCCACTGTGTTCAGCATTCATCTTGCCTATCATTGAGTACAGTGCCCCCTTTGGTATGTACCTAACAAGACATGTCCTACAATTGGAACATCCACAGAGGTTCCTCACTAAAAGAATACAGGGCATAAGTAACATTTCCTTTGCAGACTGGCTTAGGACCCTATCCCTGTATTCTGTCTCCTACAGGCTGTTGAGGGGAGATCTGTGCTTGGCATACAAGGCATTGTCACACCCCACTCTGATGAGCCTTGTGCATGTCCGCGAAACAAACAGCACTAGAATTACCCATTCTAAAGCCTTAAATCTTGCCTGTGATATAAATGGGACCTGCTGGAGAGACAGGTATATATCCAGAAGACTATCCCTTCTCTGGATCAGGTTCCCCATCCATGTGAAGCAGAGTTCCTGCTTAACCCAGTTCAAATGTAACTTGGACAACTGGATGGGGAACAGGAAATTCATCCCTCATTTGGCACCTGTATCTCTAATGGAGACAGGCAGCTTGTAAATGTTTCATTTCCCAAGCCCCTGCTTGTCAATGTTTCACTTCCCAAGCAACAAGGGTATCAGAACTTGTCAGCGATTTGGGATGCATGGCTAGTTTTAAGAGGCCCTTGTGGTCGTTAGCCTTGTAAACACCTATGAAGTAGAAAAGGTAAGCATGAAATTGGTAAGCATGAAATTGCTGAAGCTGAGATTAGTCAAGGGTTGTGGAAGCAAGAGGCATGTAAACTCCAAGCAGACATCTTTGAAGCAGCTATATATTATTTAGGTGGCTATCACCAAGGTCAGTAAGAGTTTTTTGAAATTAAGAAATATGTTGATTTTATTTCATTTATCACTGCAGATGGATACTGTAGCATCTGTGAAAGAGGGTAGATACCTCAGGTCATGTAGTCTGACATCAATACACTGAGGTATGTAGTGGTAAATATATTTAACATATTAGATGAGTTTACTGTGAAAGCCATCAAAAAGAAGACAAGGGGGATTGTGGCTGACTAATTTACTGCTGTTTTACAAATGGATGACAGTAGAGGCAGACATGATTTTCCCAGTAGATGCAGTGTAGTGTCTGGAATTCAGTAAGCCCATCTGACACAGTTCATCTTGAAAGAATGGATTAGGTGAGGGAGAGTTAGAATTTGTAATAAACTAACATCATGGGGGAAGGATGGGTTAGTAGAAAAACACAGTGCTTATTAATGAAGTCTCACAGGTCTCTATGCTATTTCTAGTTGTGTGTCTCACATAATGAAGTTTTTTACAGTGGAAACTTGCCCTCAGTTTTAAGAAAAAAGGCTATGTTCTTTTCCCTCCTCAAAAATTGTCTAGGATTACCACAACTTGGCCGTATGTCTCAACCAAAACATCAATCTTTAAAACACTCTCCTACTACAAACACTTAGGCATGTGGTTAAATTCTACTGTTAAATTTCCAGCACCATATCCAAGTCATTAAAGCCAAAGTTAACAAACTTCTCTTCTGAGCTTGGAAAATATCCAGTTTCCTCAGCCTTGCTGCCAGAACAGCATTTGGTAAAAGGGTCCATCTTCCTCACCTGAAGCACAACTTCCTCTCTCAATGGTTGCATCAACAAAAAAAATATGTCCGCCCTAGAAACTAATGGTAAAAGCATGAGTTTAACAGAAGCACCCCCAGGAGTTGGCTGATGTCCTTGAATAGCTGAGATCCCATACACAGCCACATAAGAATTCTGATAGACAGCAGTACCATTCTGTGGTATATCAGCAATTATGGAGGGACAGGCTCTTTAACCCTCTGCCAGGAAGCCATGTACCTCTAGGAACTGATCTTTAGATATGTGTGGCCCTTGAATAATTTCTACAATTACAGATTTTTTTACCAGGATGTTTTCTAAAAGTTTTCAGCACCATCTAAACAACTTAAAACTCCTCCCTTCCACACCCACTTCTTACTCCTCCCCTCATTTCACCAATACTCTACCGTACCTCCCCTCTCAGTCTCTTCCCAAAATTTATAACTCTCATACCCTAGTAAACTAGCCATCCACAACATACCTCCCCTCAATAACCTATCCCACTGTGCTCTCAAAAGCCATATCCTTCTGTACTCATCTAGTACTGCTCCTCACCATATCCTATACCTACTACCTCACCCAGCCAACTAACTATAACCACACTCCATCCTTTCATACTACAAACCATCTTAACCTACCTGTCTTACATTCACACTTCCCAATCTCCATGCCTATACCCCATAAAACACTATCTTTTCTTCTCTTATAAACTTATTACTCCTCACAACTATCCTAACCCTACAACAACTAACTTATCCCTCATAAATCTAGCTAAACTCAACCCTGTCTCTAAGCAGACAAAGTACCTCCCCAACTTAATGCTATATCTGACTTCTATTCTATTATCAGGAGACATACACCCCAACCCAGGCCCATCCTCATCCCCTCCAATGGATAAATCCATACTACTCACCTCCTTAAATGCCCAAAGTATAGTTAACAAAATCCCTAATCTGCATGCCTGGCTTACATATAACAAACCAGACATTTTGTCCATCTTTGAAACTTGGTTAAAACCTCATATAAAAGATTCCGAAATAATTCCACCCAACTACTCTATAATCAGAAAAGATAGAACAAACAAAAAAGGAGGTGGAGTAGCCCTTCTATACCTATCCTCCTTAACAGTTACCCCTTTTAACAAACCAACTCCCCATTTCAATAATGCAGAATTACTCCTGGCACTGCTTCAAGTAAATAAACACAAACACATATGCATAGCCTCCCTCTACATCCCCCCAGGCAACAATATTTCTACACTAGACGATATCCTCTCCTGGCTTTCCAATAACATTAACAACAAAACTATACTTGTGGGTGACATGAATATTAATTGGTCTGCAATACAGTCTCCCACAAATCCACTTAACATTAATCTTTGCAACTTCTGTCAACTGATCAGCTCCATAACTCGGCCCTCAAAAAACATCACCAGTGATAGTACCCTAGACTGGATATTAGTCTCCCACCCTCATTACTTCTCAAATAGTGGCACCCTGCCTGATTCCCTTAGTGACCACTTGCCCACATTCACACACCGACTAACTTCACCCCTACATCTTACTCACAATTTTATTACCGCTCACTGCCAAAAAAACTTTAACCCCACTACCTTTTCCAACTCTCTAAAAGCAATTAACTGGTACAGCCTAAAAACTCTACCCCTGGAACAAGCTGTTGCCCACTTTAACTCAACTTTTCTAAAAGTCTTAGAGCAACAAGCTCATATAAAAACAAAAAGAATAAAAAACAAAACTGCCCCTCGGCTAACAAAAAACACACTAGTAACTATGCACCTTAGAGATAAGGCATGGTCATCATATCAGAAACATAGGACTCCCCTAGCCCATAATGAATACAAAACACTCAGAAACAAAGTAAAAAAAGCTTATCATTCCGATAGACAAAATTACTTCTCCATAATCCAAAACAACAACAAAACAAACCCTCAAAAATTTTGGAAATGCATCTCTACCCTCCTTAATCCCAACAAACCAGATAACCCTAGCCCGGACCCTAATGCTGCTGACATAGACTTGGCCACTCAATTCAACACCTTCTTCATTGATTCTATCTCCAAACTAACCTCATCCTTTTCATCTTCAAACCCCACCACACCCCAATCTTCCCCTACCAACTTTTCACCCCTTACCACTGCTCCCCCATGTCTACTCCATCATTAACATTCCCAAATTCTCCCCCCCCTTCCCCCACCATTCTCACCAAAACCTATACCCACATCCACCATAAAAAAACTACTTCAGAAACTAAAACCATGCTCGAATGCCCCTGATAACATTCCTTCTTACTTTCTCAGCATAGCTGCTGAAGTCATTGCCTACCCCATCAGCATTCTAATCAACTGTTCCATTCAAGAAAGCTCAGTACCCCAAATCTGGAAAAAGGCTTTTGTTGTTCCATTGCACAAAGGCGGCAGCAGCAACAATATTACTAATTTCCGTCCCATCGCTATCCTATCTCCTATCTCTAAACTTTTAGAAAAGTATATTCACCTACAACTCCTACCATACCTCTTAGACAATAACCTACTAACTCCAACACAACATGGTTTCAGACCAAGACACAGTACTATGACCGCCCTACTCTCCTTCCTGAAAGCTGTGAACAAAGCCCGGGACTCAGGACACATTGTCTCTACCCTCCTACTAGACCTCTCTAAAGCCTTTGATACTATCTCCCACAATTTACTACTAACTAAACTCTCCAAGCTTAACTTGTCACCCTCTTCTCTGAACTGGTTCACTAGCTACTTATCCAATAGATATCAAGCAGTAAGATGGAAAAAAGCCACCTCCCCTTTCATCAACACCCCATCCGGTGTTCCCCAAGGATCTATACTGGGTCCCCTTCTTTTCAATATATTCATAAACGATTTCCACAACTCTATCCCTTTAACTAAAATTATCCAATACGCAGATGATTCAACTATTATCTGTTCTGCTACCTCCATCCCCACACTGCTAAAGCTTACTCAAGATGCATTCTCAACCACCGAACAATGGATGAAAACAAATCACCTTGTACTCAATGCCTCCAAAACCAAAGTAATGGTATTCACCCCCTCTAAAGCTACCTTTTTCAATCCAAGTAATTTCACTATTACTAGTCACAGCAATACACCCCTAGAACTGGTATCTGAGGCCAAATTACTTGGGGTCCAAATTGATAGTCAGCTTAAATTCAATTCCCATCTTCAACTAAGTATAAAAAAAACCCACCAAAAACTTGGCATGCTCTACAGACAGAATCGTTTTCTTACACCCTTCACCAAACTCACCCTGTCTACCACATTTCTCATCCCATCCCTCCTCTATGGAGCCCCACTTCTAACTAACCTACAATCTTCACTCAAAACACAACTCTCCTCTTGCTATAACAAAATTGCCAAGTTTGCTACCTCCCATAAGTCCTCCTCACACCACTGTTCAGCTCTCCACAAACTAAAATGGTTAGAACTACCCAATCACCTCTCCTACGTCCAACTGACTCTTGCACACAAACTCATCTTCAATTCCTCCCTCTGCCCCTCCCTTTCCTCTACCTTTAAAATGCACCTCCCTGATAGAATACTAAGATCTAACAACCAAAACCTAATTGAACTGTATAAACCAATTCGTCCCCCTGGAAAAAATCTCTTATCCTACAGTCTTGCTTGTCTCTGGAACTCCTTACCCCCATCCATTCGTACCATCACAAATCACTTGTCATTCAAAAATCCCTTCACTCACACCTAATTTCCCAGTGGAAATGCTCCTGCTCCCACCCAACATAATCTCCTCATACTGGGAATTTCCACTTCTCCTCCTCTATTCATAATGGAGATTTCTATTTACTCTCCTAAACTCATAGAGCTTGCTCTTGCTTGTATTAAGCTTTTTCTGAATACTTAAAGATACCTAAGTGTAAATATACCCTAAGATGGAAAAGGTTCTCTGTTTCTATATTGAAAAAGTTCTATGTCAGCTCATATACCTTTCTCTTGCTTGTATTAAGCTACTCATCCTGAATGTATGAAAGATACCTCCAGTGTAACCCACCCTAAGTTGTAAAAGCTTCTCATTTTCTATATTGTAAATTGTTTGCAGCTATACAAGATTGTAATATTTGTATATATTTGTACACTAGTCTACTGTATTTCCAAGTCCGTAGTAATTGTTTTATTGAAACTAAATACCTTATTGTAACCTTGCTAATTGTTTTTGGAGCTTTTCTCCCCAGGACTCCATTGAAAAAGGGTTCTTTTGGCCCAATGGACAATCCTGGTAAACCAACTGCAAATAAATAAATAAAAATAAATAAAATTGGTTTCGAAGAAGACAGACCAGTAAGTAGAGAATATGCTACATTTATAAAAAATGCCATTGGATAAGATGGTATCCTTATTGGGCCCTGAAGTCAGGCTATATATTAATCCGTATCCAAGATGGATAATAACAGGAACTGAGGAAGAGCAAGAGCATATCTTTACAAAGGCTCCTTTATCAATGAGCACATTTAGTTATCTGAAGCAGAAGCTTAATTCTTAGAAGCTATTATTGCAAGATATCCTCTCCTGAAAATTGAAAGGTCTTCAAAACCTTTGTAAAACAGAACAGTGCTTGTTAGCAGCTGTAAATATATAAATCCCTACTCTGAAGACATCCTGGGATGTGCCGTATGTGGTAAGCCAGTCAGCCTTATACTGCCTTGTTCTCACAGTCATATCTGAATTAGACTGACAAATTATGTGAATATCACAAAGATACTTATTAGGGCTATCCATTTTATATGTTTGCCTTTTTCTGTTTGGTAATATGATACAGAAACTCACTTTGCTTTAAGACAAAAGCTAGAAGTTCTCACTTGTTGCTTACTTGTACCATTTACCCAGCACAGAGTATGCTAGCTATTACTGGACATCATGACAACTTCCTGTTAGGAGACTGTCTTATCAATAAAGCAAACTAAATCAGATGTTGTCCTTTTCCTTCTTCCTCACTAATGAGTCTAGGATCTGATCCTTTTATCCGATTTGGCTGCATTCTATAAGATTTCACATCCAATCCATGCTCCTCCCTTTACCCATAATGCCCTAATCTATCCCCAACACCTCAGATCTCATTTGCCACCTTAGCTACAGCTGCAAGACAGACAATCCAAGCTCTCCAGTAAGATTATCTTCTTTAGAATAATGTTTGAGATTGTTTGATCCTTTTTAGAGTGAATTTTCTCCTTTAGTGTTCCTTGCTCCTCCCTCAGCTTTTTCACTGGAGTTAGGGTATTTTTTTTAACCAATTTCATTATCCTTTGTTTGAGTGTGGTAGTTAGACAGAGAAGGCCTAAGGGCTTCATTTTTTGGATAGTAGTTGCTATTTAGGTATAAGGTTGTGAAATATTTAGAGAAGTTTAAGCAGTTTAAATAGTTTGAAAAGTTTAAATAGTTAAAGTCCAATAGTGTGTGTGTTTTTTGTGTGTAAAATTTAATGTTACAAAATGTCTAGCTTTCCAGTACCCTTTCTAATACCGTTAAACTGTTGGTAGTTAACTGCCAGTATGTCAGACAAGCCTGAAGAGCTGACTGGATTTAAAAAGTGTACTTCTTGTGGGCATAAGATCCCCAACTCTGATGCCCACAGGAAGTGTGTATGTTGCTTTGTAACAGCCCATTTGGACATTTATTGCTCTATTTGTGCTACTTTCAATCTGAAAGCCCTCTCAGACAGCCAAAATAAGCTCACTTTAAAAGGACTTCTATCTGCTGGGGCTTAAACCCTCTCAAAATACTCTCTGACAGTCTCGGAGACAAGAAAAAGGCAACACAAGTCTCAGTCAGCTTCCTTGGAGTCGCCTGCTAAGACTTCTAGAGCTTTGGATCCCACCACTTCAGATCCAGTAGTTATCAAGCCTACCATGGATCCTATGTCTTCCACGGATTCGATGGTCTTGGTTCTGACCACTATTTCTCCAGTACTGTCTGCCTCGGTTTCAGATCCTAAGACCTCAGATTTGATGACCAGAAGCCGCACTCTTGGCACAAAATCAGTGTCACCAACTCTTCCTGTCCAGATATTCCAGACTCCATAAAAGCACACCAGACCACCTTCATCTGCCTTGTCTAAGTCTTCTAGGTGTAACTCAGAAGCAGACATGAACAGGATGATGAGGAGATTCCTTAGGACCCAGATTCAGATGGGGGTCATACCAGCTCCATTCCTTACTGGATCTGTGAGCTCGGCAGCCAAACAGAATTTTCCTCCTCCTTCAGTCCGACCCTCAGCTTCAGAGCCCCTGGATCCTAAATCTTTGAGAGGCTTGGTGTCAGATCCAAGGAAGCTCCCAGACTGAGCACCTGACCAGACCTGTTCGGTTGTCTTCAGATCAGAGCGGGTCTCGGATCCAAGATATCTCTGCTGGGTCTGAGGAGAGGAGATCGGCTCCTATTTTATCAGATCCATCCCTTCCCTTGGGTGCCTCAGCCCTGGACAGCTTGGGTCTAATTCTCTCCTGTCAGTGTGGATCTTGGGTAGGCCTCGACTTCCCTTCCTCGTCTTCTTCGGCTCCGGGGGGGGGGTCCCCAGATCCGTCTGCCTTCAGTGTGGTAGAAAGAGCTTTCTCTCTCTCCACAGAGAATCATCCTCTCTAATCTCAGATCCTGATCTCCCTCCCTCATTTGCTATGAGCTCTGAGACCAACATCTCTGCTCCTGTGGGTCAGCCAGCCAAGAGGAACCTTCCACACACATTCCCACAGGGATTCCCCACTTCTTCCAACACCTCCCTGGACCACCCCATGAAGGAGGTACTTCAGAAGAGGACATGCAAGAGGAAGCACATGGACTCCCCTTTGGAGTCCCTCATAGAGGACACAAACTTTGATGAGGGTGAAGGATCCCCCAGATCGCCACCTGACAATGTTTCTTTCGGGGACACCATGGAAATCCTTAGACAAAAAGGTGTCTGGTCCTCCCAAACTCATTTTCCTGAAGATTTGGTGTTCCTGGAGGCTGTTGGGGCTGGCTTATCTACATCTTAGGTTACCCCCCTGGTAGATAAGCTTATTGACCTAGTCTCCTGCCGGGCTTGAAAGGAGCCAGACACTGTTGAATCTGTCCCCAAGCATCTAGATAAGTTCCTAACTCCTCCTCCTGATTTACTTCATTGGAGCATTGGAGTAAGGGCATTCCCATTGATGCCATGGTTGTGGCAGCTGCTACGAAGAAGGAGCTAGTAGAACAAAGCTCCACCATCCATCCACTGAATAGGGAGTCCAGAGCGATGGACAGATTCGGAAACTGCATTTATGCCTCAGCTACTTTTGTGCTGAGGTCATTAAATTACTTGGCCCATTTTACTCATTTGTAGAGAGAATTGATTAAAGAGCTTTCAGATTCTCTCGCCATGTCCATGTCGGCAAAGAACTTCCAGAAAGTTTCTCCCCAGCTGGCCAGTCTTTCTTCTGTCACCAGTTTCTCAATGAGGCTAATATCCCACACAGTAGAAGGCACCTCTTGAGCAGCCAGCACAGGGATAGCCATTAGGTGATATGCCTGGATGACGCTTTGCGATTTCATGGAACCCTTTAAGACATCTTTTGTTAACGCCCCATTTTATGGCTCTTCTTTGTTTAGGCCATCAGTCAAAGAGACGTTCACACACAGTGAGCAGGAAGGAAAGACCCTGTCTGCTGTCTGAATCAAGTTTTCTACCCCCTCAACCTACTTTTTGTAGAAATCAGTGAGGTGGCAAGAGAATGTGATTCCGAAAATCTCCGGCATCTTTTCAAGTCTCACAAGGAGACACTTCCCTCAGAGGCAGAGGGGGAGGTTTCAGTGGCAGACATTGCCCCAGTATCAGAGGCGGTCCGCAGAACCAGGGCTTTAGGGATTCTTTTTCCAACAGGCCCTGTCAGTGCTCCTGAAACATTGCCCGACTGTCCATCTCTGGAGGTAGTCGGGGGTCATCATTTCCTATACCTAGAAGCCTGGACATATCTTACAAACAACGCTTGGGTGCTAAACATAATATCCAGAGGTTATAACATTCCCTTTTCCCTTCCACCTCCAGAACCCAGGAGGAAACTCTCCGATGTTCCACCCAGTCAGAAGGAGGATGCCGATCAAGAAATCCAAAAGCTGCTACAAAAAAGAGCCATCCAGGAGGTTCCAGCCAAACAAATAGGATTCAGAACTTACTCCCACTTCTTTTTGGTGCCAAAGCAGACAAGGGACCTAAGACCAGTTCTGGATTTAAGCATTCTGAATCAGTATGTAAAGAAATCAAAGTTCCAAATGGTTACGGTTCAGTCCATCCTGCCTCTCCTATGCCAGGACGATTGAATGGGCTCTATAGATCTCCAGAATACACACTATCACATCAAAATAGATAAGTTCTTCAGGAGACATCTGCGCTTTCAGCTGGAAGCCTATCACTACCAATTCAGAGCGCAGCCTTTTGGGTTCACCAAATGTATGGCAGTCGTGGCAACTCACCTGAAGATTAAAGGATTCCAGGTGTTTCCCTATCTAGATGATTTGCTCCTCACATCAACAGATTCAAGCCAGGGATTACCTTCTTCAGATCTCCCACTCTCTGAGAATTACGATAAATCTTAGCAAATCCAAACTCACTCCTGTGCAGAATCCAGAGTTAATTGGGACTCAGCTAAACACCATAGTCCAAGTGACTTCACTGCCTCTTCACAGAATCAAATCTTTGAGAAGCCAGGTGGAGGGTTTACTATTCATTCCGTCTCCTCCTGTGAAATTGGTGTTACAGGCTGTTGGATCAATGTCAGCTGCTATTATTCTAGTCCCTCTAGCAAGATTCTTCATGCAAATTCTCCAGTGGACTTTGGTGGTACAGTGGTCCATTCTTTACCAGTCTCTATGTGTTCGCATAAAACTCACACCAGTCTGCAAACATCATATCCGATGGTGGATACAGTCAGAATACCCATTCTTGAACAGACCATTCTCTTCCCTCCCCCAACAGCTACAGTGATCATAGACACTTCATAACTAGGGTGAGTGGGGGGGCATTACAGGGGAAAGATGGTCCAAGGCATGCAGTCCCCCTTGGAGAGCAAGATGCATATCAGCATCCTCGAGATGAGAGCAGTTCGTCTATCACTGCAAGCCTTTCAGGACGTTGTCCCCGCTGGTGACTATTGTGATCCATATGGACAACATGTCAGTAGTATGGTACATCAACAAATAAGGAGGAACCCATTCATACCCACTGTGCAGAGAGACCATGAGGGTCTGGGAATGGGTGATCTCTTCAGACCATTTTCTAGTTGTAACACATATACCAGGGAAAACCAGTGTGCTGGCAGACAGACTCAGCAGGTCCATTCTGTTTCTTCACGAGTGGTCACTGAGTCAGTCAGTAGCAAACAGGACTTTCAGCCATTGGGGCCAGCCTTGCTGTGACCTATTTGCCTCTCCCTTCAACAACAAATGCAGTGAGTACTTCATACTGATTCCCCCCACAAGGATGCTGTAGTTCACAATTGGCCCCCAGGCTTCCGTTATGCTTATCCTTCTATTGATCCCAAAGTTTCTGCAGAAAGCAAGCATGCTGAAGAGCTCTGTCATCTTCATTGCCTCCATCTGGCCTCAACAGGTGTGGTTCCCCTTTCTGTGGTCCCACCTCAGATTTCCTCCATGGATTCTGCAGCACACTCAGGATTTTCTATCTTACCCATTAGAATCTCAGCATCTCAATCTTTGCGCCCTCAAACTGACCACATGGTTCCTCCACTTCCGGTGATAGTGACATGGTCCAGACTTTCTTCCCCAGTACATAACATTATTTTGGCTTCCCAAAAGGCTTCTACTAAGAAGGTCTACAAAAGCAAGTGGAAAAGATTCTCTGTATGGGCTTCTAAAGAGAACATTGATCCCTTTTCAGCACCTACTTCAACCATCCTTCTTTTCTTCAGTACTCTTTTCAATGAGGAGTTTTTCCACCATTAAACTTCAGCTTGCTGCAATATCCAATTTTCATGCTGGAGATGAGTCCACTTCCTTGTCAACTTCTAAATTATGTAAAGCATTTTTGAAACGAGTTTTCATCCTTAGACCTGCCATTAAAGGATCATTCCCCTCCTTGGGACTTCACGGTAGTCCTCTGGGGCTTAACTTTAAAACCTTTTGAACCAGAAAAAGTGTGATATGAAATATCTGTCTTGGAAAACAATACTTTGGTAGCTATTACTTCAGTGAAAATAATTTCTGAGTTACAGGCCTTATCAGGAAGGCCTCCTTATGTCATTTTCCATATGTCATTTTCCATAAGGCTAGAGTGTCCTTTTGGACCAGTCCTTCCTTTATGCCAAAGGCTGATACAGAGTCTAACATTAACCAGTCCATACAGCTGCCAGTGTTCTTTCCTAGTTTTTCAAATAAAGGCGAATACATGCTGTACCTTCTTGATGTTCATAGCAAATTACTTTTCTACCTTCAAAGAACAAAGCAGTACAGGAAATCTGACCAGTTTTTTGTGTCCTTTGCCCCTAGCTGCCTTGGTCAGTTTCCAAAATTACTCTGGCCAGATGGATTACGTATTGTATTTCCTTGATTTATTTTCAAGAAGGGTTGGAATTGCCTCATCCCCCCCCCCCCCCGGAGTCTGTTCTGCTAGATTGATGGCCACTTCAGCAGTTTTTTCTTCCAGAGCTTCAGTTGATGACATTTGTACTGCAGCCACTTGGTCAAAGACGCGTACCTTTGTTACGCATTATGAATTGGACATTATCTCTAGGAACAGAAATTCTTGAGGGCCATCCAAGAATCACGTAGCTGAGGACTCTATCCCATTGGTGAGGAAGAATGAAAAAGACAACATCCGATTTAGAAGTTATGTAGTTACCATAACTTGGCATCTGTGTTGCCATTTTCATTCTTCTTCACCTTCCCTCCCAACCATCCTCCTAGAAGGTTCCTAGTTTGAGCCTCATTGCTCATGGTGTTTTATGTTCTTTAGAATGAATCTATGGCAGTAAGACTGCAAACTCGATCCAAGGAGATGGGGATGGATTAGGGCATTATGGGCAAAGGGAAGAGCATGGGGCTTGGATCCGTAATCTTGTAGAATGCAGCCAAATTGGATCTGAGAGTTGGATCCTAGACCCATTCGTGAGGAAGAATGAAAATGGACAACACAGATGCTTTTATGGTTAAGTACATAACTTCTAATTCTTTCACATATAACAGCTTACGGAAGGAAAACTTTTCTCCATCCATTGTGATGCTCCTAGACATTATGCTAAACAATGGTATTGACAATTCTGATCCCTGCTGTACGCCTTCAACTGTTCTACCCCACTGAGAGTGCATGAAAAGTTGATTTTCAGTTCATTTTCCAGCCCTTGAAAAGTTCACATCAGACAAGTATGTACTAAAATTAGTAAAGCATTGTTATTCCTTTGATTAAAAACATCAGAAAAAGAGTCTAGTAAATTCCAGGAAGGGAGAAAAATGACTTGATTCTCATTTCTATCTAGTTTCCTTAAAACATTGAACATAAGGCTAATCATTGGTCGTAGCAGTTTGAATTCGTTCTTTGTTTTCAAGATAATCAGAATAGTTGACATGCCATCTCTTATTTGCTTGCTATGCAGGGGTGGGCTCAGTGTTGTCAGTGAATATGCAGGATATCTATCTACATATTTAAATTAAGAAATGTCACAAAATTGCATAAGGTTCTAGCATGATAGCCATGTTACCATTCTGTTTCATGTCTGCTTGGCCTTATATTACTTGTAGAATTCCTAGCTGAAGTGACAGTTTTCTTGAGGAGATATATACCCAAATATACGTGTACCTAGTTGTCTGGCTCTTAGTTATCTTTCTAGTGAGGAGTTGCAACAAGAAAGGAGTATCACCTTATAACTTTTAGGACCCTGGTAACAAAGTAAACACAGACAAGTCTCACTCTTACATTCTTGAACTTATAGAAACAAGGATGGATTCAAACAAGACCAGGGCATTAATTGACAAGACCATTCCTTCTCTCTCATAACATGATTTCTTAAGTCACTAGTGGAACCTTGAGCCAAGTCAGCTCAGATTTGCATGTGCTGCATCTTATGGTAGCCACCATAGCACTTCTTCCACTGGGAAAGCTATACATGAGTCATTGTCACTGGTATCATAGACCCTAATGGGTTTAGCCATCTTAAGGTGTAACAATAGCAAATAATACAAAATAATTTTAATGGTGGAACTCTCTGTGATACTAGCAAACAGACTTTTTTTTTTTCAAGACACTAGATCCAGATCAGGCTGTCACATATGCTCTCGGATGGCATCTTTTTTTTAAACCATAATTCATGAAGCCTTTGGTCCAGATGCTGCCAAAGGACCATCTCTAATGCATAAACAGAGAGGGAGGGATAGAACCTTCATCCCTCTGGTTAGGAAGTCTTTTATATTTGGAAATGGGTGTTTGTATTACTGCAGTACATATAACAGAGAATGTACAAATGTCAGCAGACTTGCTGAGCAGACAGCACAAAGCAGTGCCTCACAATGGAAATGGAGTCCAAAGTTCTTCTTTCAGTTTTCTGTCTGTGTGCTCCAGAGCAGAATATCCTTGCTTTCTCTTCTAATACTAAGATCAGAAACTGCCTTTTCATTAAATTTGATTGCTAAGTATGTCTTGTCAATGGCCTGGGGAATAAATTTACTGTTTTCATTTTCTCTTTTAGCAGTCTTGCACATGCTTCTGCTGAAAGCATGAAGAGACACGGTAGAAGTGATTCTTACTACACCAATATAATCAGAATAGTACTGGTGTCATCCAGTACAGCCCTTAGTGTACTGACTTATTCATTTTAGCTACAAACCATGACCCAGAACTGAGTTCTCTGCCCATCGTTGCACATGCGTACATAACTGATAGAACGATACTGAAAGCCCACCATCTGGCACTTTTGGAAGAGGTGAAGAAAATAAATGAGAAATATTCCACCATGAGTAACCTACTGGAAGATGAAGAATTTCATATCTTTGACTACAGATGATGGGTTTTGACTTTCTGCTTCCCTGCCATGTTTTTGGCAAAGTTAAAACATCATTTTGATTACATCTTGGCATATTCTGCCTTCAGAGTCCACAGTACTGCCATTTAGCTTTTGTATGAAAGAACTATACAAGTCTAAGTAGATAACTGATTAAATTATTTCTTTAAGGTATTTATTGATAAAGCTTCTGGTTAAGAGTTTCTCATGGGATCTTGGTTTTATGATTGTTTTTATGACTGAAGAACTTCTTGTCCATTTGCACCAGCAATTGCACATAATTTGAAGTAGCTGTCTTGCAAAAATTTTGTTTTACTTTAGCAGGAGGATTTTAAGAATTCGGATCCTCTTGTTTATTGAACTGTTCATTCATTTTCACAAGGAAAATTTTATTTTTGAAAGAAATCAAAAGATGTTCACTGAAGCAGCACCAGTGACTAGTTTTTATCAGATGATCCTCCTCCTTTTCTTATCCAACCTACATGAAATAGGGAAGACAGATTATTTCACTGCTTGGATGCCTGTGGACAGCCATAATTTATCCATCCATCCCTTTTTCCCATTTTTGCACATGGGGTCGAGATGTCACCTCAACAGCGACAATCATATAGTGCCCAGGTCTATATATATATATATATATATATATATATATATATATATATATATATATATATATATGTATATGTATATATACTCTTTTCTTGACTTTTGCAAAGGGAAAACTGGATTGTAAAATGAGAAATCGACGGCGTATGAATTATATTATAAAGTATGTACTAAATATCTGTGAAATGTATATCAGAATTCTGGTGGACAAGGCTTACAGGACTGGGTCTATTTCAGATGCCTTTCTTCACAGTGTGTCCTTGGAGGATATTTGTGGAGCTGTAACATGGTCTGATGTCAACATATTTATCAATTACCAGAAACTTGACATGCTTTTAAGAGGAAGGACTTCTTTTGGTAGATCTGCATTGTATTTTATTTATTTTTTGTTTACTTGTTTTTTTTGTTTTTGTTTTAACCGATCCAACTGAACAGAGCCCATTTAAAATGAAGGCCTGGGAAGAAAAACTATGGGCAAATAAGATGTATCTAGCAAAGCATCCATTAAAAGCAAAAGGAAATATATAAAGAATACCCACTGACAGTGAGTGGAGCAAGAGTATAGGGTACCTACTTCAGTAAGTGTGCACTGTTATATTTAATGCATTCAAGTACTAATGCTGCTGGGAATGTAACTACTTGAAAAAGTATTCTCTTCCTGCAGTTTTGAACTTGCACTTTCCCTTTTAATTACTAATTATAATATTTTTATATAATTGATTCAAAACTGTTTTTTTAGACATTTCCTGATTAATTGCTTTAACCTGTGGCATCATCATCTCCAGTTGACTGCATTTGCTGGTGAAAAAAAAAACAGTTAACAGCTTTCAAATACTAGAGAGGACTCTATTAAGATCATTCAGAATATATAGGTCATGCCTGTCACGATTAATTGCATGCAATTATTTTGTTCCATGTCTTCAGCTAAAAAAGCAAGCTCTAATGAAAAAATAAACATCTCTTTTCAAATGCTAGAAAACTACCATATTTTATTTTACTCATTTTTCAGCCTGTTTGCTTACAAAAAAAATCCCCTTGTCTGCAATAAACTAAGAACATTAGTCTAGACTTAAACTTGTGTAAAACAGGGGAAAACATTGTATTTCAATACACATGTAATATGGTCAGTGCATTTTACATCCTTCCCAGCAGCACAAGCTCACTATATTATATTGTTTCTATTCATAGATTCATAGACTATTACTAGGCTAATGCCCTGGGAGGGACTTTTGTAAGCCTAGACAAGTTTTTCCGAAAGAATAATGATTTCCTGTATCCAAATAGCACATTGAACCCCAGGCATTTATAAGCTACCTCTGTCCATAAGGGACATGGAAGCAAGGCCCAGTGTAAATTTCCTATTCCCCATCCACTGGTCTAGGTTGCACTTAAACTGGGTAATAGATGAACTCAGCTTCACATGGATGGGAAGCCTGTTCCATAGGAGTTGCAGTCAGTGGGACACACATCTGTCTCTCTAGCATGTACTGTTTAAGTCACAGACAAAATTTAGGTCTCTAAAACCTTATATTTCTGGTATTCTTTGACTTACAAGTATGTAGGAGATTTGTAAGTGTGGGGTTTGTGGATGCTTTGTAAGCAATGCATAGCTCACCCCTCAGTAGTCTGAGTAGATGGAAAGGGCTTTAAGGCACTCTGCATAAGGCAGGCTTGTTATGCCTTGTGTTCTTTTTGTAAGGAATCTCTGAGGTTGCTGTAGTTGCTGCATATGCTTGGTCAGGTGCATACCAAAGGGAGTATTGTACTCCGTGATTGGCCTGATAAGGGCAGAGTACAGTGGAATAATGACCTGTTTGGACCTAGATGCCATGCTCTTGTTTATAAGTTGCAGAGCATAAAAGGATTTCCTCACCACTGTGGCCATATAGTGGTCAAAGGTAAGGCTACAGTTTACACATGTACCCAGATCCCTGACCACTGGGTTGACTCTTAGGGGTGTATTATCAACATGGTAATTAGCTGGGATGGTTGACTTTCCAAAAGGTTCAGTTATGCATTTCTTATTGAGTTTAAGACCATGGCTTTGGCACCATTTGTTAGTAAGAGATAGACTTCCTTGAAGAAAGATAGTGTCTGCAGGGAAGTCGGTGATAGCTCCCAGCTTGCAATCATCTGCACATTAGTCAGCCGTAAACCTTCAGCATTTGGTCTCATTTCAGAGAAACAGATGCCAAAAAGGAGAGGGCCCAGTACCGAGCCCTCGGTGACTCCACTAGTGACTGGCCTCTTGGTGGAGATGGCCTCACCTATTTTGACCTCTTGGGTCCTATCATTGAGCCAGTTGGCTATCCAGAAGATGATAAAAAGGTTTATACTTAAATAAGTGAGCTTGTCTGTAATGCCTGAGTAGGAGGTATTGCGTCAAAAGCCTTGGCCGGGTTGTGGTAAGCTGTTTGCACAGTCTTATCTTCATCCAGTGCATTGGCCACCCTCTCAAAGAAATCCACCAGATTTAATAGGCATGGCCTTCCTTTAACATAGCCGAACTGTGTTGATTCAAGTGTTTGCAGCTTACCTATGCCCTCATTTATCATGTCTGTGACGATTCTTTCCATGGCCTTACATATGAGGCTGACAAGACTTATGGGCCTGTAGTTACCTAGATCAGTGGTTGGACCTCCTTTGTGTAGGAGAATTACTGTAGCCATTTTACATTCCTAGGGCACAAAACCTAACTGAAGGCTCCTGTTGAAAAGTGATTCAAGTGGACCAGAGAGGTCAAGTTTCATGCTATTTATTAAACATTCCAGGATTTTATTGGGGCCCACTGATAGTATTTTTGGCCTTGATGACCTGTTCCATAGTAATGGTTGGGGGGATTGTGTTATGTGGTATTTCCGTTAGACTATCGGGGGGGGAGTAGGGATAGAATTTGGGCTAAACCCGTCAGCCAAAAGGTTGGCAATGGGATCCAGTTCAGTGTGGCTGATGCCATTTACATCAAGTTCTGTGCATGGTTGTGTATTTTGCCTGAGGTTATGGACATGGCTGTAGAAAGCTTTGTGGTTATCCTTTGCCTGATTAGCTATGTTGTCTTTAAATTTGGACTTTGAAGTGTTAATTAACCCTCTTAGCTGCCTGTTTAGATTGGTCAGAGGGCTTTTAGTATGTACTTGGCCAAGATTTTTTTTCTTTTTTTGTATAACTGATTGATATTGTGATTCCACCAGGGTGGCTTGTCTTTTGAGTTTGTCTTATTCTTAATACAAGTGGTGCAGCTTACTCTATACATCTATCAGTATGACTGTACAGAGATTTTGCAAATAACTCAGTGTATGCTATGGTGCTTACTGGGTTTGGGGGTTCTTGTAATTTAGTCAAGGTGTTGCTTAGTAGGGAGATATTAGCCTTGGAATAGCTTCTAAAGGTTTTTGGTTTTCCTGGATGCCTGGATATAATTTTTATTTCAAGTAATACTGCCTTATGGTCAGATATGACGAGCAAAATATGACATTGGGTGAGGAACATCGCCCCCCCCCCCATGTCTGTGAGTACAAGGTCAATGATGTTTGTAGCCATGGTAGGAGAATGGATCAACTGTTCTGGGATGTTGGTATTAACAAAGTTTAGGAATCACTGGGTTTGTGCATTGGAAGTGGTGTAGGATTCCCAATCTATAGAGGGTTAGTTGAGGCCCCCCTTGAATATTGTGTTGGGTTGAACGGTGAGGGTCTCTAGTACATTGAGATAGGTAGTATGTGTTTCCTGGGACATGGGGCAGGACCTATAGGTTGCAAGGATATGGTATGACACCCTGTTTATGGTGAGTTGCATATATACGAGTTACAGTGGGTCATACACTTTATCTAGTCCAGATGTGAGATTGTTTTTAATGTAGGCTGAGACTTCTCCAACTTTAGTTCCTTCCTGTTTAGTAGCTGGTCTAAAGGTGTGAAAAGCATTATAATCTTGCACTGCTGGGGTACTGTCAGCGAATTTAAACCATATCTCTGATACTACACAGGTGTCTGCACTCTCCAGGGAGAGGAAGGCTTGCAGGGAGTGGAATTTCTTTATAAGGTTTCTAGCATTGAGCAATACCACTTTCAGATATTCCTTCCTAGGTTCAGTTGAGTCAGTAGGTTGATCAATCTGGCATTGCCTAAAAAAGCACTATGGAAGTAGAAAAGGTCTTTGCCAATATCCAAAAGCCTAGACGGGAGAAGTACAGACCATCCCTGGCAAAGCAGCATGGTCTATCAGTCATGTCTTCCCAGGCCTTCAGATATTGTACCCTCTTGGACTGACACCAGAAGCTAAGACAACTGTTAAAATCAATAATTTTCTGTTGGTAACATGGCATCATCCTTGGAGAAGGTAGTATGCTACTCAGTGCTAGGCTCATACCTGCCTGAGACACATAATCAGTGAGCTCAATCATGTCTTGCTTCATGTAGTCATTGGCAGTACGTCTCAGGTCATTAACACCCACATGGACTATGATAGAGTCATACTGGTACCTGTGGTTCAATGATCTGAGTGTCTGTGTGACTTAATGGATCCTAGCCACACAAAGGCAGCTAACCATGATTCTGTCCTTACTAAGTCTGGTGAGGAGGACATCGGTGTGCCTCACTGTAGAATGACCAATGAGCAGGAAATTTGGCTGTGTGCTGGTTTGCCTTAAGGGCTTAGCAGTGAAAGCACTGGATACAGTGTTAGTATGTGTAACTGTGGCTGGTGTTTTAACCGAGTGTTTATATGATGACTGAGGACTCTTTCTTTGTGCTTTGCAGGAGATTGTACTGTTCTAGGAGTGTTAACTCTAAATGCCTCAGCATAAGTAGTTTTATATGTAGGTTCTTTACCCTGTGCAGTAGGCGTGGTGCAAGTGCCACCGATAACCACTATAGCATTCGTTTTGGTTGCATGAGAGAGTTTTGCCTCCAGTGTTAGTGTATTTACACCTTTCGCATACTGTATCTGTTTTATTAAGAATAAGTGGGTTGTCAGTGTACATGAGGCAATTGCTACAATGCCTCAGAATACCCATCTCAACCAAACTGACCACAGCAAGAGTCTGGAAGTGCAGATCCGTAGCTACTGATCCACTAAGGAGGAGTGAGGAAAACTTAAATATTGAACAAGTCAGTATGACAAGGAACTTGATGAGCAGCACTCAGCTATGAGCAAACTAGATGTTCTAGTAGTTAAAATAAATGATGTCTAGACATTAATGGCACAAAAGTGCTTTAACCAGAACAAAGATGCTTATAATAACAGGCACAATAAGTCTTCCCCAGCATTTCCCAGCTCAGAGGGGTGGAGGCTATTGCAAACCTTCCTTATGTAAAGTAACTGGTTTGAAGCCCAAGTGCTTAAACCAGAACTAAGACACTTTAAAAATAACAGACACAATAAGTGTTCAACCAGCAATTCTCACATTAGAAAGGCTTAGGCTATTCTCTCCTGCCACAAGAGAGTAGACCACAAACCTTAATGGAAAATAATTGGCCAAGTGCTTAAATAGACACAATAAGCCTGCAACTAGCAATTCCCAACTCAGAAGGGTGTAAGCTACTTCTCCAGCCACAACAGTGTTGATCACAAATCGTCCTTATGTAAGGTAACTAGTTTGAAGCCCAAGCGTTTAAATCAAAACTAAGAGGCTTAGAACAACAGTTACACTTTAATCAGACTACTAACAAGGAGTAATAAATGCAGCAGATTAAATGCAACTGAACACTTTAAGAACATGCAGCAAAAAGCTAAATAAAGTAAAGTAGGAAGAAGCACAGACAAAAAAAAGCAGCTGAATAAAGTGCATTTTTTGTTTTAGTTAGTGGAAATGGAAAAAACAGAAGATAATTCAAGTTTAAAAGACTAATGGGGAGGCCTTCCCAGTTAATTTCTCAGTGCTCAGTAGAATGAGCTAATGAAATGGAACTGGGGAGAGTATCCAAAATCAGATTTGTAACAGAAGCTGGCAACTCTAACTTTTCTGATTGACCTTAGCCAAGACTTCTTAAAACTCCAAAAGAAAAAAAGAAACAAAAAAATTTAAAACCAAGTGCAGTATAAGAAAAAGATAAAAAAAAAGAACTAACCAAACCTTAATTGAATAACTTAAATTCCTAATCAAATGCATACAGAGATCAGCAATAGTCAGGCAGAGAACAGCTGGTAAAACAAGCACTACAGGTAAATAAATATGCCTGCAACTATTCCATTTGACTCAGGAATGCCTTTATTGTGTTACTTTCTAAAGCTGAGATATATTAGTCAATAAAAAGTACTTTTTACTTTAATATCACTAATACAAACAACTGTCTCTGATAAGGTGACCCCACCTCACATTTAAAATATCTCTGTATACTAATACAGAAATATTTTACAATTTAGCATACAATTTACTTAAGTAAGTTTATTATACAAATATTACTAAGAATAAAAGCATTTTTTTTATACATACAGTCACATCTCCAGTCCCTTCATTGTTCTTCTAAACAATGAAAAAATGGGAATTATGCTTTACAGTCTTCATGCCAGTTTAACACAGTCAGCAGTCTTCAAGTCTTTTTCAGCCACTTCCTGCAGAAGCTCAGTTCTCATGTTTCACCTTTATGTAATGGGAATGGCACTTTACATTTCTACTCTGTATTCACTAATTTTACATTATTGCCATTCTTCTTCTTCTTCTTTCACTGTCTCGATCTCCTAACACTTAGCCTCTCATTCAAGTCAAGGTACTCCTGATTTTTCTAATCAGCTGCTGAACTTTCATCCATTGCACCATCATCTTCCTTTTTAACAATAGAAAATGTCTCACTGGAAATTCTCTCTGTGAGCTTTGTTATTGTCAGAAAAATGAGTAGCTGACTCCCCTTCAGGTTGCTGGTTCACTCCTTATTGGCTAAACTTTATTTCCTCCTTAGCCTGTTCTGCATCCAAAAAAGATCGTTGATCCTATAGAACAAAATGCTATAAAGATAGCTGGATATAGCAGTAATAACCTGCCTCCTGATTACAGGGATAAACTCTCTTCCCTCCTGCCTAGTGTACAGTGAATAGTCATTTTCTGCAATCACTTTGTTGTCCCCAATTTTAATAATTTTTTTTTCTCCAAATGTTTTCTCAGGAGCAGCTCTTTCTGCTACTATGACTGCCATCTTTATTAATATAAGTCTTGGCTACTTTCTTGTTGAGTCTTTCGGCTTTTCCCGGTTAGGGGTCGCCACAGCGGAACTCCGGTCCGCTAATGATTGGCAGTAGATTTTTATGTGCCGAGTTGCCGGCCTTGAAGCACAACCTTCAACGAAGGTATGCCCATTCACGCATGTCTCCACACTGAAGACGCTCTAGCTGAGAATCGAACAGGACAAAGTCTTGGCTACTTTCTAATGGCTGGATTTGAAGTATACCCACAATGTGCTCTTTAAATTAAGAAATCCTGATGTTCTTTGTGTTTCACTGTTGCAGTCATCACATTTGGGTTATCCCTGCCAGGGTAGCCCTTGGCCGGCCCGAATACCAGAGACTTAGTATTTCTGCATTGGTTGCTATCGCTCCAGGACTAACGTCAGGTTGTCAGTAGTATAAAGTAAGGCAGCCGACGCCATTACATCAGTCTTTCTTGCTGTGGAGCCAGAAGCAGTTCACACGAGTGCTGGTCGATCGCTACCTGAGTTTTCGTCTACCATATTGAAGTTGAAGTCTTCTAAAGCTAAAGCCCCCATTGGGGATCCTTTTTTCTTGCACTAACCGATGTCAGAAAAAGTTAATAATTGTGTCGCCTGTGGAAAGCAAATACCACACTGAGATTTCCATTCTTACTGCATCACTTGTTTAGGCCCAGACCACGACGTCCCCTGCTGTCGCTTCTGTGCTTTGTTCAACGCCAGAACCATCCTTCGCCGGGCCCTTATTGTTGCCAGATATTTTTGCTTACAGTCCTCGAACTCCAATATGGCTTCAGTAAGCCATTTGACAGCAGATCTTCTGAAAAAAGTTAAGATAAAGGCAGAGACAGACCACACAGTTCCAAACCTACCGACGACGGTTCCATTAAGCTAGTCATCAGTTCTCCGGTCATCAGTGAGGCGCTTTTACAACCCCTGATGCCCACTTCTGTGGATGCGCACGCCGCTACCGAGACCCTTTTGGAGTCCAGTATGCCACAAAACTCTTCTTCGACTACGAATCCTGTGGTCGTCTCTACCTTGGATGGGTCTGAAGCCGCTGAGCAGGAACCGGCTTCCAAGGAAGTCCTTCGCACTACCGATTCTCAACACAAACTGACATCTTCTTTCGCGACTACCGTTCTTTCAAAAACGACCCGAATTTCTAAGGCCTAGGGTGCTACACCCAAGAAACTGATGACCCACTCTCAGGCACCTGCTTCCATGCCTCTGTCTCAAATGCTTAAAATGGTGGAAGACCTTATCATGCTAATCTGGGGAAACAAAGTTTTGACACCCTAGAAGCTTCTTGCAGGGCAGCAGTCACTGGATCTGTCATTAGAAGGCATGCATGGCTTAAGGAACAGCCCCTGCTAGACCATGTCAAATCTAAATTGTTTGATGCCCCCTTGAACAAAGATAACTTATTTGGCACTAAGGCTGAAGAGGTCCTAAAAAAGATGGAAGAAAAAGCAAAATCTATGCAAACAATTAAGGACTTCTTGTAGGTCCAGCCACCTAAGTTCAGCAGGCATTGCCCCACGAAACACTGGTCCTTTCCTGCTTCCAGTAAACCAGTCCAGCCTAGGCCCTGGGTAACCAGACCCCTCAGACAGCAGTGACAGGGAATGCAGAGATCTAAGCAGTGGACAACCTCCACTTCAAAATCAGGGAGGTCTAAGTCACCCCCTTATGGTAAGAACTCACAATGACTCACCTCCACCACCCCCTCCCTCTGCCCACCTTCACTTACCCCTAGGAGGAAAACTCTCCTTTCACACAAGCAACTGGGCCACCATTACCAACGACCACTGGGTTCTGAACATAGCATCTCAGGGGTACAAATTTTCCTTCCACACCCTTCCAACCCCAAAAGGGTTCCCAGATCTACCACCAAACCAGTGGGCAGAGGCTCTAAAGCAAATATTTTCCTGCTCTCTATGAGGACAGTAGAGCACGTTCCTGCAGAACAGATAGGCCAAGGTTTCTACTCCAGACTTTTCCTAGTGCCCAGAAAATAGGGAACCTGGTGCCCTATCCTTGATCTTTCCATTCTAAACACCTTCCTGGTGATCACAAAATTCAAAATGCTCACCCTCCAGCAGCTGCTACCCATGTTCTCCAAGGACGCTTGGCTAGCCACCCTAGATCTAAAACAGGCCTACCTCCACATTCCTGTCAGGGAGTCTTGCAGGAGATACCTCCGTTTCAGGGCAGGATATCAGCATTTTCAGTTCTCTGTGCTTCCCTTTGGCTTATCCACTGCTCCCAGAGTTTTCACAGAATATCTGGCTCTGGCCATTGCCTTTTGCAGACAAAGACATATTCAGATTTACCCTTACTGAGACGACTGCCTAATTCAGGCGGACAGCCAGGAAAAGCTGCTCAAGCACCTGGCCTTTGTCAAGACCTTTCTAACCTCCCTAGGGTACACAATCAATGAAAAGAAATCCAAGCAGGTGCCCACCCAAAGGATTAGCTTCCTGGGAGCAAGTCTGCACACAGCATCCCAGATGGCATACCTTACACCAGAGAAACAAATTTTCCTGACAGCCTACTTCTCTCAACTAGCCACCAAGCCCCAGCTGTCTGCAAGGAAAATCCTGCAAGCTCTGGGGTTCATGGCATCTTACATACTGCTCACTCCATATGCCATATTGCATATGAGGAAACTTCAGTGGTACCTAAAAAGCCTTTGATGTCAACACTCTGAAGACCTGGAAACTCTTCTACCTATAATTCCCTGCATCAGAAAATATTTTCTTTGGTGGGCAACAGCATGCTCCCACAACAAGGGCCTTTCTCACCACCCTCCGCAGCCCAAACCCCCACCACAGACGCATCAGACTATGCTTGGGGTGCATACCTGGATGGCAGGTGCATATAGGGCCAATGGAGCCCACAGCAAATCCCTCTGCACATCAGTCAAAAAGAGATGATGGCTGTGCAGCACGCATTGATAGTGGCAGCTCCACAGAAAAACCTTCACCCTGAAAACTCAGAAATGGGGCACCTCAGAGGTCGACCTTTTTGCCTCTCCCACCAGCCATCAGCTCAGCAAAGTCTGCACCAGGGAGCGTCACTGCATGGCTTGGAAAGTGGATGCCCTGTCCTTCCCCTGGGTCAGTCTGTCGGTCTATGCCTTTCCTCCACTACCTCTCATCCCCAGGGTACTGCTCAAAATAAAAGAGGAAAAACCAAGGATCATTCTGATATCTGTAGACTGGCCCTGGCAGCACTGATACCCTTTGCTGTGCAGTCTGTCTCCACTGTCCCCATGACACCTTCCTCAGATTCCAAACCTCCTGACCCAGAGGGAAGGGGAATTCATGCATCCCCAATTGCAGGCACTCTATTTGGCAGCTTGGCTTATTCCCTAACTTCGAACCAATCTGCCAACCTCAGTAAACAGGTCCTAGATGTTATCCATGAGGCCAGACGCCCTAGCACCAGAAAGTGTTATGCTGATAAATGGAGAAGGTTCTGCACCTGGATCCAGGCTAAGGGAGCCAATACAGCACAGCCCTCCCTCCCTCTCATCCTGGATTATCTAGCTGACCTTTTACACAGTGGCCTCTCTTTCTCCTCTGTAAAAAGTCATGCCTCTGCTATTTCTGCTCATTTTACAACTGAACAGCCCCTTTTCTCACACCCTTTGATCAGACAGTTCCTAAGAGAGGCTAGCAACTTGAGGCCACCCAGAAGGGCACCAGCTCCAGCTTGGGACCTTAACTTTGTATTCGAAAAGCTCACCCTGCCCCCCTTCGAACCAACTTCTTCTGCAGAGCTAAAATGTCTCTCCTGGAAAACAGCATTCCTTCTGGCCATCACTACAGCCAGAAGAGTCTCTGAGCTGCAAACTCTCATGGCTGTGGAACCCTTCATCATCTTCCATGCTGACAGGGTATCCCTTAGAACTAACTCATCCTTCATGCCCAAGGTGATATCCAGTGTGGCTCTCAACCGATCCATTCATTTGCCCACCTTTTTCCACAATCCCCAAAACAAGGAGGAAAGGATTCTTCACTCTCTAGATGTGCACAGACAGGTCAGATTCTATCTGGACAGGACTAAATCCTACATGAAGCCGGATCAACTGCTGGTTAGCTTGGCTACAGGGGCAGAAGGCAAAGCCATCTCCAAACAAACCAACTCCAAATGGATAGCACACTGCATTAATTTCTGCTACAAACAACATGGAAAGCCTCCCCCCAAGGGGGTCAGGACGCACTCCGACAGAGCAGCCTCCACCTCTGCAGCTTTCCTCAGAGGAGTCCCCACCAGGGACATCCTGGAGGCTGCCACGTGGACATCTGTTCACACTTTTACCAAGCATTACCACCTGCCTCTCTTCTCCAAATCCAGGGCAGGGTTTGCCTCTGCAGTCTTGCAGGGCATCCTGGCCAGCCACTAATTTCCTTTACTACCTCCACCCTTTTCCTCAGCTTTGGGAATCAACCCAAATGTGATGACTGCAATAATGAAACAGGAAGAACATAGTACAGTTGTGTACACTTATCATAAATGTAGGTGTTCGAGTGTATTCACTGTTGCAGTCCTGGTTTCCCCTCCCTCCATCCCCCTTTCTTCTCTTTCTTTACAAGGGACATATTGTTATTTATTTTCCACTGGTGGGGTTCTTCCACCAGAACATGGCTCCTACTTGGGGGCTCCTGACAGGTTAGGGCAAGAAAAACTGATGTAATGGTGTTGGCTGCCTTACTTCATACTACTGATGACCTGACGTCAGTCCTGGAGTGACAGCAACCAAAGCAGAAATACTAAGTCTCCGGTATTCGGGCCGGCCAAGGGCTACCCTAGCAAGGATAACCCAAATGTGATGGCTGCAACAGTGAATACATTCAAACATCTACATTTATGGTAAAGTGTACACAACTGTACTTTCTGGAATATCATTCCACTTGCTTCATAAAATTAATGCACTCTTTCCCTTCCGGTTTCTTTGGTATAGCAGAAAATCTCTGGTTTCCTGTGAATGCACTGTCTTCTAATTCTACTCTTTTCTGTAGCATTTCTTCTTGAGAAGCCTCATATTTGGCAAGTCCTTCTTTCATATCTTCCTCTTATTTCTGCAGTTTTATCAGCTGAACTGAATGGCTACTTAAAGCTTTTTATTCTTCTTTCCATTCTTTTGCATTTGACTGTATGTATTCTTACAGTTTTTGACTTATTCTAAGCACCTCTTAATGCATTAGATGTGTGTTTTTCCTCTAAATTACTGGAATTTTTCTTTTCCAAAGCTGAAACCTGAACTACTTTTTGCTGGACAGCTGCAAGGCTATTTCCATCCAGAGGTTTTTCTTCTCCTTTAATGGTTGATTTTCTCTTACTTTCTCTAGATCAGGGACGTCGGGAGGCATACGCACTGTACTGATTTCAGTACAACTTCTTAGAAGAGGAGGTAGCATTTTTAATGAAAAACATACCTATTTTTAAAGGGTGTTGGCTCCTTTAAGGAGGATACCAGCCAGTCGGATGTGAGCTCACGTCATGTCCGGCTGCGAGCGGGAAATGTGCAGTAGTAAGCAAGTGGAAGACAATCGCAAATGGATTACCGCGAGCGGGAAATGTGAAGATGTAGTTGGAAGGCAATCGAGTATCACGAACAGATTATCAGGTAAGAGGGGAGGCGGTGTGTGTGTGTGTCTGTGTCTGTGTGTGTCTGTGTGTGTGTGTCTGTGTGAAAATGCCCCCACAGAATACACCTGCTGGCTATAGGTGTTCAGGCTCAAACCATGTACCTTTGCTTCAGGGTAAGAAGAGCCTAAAGTCCTTAACCACCACCATTTCTGAACTTTGTTCAGATTTGTTTTTCTAATGGTTGTTAGCTATGGCGAGAAGTGAGAACTGAAGTTGTATTTCCCCCATTATTATTTTTGTTGTTTATCCAGGTTTTTTCTGCTAAGGTGTGAAGTGAGAACTCAATTTGTATTCCCTCATTATTGGCTTTGTTTGTCCAGGGTTTTTTTGTGCTCAGAGGTTGAGAGCTATCTAAATGATAGCCATTAAGTTTGTCTTCCTATTTTTCAATCTGCTGATTTAGCATAGTGGTATGTTGCACTGACTGTAATGCATCTGGTTCTGGGTTCAAGACATGTATGGTTATAACACAACATTTTATTCTAGCAACTTTCCAAAATTATACAAGCAATGTTTAAAATGTGTCCCTGGTTTTTGGGCTTTTGCCCCCCCCCCAATAAATGTTGGCTTTTTCCAGATTTCTTGTGCTGCAAAGTTCAGAGATACAGCTGAATGTTGACATTTTACAAGGAGCTGAGAGCTGCAGGGGAACTAAAGTTTAGTGCTGCTTATGCTGAGTCTGCTTGTACTGTTAATAGCACAACAGGTAGTGTACTTGCTTTTGATGCAAAAGGCTGTGGGTTCTTCTCTCACAGTAGGTAGATGCATTGCTGATACTGTACTGTTTTGTAAAGGGGGTGGATGCTGTAGTCCATTTTGGCAAAGATATCTAGTAGTAACTATGAACCTGTTATCAGTTTGCCATCCATTCCCTATTGCAATATTACTAGCATATCATTGTTTTTAATGCAACATAGGCAGTTTATTCCTCAAGGGCAACAGGCAGTTTATTTGTAGATGAAATCATGAAATATAAAGTTGTTTGCTAGCAGCAGCCCCTTCATTAGTTACAGATTTCTTTAATGTGGAATTATGTAGATGGCTTTTACTAGTTCAGAGAGAGTGCATATTTACTGATACTGGTGGACTGTAGAAGTTTGAGTAGACTTTTATGATGGAAATGTTATGAATTGGGCTGTTTTGTCATTATTGGTGCATGCATTTTGTTTCATTGTTTACTGGAGAAATGTTCAAAACAATAAATTTAAAATGCTCTAACAACTATACTATATTGTACAAGGAATATAATTTAATACAGTCAGGAAGGTGTATCAAAGAGCACGTGTATGTTTCATGTGCAAGGGGCCTATGATTTGAAAACAGCCCAAAGTTAATCTTTATCTGCCACTGACAAAATGTATTTTCTTTGAATGTGGGTTTCAATGCTGTTTCAATGAATGTGAGTTTCAAGGGCGGAGAAGTTTTAATGCTAAGTCTAGTTTCATTGTGAGACTGCATTGCTTTGTTTAGCAGATATTTATTGGTGTTCGTGCTGTAAAATGCAAAATAAAACTTTTCTGGCAAATCAGTTAAGAATGAAGTCACTAAATAATGACCAACGTTAAGTTTCAGACATCATAATCTTCAGAAAAATGCATGCTAAAGCAAGACCTGATATTCTATCAACTGTCTTAAGTTTATACAAGATCAATTTTTAGTACTGTTTGTATGTTCCCCCAATATATTTGGCCTTCTCCAGATTTCCTGCATTAAGAGGTTGAGAGGTATGTGCAAATAAATCGCTTTATAGAATTAGGAATATCCAAACCTCTCAACTGTCCCCAATTAATGTTGCTCTCCCCCTAATAATCTCTCCGTAAAATAGCAATTTTGGAAGAAAATGTGGAGGGTTTACTTTTATAAATAACTGTAATGATCAGAGTTGTACATTACTTTTATTTCAGAAATGCATGTAGATTCTCTAATTTTGTCAGCTGCTCAAGTTAACTGTGCTCATATTAAAATGGTGTCCCTTCTTTGACAGGTTCCCAGCTGTATTGTCTGGCAATTTTATATTTTTGCATCACATTTTTGGTCCGTTTTTCATAAAATTGCGGTTTTCTGGCAAATTAGTGGCAAATCGTTAAAGACTGAAGTTAGAAAATAATGGCAGACATTTGAGTTTCAGATTTCATACCTTTCAGAAAATTCATACTAATGCAAGACCTACTATTATTCTATTATATTTCCAAGTTTATAAGAGCAAAATTTAAAAAAATGTCCTTATTTTTTGGCCTTTGCCTCAGTTTTATTTATGAGTTTGTTGCTCTAAGAGGTTGAGAGGTGTGTGTGTGTGCGTGTGTGTGTGCGTGTGTGTGTGCGTGTGTGTGTGTGTGTGTGTGAGGTAGGTAGGTAGGTAGGTAGCATACCTCTCAACTGTCCACATTTTGCAGCATGTCCAGATTTTTGCCCCATATTTTTTGTCTGTTCTTCATAAATTTTGTGATTTTCTAGAAAATCATTGAAGGCTCAAGTTGCTAAATAATGACAGACATTTGAGTTTCAGACTTCATGTCCTTTAGAAAAATTCATACTAGCACAAATCCTGTTATTCTTGCAACTTTCTCATACTAGCACAAATCCTGTTATTCTAGCAACTTTCTAAGTTCACGACAGCATTTTTAATATCTGTCCCTGTTTATTTTAGGCTTTGTCCATATTTCTTGCACTAAGAGGTAGGTAGGGGTGTGTTTGTGAATGAAACACCCTAGTTAGGGGTAGCAGGTGGTTAGTAATTTACTCAAGCTCAAAACCTGTACCTTAGTTACAGAAAACAAAAGCATGAATCCTCTACCCCAACTACCATGCTGCATTTTTCAAAGAACTGACTTTCAGGTTCATTTTCAATTCAAGGAACTGAGTTTGAGTGAATCTATGTTATATTACTGAAGAGGCATTACAGCAAATGCCTCTAAATCAACACTAAAACATCGAAACGTGAATTATGAGAATGGCCATAGCTTGGCTGGGGAGGGGGGTAGCAGTTTGAGAGCTGTGAGTACAAATTTGAAAATCCTAGCTACACCCCTGCTGTAGATCCCTTCTTTGCTGATATCCAGGCAGTGTAGTGACTAACTAGCATCTGGATTTTTCCCATGTTAACTTTTGCATTTTTTTATTGCACTTTCATTTTTTGCACACCAGTAGATCTTTAATCAACTGCTGCTCAGTCTGCAGCCATCTTGGAACCAAAATTTGTATACTTCTTGATGTTTTTATGAAATGCCTGTTTATCTAACAGCGATTAAAAAAGTAAATAAAAAGTAGCAGGTGTGTGTGCGTGTGTGCGTGTGTATGTGCGCGCGTGAGTGTGTGTGTGCGTGTGTGCATGTGTGTGTGTGTGCGTGTGTGCATGTGTGCGTGTGTGCATGTGTGTGTGTGTGTGTGTGTGTGTGTGTGTGTGTGTGTGCGTGAGACAGAGAGAAATATAATTACCTAATAATGCCCACCCTGTTAGGCCTTATTGCTTGTATACTATTTAGAGAGTGGTATCTCTTGCTTGTTCTTCTTAGTGGGATGCTTGCAGTTTTGTAAATATGCTCTTTTCATGTTTCATCTGGTCAGCCATTTATTTTATAATAGCCCAGTTCCTAAATAAGTGAATGTGTATGCTCGTGTATAGACACACACACATATATATGTGTGTGTATATATATATATATATATATATATATATGTGTGTGTGTGTGTGTGTGTATATATATGTCTATATATATATATATATATATATATATATATATATAGATTCCTAAATACATAAATGTGTATAGTTTGTTTGCTGTCTCTTGGTTAATGCTATTTTATTGAGGTATGTTGCATACCCTGCAGTTGCAATTTTGCTGCTGACTGGTGTATAAGAGTTTGTTGGTAATGAAGATGCACCTGTCCCAAAAAAGCTGATTTGGGCAATACTGCAGTGGTTGAAAGTCCCAGAAACATTAGTAAATTTAATGCAGGCTATGTACATTGGACCCAATGACACAAGTCATGACAGTATTCAGACTCACAGAGCAGCTCCCAGTGGGTGTGGGTGTGCATCAGGTTTCAGCTTTGAGATGGTGGTGGGCTACATTAGCAAACAGGACAGAAGGGACAAATCAATGAAGCTGCTGTATGCAGATGATGTGGTATTACAAGCAGATTCTGAGCAAGAACTTCAGCAAATGATAAGGAAACAGAATGCAAAACAGGTACAGGGGATGAAACTGAGTACAGATAAGATAGTTGTAAGTGGTGGTAAAGAGAGAGAAAATTATAAGATGAAATTGAGATAGAAGAGAAAATAGTGGAACAGGTTAACAGCTTCAAGTATCTGGGAGGGATGGTTGATGAGAAGGGAAGTCTGAATGAGGAGGTTAAAGCTAAAATCAGAGGTGCTGCAGCCAACTGAATGTGAAATAATCAGTAAAGTAAGGTGTAATAAGCAGTCGTGTGAGCAGTACTACTATATGGTACAGAAAACTGTGAGCGAATGCAGAGCTGTTGAGGAAGCTAGAGGTGGTAGAGATGAAGTGCCTGAGATTGGTGGTAGGATACACACTGTAAAACAGATAAAGAAATGAGGACATCGGAGCAGAAGTCTTTGTAGATCCAATTACAGAGAAGATAAAAGAGAACAGATTATGGTGGTTTGGGCACATGAATGGGAAAGCAGAAGACAATCTGGTAAAGAAGATTTGAGACAGACAGGAGGGAAGACAAGAGGAAACAAGAGCATCTAGCCAAGAGGTTGTTGGATTGCGTGAGAGAAAACCTGCAACAGTCAGGCATAACTGTCAAAGAAGATAGAAAAGTGACACTGAATCAAGAGAAATGGCAACAGGTGACATGACATCCCAACTCCATGCAGAAAATGGGAAGAAAGGGGGATTGATAATGATGATGGTATTATTCTAATAGTATGCAAAACATTCCTTTTTTTTTTAGTCTGAGTGATTACTATGCTTCTTTATGTTTACAGGCATTTTTTTTAAGTTTCTATGATTTTTATGGTAGGTGTTGTTTTTCTGAGCTTGCTGCTTGTCACACGCTGGTGGCATGCTGTTTTTCCCAGAGATGTCCCAGTTTTATCACTAGATAGTAACTAGATGCTAATTCATGGAGCATAGTATGCAGGTTTACTATTACATCATTCAGGCTTGGAAGCTCAACTACCAGAATCACAGAAACGCACCTCCAAAACACGGACTACTGAATATATACCATGTCGAGCACAACCTCGAATCCCCAAAACACCCTGTCATTCCGGACTGCAGAACAAGTGCTAACATGGATCTGAAAGGAGGGCAGAGTTGGGCTTCATAACTGCTCGTCTTTGGTATTCCAACCGTTGGTGTCCACAGTTTTGACATGTTCAGGCCACGCTTCCAAGCCTGAACCAAGTAATAGTAAACCTAGTATGCAGCATTCTTTTTGGTTTTTCACCTGTTATTCCATGCTTCCTCTACAGCCTCTTGGAATACATAAGTTTTTAACACTAGATGTCTGCAGCAATTCCTTGTATTTCATGTTCTTGTATACTTAAAAATGGGGATAATGAGTGTATTAGCAATACAAAAAAATGCAGCATTTTATTTAAAGTATACAAAGAGCAAACACTGATAGACAGTGTAAACCTGTCCATCTCTTCTTACAAAAAGGTGCGAGATCAGACCAACAGCTAAGGAGACACATAAGAGCAGCAGTTTCTTGCTCACATATGTCTTTTGTTTAAAACATTCAAACAGTGAAAGCATCAAGTTGTCATGCTTGAGCAACTGTGTCACAAGCTTTAGTGATCCTGCAGCTGATTGAAACTGCCTTCAGTTACTCTTGTTTTACTGTGGGTTCTGCACTGAGTTTTATTTCAGGCATAATTTAATTCGGAAGTAACAGAAGTAATAATTAGACTGTATATTCTTTTACAAGGGACAGATAACTCTTCTTTACTAATAGCATTTCTAATTCTGCTTTCTTTTTTGAAGTTTCTTTACTCTCTAAAGAATGACTTGTCTTGGTAGCTGAACATTATGGGCATTTATTTTTTTTCTTTTTACTTCCCTACACCACAGATTTTTTGGCATTGCATATTCTTAAGTAATGTTAATATTTTTTTTTCTTTTTATCAGTTTTAATGAAACAGTTGTGTAATATTGTTACAGTTATACTCAAGTACATTTCTGGTTTAACACAGTAGTATATTAAGGACATGTTTTTCTCTTTATTGTTAGTTTGCATTCTGGTATTTCGTGGTAAATTTTAATAAAAACTGATAAAATGCATTTGTAACTAGAGGATCTTTATCACAACTAAAGTGTGGAAACTGAATCTTAACAGTATAAAAGCAGTGATCACATTTAATTTCTATTTAGGCGATCCGGAGAGCACACCAAAAGCACGCACCCCTGGGGAAAAGCATCCTATTACTCGCCCACCAATGAGACCTCCAGATCCACCATCCCGATCTCCAAATCAACAAAAACAGGAACAGAAAGCTGAGCCAGTGTCCGGTGGAACAGAGGATATCCCATCTTCAGTGTAAGTTAGTTAGTTTATGAAAAGTAATGTATCAGTACATGCATTGATTTAGAAGTATTTTGTTTGTACAGTTGGAGTATAGTCATTATTTATAATGTAGCAGAAAAAACAAAGTGAGACACACCACGACAATCGCAGCTGACCTTTTATTCCAAATAAAATTAGTAAGCGCTTTCACGTCACTGGAGACACTTCTTCAGACTTTCAAACAACAGTAGTTAGAAGCCATTTAAATACTAAATCTAAAAACTACAGCCCAAGTGGACTTCACTTCCAATTAAAAGCATTTTTCACTTATTTATTTATTTATTTTATTTTACATTTGTTGACCGGGCTAGTCTAACTGGATACATGTCCATTTTCAGTAGAGGCCCGAGGAGAAAAGCTCCACTGTAACAGTCTAAGGTAACACACTAAGAAAAAAATATATACAATAGGATAACTAAACTACTAAGCAGGAGTTAGCAACTATTTAGCATACAAAACAACAGAACAGCAATTAGTGAATCAAAAACACACAGCAACAACAGCAGTATTTAAATACAGAATTGAATTTTTTTTTATAGCATCTGGACTTGGACTTGACCTATCATGAAGAAAAAAGAACTAAAATACTACCTGTGCAAGGCATTAGGTAGTGCAAAGTAAGTAGAGGTGATAGGAGGTAAAACATAAGCAAAGTAAGTAGCGGTAATAGGAGGTAAAATCATAAGAAAGAGGAAGTCACAAGCTGAAGAGAATCAAGGGGAAAAATTGTAGTGATGGGAGCAGTGATATAAGCTAGATGGAGACAAGACAGTGTGAGAGAAGGAGAAGTGATACTTGTCCAGATGATGGGTGTGTACAGTGCAGATAGAGGTAATGGGAAAAGAGGTAAGAAGATGTGGAAGTAGGAAACAAGAGTCAGTCAGGAGAAGAGCAAGGGCAGAGCCAGTGTGATTTGAGGTGGGTCTTTAAATGTTTCTTGAAAAGGGGTGTTGAGGTCAAGGTAGTAAGTTCACTAGTGAGCTTGTTCCAGTGTGTACCCACAGCATTTGAGAAAAGGGAGTCACCTGCTTTGTTCTGAGATTTACATGTGGCTACTAGAAGTTTATTAGCTGATCGTAGGGTAGTGAGATTCTTATAGGGGGAAATAAGAGTATTAAGAATAGGTGCATTAGAAGGAAAATGGAGTATCCTGTGGGTAATAGTCAGTTGTTGAAGTAGAATGAGATTTTGTAGTTCAAGCCAACCTAGCTGTCTGAGATTTAAGCAATGATGAGTCCGATATGGGGCACCTGTAGCAAACCTGATAATGTTGTGGTAGGATGAGGCTAGTTTTGACAGGTTTGGTTTTGATAGGTTAATAAAGGTTGGAGAGGCATACAGTAGTGTTGAGATGAGATGTGTTTGAGCTAAAGATATCCTAGTCTCTGGTGTGAGAAATTGTTTAAGTCTATAGAGAGCACCTATTTTTTTGTTAACTGTTTTTATAGTTAGATTGATGTGAGCATCAAAGTTTAGTTGATTATCTATTGTGACACCAAGCAGTTTTGTGGTGCTGTCAGGTGATATAAGCATGCCATTGTTAGAGACAATAGTAAAGGAAATTGGGATGGACTTATAAGTTGGAGTAAACAATAGTAACTTAGTCTTTTTAGGATTAAGGAGGAGACAGATGTGTTTGAACCAATTTTCTGCTGCAGTAAAAACATTTTGGGTACATGAATGTAGTTCAGCAGGAGACGTTGCAGTGCAGATGAGTGTAGAGTCATCTGCATACTGAATGCAAGTGGAAGATGGGAGGCAGGTACTCAGGTTATTAATAAAGATGGAGAAGAGGAGGGGACCTAGAATAGAGCCTTGTGGGACTCCAATGGAGACTGGGAGCTGGGAGGATAAATGACTGTCCCAGAGAACTGCTTGTTGTCTATTTGTCTATTTGACGCTATAACATAAAAAAAATGGACTTTATTGAAGTCATATCAAAAGCACTAAAATATAGAAGTTATTTATAAAATGCACTTACATAAGATATATAAAAAAATATATAAAAAAATATATCTCAACAATACAAAAAACGTATATGCAAACTTATAATAATCATCATAGACATTCTAGATGAAATATAAGACTAATCTTATATGGTGCCAATAATACTCTAATGTACCAAAGCACGATCTGCCAGAAAGGGTTTCAATGAAACCCTCTCATTCAAACCGTGACCTTGATCGGCTTGCAGTCTGATAATCCATCTACCCTCTTGTCTTTCTGTGTAACTCTTAATGTTACCTAGCCGCTCTGTCTTGTAGACAGTTTCTAGCACCATAAATGTAAACCTATGAGTCATATCATTAGAACTGACATGTTTAGCTAGTGCATCCGTCTCATCCATTCTATTAATGGCATAAATGTGCTCTCTAACTCGTTCTCTAAGTGTCCAATTTTTTTTTCCACCATAAAAACATTTGCATTTTTGACACACTGCCAAATAGATAAGATTCCTAGATTTGCAGTCAGTATAATGATTAACAGTATTCTGTTGAAGAGAGAAATCTTGACCAATGGATGGGAGATCGCAGATATACCCCAGGGATTACCTCAGTGTCTCTGCTTGACAGAGGCACAGCAAAACAATGGGCATAGTTTTCTTCAAACTAAAGGGGTGGCGAAAGCCACAAAAACTCTGGGCTAGGCTTATAAATGCCCTTGGGCAGATAGCCTAGTATGAACCTATGAACCTATGAGTATCTGGGTGAATAAACATATTACTGTTAGCCATATACAAACACTGATTACAGCTACAACATGAAAAAGTCCCTTTCCTAACTGAATCAGCACCGTTATGTTTTCTATTTCCCTCATAGCAGAGTATTCTCTTCAGGGACTTGGTATTTCTATAACTCATCCTGGGTGTATCTCCTACTATGCCCCTGAACTCATCATTTAAACCAAGGATAGTCCAGTTCTTATTGATGATCTCCATGATCTTATTATTGTTGTTAGTGTATGGGATAGTTACTCTTAGTGTTTGCTGACGCCTTACACTTTTAAATTTTGCTAAATTTCTGTTGTTCTTCATAATATAAGGTTTTCCTGCCTGACATCTATCTAATCTATTCATGGCGTCTAGATCCCTTGTATGATAACCTCAATGTTGATAATCATTTCTCAGGGTTTCTAGTTTATCTTTTAGTGTTTCATCTTTACTAGTAAGCCTTGAAATTCTTAGTGTTTGACCTTTAACTATATTCTTGTAAACATGTGTAGGGTGCATGCTCGTGCGGTGTAGCAAGGCATTCCTCCTACACTCCTTCGTAAAGATCTCAGTGTGTATGTCGTTCCCATTTTTTATCAATAGAACATCTAGAAACTCCATCTTATCCATGGACCATTTAGCTGTAAAGTGTAGAAAAATTGTGGTACCATTAATATAGGAGATAAAATCTTCCAATGCTTCAATGGTGCCCCTCCAAACTATAAAAACATAGTCTACAAAATGTTTATAGTAAACTATGTTGTCTACATAATCCAACTGATCTAGTACATAGGTGCTTTCCCAATATGCCATAATGATATTGGCATATGAGTTCGCACAAGGGGTTCCCATCGCTACTCCTTTTGTTTGTAAGAAATATACACCATTATACACAAATACATTATTATTTAAGATCAGATCCATCAACACAGTATATTTAATTATCTGGTCACTAGATATACCCTTGTCAATTAGAAATAACCTCATGTATTTTATCCATACATCGTTTGGGATGCTTGTAAAAAGTGACGTTGTAAAAAGTGACGTAAAGTCAAGTGTAACCATGTAATCTTGTACTGTTACTTCGTATTCAGATAGAGTCTCCAAAAAAGTGCTGAGTATCTCATAGAACTGAACAAGTGGAATCAGCTACAGGTTTTAACTGTTTTTCCATATAAATGGAGATGGACTCCGTTAACCAGCCTTGACTAAACACAATAGGTCTTAATGAAGGATTACTTAAATTGGGCTGTAAAATGCTTTTAATTGGAAGTGAAGTCCAACTGGGCTGCAGTTTTTAGATTTAGTATTTAAATGGCTTCTAACTACTGTTGTTTGAAAGTCTGAAGAAGCGTCTCCAGTGACGTGAAAGCGCTTACTGATTTTATTTGGAATAAAAGGTCAGCTTCGATTATCCTGGTGTGCCTCACTTTTTTTCTACTGGATTGATATTTGTCTTTGTGAGACACTTTACCCTGGAAGTTTCTTTTTCTTTGTGGTATTATTTATAATGTGCTAATCCAGATTAGAATTCTGTTACATGCTTTCGTTTTGCATCAAAGCACCATTTCCATTCTTCCTGTATTACAAATTTTTTTTGAAGGGCAGGCCATTAACCTTCATTGCAAGTCAGTATTTTGCAGTGTATTATGCTTACTTTGAGAATGTTTGTCCTTACACTTTCCTTTATTATGTACATTTAACAAAGGAAGCACTGACAAAAAAATAGAGCTTGCCCCTAGGATAGGAACAGTTTCTACCAGTGCTTGAAGCATAGTAGGATCATTTTTTCCACTTATCATATGAAGCTGTAATGTGATGAACCATAGCTGGGTGGTGCAGATGAGATGATGGTAAAGTAGGGCAAGCAAGGAGGGTGAAGCAGAAATCACATGACCAAATAAATGAATTTGCAGCATTGAAACTTGTGGCATTTCATAGCATTATATCAGGAAAGTTTAGTACTGCAGATTGAGCAACAGTGGCGTGCTGATATTCCACATGGTAGGAGGAGGAGGGGAAGTTTATTTAATTAACAACAACAAAAAAAACTTAGTATTATGAATATTAGGTGAAGTATTTGGAGGATCACCTGCATTTCCCCAATACTTCATGATTAGGCTAATGATGTAACTCTATGCAGAAACAAGATGGCCAACAGCACATATCACACTAGATTGTTCTTATGCAGGTGTTAGAGGAGCAACCACAGTAAATAAACTGAACAACTCTTGGGTTCTTTCCTAACATTTATTTATTGTGGTTTGAAAGGCAGCAAATCCAGCAACACGATGACTTCATATTTCAAATACAAGTATTTCACATTATCTAGAGGAGAGGAATTTGCTGGAGTACTTCAATGAATTGCAGGAAATCATCAAACGCATCAAGCATATAAAGTGAAGTAGGGACCTCCTGATAGCCTGATTGCAAACTTTTTAAAAGTATTTGTTGTGGTTCTGTGACACATTATGCATTTCCATTAAGGCATTATAATTTTTTCTGCTATTTTTGCTTTGAAATAGTGCAATAACAGATTCAGTTATCTCTCCATTATGCCATTATTGACAGTTTTGCTGTATCAGAACTATAATATAGTATATGCACTCAGTCACTCTCTTCCTTCATAGAGCAGAGGCTGCTGTCACTATATCTGACCTTGATACTGCAGGAAATCTGCCACAAGTCCCTACTCCTACAAGTTTCCTGCAAATTTTGTCATTGTGTAGTAGCCTGCAGTCACTACATCTGACCTCAATATTGCAGGAGCTCTGCCACAAGGCCCTACTCCTACATGTTTACTGAGAGTTTTGTCATTGTATAATGTAAGCACTTTTAACATGAAAAACCTTGCTGTGTATTAACTTTAAGCAGTCAAATACATGCCTATTCTGTGATTTGAAGTCTGTAAAATAGTCCGTGCCCTCTAAGGACCTCTGACTTACTTAGCTACTGTCCCCTTTCTCTTGACCAGTAGACTGTACTGCATATGGCAGTTATTTAACCTCAGGAAATGGCAGAAAACCTGTTTTACTTTGTATCTCTGTTAATTGCTTTGTACTAGCTATAAACCGATTGCTGTCAGTTATTATTTGACCTGAGGTGGGATGTTCACTGTAGCAGAATGTATTGCTAAATAGCAGGCAGTCTGTTTCCAGTTGAAAATCCTTTATTAAGTATCTAATTAATCCTTTATTAATCCTTAATTAATTTATTAAAGGATTAATTAATCTAATTAATCCTTTATTAAGTGTCTGTGTACTTGAAGGATTTTCGACTGGAAACAGACTGCCTGCCTTGCTTGGATTACTTTTGAATACTTAGTAATTCTGTACAGTATTTCAAATTATATATTTTTTATTATTTTTTTGACTTAAGACGAGTTTAAGTTCGCTACATCTACTATTATTGTCTGATCTGATTAATATACAGTGATTAGCTAGGGATATATGTACTGAAAATCTTCCACACAGATAAGTTTCTTACACTGTTTTGTTTTTGGACCTACTATACTTGTTTAGTGGGTTGTTTGAGACTTCGTGGATACCACGGAGATTACTTGTTTTATTTAAGAGTTTGAAAATCTTATTTTAAATAGTCTGAAGAAGAAGCACTATAGCTGTGAAAGCACTTACCATTTATTAAAGTCTTTTTGCCGTGTTTTACGTGACTTGTTTTTCATTTTATTTTTATATTGGTGATTTTTATTCAAGTTCACACATTTATCAGCCACTTTATACGTTTTTATCTTTGCTGTATTTTAATTGGGCTGAACATGATGGAAGGCATTGATATTGAATCGGGTTTCAGTCTAACACCTCCAAGGGAGAATGATGTCTTTCCAAAGCTGAGATATGTTGAAGTGAATCCGTTATCGAAATGTAAATTGGATGATAACTTATCATCATTTGAGACCTCCGGTATTGACTGTGAATGTTTGAATCATAATATGTTAAGTTGTCTATCTCGCCTTCATTCTTGCTGGATGGGTTCGGAGCCGACCTTGGCTCCGACTCGGCCACTCTAAAAGCTCGAGAGTTGGTTCCACCGGCTCGAGGCTCCCCTTATATCCCACAATGCTAGGCGTGAATTACCTTAGATCTCGTTTGCCGCTACAGCGATCAAGGTGTTTGGTTTCTACCGGCTTCAGGTGAGTTATTGTAGAATAAGTATACTCTACTAAAACCCCTTTAATTTAATTCATTATTGTTATTTCCCTTAGTTTAGTGGATTCAGACCCTCCATTTTCCACTCTTTCTTCCACAAAGAACTTTTGTTCTTCCCTCAGGCCTTTGGGCCTTTCCATCCCCTTAGGGAGTGTTTGTGTTTTCTTGTTAGAGAACTTAAAACTTAGGGATAGTATAATTTTTAGTTATAATTGTTTAAATTTAGTTTGGGTATAGTGTAATCAGTGTGTTTGAGTGTGTGTTTGGTTACACTTTCCTTAACAATGTCTAAGGATTTAAAGGTCTCAGGCTTCAAGAAGTGTGACTCGTGCTGTCAGAAAATGTCTCTGACAGACGGTCACACTTCTTGTGTGTACTGCCTGGGACCTTTACACCTGCAGGACTCTTGTGCTGTATGCCATGGCTTCAGCCCCAGAGTCCTGCAGGAAAGAAAAAACAAACTAATACTAAGAGGTTTGCTTAAGCCTGAAGGTTCCCTTACTGCTACCTCGGGAAAACCTTCCAAGGCTTCTAAGTCCTCGACTCCAGTTTCTGAGTCGAGGCCTAAGGCTTCGAAACCTAGTGCTACATCGGCTCCGGCTGGAGCCGATGAGTCTTTGACTACAGCTTCTGTGGTTCCCTCGGCTCCGGCTGGAGCCGAGGTATTGGAAATTCCTGAGTCGGCTCCGATCAGACCTTCGGAGCCGACATCTAGAAAGAGGTCTAGGTCACCATCCCTTGGCTCCGTTCATTCGGCTCCAGCGTCTCCCTTGCTGTCTGAACGGAGCCATAGATCTCACTCCTCTAGGTCATCGAGGCTCTCGGATCATGACCTTCAGAGGGTAGTGACTCGACTTCTAAAGTCCGAGGCACTGGCCCAAATGCTTCAGAGCCCGACTCATCAGTCGATGCTTCAACCTATTCCTCAAAATATTCCTCCTCCGACTCCTTTGAGCTCGGAGCCGGGGTGTCTCGGAACCGAGACTGTGGTAGCGTCGGAGCCGATACAATTGTCTTCGGTTCCTTCGTCGGCTCCGATTTCTTCCTTTGAAGAATCTCGGCGCCGGACTTCCCTCGTCGGCTCCGAGGGGGTGAGTGGCATCGGACCCTTGTCCGACCCCGCTCTCCCTCTCGGTGCTTCGGCGCTGGTGAGTTCGGCTCCGACATCGGCCTCGGAGCCATCTCTGACGGTGCCGAGGGAGGTTCTTAGCTTCTCGGAGCGGGGACCTCTGGCTCTGCCTGACAGGGGTGCGTTCGAGGTCATGCAGAGTGTGTTGGAACCTGGTTCAACTCCACAGTCGGCTCCGTCTGCCCCTCCCTTTTCGGTGCCTCAGGTGATGTCTACTCTCTCCCTCATCCCTGACCGCAGAGAGCCAACTCTTCAAGAATCCCCTGTGGGGATTTCATCTTCTTCCGAAGCCTCTCCTGATTTGGCAGGGGAGCCCCCTAGGAAGAGAAAGTGTAAGAGGAAACACATAGACTCACCTGAGTCTGTCACCTCTGACACAGATTTAGAGGATTCCGAGGGTTCCCCCCGTTCCCCTTCTGAAGATGTCTCCTTCGCAGACATTCTAGAGATCCTTAAACAGAGGGGAAATTGGCCAGCCCTTAACCCTTCGGAGGATGAATCTGTGTATCTTGAGGCGTTCGGCTCTCGCCCTTCCACCTCCTGGGTGTCCCCCCCCTTTGACCCCCTCATGCAGGTGGTAGCAAAGAAGGCCTGGACGGCTCCTGACTCAGTGGACCCCACCCCCAGGAGACCTTCAAAGTTTATAACAGCACCTACTGATAAACAATTTCTGACCAAAGGAGTTACTGTGGATGCTATGGTGGTAGCTGCTGCCACCAAGAAGGAAATAGCTGATCCTTCAGTGCCTGTCCATCCCCCTAATAAGGAATCTAGGTCTATGGACAGGTACAGGAAGCGGATGTTTTCGTCAGCGACCTTTGCCATGCGTTCGCTGAACTACCTATGCCATTTCACTCGTCTCCAAAGAGACTTGATCAAGGAAGCGAGTGAGATGTTGAAGGATCCTACGGCTGCGGGTTTTCAGGACAAGATGAACTCCCAGCTGGCTACCCTGAATTCTATAGCTAACTCCTCCATGCGCCTCCTTTCATATGCGGCTGATGGAGCGAGCAGAGCCGCAGGGACAGGTGTCGCTTTACACCGGCATGCCTCGATGCGACTATGCAATTTTGCGGACCCCTTTAAAATGTATTTCACTAATTCCCCGTTTGATGGATCATCTCTTTTTGGTCCTCAAGTGAAAGAAACCTTGACTAGGTGTGAGACAGATGGCAAAACTCTGTCTGCCGTCGGAGTCCGTTTTTCTACTCCTTCTAGACCTTACCCCAAAGGCCAGAAAAGTGGGAAAATGTGGTTCCGCAAACAATCTCAAGGGAATTTGCCTGACGCACAGAGTCGGTTCCCCTCCAGAGGCAGAGGAGGGAACAATAATGGTAGACATCGCCCCAGAGGCAGAGGGGGTCCGCAGAACCAGGGCAATCGAGAAACTTTTTCCGATAAGCCCTTCCAGCATCCCTGAGGTGTTGCCCGACTGTCCACCTTCGGAGGCAGTCGGGGGAAGATTGTCACTGTACCCAGAAGCCTGGCTATCCCTAACTCAAGACAAGTGGGTACAGTCCATCATTTCCGAAGGCTATTCCATTCCCTTTGTTCGCATTCCAAACCAATCAAAAAAATCCCTTCCAGATGTTCCACCCGCTCAAAGGGATCTTGCAGCTTTAGAAATTTCAAAGCTGCTTGCAAAAAGAGCAATTCAGCCAGTTCCAACAGACCAGCAAGGATCCGGAATCTACTCCAGGTTCTTTTTAGTTCCGAAGAAAACAGGGGACTGGAGACCAATTTTGGATCTCAGTATCTTGAACAAGTCTGTCAAGAAAACAAGATTTCGGATGGTCACACTACAGTCCATACTTCCCCTATTGGGAAAGCAAAACTGGATGTGCTCTATAGACCTTCAGGATGCGTACTATCATATAAAAATGAACAGACGCTCCAGAAGATTACTCCGCTTCAGGCTGGGAACCAGTCACTTTCAATTCAGAGCCCTGCCCTTTGGACTCACCACTGCCCCCCGGGTGTTTACCAAATGCATGGCAGTGGTAGCTTCTCACCTGAGACGTCAAGGATTCCAGGTGTTTCCATATTTGGACGACTGGCTCCTCACAGCTCCCACCAAGCATCTTCTTCTAGTGGCCAGAGACTACACCTTTCGCATTTGTCAAAAATTAGGCATATCAATAAATTGCGAAAAGTCTGTTTTGTCGCCTTGTCGTGCTATTACCTTCATAGGCGCAATTCTAGACACAGTCAACATGTCTGCGAGACTAACAGATCAGAGAATAAGAGACATACGCAAACTGGTCTCTCTTCTCTTCAACAGCAACAGAGTCAAAGCCAGATTAGTTCTGAAAGTATTGGGGATTATGGCGGCTGCTATCCCTCTACTTCTATTAGCCAGATTCCACATGAGAATCCTTCAATGGATGCTCTTCACACAATGGTCATACCAGCAACGTCCGATGTCCCACACCATTATGATTACGCAAACATGCAAGAATCATCTTCTGTGGTGGATGTCTTCCCCTCAGCTCTTCCTGGGAAGACCCTTTGTTCCTCCCCCTCCGGTTGCTACTCTGACAACGGACGCCTCCCTGATCGGGTGGGGGGGGGGGAGCATTATCAGGGCAGAACTGTTCAGGGCATATGGCAACCAGACGAATGCCACTTGCATATAAATATTCTAGAGATGAGAGCAGTGCTTTTAGCGTTGCAAGCCCTTCAAGACTCTCTCCCCTTGGGAACGATAGCAATCCAGACGGACAATATGTCTGTAGTGTGGTATATCAACAAACAAGGCGGAACCAGGTCCTATCCCCTATGTCGAGAAGCACTCAGACTGTGGCAATGGGCGATTTCTTCTCAGCGGTTTCTGATAGCAACGCACATCCCCGGGAAGTCCAATCAAATCGCGGACAAGTTGAGCAGAGCTATCCTCATGCCTCACGAGTGGTCTCTGAAAAAAAATATTTCTCAAGTGGGGTCAGCCTTGCTGCGACCTTTTCGCTACTCCCCAAAACAGCAAGTGCAAAGATTATTTCACCCTCTTCCCCTTACCAGGCCAGCCCAGCAGAGACGCTCTAGTCCAAGTTTGGCCCCGGGGACTTCTGTATGCATTCCCTCCCTTTCCACTAATCTCTCAAGTGATACAGAAAGCTATCGCTCAGAAGGCCTCATTGATCCTCATTGCTCCTTACTGGCCTCGACAGGTTTGGTTCCCCTTTCTACATCAATTTCTGTTGGAGCAACCCTGGCATCTGGACCTAGTTCCAGATCTTTTGATCCATCAGTCGGGTCAGTTTCATCGCTCCCTAACATCTCTGAACCTCACTGCTTGGTTCCTCCAGTTCCTACCTTAGCCAGGCTTCCTCAAATATCTCACACTGTTCGAGATATTTTAATAGCCTCACATAAATCTTCCACTCGAAAAATTTATCTTAGTAAGTGGAAACGTTTTGCCTATTGGGCTCAAGGGAGGGACTTAGATCCTTTCACTGCTCCCATCCAAATAGTTCTTGATTTTCTAGCTGAACTCTTTCATTCAGGCTCATCTCCTTCTACTCTCAAAGTTCAATTGGCAGCTATATCTAACTTTCATGTGGGCATTTCAGAGTCTGCCATCATGCCCCACAAGCTTTGCAAAGCATTTTTGAAGGGAGTTTTCCTACTCAGACCTCCTATAAGGAATCCTCCTCCTTCGTGGGACCTTAATTTAGTTCTCAGTTCTTTGATTCTCCCCCCTTTCGAACCTGCAGCTTCCTGTTCATTAAAATTGCTATCATGGAAGACTCTCTTTCTGGTAGCTATTACTTCAGCTAGAAGAGTTTCAGAACTTCATGCACTCAGCTGTCGACCACCATATCTGTTGTTCCACAAAGACAGGGTATCCTTACGAACAAACCCGTCCTTTTTACCTAAAGTAGCCTCTGCGTCAAACCTAAATCAAAGCATTGATCTCCCTGTGTTTTTTTCAGAATATTCTAATAGGTCTGAACAAAAATTGCATTGGCTAGATGTTCATCGTCAGTTAAGGTACTATTTGGATAGGACCAAACAATTCAGAAAAACTGACCAGCTGTTTGTCTCTTATGCAGAAGGCAGAAAGGGACTTTCTGTTTCCAAGGTATCACTATCTAGATGGCTAACTTCTATGATTTCCATTGTTTATGAAATTAGACACCAAAAGCTGCCTAACAAACCTAAGGCCCACTCCACCAGAGCTTTGGCTACTTCTATAGCCTTCCAAGACAGACTGCCTATTGACACCATTTGTGCAGCGGCTACTTGGGCTACTCCTCACACTTTCATTTCACATTATAAGTTAGATTTAGCTTCTAGACATAGAGCTAACTTTGGTACCACTGTTCTCAAGAGTCTGTTCCGTTAGGCCACCCGGGACAAGGTGCTAGGGATGCGGTCCCATCCAGCAAGAATGAAGGCGAGATAGACAACTTAACATATAGAAGTTATGTTCTTACCATAACGTTCCATGTTAGTTGTCTTCTTCTCGCCTTCTTTCTTGCGTCCCACCCTCCTTCCCCCTGGCCTGGACAGACCTAGAGGAGTTTGATTGTGACCTCTCTTTCTACCACCTCTTTTGCTATAGGTATATGCTCTGCTGTGCATATTTTCCTAGATCAGGCTTCAGGTCACCCTTCCTCTTCCCTTTTGTTTATAGAGGTGGACTCTCTTATCCAGTATTTCTGGTTTTATTATTAGCTGGGCCTAGCTCACAAACGAGATCTGAGGTAATTCACGCCTAGCATTGTGGGATATAAGGGGAGCCTCGAGCCGGTGGAACCAACTCTCGAGCTTTTAGAGTGGCCGAGTCGGAGCCGAGGTTGGCTCCGAACCCATCCAGTAAGAAAGAAGGCGAGAAGAAGACAACTAACATGGAACGTTATGGTAAGAACATAACTTCTATTTAAAGGCACTAGAGAAGTTATTATATAGATTGAAACATTTGCAATGGCAGCGCTTACATATGGAAGCGTTTCTGCATTTTAAGATAATACCTAGAGGTTTACAAATTATGAAAATGCCTACATATGGTGACATTTATCCAGACATGCTTAAACAATGGCAATGCATTAACTTGGAGGCTGGTATGGAATATATAAAACTGTTAATTGAAATTTTTAAGCTATTTGAATTGACAGTGATTGATGACATTAACAGCTATCCTTAGAACATTGTAGATAAATATCCTGCCTCCATTGTTAGTAAAGCACTTTCTGAGATTAATAGTCAGGTCTCAGTGTATGAATTGAGACTCCAAACTCTGAAGCAGAAGAAACTGGAAAGAGACCTGTATGACTTTAAAAAGGGGCAGGTCTTTTCATGGCCAAAGAAATCTGCCAGTAATAATCTGACATCTAATGCTTCCACTGCCTCTACAAAGTGAATCCAGTCAATCCCCCGCTAGTGTTATTGCTCCAACAACTAGCACTGAAATGACCGCTCAAGCAGTCAAAACTTACCTGTAGATGGTTTAAATTAATTATCTGACCTGAATACTCAACCTGTTGTAAGGAGAAAGACGACAGTATCATCAGCTCAATCACATTTTTTTTCGATGCTCCCTCTACCCAATCTGCTAGATGGTACAAACAAATGCCATCGATCTTTGAGCCAGGGGAGACAAAGAAGGAAACTGGAGCATCATCCAGGCCAGAATATCAAGAAGATATGGCTATCCACCACGAATCACTGTTATGGAATATTTCAGAATGACAGTTAACGGAGAGTGAGAAGGTACTTCTTGAGAAGGCTTCAACTTTTATTCCTGCCAGTAAGACAGACTTTAGTCAAATGGTCATTGACTTATGTTTATTTGCACGTAAGCGTATGCTGAAGGTTTTGTATTATACTGATGACCTTATTAATCATTTTAAGAAACCCAGTGTGTTTAACCCTAATTTACTTCCAACATTAGAAGTGTTTTGCAACAGTTGTGAAGGAGACCTCATGGAACTATTTTATGATACAACTGAGAATTTTAAAAGTTTCATAATATGTCTAGAAATGAATATGAAGCCTTGCAAGCTATGCAGAATGATAGTAATATTTCTGTCTGCCCGGCTGACAGAGGCAGAGCCATTGTTTTAATGAATAGATCTTTTTATGATGAAAGTTTGTTTGGTCTTTTAAATGATTCTGAAGTATAAATGGAAATTAATCTCAAGAGAGTTAAGTCATTGATTAGATCAGTTCATTCAGTGGTATATGATTGTCTACTGGGAAATGATATTACTTCTGACTTGTATAAATATTTAAAGGTAGACTATCCATTAGTACCTATTTTCAATGGGCTGCCAAAAATACATAAAGATCCTAAGACACCCCACTCAGACCGATAGTTTCTGGTTGTGGGTGGGTAACAGAGTCCATTTCTATATATGTTGAACATGAGTTGAAAGGTATTTTGACTAGTACTAATACTGTTTTGAAAGATACTAAACAATTTCTTACTGATTTATGTAGGTTCATAAGTGTTTACTAGGCTAACAATCACAAGGGCCTTTTTAAGCCTAGCCATGCATCCCAGTCTCTGACGAGTTCTGATACCCTTGATAAGTGTAAGCATGGGCCTAGGAGATGAACCATTTATAGGTTACCTGTCTGCATCAGAGACATAGGTGCCAAACCAGTGATGAATTTCCAGTTTCCCATTCAATTGTCCAAGTTGCACTTGAATTGGATTAAGGAGGGACTCTGCTTTACATGGATGGGGAGCCTGTTCCATAGATAATGTAGTCTCCGGGATACATACCTGTCTCTCCAGCAGGTCCTATTTATATCACAGGCAAGGTCTAAGGCTTTAGAATGGGTAATTGTGGTACTGTTTGTTTTGTGGATATGTAGCAGGTCCATCAGAGTGGGGTCTGACAATGCTCTGTATGCGAGGCATAGATCTCCCCTCAAAAGCCTATAGGAGACAGAATACAGGGATAGGGCCTTGAGGTGGTCAGCATAGGGCATATTACTTATATTTTAGTGAGGAACCTCTGTGGATGTTCCAGTTGTTGGATATGCGTGGTTAGGTACATACCAAAGGGGGTATTGTACTTAGTGATGAATGCCGAATACAGTGGAACAATAACTTCCTTGTACTTAGACGCCATACCTTTGTTTATAAGTTGCGCAACATAGAATGATGTCCTCACCACTGTAGACACATGATGATCAAAGGCTAGATTACTATCTATGTGTGTTCCTAAGTCCCTGACTACTGGGTCAACTCTAAGGGGTGTGTTTTCAATATGATAGTTACCAGGGATGGATGACTTCCCAAAGGATACTATTATGCATTTCTTGGCATTTAGGTTTAGTCCATGACTCTGACACCAGTTGTTTGTCTGTGTCAGCCTCTCCTGCAGAACATTTGTGTCAGTGTGAGATTCAATGACAGCTCCTAATTTGCAATCATCTGCAAATTTAGTCAGCCAGAGACCACTGACATTGGCCTTGACTTCTGAGAAATAAATGCCAAAAAGGAGCAGTCCGAGGACTGATCCCTGAGGGACTTAACTTGTAACTGGCCTCTTTGTAGAGGTGACTCCCCAATTCTAACTTCCTGGGTCCTGCCTTTGAGCCAGTTGCCTATCCACCGGGTGACATATGGGTTTGGACCTAACCTCTGGAGTTTGTCAACAATGTCCGAGTTGGTTATTGTGTCAAATGCCTTAGCCAGGTCAAGGTAGGCAGTGTGAATGATTTTGCTTTCATCCATTACTTTGGTGACCTTCTCAAAGAAGTCCACCAGGTTGAGTAAGCATGATCTGCCCCTTACAAAACCAAACTGGGTTGGGTCCAGTGTGTGGAGATTTACTATATCTCTACTGATCATTTCCATGATAATTCTTTCCATGGCTTTACATATAAGACTAGGGAGACTTATGGGTCTGTAGTTTCCAGGGTCTGTAGGTGGCCCACCTTTTTGCAGAGGGACAACTGTTGCCTTTTTCCATTCATGAGGCACGAAGCCTGTTTGGAGGCTACAGTTAAATAGTAATTCCAGGTCATGTTTCATGCTATTTAGAAGGCATCCTGGGATATTGTCTGGGTCCATTGATGCATTGTTCTTGGTCTTAGAGAGGCCATTAAGGATCTGTTCCCTTGTGATAGTAGGGGGGAGTTATATTTGATGATATTTCCTGAGGGAAGGTTGAGGGGGAGAGAGGAGTAAGGTTGGGGCTGAATTTATCAGCCAAGAGGTTTGCTGTATCTTCTGGCTCAGTATACGTGGCTCCATTTACAATGAGCTCTCCATACAATTGTGTATTGCCTTTGAGGATGTTCATCGTGTTACCCTGCTGCAGTCATCACACTTGGGTTATCCTGCCATCAGGCGGTCCCGCAGTCGGCCCGAATTCCAAAATCTTGGTCCGGCATCAGTTGCTGTCGCTTCTTCCCTGACATCAGGGGTATATCAGAGGCATCCAACGCCATTTTCTTCAGTCTTTCTTGCCGCGCGGTGCCCGAAGCAGAAGCAGTTCTCAAGTGCCGGTCGGCCGACACCTGAGATTTTTGAATCGAGTTTCAGTCCGAAGTCTTCAAAGCTAAGTACCCCACTGGGGAACCTTTTCTTGCCTCAGTCCGATGTCAGAAAAAGTTAACAATTGCATTTCTTGTGGGAAGCAAATACCTCATAAGGACTTTCATTCTTTTTTGTATACCTTGCCTAGGCCCAGACCACGACATCACTGGTTGTCGGATTTGTGCTAGGTTCAATAAGCGAACTATTAAGCGACACTTTGATTTCGCATGACACTACTTTGGTAGGAAATTTAATTACACTATGCCTTTGGAGCAAACGGCTACCAGCGTGCATATAAAATGCAAAGATAAAGAAAGGCAGCCTAGATCCAAGCCAGACTCTGAGGCCTCGGCTGGGCCGGTCGCCGGTTCTCCGGTTTTCAGTGAGGCACCTACGCAGCCCCTGGCTACTGCTGAATTGGATCCCCAGACCGCTTCGGCCTCTCCAACAGAGAGTTCTAGGCCGACGCAGCCATTTTCTTTAGGCCCTACCGACGACATTGCAGTAGGAGAAGCCGGTGCTGTAGAAACACCTTCGGTTTCTGAAGGTGTCTTCAGACCGACTACTCTCACCATAAAATCTTATGCTAAGATTAAGACTCCTCTAAAACCAAAAAAGACTACTCTTCAGTCTCCAGGTCAAGGCCCTATGCCTAAGAAACAGATGCTTAAAATGGCTGAAGATTTAATTTCTTTGATCAGGGGTCCCCCCCCCCCCGACAAACGACCTAGACAAGAGGAGGATTATGCCTCCTCTGATCAAGTGTCTGTTTCCTCAGGCTCCTCTGAGGAACAGGATTACTCCTTTCCACCTTATGAAGATTCTGATGCTGAAGACTCCATTCCCTCAGCTTCTCCCCCTGAAGATTATTCCTTTGGGGAAAGATTACATATCATGCGGGAACATTTCCACTGGGAAGGTCAGGACTACTCCGACTCAAAGAAAAGGCTCTGAGAGTTTCTTTTACTCCCCCAGCACAGACCCCTTGCTATCCCCCCAGTTTTGGACATTGTAGATGATGTTTTCTTAGAATCTAGTCTAAATCCAGATTCTCTGCCTCCTGCTCCAGCCAAACCAGATAGATACTATAGAGTGCCTGACTCACACAAATTCCTATACAAAAGTCCTGTTGCTGATCCAGAGACAATCTCCCAGGGTCCCAAGGGGGCTAAGGCTTCTATGGCTAAAAATCCTGTACCCTCTGAAATGGACTCCAGAGCACTAGATAGGTGGGAAAAGAAGGTTTACACCTCAGTTACTCTAGCTATGAGAGCACTAAATTGTCAATTTCACATGCTTAAATACCAGCAATTCCTAATGTCTCAAATAAAACAAAAGATGGGCACGCACCCTCAACAGTCTGAATTCAAGGAAATGCAGGATCTGTTGCATGCAGCTGAACAGGTGGGAAAACATACTTTACAATGTGGTTTTGATGCCTTGGAAGCTTCCTCTAGAGCAGCTGTTACTGGGTCTGTTATACGTAGGCATGCTTGGTTAAAGGAACAATCTCTGCCTGATCATGTTAAAGCAAAGTTACTAGATGCACCCTTACAGCAGGATGTCTTATTTGGGGTTAAAGCAGAGGAGGTTTTAAAGAAAATGGAGGATAAGGCAAAATCTATGCAGACGGTCAAAGATTTCTTACAAGTACAGCCCCCATGCTTCAGCAGAAATTGGCCAACAAAAAATTGGTCCTTTCCAGCTTCTGACAGACCACAGAGGGGTAAATACAGGCGCCCAAGGGGCAGAGGACAAGCACAAATCCCTTACAAACCCCGCCAATGGGGCACTGCAACACAGAAGGGAGGAGAAGACAGGCCACAAACTACTAGAAGGCAAGCACAATGACTTATACCTCAAACTGCCAAGCAAAACTCTCTTGGCAGCTCCCTTGGGAGGAAAATTAGCACTTTTTGCAGACAACTGGCGCATCGTCACAAAGGACAAATGGGTCCTAGACATTATCTCACAAGGATACAGATTCCATTTCCACACGTTGCCAAGGATAAAAGGAATGTCAAACCTGCCACAAAATCAATGGGCAGAGGCACAAAAACAAATTACAGCTCTCATGGACATGAGAGCCATTCAACTGGTACCTACACAGGAGCAAGGTCAAGGATTTTACTCAAGGCTCTTTCTAGTCCCCAGAAAGGACAATGCTTGGAGACCCATTCTGGACCTTTCAATTTTAAACACCTTCTTGCAAGTACCCAAATTCAAGACGCTAACACTACAGCAGCTTCTTCCCATGTTGGGCAAGAAAGCTTGGCTAGTAACGTTGGACCTCAAGGAGGCATACCTGCATGTCCCTATCAGACAAAATTGCAGAAGATACCTCCGTTTCATTGCAGGTTCAACCCATTACCAATTCTCTGCATTGCCCTTTGGCTTATCTACTGCGCCCAGGGTCTTCACAAAATGCCTGGCACCAGTAATTGCATACTGCAGACAAAGAGGAATTCAAATATACCCATACCTGGACGACTGCCTCATCCAAGCAGAAAGCAAGGACATTCTCTTACAACACCTGGCTTTTGTAAAACATCTTCTAAGTTGCCTAGGGTACACAGTAAACGAAAAGAAATCAAAACTAGTGCCCTCACAAAATATGACATTCCTGGGTGCCAGCTTGAATACAACAGCCCAGATGGCTTATCTGACGCCAGACAAACAACTACGATTAACTCAATACTTCAGAGCAATGGCAACAAAGACCCAACTCCCTGCAAGAAAAATTCTGCAGGCCTTGGGCTTCACGGCATCTTGCATACTACTAATACCATTTGCAAAACTGCATATGAGGAAATTACAATGGTACCTAAAAAGCGTATGGACTCAACACAGCCACAGCTTGGAAACAATGATACCTCTCATTCCCTGCCTTCAACAGGAGTTCCTATGGTGGTCACAGGCATGTCACCTCAACAAGCGTCAGCCTTTCACCTTACCCCCAGCCAGGCAAACTATGACAACAGATGCATCGGACTATGCCTGGGGGGCACACATGGCAGGATGGTGCATTCAAGGCATATGGACTGCAGATCAAAGGAATCTGCACATCAATCAAAAAGAAATGCTAGCTGTACAAAATGCTCTGACAGCCTTCAAGGACCTCTTACAGCCAGGACAGCTTATCATAAGAACAGACAACACCACAGTAATGTGGTACATAAACAAGCAAGGGGGTACACACTCCTACCCTCTATGCAGGCAAGGAATGACCTTGTGGAACACAGCACTGGCTTACCAAGTTCAATTACAAGCTCAATTCCTGCCAGGAAAAAAGAACACATTGGCAGACGATCTAAGCAGAAACATCATGGATCCCCACGAGTGGAAACTGGATCCACAAGTATTTGCAATGATAACTCAAAAATGGGGGCTCCCAGACATAGACCTATTTGCCAGCCCCCAAAACTATCAACTAACAAAATTTTGCACAAGGACTTTTCACCATCAAGCTTGGAAAGTGGACGCACTCTCATTCAGTTGGAAAATGCTGACAGTATATGCCTTTCCTCCATTACCCCTTCTCACAAAGGTGCTGCTGAAAGTCAGGATGGAGAGACCCCGAATGATACTCATTGCCCCAGACTGGCCATGCCAGCACTGGTACCCACTATTAAGGAATATGGCCCAGGGCCCACCATGGATTCTACCACAAATTACCCATCTGCTCACACAGCAAGACAATCAGATTCTACACAGCCAACTCAAAACCTTAAACTAGGCTGCATGGCAAATCACCTAAGCAGCCAGCCAGCTCCTCTCTCACAAGCTGTTATGGATGTTATTCTGGAGGCCAGGAGGCCCAGCACCAGGAAAGCCTACTCAGACAAATGGAAAAGGTTTTGCGCCTGGAACCAAGCTAAAGGCCAAAATACCCTTCAGCCTGACATACCTCAGATTTTGCAATATTTAACTGAGATGCTACACAAAGGGCTTTCTTTCTCATCTATTAAAATCCACGTCTCAGCTATTTCAGCTCACTACAACACGGATCCTCCCTTATTTTCACAGCCACTCCTAAGGCAGTTTCTCAGAGGGGCTAAAAACATTAGGCCTCCCAGGAGAGCACCAACACCTACTTGGGACCTCAACTTTGTTCTGGAAAAACTTACGCTGTCTCCTTTTGAGCCAGCTTTCTCAGCTGACTTAAAGTTTATATCATGGAAGACTGCCCTGCTGCTAGCAATTACTTCAGCGAGAAGAGTTTCAGAGCTTCAGGCACTAATGGCAGTAGAGCCTTTCCTCATTTTTCATCAAGACAGAGTTTCTCTATGAACTAACCCCTCCTTTATGCCTAAGGTGGTATCCAGTGTGGCTCTAAATCAAGCCATCCATTTACCCACCTTCTTTCCAAATCCACAGAACAAAGGAGAAAGACTCCTACATTCTTTGGACATTCACAGGCAGCTACGTTACTACTTGGATAAAACTAAGGTTTTCAGAAAATCTGACCAGCTTTTTGTATCTTATACTGCAGCATCACAAGGAAAGGTGATCTCAAAAAGATCATTTCCAAATGGATAGGACATTGCATACGTTTTTGCTACACCCACCATGGAAAACCAGTTCCTGCTAGCATAAGGCCCCACTCTACCAGGGCAGCAGCTACATCTACAGCCTACCTCAGGGGGGTGCCAACCAAGGATATTCTGGAAGCTGCAACTTGGAGTTCAGTACACACCTTCACCAAACATTACCACTTTACTCTAAGACTAGAGCTGGCTTCGCCACTGCAGTTTTGCAGGGCCTTCTAGCCTCCTCTAACCCTGTTTGACTCCACCACCCATCCTTAGCTTTGGGATTCTACCCAAGTGTGATGACTGCAGCAGGGTAACATGATGAACATAGTACAGTTTTGTACCTACCATAAAGGTAGATGTTCGAGTGTATACCCTGCTGCAGTCCAGGTTACCCTCCCTCCATCCCCTCTGAACTAGCTGAACTTATCTCTACCACTCTATCCTATACTACCTCTGTGGTGTGTTTGCTTGTGCCTAAGGATTTTGTTTTATTTTGATATAGCTATATGTATATATATATATATATATATATATATATATATATATATATTTTGCCTACCTATTAGGGGCACCTGACATCTGGAGCAAGAAAAACTGAAGAAAATGGTGTTGGATGCCTCTGATATACCCCGGGCGCTCTGACATCAGAGAAGAAGCGAGAGCAACTGACGCTGGACCAAGACTTTGGAATTCGGGCCGACTGCGTGACCATCTGACGGCAGGATAACCCAAGTGTGATGACTGCAGCAGGGTATACACTCGAACATCTACATTTATGATAGGTACAAAACTGTACTTTGCAGACATAGCTGAAGAATGCTTTGTGGTTGTCCTTGGCCTGGGAGGCCAAACTTACCTCAAATTTGGCTTTGGTAGACTTTATTTCTCCTCTGAGTTGTTTGTTTATTTTAATGAGAGTGCTTTTATCCTGCTGGGTGCTGCACCTCCTAATTTTTGCCATGATTTTCTTCATCCTGTTATACATCTGATTGATTTTGTGATTCCACCAGGGTGGCTTGTTATTTGAGTTAGTTCTGTACTTCTTTCTGGTGGGTACAACTGCCTCTTTGCGGCTACTAACATGCTTGTACAGGGTTTCTGTGAACAGTTCTGCATAGGCAGAAGTGTTCTCATGGTTTATAGGGGCTTGAAATTATGCCAGGTTCTCACTTGATAGCAGAAGATTACCCTTAGAATAATTCCTGAATATTCCCAGTTTAGCTGGGGGTCCAGGTTTTATTTTTACTTCAAAGGATACCATTTTATGGTCTGGCCTTACCAGGGAAGGCATTATAGTAGGGAATGTGCAGGATTCTCCCATATTAGTGAGGACCAGATTCAGTATGGTTGCCCCCCTGGTTGGTGTATTGACTGTCTGGTCCAGGGAGTTTGTGTTTACAAAATCCAGGAATCGCTGTGCATGTACGTTTGATGTCATATAGTATTCCCAGTTAATAGTGGGGTAATTGAAGTCACCCATGAATATGGTATTGGATTGGATGGTGAGTGTTTCTAATAAGTTTAAATACATGGTATGGGTTTCCTGGGTCATAGAGGGGGACCTATAGCTTGCAAGGATTGCATTTATTGAGACTTGCTTTTATAAATCAGAAGTTTTATTGGTTGCATTTTATATATATATATATATATATATATATATATATATATATATATATATAAGTATATATATATAAGTATATATATATATATATGCTCTTTGTTTACAGTCATTCCCAATAACATTGGGATTGAATTTTTAACAGAATTTTTAAGTCATAGAGGGACTTTGACTGTTGAAGAACTGGATTTAATATGTCTTTTTGCTGAATTGGTCCTAGGGCATAATGCCTTTGTTTCAGCTGGACAATATTATTGGCAATGCACTGGCATAGCTATGGGCACATCTTGTGCTAATAGGTATGCCAATGCTGTGTTTGCACACTGGGAATATAGCTATGTTTTAAGGGATAATGTTTTTCTCCTTTTATTTGTTTTTATAAACGTGTTGACGACGTGTTTTTATTGTGGAGGGGTATGGAACGAAAATTGGATGATTTTATCAGATACTTACACCATACTACTTCCTTCCTAAAATTCACAGTTAGGAGCTCTTATGAGTCCTTAGAATTTTTAGATGTTAAAATTAGGAAGGATAAAAAAGGACAGTTCAGTACAGGTTTATACAGGAAGGAATGTCATAAAAGTTCTGTTCTATAGAGACTAAGTATGAACCCCCAACACATATATAAGAGCATAATAAAGGGGCAAGGTCTAAGGGTGTCTAGGTTGAATAGCCTGTTAAATGCTTTTTCTAGAGATTTTTCTGTTTTGGAGGGAGAACATTTGTCAAGAGGTTATAAACCTAATAAAATTAATAAATGTTGTAATGAAGTGAAAAAAATCATGTGATGGTTTGGCTAAACCTTATTTGTCAGCTGGGACTGCTGAGGTTAACTCAGGTGTAAACTCTATTACCAAAGGAGGGTCTGTTCCTGTTTTGTTACTTTATTCCACTGATTTAGACAGTATACGTCAAGTTATAAGTAAGAATTGGCATATATTAACTACGGATAATAAGTTGAAAGGCTTGATAGGGGAGAAATCTACTTTTAGATACAAGAATAAGAAGAATTTGAAGTGGCTTTTATGCCATAACTATACACAACAACATAGAGTGGACAAGATAAGAACATTCCCCTGTGGTGGTTGTAATTTTTGTAAATATATAAATAGTGATAGTAACTTTCAACACCACACATTTGGTAGTAGGTTTGTGTTTAATATGAACACAGACTGTAATACGAGAGATGTAGTTTATTTAGCACAGTGCATAATGTGTAATGGGCGTGGTGGTGCAGTGGTTAGCGTTGTCGCCTCACAGCAAGAGGTTTTCCCGTTCGATTCTCGGCTGGAGTGCCTTTTGTGTGGAGTCTGCCGTCCTCCCCATGGTCAAGTGACGTTTAAAGACATGCAGGTAGGTGGGTGCGTGAATGGGTGTGCCTTCTTTGAAGGTTGGGGGTCGGGCTGGCAACTCGTCACCGTAAAAACCCTCTGCCAATCATTAGTGGACCGGAGTTCCGCTGTGGCGACCCCTAACCGGGAAAAGCCAAAATACTTTTTTAGACAGTGCATAATGTGTTCTTTCTTTTACACAGGAATAACAAATAGAAGTTTAAAAGAACTTATAAGAGAACACATTAGGAACATCAAATTACTTGATGCCAGTAATGTGCTTGCATGACGTTTCTCAGTATGGGGAAATGCATATGTTTAATTTTATGGTTGTAGACAAATTAGATTCTCCTCTAGATTAGGGGATTATAATAATATTACTGAAGAGAAAGAATTATGCTGGATAATAACACTACAGGCATATGAGGATAAAGGGTTAAATGAAAAGATTGGTTTGAAACCAGTATTTAGAACTAGGAGTCTACGCAAATTAATAGTGGTTACTCTTTCTTTAAATCTTAATTTTAACAGATTGATTACATTGTATCTGAGTTTTAGGTCCCTCATCACGTGATTTTTATAGCCGTTTAGATTTGCCATTGAATTTATATGTATGTATTTAAGAGTTTTTCTGATTTGATTTTAAACGGTCTGAAGAAGCAGCACTATAGCTGTGAATGCGCGTATCATGTATTGAAGTCTTTTTGCCCTATTTTACATGACTTGTTTTTCATTTTATTCTCATAACAAACTGTTAGGGGTGATAGTTGAAGGTAATCTTATATTCTACCTGTGTATACAAAATTGCATAAGAAAAGCTCATCAAAAACTAGGGATGTTTTACAGAGCCAAAAACTTTCACAGCGCTGCAACTAAAACTACTCTTGCCACTACTTATATCCTCCCACACTTCTTTATTGGTGCTTCCATCTTTACTAACCTCCAGACTTCACAAAAATTAAAACTTGTACAATGCTATAATAAAGTTGCTAATTTGCAGCGAATACCCCTTTCAGAGCCCACCACTGTATAGCACTAAAAGGCCTAAATTGGTTATAACTGCCTCATCAACTAACATATACAAAGCTCCTTACCACCTGTAAAATTATCCAGCATCCATCTGCCTGCTTAGTACTAAAAACATTCTACACAGCTATGATCCCAGTCAGTTATTGCTATCCAGTAACCACAAACTCCTATCTCTCTACAAACCTATCAGATCTGCCTGGCATTGTCTATATTCGTACAAGGTTGCTAAGACCTGGAACTCCTTACCTGTATCCATTAGGTCAGTACCCTGCCAAACATATTTCAAAGCCACTCTGAAAGACCGCCTAGCTAAAATCTGTCTCTGTTCTTGCTCAAAACCAAAATAAACTAGATCCCTTAATGTGAACAAGTACCTTTCTATTCCTTGTACCGCCTAACTCTCCCTTCTTCACTTACTTCATTACTTCTTTCAAATTATCTTCCCTGACTTTCTCTCTAAATATAGCATAAGCCAGTTTTTCCCTCATTTCATATTGCAATTCTTGTCTGTATTAGACTAACTTAGCTTTAATTTCTCTATTGTCTAAAATTTCTCTAAATATGAAATGATTGTCATGTAACTTGTATCGATTCTTAATCAATGTTTTTATGTTTTGTCTAATTTGTTATAATTATTTAAACTGCAGATGTTTTTGTTTTATTTTTGAAGATTCTAAAATTGTTCTTAAAATATTTTGTAATATTTGGAGCTTTTCTCCCAGGCAACCACTGAAAATTGTCTTCCCAGGCAACCACTGAAAATTGTCTTTCTGGCTATCAGATGTCAATAAATAGTCTTCCTTACTGATGGCCAAGTAATTCACATTGTTATTCAGCTCTTCTGTGTCACCCATCTATGGTGACAAGACTTGGTGCCACTGCTCATGTAGAGAGGTGCTGTGCCCTTCAGTAGATAGTATTACAGTGTACTGCAGGAACATGTGATACATATAGATAGATAGTGGGTTCAAACATGATAGCCTTAATACATGCCAGTGTCTTGGCATGAAATGAGTGATACAAGGTAGTTGCTGATGGATAGTACAAGATCCTTGACTTTCATGTGGATGTACATGTCCAGGGCTTCAATTGTCTCTACAGTGATGAAAGATGTTACTTCCACCTTTCTAAATAGTTAATGCAGTACTTGAGTTCATATGCCTGTCAGTGGAATTTCATGGTTAATATTTATTGAACTGAACATCTAACTTCACTTGTAGAACTTCTGGAGTTTATGAGTGGCAGATGTTTCTTTTCAGTCGTCTGTCTCTGTTCCATTGCTTTCTTCAGGATGAAATGCCAATGACCATTGGCATTTCTATCTTTGCAGAAGCATTTCTGATATACTTATGCATTTTCTTGCATGCCTTGTACTACAGACATTTGTAACTCACAGCAGTCCAAAGTACACTTTGCCATTTGTTTTACCTCAGATGATAAATCATGTATACAAAGAGGTTACAAGGGCAGTCAGTGCAATGTGCCGATGCTGTGGTGTTTGCATTTGTGCTGTTATAATTTTGGAATACTGATTCAGTAAAACTTACTACAGCTCCAGTGGAAGCACAAGAGCACAAGGACAGAGTCTGCCTGTCCTTCTGTTTTATGAACATCCAGAGTTTAACTTTTGAGCTTTGCCTGACATGTTTAGGAGGTTGTGGTGGAATGAAACAGAACAGCAAGAAGTTTCATGCTGTTGCTCAGTGAGTGGGTGGGTGCATGTACTGGTACTGGTAGTATAGATAGTGGTAGTACTGTACAAGTCTCATTGAATACTAAGGACTCTGGTGTGCATCCTAGTTTGTAATGTCTTTTTTGATGACACAGTGTACTCTTGCATCTGAGGAAATACAGACTCACTCAGAAAAAAACGCTGATGCATAATAAATGTATATTTCTGCCAGTGGTTCAGCTAGCACTACTTCAAAGTCTGGAGCACATAGAAAGAAGTAGAGCTCTAACTGCAGGAAATCCTTCAGAAAAGGGGATCATTATGAAAATCATAAAGTTGTTTCATTGGTGTCTATGATGTAAACTGTTTGTAATTAATCGTGTGTGTACTGCTCTACATGATGTGTAGAGCCACTTACTGAATACAAAAACAGTGTGCTACCCTGAAGTCAGGTAGAAAGGTTTTGTAAAGGCCGTGGCTTGTTTGTTGTGGACACAGAAGGGAGGTCTGATCGGAATGCGCCGAGTGAATGAAAGACTAAAAAAATTGTTGGTAGTCGGCAGGTGTTTCAGATCACAGTCAGTCTGGGGCTGGTTTCTCTGGGAGGCGGCAGAAAAGTTTGCTTATCCTGTGGGCTGAACAGCTACAACACCGTACCTGCAAAAGCACAGCTGGTAATCATTCAAATAATTTCAAATTACTTATTGGCAGAAAAGTTTTCTTATCCTGTGGGCTGAATAGCTACAATGCTGTACCTTCAAGTTCATTTATTCTGGGGGCTGTACAGCTACGTCATACCTTTTAACTGCCATTTATCAATTTTTACAACTTTTTTAAGGCAGTATTAGACTGTATTAGATTGTGTATTTCTGCCTTGATATTAATTTATAGCATTGGTCTAATAACAAGGTTATTGGGCTCCATTAATCATCATTGCCTACTATTCTTCAAAGGAAGTATTACGGAAGTGGCGGTTGATGAATTGCCAACTGCTGGGCTGAATAGCTGCTATGGTAGAATTTGGTTCTCCTTCCTTTTTTCGAGCACTTTGGTTTGGTTGTTTTTGATTGGTTCCAGCTGCCCAACATCTGTCCATTATAGGATTTTTGTGGTCTAAGTGAAGACCAAAACACAGTTTTGGTTTATGTGGTCCTTGTGTGGCTAATTTTAATGATAACTATAGCTTTACAGTCAAAGTGTGTTTGACGGAGCAAGTAGAATTATTGAATTTAACGAACATCACAGGTGATGAGTCAGACCTAGACATTCTGTTTTTGTATTTGACTGTTGGCGTATAAGGTGCTGTTGAAGCTATATTTCAAAGCGCCTTATTGGCATATCAAGTATTTTACATTTGGTTTTCATCAATTACAAATTCCTATTGTTCTACTGGTTTCAACGGCAGACAAATGAAAGATTGACATCTTGGTTTTTGGGTGCATTGGTGCTGGGGAATACATTTTTGAGTGTTCCTGGCACAACTTTGTATTGGTTTCATATATATATATATATATATATATATATATATATATATATATATATTGGGCTTTCGCTAAGATGACTAGCAAAACAACGCCAAATGGGCATTTACTGAATGCTATTGAGGCATTTGTGCTGTCTTTTTCTTATACTTATATCCAAACTGCTAGTAAATCAACTACCAAACAGACGCCAACAAGGGCGTGTGTAGACCACCGTTCTCATCATCGGCCTTACATTTAAAGTACTGTAATTCAACTTCCATAAAGACGCCAACATTGGGCTTTACAAATGTACATGTTTACTGAGCCAGTTTGTTAATCACATACATTGCAAACATACACTTTTGGTTAACTCAATGTATTACAGGCTTTGCTATCATTAATCACTGGTGTGTACTTTATTAATGACTGGTGTGTACTTTTGCCTAATGCTGTCGATCCCTTTCTCCAAAAAGGGACTAGGATATTTGTACTAATATAGAACTGTGGTAAAACTGTTACTAGTATTGAGATCATACTGCCTGCTATACTAGTACTGTAGTGTGCCTGTTATATTGTATTGTGATTATACTGCATACCTTGCATTGTCTATGGTCTTTGTCTACTGCTTTTTTATAGCTACCTCTCTTACCTTACCTTCCCTGCACATTTGCCTTTTTTCTACACCTATCCCTCCTCTGAATATCTCTTTCATTCTGCCTTACCCTTCCACCTTTTACCTACATCCTTACTATTCACCTAACTCAGTCTCTCTCCACCTTTGTCTTGCATTTCTATTTTCCATGTATCTAACTCACTGACTCTCTCTCTTACAGTACACCATTCTGGGTGCTCCCTCTCTGCCATTAGTGTGTAAAGACTAGCTCCAGACAAACCCAAGAAGACACCCTGAATCCTGCCTGGCAGCCAAGCTTCAAAAGAGAGCTGCCACTGTGTGAACATACAAGAGTTTGAATGTATGCAGCCTACAACCAAGTACTTGTGAATTAATTAATTATACCTATATGTGCTAACTCCCCTTCCGTGTGTGTGTTTTTTAGCAACCTACCGCAGACCTCTAGCCACTCTCCCCCCTCCAGTTTTCTTTATCATAGACTAAAGTTCTTAATAAGAGACATTGCTATTTCTGCTAGACACTATCCCTTTCTGCCACTAGGTAGCAGTATATACCACTTAAAGTTAGTACCATTTCTCTGCAGACATTTTTCCCTTCGTAACCAAAAGTACTGTATTAATATAAATCCTAATCTCAATCCCTCCAGCTATTATATATCCACTCCCTTGTGTAACTACGCACTTTCACAAATATTAACCTATACTAGCCTCAGTGTATATCTAGTTAAGCTTACCTTCTTGCCCAGTCTTTATACCTACAGATCCTGATACTTTTTTTTCTTCTGAAATCAGTTCTCTTGCCCGCTCCGTTCGCCCTTCAGGCTCACTCTGCTCTCCTACCCTACCTGAAATCAGTTCTCTTGCCCGCTCCGTTCGCCCTTCAGGCTCACTCTGCTCTCCTACCCTACCCCCAAATCTCACCCACCCCCAGTACACCTAGCTTTATTCTAACCCTGTATCTCCTCCCCTTCCCCTTAGCTAATCCTGATCACTACCCCTCCCCCCTAACATTCATCAATTAAGTAATACTCCCCATCTCCATACCTTTCCTGCCTGTACTCTCAACCTTACTCCTCCCCTTCTCTCTAAACACTCCCCTATTATTCCTGCTTTCTGCTCCAATTTTAATTTACTCTTATTAAAATGACTCCTCCACTTCCACAAACTTCCCTCATCTTTTATATAAGCATTCTCCTTCTAATAACTGTCTTGAATGCAACCTCCTATTCCTCTTACAAACTACCCCCTCCTTTTCTCCCCCCACCACCTCCACTCTCCCCATCCCCACCCCATCACTTCTCATTTCCACAACATATCCCCCTCTCTACTTCAACCTAACCCTCTTCACTATTTTAAACTAAAACTTCTAACCATTTCATTTAAGCCTCCTACAACCAAAGGGAAATTGTCTGTCCTACTGTATACTAGTTGCAAACCAAATGTCCTGCTCTATTCTTTCTCTAACTGGCTTGCTCTAGCAGGAGACATTCACCCCAAGCCTGGACCCAAGACTAGCAGCAATCTCACTCCCCCTATCTCTTTAAATAGTACCAACCACAAATACCTCAAACTCATTACCATAAGCACTCAGAGTATAAAAAACAAAATAGCACTTTTCCATGCTTGGCTCAGTCATACTCTACCAGATATAGTAGCAGTCTCAGAGACATGGCTAAAGCCCCACATTACTGACTCTGAGATTGTACCCCCTGGCTTTCAAGCACTCAGATGCGACCACCAAAATAAAAAAGGAGGAGGAGTAGCCTTAATCTATAATAGCCTACTGAACCTCTGTCCTTACCAGAATCCCATTCTTCAGTTCAACAATGCTGAACTAGTCTTTGGAATTCTTAAAATGAATAACTACAAAAGTATTTGTGTTATGGCCATCTATATCCCCCCTGGAGATAACACTACAACTCTAGAAAACATACTCTTATGGGCCACAACTAACATTAAACTAGAGACATACATATTAGGTGATGTGAACATCGGTTGGAATATAATCAATAACAATAACCCCTCCCTGTCTGTCAATCTATTTAATTTCACGCAACTAATAAATGACATTACCAGACCTAACAGAAACAACCCCCCAGGGTCCACTCTGTACTGGATCTTAGTCTCCCACCCAAATAAGATCTCTCACTCTGGTATACTATCAGACACCATGAGTGACCATCTCCCAGCCTTCATTCACCAACCTACTCACCACTCCCCTCACCAAGACCAATACACTCACACTCGTAACCTTACTAACTTAACCCTTCTATATTCTCCGAAACCTTTAAACTAACAAATTGGGACAACCTAAAAACTCTTCCACTAGATAAGGCCTTAGACTCCTTCAATACTACCTCCCTAGGTATCCTCAACACCCAAGCCCCACCTAGAACAAAACAAATAAAATCCAATTCCTCCCCTTGGCTAACAAAGGACACCAAAACACTTATGCTACAAAGAGACAAGACCTGGAAACTTTACAACAAAAATAAGCATCCTGCTACCCTCCTTAAGTATAGGCAACTCCGCAATCTAACCAAAAAGCATGTTACAAATGATAAGAAATCTTACTACACCAAACTACAGGCTACCCACACCAAAAATCCTAAACAGTTCTGGAACTCCATCAATTCTCTTTTGTACCCCGGTACCAAATCCAATCCCTGTCCTGACAACAATAAAACTGACACAGAAATTGCCACCCTTTTTAACTCCTTCTTTACCAGCTCTGTAGCTGAACTTAGCAAGACCTTCTCCAACCACATCTCCTCCCCTCCTCCCAACCCTCCACTCCTAATCCTTCCACCCCTTTTCATCTAAAACCCGTCTCAACCTCCTACATCAAAAAGCTTCTTTCCAAACTTAAGCCATGCTATTCCCTCACTCTTTCTCAAGCTTGCTGCAGATGGTATTGCCATCCCCATCAGCATTCTCATCAATAGGTCTATCCAGGAATCTTATGTCCCCAAATTATGGCATGCTGCCTTTATCTTACCCCTTCACAAAGGAGGCAAAAATAATAGCATCTCTAACTTCCGACCAATACTCATTCTTTCCCCAATTTCAAAAATCCTTGAAGAAAACATCCACCAACAACTCATGCCCTACCTCATCAATAATCAACTCCTCACCCCTACACAACACGGCTTCCGTCCTGGCCATAGTACAATAACTGCTCTCCTATCTTTCTTAGACATAGTTAACCATGCCCGGGACTCTGGAAAATTTTCTCCACTGTCCTTCTCGATCTATCCAAGGCATTTTACACGGTCTCTCATACCCATCTTCTAAATCACCTTTCTAACCTCAATCTCTCCCAAAATTCCCTTATATGGTTCAATAGTTATCTCTCTGACAGATCCCTGGCTGTGAAATGGCAAACTGGTAACTCAATCTTCCTACCAACCCGAGCCGGGGTCCCCCAGGGGTCTATACTCGGACCAATGCTCTTTAATATATTCATCAATAGTTTTTACACTGCAATTCCAAACACTCAAATAGTGCAATATACAGACGACTCCACTTTAGTCTGCTCTGCTCATAGCCTTCCTGAGCTCCAGACAAAAACCCAATTGGCCTTTACAACTACAGAGAACTGGATGTTTCAAAACCATCTCTCCCTTAATGCCAATAAATCCAAAATCCTTCTTTTCTTTCCCTCAAAAGCCATCTCTCTCAGCAAACAATCCTTCAATATCATCAGCCATACCAACTCCACGTTCCTTTTGCAAAACTTCTTGGGGTTATCATTGATGAACACCTGAAATTCGATACACATGTCCAACTAAATATTAAGAAAACTCATCAGAAATTTGGTATGCTATACAGAAACTCTTACTTTTTCTTCCCTTCTACAAGGCAAACTCTCTCCATGACCTGCTTACTACCATCACTACTGTACAGTGCTCCACTACTAACAAACCTCTCTTCCACCATCTCTGCAAAACTAGAAATCTGTTACAACAAAATCTGTAAATTTGCTACTAAATCTTACCACTCCTCCCATCATTGTAGCTCTCTCCAAATGCTAAACTGGCTAGAGCTTCCTATCTACCTTGACTACCTCCAACTCACTACAGCCCACAAATTAATCTTTAAATCTATTGCATGCCCTGCTCTAGCAAATATCTTACCATCTTACACACCTCACAGACCCCTGAGATCTGCCCAACAAAATCTACTTTCTGTATACAAACCAAAACGTCCAGCTGGCCAGTTTCTCCTATCCTTTTCCTTAGCCTAAAAGTGGAACACTCTCTCCTACCCTCACTACGAATCTCTTAAAAACTACATATAATGTTCATGCTAAGAGATACTGCTAACTAGCTACTATAATCCTCCCTGACGTGTGTACTCCACCTTTGCTACTAAACAACTGCCTCTCTCTACTTAACACCAGATTTTTTTTTCTTCTAAACAACCCCCTCCCTCTCTACTACTCAACTGCCCCTCTTTTCTTTCAGCAGAATCTTGAACGTATACTTGGTACACATTGCACTTTCCTCCTTTATTTCTCCCACATTCTACAAAACCTATACTTCAGTCTTTGCAACTATTAACAGAAGCCTTACAATTTCATAGTTTTTAAATATTTGTCAGCTTATTCCACTGCCTCAGTTCAACTTTATGCTGTGCAAATGGCTCTCTAAGCAACTACATATATGTCACGGAGTATTATTTTTTTTTTCAATTGTATTTTGCTATATATCAGTATATAATTCTACATTTGTTTTATAAATTATCATAAGTTTGATTTTCTTGTATGTAATATGAAGCTTTTCACCCCGGGCCTCCACTGAAAATGGGCTCCTTGAGCCCAGTGGACCTCCCTGGTTATCAAACTGGAAATAAATAAATAAATATTTGTCAGTTTCCCTTTGCTTTTTCCTCCTGCCTATTCTCTCTAGTTCTATACCCTTTTTCTGATTGCCACTTGGGACTTTCTCCCCCAAAAAGGTGTACTTAGTAAATGAGATGTTTGTTGTTCAATGCTACTGTGAATGTTAACAAGATGAGATTTCAACTCAGTGACTTAAATTTGGCAGTGTCAAACTTGTTGCTGATGGTGTCCTACAGAAAACAACTACTGCTGTTATTTCATTTCGCACCCCTTCAATGATTTGGTGTGTGTGAGACTTTCCTTCCCTTTTTCTGCAAGGTTATGGTACCAAAAAGTTAGTATATTTAAGTAAGAAGTGTTTGAAGTCCCTCACTTGAAGGAGTCCAAGGGAGGGTTAATCTGATTTAACTTTTTTTTTTTCCTGCTTGACCACTCATCAAGTTAAAGTGCTGGGAAATGTGGAGAAAGCTGGGCAGCTATGTAGTACCTGGCTGGCAGCAGCTGAGAGAGAAAAAGTCAAACAGGAACAGGCTGGAGGAGTTCTGCCAGATCAGGAGGTCTGCAGGGTCATCATTTAGTATGACTGTTTCATTACAAAGTGCCTTTTCCATTTTTATTATTCATATACACAATCAGCTTTTGCTGCTTCTGCACTTTGACATTGGGTGATTCTGTATGTTTATTACATCATTTGCAGTAATTTCATGTTTATTTTATTTTTTGCTTCTTTTTAAAGTATACCTTGCATAGTTTACAAGAGTTTAGCTTTTGATCATTATTGCATTCTGCTACTAAGGCCTTTAGCCATGAATATATTTCATAGACTTCCACAAAGTATTCAACTGTTTCTATTCTTGCTCTTGGGAATCTAAATTCAAAATGTGAACTTCACTTTTTTCCTTAGACTTTTTTTACCCATTTTGTGCATTGACCACTTTATAGATTAACCCTTTATTAAGTGGAGCACCTAGGCTACAGAAGGGTCTTTTCTGCAGGATCATTCTTGATGTCTTATAAGTGTCAGAACTCAGATAGTTTACAACAGGACCTACATAACCGACAGCAGTTTTTTATCTTTGTTATCAGATGGGGAGGGAGGGAGGATCTTCAAATTTGGAGATGGGCAGTGTTTTGAGAACAAATTTTCCATAAACTGGATAGTTCATTCAACATAACTACAGAAATGAGCCAATCAAAAGTGGTATTTTTGGACCTCAATACTTCAGATCTGAGCACAGTAGGATAGTGCATCTCCCCCAGTGTGCTGAGGGATGATGCAATGACCAAGATTCAGATGACCTAGGTTCAGACAGGAGTGCTTGGCCACTGCTGGCAGGCTCGTACCGGGAGAAGAGAGGTGGTTGTGATTCACCACTTGGATGATGCTTAGCAGGAGGACTGGATTCATAGGTTCATAGGAGATTACTAGACTAACGGGCCTAGGGCCCTTGCAAGCCTAGCCATGTAAAAACCCTAGTACCCTAGATGCCCATAGGTAGATGGTCATTGTTTGCAGAACGGTACTATGATCAGCACCGAGTGCCATAGGTGCCACCCCAGGATGAATTTGCAGTTTTCTGTCCAGTTGTTAAGGTTGCACTTAGAGTCATTGAGGAGCTCTGTTTCACATGAAGTGGGAGCTTATTCTAGAGGAGTGGCAGTCTCTGAGAGATATATTTATCTCTTGCAAAAGTTCTATTAATGTCACAGCCTAAGTTGAGATCCCTGGAGCAAGTGACTCTTGTCCCATTTGATTTGCGGATGTGCAGCATTTCCATTAGGACAGGGTCAGGGACTGTTCTGTAGGCCAGGCATAGGTATCCTGTCAGCAGCCTGTATGATACAGAGTATAGTGATAGAGATTTCAGTCTTTCCATGTAGCTCATGTCTTGGAGACCCTGAATTCTCTTGGTTAGAAACCTCTGTGGTCTTTCCAGCTGCTGTAAGTGTTTGGTGGGGTACATACAGAAGGGAGCATTGTACTCGCACAGTGGTCTGATAAGGGCCGAGTACAGTGGAGTAATGATCTCTCTGGTCTTGAATGTGATACCCTTATTTATGAGCTGGGCAGTATAGAAAGCTTTCTTCACCACTGTGGACACACAGTGATCGACGTTTAGATTGCTATCAACCTGTGTTGCCAAGTCTCGCACCACTGTATTTTAGCTTAGAGGGGTGCTGTCTATATCATAACTAGCAGAGGCTACTTCTCTGCCAAAGGGGATAACGAGATTTTGTTTGCATTAAGTTTCTGTCCATGGTCCTGGTACCAGTCATTTGTCTGTGTCTGTCCCTTTTGTAATTTGTTGATATCATTGAGGTACTCTATGATTCCACCCAGTTTACAGTCGTCTGCAAACTTAGTAAGCCACAGGCCATCTAATTTTTTGGACTTTAGAAAAAATAAATTCCAAACAGTAGAGATCCCAGTACAAATCATTGTGGTACACCACTGGTAACTGGTCTATGGGTAGAAGTGGACTCCCCAACTTTAACAGTGTGTCTTTTATCTCTGGGTCAGTTTGCTACCTATCTAGTGACAAATGGGTTGCTACCCAGCTGGGAGAGTTTCTCAATAATCTCCGAGTGGGGAACTGCATCAAATGCCTTGGCTAAATCAAGATAGGCAGTATATACTGCTTTACCCTCATCCAGGGCTTTGGTGATTTTCTCAAAGATGCTCACTCACATTTAATAAGCAAGATCTCCCCTTGACGAAACCAAACTGGGTTGGTTCAAGAGTTTGAAGGTTGCCTATGTCCTGGTTGATAAGGTCCATGATGACTCTTTTCATGGCCTTACTGATAAGGCTGGTCAGGCTAATGGGTCTGTAGTGCCCAGGGCCGCCTGATGGACCCCCTTTGTGCAAGGGGATTACTGTTGCTGTTCTCCACACATCTGGTACAAAACCAGTGCTCAGGCTGTGATTAAAGAAACAGCTGAGTGGTTCTGCTGTGTATTATTTTAGATTGTTTAGTATGCAGCCTGGGATGTTATCTGGTTTCATAGAGTTCATATTTTTGGCATTGGAGAGCGGTTGAATGACCTGTTGTTTGGAGATAAATGGTAGAGGACAGATATCAGGAATGCTATGGGGTATGGCTGGTGGGGACAGGGGGTGAAATTGTCACCAATCTGTCCGCCAACAGGTTGGCAGTTTCTTCAGGTTTAGTGTGAGTGGTGCCATCCACTATAAGTTCAGCACACAGCTGGGTATTCGGTTTTTGGTTTTGGACATAGCTAAAGGATGCCTTATGATTGTCTTTAGCTAGGGATGCCAGTCTAGTCTCGTAACTTGCTTTAGAGGACTTTACAAGGTTTCTGATTTGCTTGTTCAGGCTGTGTAGGGTAATCTTCCTTTGCTGAGTATGTTCCTTCTTGTTCTTAGATATCAGTTTCTTTCGTTACATAACTTATTTATACTTGCATCAGGGTCGCTTGTTTTTGTGACAGGACCTGGTTTTAGTCCTGTCAGGTACAACCGAGTTAATACATTGGCTTAAGTGGCTGTATAGTGCATTTGTGTACTTCTCTGCATAGGAGTCATTGCTGCCTGTGTTAGCAGTGGCTTTTATACCATCGCTTAGGAGGTGATAGTTTGCTTTGGAAAACTTTTTTTTGCGCTCCGGTGAGGGTGATAGGTCTGATCTTTACTTCAAATGAAACAGATTTATGGTCAGACTTAACTAGGGAGGCAGCACCCTGGAGATAGTGCATTAGCCCCCCCCCCTCCACGTTGGTAAGTACTAGGTCTAGGGCATTTGAGCCCCTTGTTGGGGTGCATACCAACTTTTTCAGTGCATTTGAGTTATCAAAGTCCAGGAGCCTCAGTGCGGTCGTGTTTGTGCTCTCATAAGTTACCTAATCAGTGGATGAGTAGTTGAAGTCTTCCATGATCAAGGTGTTTGGCTGTATACTGAGCATTTCAAGCAAGTCCAGGTAGAGAGTGTGTTTCTCTTGGTTCATGGTGGGGGACCTGTAGCTAGCTGAGATGTGGTAAGGTGTTTTGCCTATAGTTACTTGGACCTCAATTAGCTCGAGAGTCCTACTGTTTCACCAGTCGTAAGGTGTATTTATTTGTATTTAATGAAAATGGATACACCTCCACCTTTAGTTCTTTCATGGTTGTTTTGGGGTCTGAACGTGTGGAAGGCATTGTAGCCCTGCATGGCCAGGGTACTCTCTGTGGCCTTGAACCAAGTCTGAGTGACTGCACAGATGCCAGCATCTTCCAAGGTAAGGAGTGCTTCCAGGGAGTGCAGCTTACTGTTTAGGCTCCTAGCATTAAGCATCATTACCTTGAGTTTGTCTCTAAAGTATTTTTCTCCTTTGGAAGTTTTGTTGTTTTGAAGTAGCCACAAAAATACTCTATGGGGAGGCAAGCATCTTTGCCAGTATCCTAAAGCCTTGAGGAGACAGGTGAAGGCCATCACTGGTGAAGCATCGTCTGTCGACCATGTCTTCCCAGACTGACAGATACTAGATCCCCATGGAGTGACACCAAAAGCAAAGCCAGTTGTTGAAATCAGTCAGTTTTTGTCTTTACTGTGACATCATCCTAAGTGAATGTAGAATGCTGCTTAGACCTAGAGATATACCTCCCTGGCACACATAATCTGAGAGCTCTATCATGTCTCTCTTCATATAGTCCAGAGAGGTAAATCTCAGTTCATTCACTCCAACATGTACTATGACAGATTCATAACTGTAATTGCTGCTGAGTGAGTTGAGTGCGTGCATGACATGGGGGATCCTGGCACCCGACAGGCAGCTGATCGTGACCTTCTCCTTGTCCATCCTGGTGAGGGGGATGTCTGTGTGTTTCACTGTTGAGTCACCTATGACTAGGAAATTTGGTTTTGAAGTGTTTTGTCTTAGGGCTTGATTGCTGAGACACTGTTATGTATGTTGTTATGTGTACTGGTGGATTCTGTTCATGTGCAAGTATGTGTGGGTTGTCTGCGGTTAGGAGGTCTCTGGCCTTTTGGTAAGCTCTTGATGAGTACCTCTGTATATGTGGGTTTATGTGTCTTGACTTTATCTTGTGTAAGAGGAGAGGTGTGTGAGCTGACAACCTTTTTGATGTCTTGTTTATTGTTACGTGAGAGGAGTGATTCAAGTTTCATGGTATAGTGACATCTCTCACAAACTGTATTTGTTTACTTTAGGAGCAGATGGTTGTCAGTATACATGAGGCAATTGCTGCATTGCCTCAGAATGCCCATGTCAATCAGGCTGGCTGGAGAAATGTTAGGAAACTGACTGTCCATAACAGCAGGTAATTCTTGGTTTGTGGAAGGGCAAAAGATCAGCTGTTACTCTGTGATTGAAGTCTCCCATGATCAAGGGGACTTAAAACTATATAGGATTACAAAAGAAAGTGGGGTGACGCTTGACTGTGCTGAGCTGCCTGCAGTACAGCACTGCACAGCCAAGTTGCCCCGAAGAGCAGCAAGGAAGCCTAAGAGGGTTTCACTGATTGGAGTTCAGGGAAAAAAAATCTGATTCTAGGCATTTGCATCTATACAAGACTCCAACAGCCCCCGTTGCATGTTGTGCAGCTATGGCAAACTCTGAGCAGCTCTGGTAAACTGTACGCAAATGCAGTGCTTAATTACAAATGAATTTAAAGAATTCTAACATAATCTACCAATAGAAAAGCCCCTCACAGAGCCTTTATTCCAGCAATCTCCAACTCAGATGGTTGCTGAGCTACACACTTCTGCCACAAGGTTGCAGGGGGTCCTCTTAATGTAAGATTGCTGGCTTTAGTGCTCAAGTGATGCCAAACGGTCTAGATTCAGCAAGTCTGAATCTAGCTTATGCTATTTAAGGCCAAATAAGTAAATTTACAAAGTGCAGAATGAAACCATCACAGCAGCAAAAAACAGTAAAAATGAAGCATCAGTGGACCAGAACCTAACAAGCACGTGCTGATGTAAAACACTGCTGGTACACATAGAGCAGCTGGAGGAGCAGCATGTATGGAGACACACACTTCCCCAAAATGATGGGCAGCACTGTAGATCTCATCAGGGCTACTGAGGGGAAGCAGCTTCAGAAGGAGGTCACTCCACAGGACCAACTAACTGGCCTGCTACCTACCACCTGACTGTTGCTGTAGGAGAACTAGTGGATCAGTGGGGTCCTTGAATGGAAACGGATGGCCATATGGCTTTTGCCTAGCCCAGGGATGCCCAACTCTCTACTTGTGAAAAGATTGTGCTGATTTGTTGTGGACAGTGGACCCATCAAGCAGGGTCCTGTAAAGCTGGTATGGGGCAGAGGATAAAAAATAGGGCAGTTCCGTGGAATGGTGTAGCAAACAGTGATGAAGGTTGTAGTCCATTTAATACTACTCGTGTATTCTTCTCCTTACTGTTTATGTCATTTAAGAAGTATGTACTTTGGCCCTCTGTATTTCATTCTTTTGAGTGGAAATTCATTTTGTATGGGCACAGCAGCCTGGTAATGAATGTGGTCCAGCTGAGCAGACAAGTTTTCCGTGTTGCAGGTTGCAAAATTGGTGTTGGGGGAGGAAAATAAAATAAAAAAGGATCAAAAGACAAGAGAAAAAAAAACATTATAATGACACCAGTATGGAAGGAGGTAGCATTAGTTACATAATTAAGGCCAATAAAGAAGTACTTTGGAAACAAATGGGAAAATCAGTTGTTATTATAAAGAAAAATGAATAAATATCAATTTTTTTCTGCAAAGAATGATTTACTTTAATGTTGTGAAAGATTGTTTTGTAGGACTAATTACAAAAATATGCAAAGGGACAAGCTATATAATGTGATATGTGTGCATGAATAATTTATAATAAGCAAGCCAAGTTAATTTTTTTATAATAAGAGACTATTTACTAATTGCATGTTGACTGATTTATAAAAAAATATATATTTTGTATAAAACCAAGCAAAGTCATCTTTCACATAATAAGATATTGTTTACTGGTTATACAACAAAACATTTTATACTGTGACTTTTACATATACACAATTCATGTAGAAGAAATGTGTGTTTTCTTTCTCATTATAAAAAAACTGCTAGTTTATATATTATATATATATATATATATATATATATATATGAAAGTTATTACATATATTAGACAATGTAAACAAAGCATAAAATATGATTAATGAAAAAACCTAACTCTTGCTTCTGCACAGATATAATTTATACAGAATGACTTTTGACATAAATTCTGTTTATGTTAATGCAGTACCCCCAGTTGTATGTGATAAGTTAATTAATCACTTCACAAGGAAACAAATTTGCAATATGTTCTCTAGTGCAGAAAAATGGTTAATATACAGTGACACTGAATAAAGAATAATTTCACTGAGTGCTTCATAGTACATCTGTATCAGAAGATCGAATGCTAAAAATAGCGAATGCTCTTCTATTGAACTTAAAAATGCGAAACCTTAAAATATCGAAGGAAATAGATCAGTGAATTTTTTTCCCAGGGAAAAAATTTGCTGATCCAAAAAGAAGAAAAAAACAATGTACAGGCAAAATAAAGTCAGGAGCTGTGCCCCCCACACACCCCCAACTTAAATATACAAACTCCGAGATCGCACCACAGTGGAGAAAACAGCAAAGTCCGGAGAACAGCATTGATTGAGCTAGGCGATGATAAATCCAGGTGTGTAATGAAGGCAGACAAGGGAAGATGTATACTTGTGACTGATACCACTAGCTACAACCAAAAGATAGGGAACATGCTGGAGGATAACAGATTTTATGAGTTATTTACCATGGATGACATAAAACGAGCATATGATTTATGGAACACTAATCTCACCACATTATGGGAATAAAAACTTATTACTGAAAATCTTTATAATTATTTATGGAGCCCATGCCCATGTTTCCCTTACTTTTTTGGAATACCATAGCCACACAAGAACAGAGAAGACCCACCTTATAGACCGGTGGTAGCAATTGGAGGTTCCCTTACTGAAGGCACAGCCATTTACCTTGATTACTTGCTGAAACCTTTAGCAGAAAAGAATAAGTCATACATAAGACATTCAATGGATTTTTTTGAGGAAAATAAAAAACATTACAGTGGAAGCTGACAGTATTTTATTAACTATTGATGTGGAATCCTTGTACACAGTGCTCCCTCATAATTACTGTATAACTGCAGCTATGAAGTCTTTAAGAAACATAATCAAGGTACACAGGCGCAACTGCAAAAGTTAAGCAAGGTCATTAATCTTGTACTGGACTTCAATTTCTTTACTTTCAATGGCAAACACTACAAACAAAAAATGTTATAGCAATGGGGGCTGCCATGGCTCCCAGCTTGGCTAACATAGCCCTGGGCAAGTGGGAGGAGGACTTTGTGTTAAACAACACATACTACATGCAGCATATCACATGCTATTTATGTTTTATTGTTGACATCTTTATTGTGTGGGAAGGCGACACCTTGCAGCTTGGAGATTTTATCACTTACCTCAATCAAACAACCCCTTTCCTGAAGTTTACCTCTTCCAATAGCTGTACTTCAACCACTTTCTTAGATATGCAGATTTCCAAGGACATCAACAATAACAGAATCACCACTGATCTATTCAGAAAACCAATTAGGGTTAACTTATTACTCCGCAGTAAAGGTCTACATCCTACAAAAACCACATATAATGTAGTGAAGTCCCAGGGCTATAGATTAGCTAGAATTACCACAGAGATGGAACAATTTTGAGGCTATGAAAGTCAGATGTTAAAAAACATCCTGGAACCCATTATAGAACTGAAAAGGACTGAAGCACCTTCAGTCAACCTCCCCAGTAGGAGAATGTTAAGAAATTCCACAGAGAATAACAAATGCAAAAATAGCTGCATCCTGACATACACCTTGGATTATCACAGTATCAAAAATGTTATTGAAGAAAACTGGAACATTGTCACAGGAAACCCTTTTCTGATTAACATCTTAGGTGAAGCTCCATCCTTTGTTTATAGGAAGGCCAGGAACATTAGAAGTTTTGTTGAATTTAAACCTAGACCATATGAGAGAAACACTAAAAGATGTGAAACTAATTGTACATTTTGTATATTTATAAAGCAAGGTAATAGTTTTTATTGCCCTTATTTAAAGAAAATCATTAAGACCAGTGCAGGGGGTGACTGTAACACTGCAAAAGTCATTTACAGGGCACAGTGCAATGAATGTGATGCATTCTATGTGGGCAAGACTGTAAATAAATTCAAGTGTAGGATTTCAAGTCATCTGTCAGAAATCTACTCTGGATGTAAAAATAATGCACTAGCCAAACACCTTTCTCTTCATAAAAGACACACAGGTTTTAAGTTCCACATCCTGGATAGCATAGACATGGATAATCTTGAAGGAGACATCCCGAATATTCTGGAGAAATATGAACTCGTGGCAATTAAAGCTGAACTCTTTTAGGAAGCCTGGACTAAACTACTGCTGTTCAATTAAAAGTGTACTGGAACTTAGAAAATTGCCACATTGTTTACATGACTAATTTTATTTATTTTATTTTATTCTACCAGTTGGTTTTAAATACCATTTTAAATCCATTGTAATTTAAGTGTATATTTTGTTTCCATCATCATACATTTTTTTCATTTTTCTTTTTCTGGTACTCTTTTTTTCCACTTTATTTAAATGATATGTAATAAGAATACTAACTAATGATACAATAATATTTGTATAGATAGTTTTTAGGGTTCTTGTAAACAGATCTGAAGAAGTCTAGAAGGACAAAAGCGATCTTTGTTAACAATAGGTTATGAAAATAGAATATGATTTTTACAATTGATTTTTTACATGCAAAGTATATATGTATATATTTATATATATTTTTTGATTGCCAAATGGTCTAAGGTTGATATGTTTCCAGCCATATAGTATATTGTCTTGGATAAAATCACAGACTTAATAATCTACTTCTGGTTAAATAAGAGGTACCACATCATTATAAATTGTATTTAAAGTACATAAAGGTTATATTATTATGACAGCTACTAAGTAGGGCAGGACCAGCTGGAATGTCACACTGATAGGGGAAGGGATGTGAATTTAACATGTGTACCAATAACAAAAAGTATATATATATATATATATATATATATATATATATATATATATATATATAAAGCTTGTGAGGAAACTATTACGCTATTTTTGTTTTACTTGGATCGCTTGTCTGTTTTCTTAATAAAGGATTTTCGACTGGAAACAGACTGCCTGCCTTGCTTGGATTACTTTTGAATACTTAGCAGTTCTGTACAATTATATATATATATATATATTGCATATATTGCATATATTGCATATATATATATATATATATATATATATATATATATATATATATATATATATATATATAATGCATTCTGGCCACTCCTATTTGGGGCAAATGCAGCACCCGGCTTAAATGAAGTCATCAATTTGAAATGTTTTTTAATGTACAGATGAATTTTTAACGCACATTTGTATATAAGGACATTCATAATTGTATACTGTGTATTAGGGATTGACTTTATATTGATTAATTAATTATTCAATTGATGTTTTAGATCATTTCCTGTAAGTTAATTTAGTATAAAAGGAAGGGGTAGGTTTGTAAGTGTTTTTTTCTGATGAAGTTCACGTGATTAAAAGTGAATGAAAGCACTAGACCTATTGTCCAAGTGTGGCTATTTGGAAGTTGTTTTGAGCTGGTTTTTCCTTTGTTTTTTGAAGTTTCTTACACTGTTTTGTTTTTGAACCCACTATACTTGTTTAGTGAGTTGTTTGAGACTTCGGGGATACCACGGAGATTACTTTTTTTTTTCCATTTACAAAGTTCCCAACTGTGAGTTGCATTTCACTGACATTGCTGTTGTTGAGAAGAAATGAGCCATTATTACTGATATAAAAAGAGCAAATGGAGTGTTATTGGGGATAGAAAGGAGTATCTATTAAAACTGCTTCCTAAGCTTAGCTATTTAGAATTTTTTTGTGTGTGTACTGTAAGGAGTTAAATAATTTGCATGTCAGAACACCCTAAAAGTAAGAGACAGGCAAAAGGAGAAATTGGAGTTCTTTTAATGAAACTGTTGACTGCTACTCATTTGAAAAAGTGGAACTTAATTGTGATATGTTTAACAATGAATATAAAACATATTGTTCCAGCTTACTGTGATAGGTGTCAAAATGTATAGACTATCATATGCATTATTTGCAACAGATAAACCTGCTCTATAGTCATTTAAAGATATTGTACAAACATTGCAAACCCATATTACCCCTTAGCCAGTAAATTTGTTAAAGGTGTCCACTAGAGTGTAGACACAATGTATTTATTTTTACTTACTATTTGATAACTATGTAGGTGGGCTGGTACATTGACACCTTTTAGCTATGATCCAGGCACAGTGGGAAACACCATCAGAAACAATATAATACAAAACAACAGCAGTATATACAAAGTAATGAGTCAGGAAAAAAAGTCACAAATTTGACAAGGCTATAAGTACAATAAATTATTTAGTATATAGTATCAGTACTACAATATAGCATATAGCATACTGAAGTGTTATTGGATTGTAGAAAATCAGCATTATTAGAAGGGAAATGGTTGCACGGTGGCATCCATAAGGGGCATTGGAAACTCCTAAAATGAGATATTTGTTTGTAATTTCATGTAGTGACAGGGTATGCATAAGCAAATTGAAGGTTTGGCAAGAACTTGTTTTTTAATGCTGTGTTGTGCAAAACACATCACCACAAGTAGCACTACACCTTTGTCAGTGGACATCAGTTTCATAGTATTATAGTCACATTAACTTCATTTCATAAATGGCCAGAGTCAATCTGTTTGGAATTCACCACCTATGAGTAAGTCTGTGGACAGTACTTGCAAGAAATGGCTTGCCTGAAGAGATTTATTGTTATATTGGATCATACTTCATGTCTAAAGTATTTAAAATGCTCAGAAATCAAAATGGCATTAAACATTACCCATCTGCTTCTACTATCCATCGTTAATGGGCTTATGTATTTTTATTTCACATTTGTTAGGACTAAGGACCATTTTCAGCCATGCCCAACTCATAGGCAATGGTTGAAATTTGTAACAGTAATTTAAAGTTGTCAGGCAATGTGTACATATAGAACTGTATGCACTGTTAAAATTAATAAACAGTGTTTATATTTAATGTTGTAAAGTAGGTAATCTTAAATAAGTTTTATATACAAGAAGACATTGAAATTTTATATTTAAAATATCATTTACTCTTCAGTGTCTTACTTTATCCATTTCATGGCCATAGCAGAGCTGTGGCCTCTCCTTGCGCTCATTGGGCACGTGGCACAAAAAGTATCCTTGGTAGGATGGCAGTGTATTTGTAGAGACACACACACACACACACACACACACACACACACACACACACACACACACACACACACACACACACACACACACACACACACACACACACACACACACACACACACACACACACGCAAAACACACACACACGCAAAACACACACACACACACACGCAAAACACACACACACACACACACGCAAAACACACACACACACACACGCAAAACACACACACACACACACGCAAAACACACACACACACACACACACACACGCAAAACACACACACACACACACACACACGCAAAACACACACACACACACACACGCAAAACACAGCACACATATCCACAGGCATTTTGATGAATCGCCACTTCAGAGGTATAATGAGGCTTTATGGAAGTTTTAGCAACAGGGTTAATGTAAGCCATACCTCTCAACCTCTTAATGCAAGAAATCTGGACATAGTCAAAATAATGGTGTGACAAAGGTCGAAAAATGGAGACTGATTTTAAATATAAAGTTAGAAAGTTGCTGGAATAATGGGTTGCATTATTGTGCATTTCCCAAAGGATATAAAGCCTGAAACTCAAATGTCTGTCATTATTTAGTTATTTCAATCCTCACTGATTTGTTAGAACCCCCCCCCCCCCAAAAAAAAAAATTATGAGGAATAGATCAAAAATATGAGCCAGAAATTTGGACAGTTGAGAGGTATGATGTAAACATTTAAGGAATTCATTAAGGCCACAGATCCATACCATGAACCATTAAAACACAAAACTGATCCTTTCTTTTTGCAAAGTGAGGCACAGTACATGTAAAGAATAACACATCAGCAACATTATTCCAAACTGAATCTTGGGATTTGCTCTCATCTTAATAAAGCACATACAAAGTTTCAGAATATTAATTGTATACTAACCAAAAGTTTTAGAACTAGCTGTGTGTTATAACATGGCTGTAGAACTGATAAATTGCAGCAATGGCAAATAGTTTCATGGCTAGTCCTCTAATGTGCATGGTTAATTTGGAATGGCACTTAGAGAAGACACACAAGCCCAATTCTACATATTCTTCTGCCTAAGGTCTACTTCCAGTTACAAGACATTCAAATTTTAAAAGATCCCCATATACATGTACCATACCTGGTGTTTCCTAAGAGGCTGTATACCCTAGTACTGGTAAATGACTGTCATAGCTCAGGAATGGTAGAATGACCATGACATGCCTGATAACAATGAATGACCAGTAGTGTATACTATGAAAGATGAACTACCAAGGGTCCAACATAACCATGATGGATGACCAAAGTTGTGGCCCTAGATTAGGCGATGACCACAGCCATGCCCCGGCCATAATGCATGACTCATCAGATAACTCATAACAGACCCTGGAATGCTGGGAGATAGAAGTAATATTCTAAGAGTAAGGAATAACTTGTTTATTCTCCAGTGTTGGATGACTTCATTGAAGTTGTGATAGAGCCCCTAGTGGAAAACATCATTATGGCTGCAAATTGGCTAATTTACTGATACTAACTATGGATACAAGCCAAGTGGAGTTCCAGAGGTGCCATCTGGAGTGCTTGAAGTGAGTCCCACAAAAACAGAACTTGTGAGGATCAATAATAGTATGCAACAAAAAGGAATGTTATTATGGAATTTAAAATTTGACAGAAGATGAATGGATTGTTTTTCGGTGAAGAATTTATTTTATCAATACAGTCAAGAAATGTGTCCTGTGACATTAAAGCTAAAGCTACCAGTAATGCCATACTGAAGTAATGCCATACTGAACATTGAAACTATGTTAAATATGGTTCTGAGTCACCCAATATTGATGTTACCTTAGTTCACAACGTGATTGTCATTAAGTATTTAAATCATAATGTATGCATTATTAAATCTGAAAATTTAGTTCTCCTCACTTCATTAAGTCAGGAAGGGGTATGCAGTGGATATGTTATGCATAAGGCCAATCTATAACCAAATAAGATAGTTTATTTCAAGCATAAAAAGGAAACTGCTTAGGCATAAAATGGCCCAGTAGAGCACCTAGCCTAATACTTACCTATGAACCTATGTTCTACACAGTAGGGACAAGAACGTTCCTTTATGCCTTTTCAGAGTTCCCATCATTTTACTCCTGTAAATCAAAGACAGACAAAAAAGACCAGGGCTCATTTTCATTGTATTCTTGTAGTAAGAAGGATGTAGTTTCAAGTAATCCAGTGTGCCCTTCTAATTGGGGGAGTAATATGCTAGATCTCAGGACTTGCTTGCTTCATTAAATCTGTTGATACCATGAGACTCTCTGATCTTGTCAGATTATTTAATTTACTTAATTCACTAGTTGTTTAATTTACTTAATTCACTAGTTGTTTTGTTTACACATGCCCTTCTGTTTCATTAATTATTTAATTCTCAAATTAAACAAAACAGATTTTTGTATGTTAGCTGCTTTCTTCATCTTTTAAATATTAGCCCCTAAACAATCATTCATTAATCAACTTGTCTTGTTCTTCTCCCCTCAGTCTCTATCATCATGTTTTACCATTTTCAACATATACTCCTGTACAGTTTCAGAAGTTTTTTTTTTGTTGTTGAGGTGCATAGCCAGATTAAACCAAATCACTCAGTTGCTGTCATCAAGTGTTCTTTAACTCGTATTGCTGACACATCCTTAGCATTAGTAAATAGCAAAGCTAAGATATTCCCAGCAGTTGTAGGAACTTTTGTCTTCAGCTCCAGAGCTATTATAGGCATAACGTTTGCTAATAATTTCTCTTGTTAGCTCCTGAAGTTGACATTTTCTCAATTAATGTGCAGAAAATTGATATCACTCATTATAATAATATTGCCAGTATTTCGCTATTTTTTTCACTTGAAGTCTAACAAGGTTCCATCCTACTTCTTAATATCAGGAGCTGTGTAATGTACAATATCCCACTGTCTACCTTTAGTTTCTTCTTCAGATCTAATAACCTTTTAAGTAGTCGATTTCAATAATCTCAGCTTCACTCGATAACTTTTTCCCAATCCCAATTTACACAATTCCCTTTTTCCTTTATTGACTTTGCTGTATAAAGGTATAACCCTTATCTCATGTTTTTAGTCTTTTAGAATGTCCCCAGGTCCCTGTTATACCCTTTAGGTTAAAGTATCTTTCTTCAACAAATGATTACTTTGGATAGTTTAATTTCCAGTACTGTGGACATTCCAAAGAAAGCGGTGTAACCTTACCTGTTTGATCCTTATCTTCACTGTGTGTATGATTAGTGCTTCATCATCTCCCTTTATTTAAACTTAATGTTCTCCCCATGATATTCATTAATTTCTCACCTTAAATCATCCCATTGTTAAATTTCATTTCAGCTCCATATTAGTGTAATTCTGTAGTTCTCTGAAACTTCTCTCTGATTACTTAAATGTGCACTGTCAATATTTATTAGTTTAAGGTTCTGACAAGTATCACTCCAATAATTTACTGTATTCCCTAACCTACTTATTAAATTTATGTACTTTTTATATTACTGCCTTACATTGCATTTGTTATTGATGGTGCTTCTGTAAAAGTTGCAGTCTTAGTTGCTTCCTTACAGATAATCCCAAACATATGTGTCCATTTATGTCATTCTCACCTCCTCCACACATTACCTCATGCCCTAAGTTTAGCGTAATATGTGTTTTGTTTCTTTTTTGTTAGTTCCCTTAAACATTTGTCTTGTATCCCACGTGTTCATCCAATATTATTTCTTTACCTCAAATAAGCTTTCTTTTCCTTGCTTCCTACCATATATCATTCAAATCATAGAAATGTAGTGTTTATTAAAAGGCTCCACTGAGTTCTAATAAAACTGTGTCATAATTCTTAGATAGTAAAGAAACACTTATCTATGTTAAATAATTGAGCTAATTTCACTGTGAACGCACTTTATTTTTATTGTAGATCTGTTTCTCATTAGCAAAATGAAAAACAAAATTATTTTAATATGCAGTAGAAATTATAGTTTCAAAATGATACATAAAGTAGATGTAAAAAAACAAAACAAATAGAATTGCTTTATTACTTGTGGAAGGTTATAGCAGTACATGATGCATTTAACATCTAAATAAAATTTAATTTCTTCCAGTGGGGGGAGAGTTGCACCACCCTTGTGCCCCCCCCCCCCATTTAGGGGCTTCTCCAACAATAAGCTAAGTAATCTAACTCTGAGGCCATACTGCCTTAGAGTGAAGGGAGTACTTGGTCTCCTTACTTTACTCTGAAGTGACACAGACTCAGAATTTGTTAATGGGAGAGTGGTATGTGTGTATGAAAAAAAATATATATGTGTACATAGAGAGAGAGAGAGAGAGAGTGACATTAAACTTGAAAGAGGTGTATGTGCCTTTAAATGTGCCATGGAAATAAGATGTTCCCACAGAGTTAGTCATGAAAACTGCATATTCGCCAGTTAACAAGGCACTAATTGCCAGTTAATGCTGTACAAAAAGAGGTAGACTATGAGAGCAAGACAGGAAGGTTTTTACTCATATGGAGGTTCTGAGTAGTGAAAGTACAGTTGTGTAGGATGAATTTCCCATAACACTGGATAATTGAATGATCACTGCTACAGTAGCCTGCCAAGGCTTTAACAGCCGTCCAGCTTCCAAAGCTTCAGGGCACTTTCCATTCACCCAAACTGCCAAACAGATTGAGCTGAGCTGACTAAAAGACAAGTTTGGGCTCAAAGCCCTTCACAGCTTTCCTGCCAACAAAGACAGGGAAGCTGAGTCCTGAAAAGACAATGCTAGGAGTAACAAAAAATAAATGTCCACATCCTGGCATAAAAAAAAAAAAAAAACAAGGAGGAGGGAATGCGTGGCTACTGCAGCAGCAAGGGAAGGAGGGAGTGGCTGTTGCAGCAGTGATCATTCCAACATCTGTTATGGTAAGTTCATCCTACACTACTGTATTTTTTTCATATTGATCACTGCTGCAGTAGCCTTAGCTATATGGGCAGAATATCATAGCTAACTGTATTTGGAAGGAAGAAGGAGGAAGGTCCAGGATCCCCTGGAAAATGGTCCTAGCAAAGCTTGATCTAGACCTAGAGAAGGAATCAGGATTATAGTGCTTTCTAAAAGTATGTGCAGAGGACCATGTAACAGCTTCTAGAATACTTTTAGAATCCATCCTTTTCCAAAAGGCAGTAGATAAAGCCAAGGCCCTGGTAGAGTGGGCCTTCCCTCTCCCTGGAATTGATTTGTTGTGGTGAGTATAACAGAAGGTAATAGCTTTAGACAACCATGTGGAAATATTCTGTTTTGTTATAAGAAATGAACATCTGATCTGAAGGTCTGAAAAATTTAGTTCTGCCAAGATAGTTCCTGAGTTGTCTGTGGACATCCAAGGTATGGAGTGTCCTTTCTCCCTCATTTTTAGTTTCAAGTACGAAAATGGGGAGATAGATAGTTTGGATTAAAGTAAACTTGGATACCACTTTAGGCATAAAACAAGGATTAGTTCTCAAAGAACCCTGTCCCTATGGAAAATTAGGTAGGGTTGACTCACCATAAGAGCTTGTAATGCAGATACCCTTCTTACAGAGGTGAGAGCAATCAATAACACAATTTTCCATGTTAATAACCTCAAGTCAGTCAGATTAGCTGGTTCAAATGGAACTTCTATAACACAAAATTAAGATCTCAAGGAGGGCCCCCTGATTTATTTGAAGGCCTTTTATTCAGAACCCCATTCAAGAACCTTTTGACATGAGACTGCCTTGAAAGAGGATGATCCATGGGCAGACATGCTGAAATGGCCAATAAATGATCCTTGATAAATGAATAAGAAATGCCATAGGATAGCAACTCACACAAATATTGTAAAATACCATAAACTGGGTGGTGGTTATGTTGTTGGCACTAACTAGAAAACCTTTTCTAGTTGCAGGCTTTCTTGCCTTCATTAGTACCTGCTGCACATCCTCAAAGTACAGTTGCTTAAAAGGAATTAAGATCCTATTATCCAGGCAGTGAGTTGAAGATGATTGATGTTGAGGTGTGTTATATAACCCTGTTCTTGTGTGAGTAGATCTGTTCTGTGAGGAATATTGTGGTAATTGCCACTGGCCAGTTCCAGAAGAAGGATGAACTATGGTTGCCTGGGCCAGAAGGGAGTTACCACAGGGATCTTGGCGGAGTCCTTCTGAATTTTCAGAAGTACCCTGGATATTAGTCTAAAAGTGTGGAAAGACATGTAAGAACATTCCTGTCCTAAGAAAAGAATAAAAAGTATCTGTCTTTGAGGCCTTCTTACAGAATTTTGCTAGTTGATTGTTCTGGTCTATATTATATTCTCGAAAGCCGACAATGTCAAATCTGACATTGTCGGCACGAGAATATCGAACGCTCAGAATCTCGAGTGTGTAAATGGAAATCTCCATAAGGGGAGATTACCGTTTACTGCAATGTAGTGTGGTCTCGGAGTTGGTATATTTAAGTAGCGGAGGATGTAGGGGGTGCAGGGGTGCTTGCCCCCCTGCCTAAACCCATTAGGGTACTTTTTTTTTTATTTTGTCTTTTTATAAGGTCAACATTTGAAGACATTGACCATATGGTGTTGACCATATGTTCGATGTTTTCAGCCATCAATCTTATAATATAAATCCGATTGTTCAGAGAGGAGGTAAAAAGGTCTACCTAAGGAGCATCCCACAGATAGATCAAATGTTGGAAGACCCCAAATCTAGTTTCTATTCATGAGGGTCTGCCCTTGTCCTGCTCAGCTTGTCTACCACTCAGTTTTGCTCTAACAAAATGTAGGGTGCCTCCTGTATAATGAGATTGTGCTGTGATGCTACATCCCAAGCTAGCATGGCTAATCTGCAAAGGGGTATGAGCTGGTTTCACCTTGCTTGTTGATGTACCACATGACTTGACTGTAACAACTTGAGTAGGTCCGTGGGACCAAAGATGTTTCAGATAGTTAAGTGTCTTAAACATAGCAAACATCTCCTTGCTATTTATGTGCTTGCATCTGTCCTTGGTGTCCCACATCCTCTGCATAGTTATCCCTCCTGAAACTGCTCCCAAGGCAAAGTCCAAAGTGTCTGTGGTGACTGACTGCTTTGGATCATGGACGGTGAAGAGAAGACGCGGATTTAAGGTCATCTGTTGTCTCCACCAACAGATTTTCTTCTGACAAACACCAGTACTGGGATTTGAAAAGATAAAGGGTGTTGATGCCAGGACCAAAGAGATTTCAGATACCAGTACATCTTCCTCATGTGGAGTCTTGTCAGGGGTATCATGAGAATGACAGATGCCATGAGACCCCAAATTCTCAGGTATTTCTACACAGTGACAGCAGTCTGAGTGGAAAACCTTAGAAATAGATTTAAATAAAGATCTATATTTTCCTGTTGAAGAAAAGCTTTTTCAACTGAGGTGTCTAGTTGACATCCCAGGATCACAGTCATGTTTGAGGGAGTCAAGAAAGAGTTTTGAATGTTCTTTTGGAACCCCAGCTTGTGCAAGAGATCTCTCACCTAAGAGAGAGAGAGGGATTCCTGACATTTTGAAAAAAGCTCTGCAAAGATAAGCAACTCTAAATATAGAAAAATGTGGATACCCTTTAGCCTTCAATGAGTTATAATTGAAGCTGGATGCTTTGGGAACACTTGTGGTGTATTGGATAGTCCAAAGTTTAAGGCAGAGAACTGATAATATGATTCAGACACATAAAACTTTAAGAAATGTCAGACATCTTAATAAATGAGATGTGATGGTAAGCATCTTTTAAGTCTAGTGTTACCAGGAACCTTGAAAGAAGAAGAAGAGGCAACAGGTTATGATGTAACATCATTTTGAATTTGAGCACTATTACAAACAGGTTTAGGAAAGAAAGATTCAGAACTGGTCTCCAAGCATTTTCTTTCTTTCTTTGGCACTAGGAACATCCTTGAATATAACCCCTTCCATACCTCGTAAGGAGGAACTGGTTCTATCACTCCTTGGAAGAACATGTGATAAAGAACTGGTGGAAACAAAAGAGTCTGATCTGCAGGATGAGGAATGACCCCACTGGAAAAGAGGAATTTTCTCCCACTGCCATCTGTAACCCTGATGAATGATTTTCAGGACCCATGTGTCTGAAACAGTCTGTTGACAAAGAGAAAATAGGGATTCAGATTTTCCAGAAGACAAAATTGGACAGGATGGGAGGGGATCAGAAGGTTTCTTGAATAGTCATTCAGACATGTTGGACTGTTCTTGGCTTTAGGATGTTTGAGACTTCTTTTTGGAAACCTTTGCCACTTCTTAAACGTGTTTACCTGAATTCTGTTGAGACTATTTATTCTGGGTTTTCTTCCAAAATCGGATGAAAAGAAATAAAATCCCTTCAACAGTATGAAAAAGGAGGGCTAAAACATCTTGGAGATTCCCTGGATCATCTTGTCCTTTTCCACACACTTTTTGATCACCTCTGCAGCAGAGTGGCCAAGCACTAAATCCTATCAAGTGGAAAATTTAAAATCTCATTTTTACATCTTCTGTGAGGTTCTGAGAATGCTGCCAAGCAAACCTCCTTAAAACAGTGCCAGTGGCCATAGCCCTGGGAGAAGTATCAGCAGAGTCATACACACACTCTGGAAACAATGAGTAATGATGACCTGTGTAATAGAAGAAACAAAGTTTTTTAAATTATATTTTTCTTTATAAGAAGAAACTGTAGATACAGCATTCGTCATACTTTCACAATGTGTCAAAATAAACTTTAAGATATGGACCTGATGTGTGGCTTCTATGTGGCACATCTCATTACTAAGGGTTTTGCATCCAGGAAGAAAGAGGTCATTGTCTCCCTCTACTCTTCCCTCATTAGGCCAATCATCGAGTACATTGCCCCATTTGGCATGTACCTCACTAGACACCTGCAACAACTGGAGAGGCCACAAACGTACCTCACAAAGATGATCATAGGCCTTAAACAGTTGTCCTATATGGACAGACTCAAAAAAACTCCAACTATTCTCTGTCTCATATGGCGATCTCTGCTTGACTTACAAAGCCATGTCTGACCCAGCTCTGTTAGAAATGCTACATCTAAAGAAGTCCCAATCCCTCTGCACCACACGCTCTAGAGACCTCAGCTTCATTACCACAATCAACAGAATATGCAGGAGGGATAGATTCATAACCCAGAGACTGCCCATTCTATGGAATAGACTTTCCATACATATCAAACATAGCATCTCACTAGCCCTCTTCAAAAGAAATCTTGATGAGTGGATGGAAAATAGAAAATTCACCCCGGGGATCACTCCAGTGGCTCTACTGGACAGAGGCACTGGGATCTAATATCGGGTGGCATGATGCCAGGGTAATCCTATGGGCTAGGCTTGGTAAGGCTCCAGGGCCAGTAGCCTAGTACACACCTATGAACCTATGATTTAAAATACTGAAAATCAAAGCTGCAGAAGTATACACTTTTTCCTAATACCTGTCAATAATTTTCTCATCCTTATTAGAAAGAGTAGGATTGGAATTAATTAAGTGCTTAGCAGCAGTGGAGTCAAGTAAGGCTATAGCTGCTGGGTCAGGTTTGGGAACAGTGTATAAAAATTTAAAAGACTGAGAAACTTCATATATCCTGTCTGCCTTTTTAGAGACAGCTGGCTGACTGTCAGGAAAATTGCAGGCAGTAAGATGCATGTTGACTAAAGCAGACAGAACAGCAGGAGTAGGTGTAAGTTCTGGAAAATCCTTCTGTAACAACTCAGTATTTTCTGAGGAATTGAGAAACCTTAGTGTTCTCCCACTGAAAATACTGGGACATTCTAGTAATCGTCCCAGAGAAAGAGAAACCTCCACTAGGAGAATAAGAAACTGAGGTCTGCTCTAAGCCTGAATCAGAAGTCTGAGGACAAAATCCTGAATCCTGCATTTTTTTGTTCAGATTCAGAATGTTGACTCTCTTTGAGAAAGAATGCATCCCTCTTTCTTTTACCCAAAACTACTTACAAAAAGGAACAATAAACTGAATTAAACCCTGAGCCAGTGCCAGTAAACTACTCCTATCCAAAGAAATTGTGGTTTTCTGTGTCTTTTTTCACAGGAAAAATGGGGCCAACCGTGTTACTTATTGTAGTTGCTTCTTCCCCAAGGACAGGCACAGCATTCTGACACAACAGGGAAACCTTCCCTGTACTCTATTCCAGGACAGACCAACAAGAGTGTCTTTCTCCTGCCGACTGAGGGGACTCTAAGAGCTGCACAGGACATGGCTAATCCATGGCCCATAGTGGCTGTAGGTACTACTCCAGAGGGATCCAGGGTAAAAGAAGGGTGGCCTGAGGTACAACAAATGCCCACAGCAGAGTCACCTACCTGTGGCTATAGCAAATTGTTAGTCTGCTGTGATGACAAAGGCTGTTTGCTTAACTTTCTTTTTTGTGGCTGGAAGAAAGACTGACTGTGAGACTGGCAATCTCTTCCATGGTCAAGCCAAAAATGGTGCCTCTTTCCCAGGAGAGAAGCAGCAAATGCTATTTAAAGAGCCAGGCCACAAAAATTACTTTTTTGACCAAAAAAAAGGTAAAATGTAGTTTCAAACACTATGCCAGCCCTACAACAGAAAGATAAACATAATTTCTCCACAGAAGATATGTTTTCATTTAGTTTACACTACTTTTAAATTGACAGAAAAAAAAAAAACAAGTGATCAGTTAAATAGTATGTTATGGTCTGGATATAGTCTGTTAAAACACAACACTCCTAACTTTAAAATAGCTTTCCTGAAGAGAAAAGTAATAAAACATCAGTAAAAAATAAGAAAATGGAAGTTTTTTTTTTCTGCAAAGGGAATGTATCTGCCCACACTGTTGATCATCGATAGTCTTATAAGAGTATACTCTTTTTTGACGAGAAAGCTCTAAAGGGCTTCACACCCAAACTTGTCTTTTAGTCAGCTCAGCTTGAGGTGCGTGACAGTTTGGGGGTATGGAAGGTACCCAGAAGCTTTGGAAGCTGGTGAGCTATTATATCCTTGCCAAGATATAACTCATATAGCTAAGGCCACTGCAGCAGTGATCAGTATGAAGAATATCTGTATTTTACCTGAAAGACCTTGGAGAAGTGGAATGCAGTAGGCCAATTGCAGCTAATGTGTCTTACAGAAATCATGGATTACAGTATTGGAGTTGTGGCCCAGTTGAGGTATACAGCCTCAAACTCCTAAAACACAGTCTGTTTCATGGAAGAACTATATAAATAGTTGATGGAGGGTAGCCAAAGGTACTGTTTTGTTTTAATTTTGAATTGCAAACTCATGTTGGCAAACATTTTGATTTATGTGACTTCTTCAGTGAAACTGTGTGTTTTTTTAAACGGGTGTCTCTAGTGGTTCCTCGGAATTACACTGGAGGTGTGCATATGAGCAGTTGGTCAAAGATTTGCCATATGTCATACCACACTTCATCTCTGCAGTCAAGTGCAGTACATTCTGGACAACTGTTGCTGCTGCTTCTGTGAGGTGTTTCTGCTGCTGGGTTTTTTTCAACAATTTTCTAACAACTCCGGTCATGGAAGATTTTCTTAAAATGCTAATTCAGTCAGGAGCAGAGACTGACCAGAATCTGGTGTAACTGCAAAAACAGTTAGCTGCACTCGATAGTGTTGCTGCTAGCACCCAGAGTATGAGTATTGTTAAAAAAATATGTAAATAAAAGAGGATGGCCTAGAATCCTACTGAGTAGTTTTTGAGTGGTTTACCACCACAGAGAACTGGGACCATGCAGTTTGGGCAAAAAATCCTGTCATCCCTAATGACAGCCGAAGCACTGATAACATATATGGACACGGAGGGAACTGATTACCTGGATAAAATATATGGACATGGATGGAACTTTTTACGTGGACTGTGAAAACTTAACAAAGGAACTTTTGACTGGACTTTTAGTATAGACAAACCAGTAAGAGTGCAGATGCATGATTAAAACGTATTTAAAAACTATAGCTAGATTGTGACAGCAACAGTTAATTGAACTTTTACAGATTTTAGCAGTGAGTGGGTTTAAAAGAGCTTTGTATGGTAATGTAAGACAATATTTATTGCAAAGTTATCTGGAGAGCTCTGATAAACTAGTAGCTTCAGTAGAACAATTATTGGTTAATGCTGAAAACTGCAGTAAGAAATATGTCATCTTCTGTTAAACAAAAAAGGCAAGTAGTATGTTAACTGGTTTCAAGTGTAAGTGATTCTGTGCTACTAATTCTAAAAAGAATGGTATTAGTAGAAATGTGAAAAATGAAATGCATGCCACAAAAGAAGATGCTCCTATGGAGTGTGACAAGACTACAGATATAATACTTGAGTCAGTGTAATGTGATTGTGTTACATCTAAGCTGGTGAATAATGGTATAGCTAAACTCTAAAAGAATGGCTTCCATTGTCAAGGTTGTTCCACTGGTATGTAAGCATAACATTAGTAACAAACAGAAAGTGCAAGTAATATGCATTCATGATAGGAAAGAGTATACACACACACATATGTAGATATTCAAAGAGTTGTGGGAAAACTGTTACATCCTTTGGCTGTAACCCCTGATTTGACTCATGATGTAATAATAGGAAATTATTTTCCCCATTTTAAAGCACTATGGAAATTCTGATAGGAGGGCAATAACCACAGACACAGTATGGCAGGCTGATACACTTGACAAGAAAAAGTTAAAACATTATCTTGATATTCCCATTCACTAGAAAAAATTAAGGGGTGGGGGTAGAGCAAAACAGGTGCACTTATTTTGAGATCCCAAATCAAAACCAGGAGAAGCGAGTCAGAATAGAAGCTACAAAAGGGGCTAGAATTTATTTATGGTGGGACATTGAAAAGGATCCAGTGTGTTGTCATAAGCGTGCATGAATGAATGACCGAGAAGCATAAAACTAAAACTGGAAGAGATGTCAAGTATAGGAACTGAAGATGAACTAATAGGAAAGTCTTAAGTAAAAAGTAATATGAAACTGACGGCTGTAGAGTGACTTACAAGAGATGTTAGCACTGAAACCAAGTCAGAAGACGTTACCTACTTCAAAGAGGACCATCAGAGCAAATAAATGGTAGAAAAGACTAAAACTGGCATACTTAAAAAAATGAAAATTACTTAAGCCACTTCTGTTGTAAAGCAGAATATTAAAGTGGGGACAGATTCTATACAAAAGATATCTTTAATTAAGGAAAGAAGAAAAATGAAGATAAATTTTATTCTGATATACTCTTTACAGATGAAGGGTAACAGAAAAATAAAAGAAAGTGAGAGGATTGTGTTCACTCACACTAGGATTGATGGATGGCAATGTAAATGAATAAAAATAGCAATCAGGAGGCATGTACACATAGCAGAGATAAATCAGATGATGATTTTTGTTTAGAATGACTTTTTGCAGGAGAATTTATGGAAGAAACTGCACTACCACTTTTTTGGTGTTGGTGGGGGCTGCTACACCTTCTACTTCGAGGAAATTTGCTGAGTAAAGTAACCCTAAATTAGTGTACTTACAGATAAGACCTATAAACTTAAAAAACACCACAGTAGGATAGTAATTTAAGCAGGGTAAAAGGGAAAATAACAAAGATATACGGAAAGATGGTGAACAAGATGTTCCTATTACTTCTTTTTTTTAAAACATCTTTATTGAATTATCACTTGTGACATAGGCACATTTACATTTATATACAAGTAATCAAACTGTATTAGCAAATTAAAATTAATAAACTTTATGCCTCACACATATTGTTGTATATCATGTAACCTAGGCAACATTACATAAATTATTCAATTCCTACCCTTTTTTAAACAAGAAGCATCTTTTTTAAACCATCACTTACAATATACATTTATATAAATTAAAACAAACTGCACTGACACAATCCTAGTTGCAAGCATTTTACATCACAAACCATACTGACACACTCCCAATTGCAAATGTTATACATGACTTAGAAGCTGTCCAATCATTTTCAGTCAAATATTACACAGCTCATTTAAGCCCCGCCTTCTGTTAAACCTCATTCCTCCCCTGTATGATGTTCCCAGTACTTATCCCTATTTTCATTTAAACAATGATCTCTTATATGTATGTAAAGGAAGCGAAGAAGTGCAACCTCAGCTGCTCATGCCAACACCTTAAAGGATACTAGTAATGAAGCCAGTTCATAGTCGCTTGTAGGGAGGTCACCTAGTAATGGACAAACTAAAGTAAGAGTACTAGCCAGAATTTACTGGCCAGTCATGGTGAAACAGAAAACAGCTGTAGTTCTTATCCAGAATGCCAGAAGACTCACTACATCATGGGTATAAAGTCTCTTGATCCCAGTACATCACACAAGTACCATTTAAATGTATTGCTATAGACAACATACTGCCACCAGGAAAATATAGTGATGGCTGTCTGTACATGTTGGTACATAATGTATTGTGCTGTATAATTTCCAGAGGCAATGGTATTATGCAAAGCTAATGCTAAGGCTGTTCGTAGAGAACAGGTAGTGTTTTTCTCCAGAATGTGCATCTGTAAAGAAATACTGAGCAAGTCACTTTGTTTTATGTGTAACATTGTATCAATCATGTCAATGCTTTAAAGTCAAAACAGTTGAAGACATATTAATCTACCATCTTCAGAGTGATTAATTAGTAGAGAGCTTTATAATAAAGTCCATTCTTAGGGAAATTATAGACGCTGATGGGATGGACTGGGACAAGTTGTTACTCTACTTATTATGAGAGGTGCCACAAGCTTAAGTTGGATTTATCCCAACAGAACCTTGTATGTCAGGCATCCGAGAGAACTGCCTGACATTGCTAAGGAAAATGTGGAAGAAGAGGAGACATCAGTTAAAAGTGTGATGGAACACTGCATCATTTTGTAGGTTAGATTAAAGCTGGTTGTGCCTATAATGAAGGAGCTCATGTACAGAGCACAATATATGTAACACTGAGTTTTTAATAAACATGACCAAAATTAAGAGAATTTAACTCCAGAGATCATATGTCACCCAAGGGAACACATTTTTGGCTAAGTGGCAATGGCAATTGAGATGGATACAAAAAGTAAATGTAGTAAAACACATAGACAACCAGAAAAAAAAAGATGCAACAAATGTGTCACATTAATGTATTGAAGCCATGGCAAAAGTGGAAAATTCTGTGGCTGGCCAGCTAGCAAGCTGAGATTCATGCATTAGAGACCAAATAATCTCTACCTGAAGCAGCGGCATAGCTAGGATACAGCAAAGTGGGCAGCTGTCCAAGACACAGGATGTTAGTGAGTGCAGTTGGGAGATGCTGATGGGGCAGTAGTGTTGTACCAGCATACAAAAATGAATGCCGATGCTGTATTTGCGGTCACTGTTGAAGCATGGAAGCTCTTCGTTTGTGATACTGTAACAGTAGGAAACCACTTGTTACATTTTTTTTTTTTTTTTTGAAAAAAAACAGTTTGCAACAGTTTCAGAACAGAAGTGTCTTTTTGTGGTCCTCAACTTCAAGAGGACTTTTTTTATCCTAACTTAGAGTTGAGGGAAATGCCAGATTGGTTAACAGCAATAACCAGTGGGTAGCATACCTGTAGTTCAGAACTGAAGTACAGGTAGAGGAATCCTTGTCAAAGTATGAAAGCAGAAAGTGTCATAATTTCTGCTTAACAAGTAAAGGGAGTGCTCTCAGAAAGGCCTGGGAGAACTAAACTTATAGCTCATCATATAGACACAATATCTATGCTGAAGGTTTGGCTAAAACCGTATAGCACAACAGTGTCACAGAAACAATTGGAGAATAAGTTGAAAAATGCTCAAACTAGGCATGACAGGTGGGTCACAGAGTGAGGGATCAGTGCTAGTTCCTTGGCCTGGTGGCAGTGTCAGATTTGTTGATGACTTTAGAAAAATGAATAGCATTTCAGAGTTTAATATCTCTCACACACCCGAAATAATGACTTGATAGAGAAGCTAGGAATGGTCAGATGTTTCGTAAACTTGACAGAGGAGTAGTAACAGACACTACTTTCCCCATTTCCTAAAAAAAGAATCATTTGTAGCCCTTGTGATACCATTTGAAGTGCAAAGAGTCCCAGCTACCTTTCAGAGAATAATGGCATAAAATATTAAAGCTCCATTACCAATATAACTCACCATACCTGGATGAGACAATTATTTATTCAGAATTGGGAGTCTTACTTAACAAAAGTGCTAGATGTGCTCAAATCTGTAAGACAGGAGGGCTTGACTGTGAAGGCTAAGAAAAGTAAATCGGGCACAGTAGAAGCCAAGAGTTTGGGATTTCCATGTCTGCATGAGTGATTAGATATGGACTTTATATAATTTTACTGTGTAAGTATAGTTCTTTTGAAGTAAACTCTGAACATTTACCACTAACAGTCTCGTAAGCCAAGGCATTTCTTGCAAATGTTGGTCTTATTGCTGATGTCATCAGTTTAATTTAACTGACTCCATACAGAAGTTTCAGCCATTCTGAGAATGAATCCATTGTATTTAGAAAAAAAAAATCCCAAAAGACCATACTGGGACACACTATGAGCTGAACCATCTGGGAAGTTCAAAACCCAGTACTGCAAATACTGATACTTTGAAAGATAAACTGCAGTTCTTACAAAAATTATGGAAAATTATATTGGTGTTGAGTAACAGCACTGGCATTGGAGAAGTCCAGCAGGGCGGGGGAAGAGTAAAGGTACATGATGCACTCACCTCTTCAAAGGTGAGTTGGGGATGACTGCAGGCACTCTGGGGTACACTGCTTGGTGCATTTAGGGAAACCACCACTCATGCTTCACAGGGAGAGGTAAGACTGTTTGAAGGGAATGCCCATTCCAGAAATGGCAAAACCTCCTCTGAGGTTATGCCATTGCATATACCCTTTCTGGCATTTCAAAAGGTGTGGGCATTAATGTAAAAACATCCAACCAGTCTTAATAATAGCCCTTCCCATACAACGCTTGTGCCAAATTTGTGGAAGAAATGGAAAGATTGACTGTGGGGGATTAATGATCAGCAGATATTGACAACAAAAATAATTAAAAAACAGCAAGTTTTGAAACTCACTGTTATACATTAAAAACATTTTAGTGGAGGGCCTTCACCCCTGCATCCCTCAATGGACCAGACCCCTGTTAGTTACATATACTAAATGTTAGATTGCTCTAACATGGGTTAAGGGGAATTTTTCTGAGGTACCGCAAGCTTTAGAGGTAGTGTATATGTCCACACTCACACTTGCAGTTTCATATTTCTGAGAATTGTAGCTTTGATCCTGAGATTATCACTGGGAACTCATTATGAATACATTGTTGTGGTGTAGATGACTTTTTCCAAGGATGCAGGAGTGGTAGTGGTAATGTATTTTGAACTGTAAGTCAGCAACTGCCCTGGAAATCAAAGTCTTTAACTTCTTTATCAGTGCCAAGTCATTACATGAAACTTTGGGCAAGGGACTTAATTTTTTACCAGATGCCTCTCTAGAACAATGTACATCACTTTGTAAAGTGTGATAGAGTACTACATCAGTTTGCAGGAAAGATTAAAGCTGACAATGTAGTTTCACCAGGATTACTACTGTGAAGCCAGATGGTACAATTCCTTGATCTGTGGGCATCTGGATGGCTGCATAGCTTACAAACAGCACATGGTAAGTATCACCCAGCAGTTGGACAGGTAAAACCTTAGGTTACAGCCAGGGTGTCCAACGCGGTTCTGTTCTAGGCCTGTACTTGTTTAGGTTGTATCTTTCAGATCTATCTTTATCTGATACTGTACAGCAGGTAGCATTGTCACCAAACAACAAGAGGTACTCTGGTTCGGGTCTCATCTGGGGTGTCTTCTGTGCACAGTCTGCATGTCCTCCTTGTGTTTGCATGGGCTTCCTCTTGGTGCTCCATATTACCCCCACATTCGAAAGACATGCAGTAGGTGGATTGGATACTCTAGACTGGCCATAGGTATGAGTTTGCATGTGTGTGTGTTAGCTACTCAGTGGTGTTAACCTTGACTATATACGATCGTCACTGATGAAGGAACACCTCGACCCCATGTGCAAAATGGGAAATGGGATTTTGAATGGATGGATGGATGGATGTTCTACATTCTGTATGCAGATGACTTGAAAATGGGTAAACTGATTACATATGTTGCAGAAAGGACATGTCTGCAAAAGTACTTGACTAAGTTTACCGTTTGGGCACAGGAGAATAATATCCTGATAAATACATAAAAAAAACTATGCATATGAGCTTTGGGAGACATAGATTAAAGAGTAAATATTTAGTATAACACAAAGTGTTTGAAACTGCAGATTAATTTAAGGAACTGGGTATATGGCTAGATTCAGCTCTGAGTTTTCTAATCATATGAACCTATTGGTTAATGATAGTTATAGAACAATAGATTGTATGAAAAGATTTTAAATTCTAGGAAATCAGTAATGATGAAATTGTAAGTTACATAAGACCCAAATTAGAGTATAGAATAATAATATGGAGACTTTAAAAGAAAACAAGCATGTGTAAATTGAAAACAGTACAGTGGAATATACTAAGGGCATCCATGGATATGGAGTTATTATGAAAGACTAAAGTACTTGATCTTGTAAAGTATCTCATATAGATATTTAAGTGGATACCTTATTCAGGTATATAGAGCATTTAGAGACAACTATCTCCGGGAATGTGTAGGGTTATCAAAAAGTAGTAGAGACTCATAAGGTGACATATGTAGAAGATTATACAGAAATGAGAGATGTAATAATTGGTTTTCTGAGAGAGCAGCTGATTCATGTAACAGGCTTACCAGATTATATTAAAGCAAGCACTAGTTTAGATATTTTTAATAACTAAAAACCTAAGTATCTATTCACTAAATATACAAAGTCTCACTAACAAAATCACTGAACTGCACACATGGATTGCCCATACTTCCCCTCACATTCTTTCAATATTCGAAACATGGCTCAAACCACACATTACAAATAATGAAATTCTCCCACCTGGTTATAATATTTATCGCTCCGATAGATTCCCCAAAAAAGGGGGTGCGGTTGCCATCCTGTACTTGAATAGCCTCAATCTGTCACCTATTGACATCCCCATCCCAAACTTCCACCCAGCTGAATTACTCATTCTCAATTGTCACCTTAACCAACATAAGAAATTTGCTATCACTTCCATTTATATTCCCCCCGGTAACAATATCCCCATCCTTGAAAACATTCTATTTTAGTTTTCCCTCAACATACAGTATGAAAGCCTAATTCTTGGAGATGTCAACATAGACTGGTCCAAACTTATAACTGACTCCCCTCAACTTAGTATAAACCTCCATGGATTTCAGCAACTAATAACATCCACCACCCACTACAGCAAAACCTCTTCCTCCAGCTCCACTATAGACTGGATACTCCCTAACTTCCCCAACCTCTACCATAGCCCAGCTACCTCTCCAGACTCCCTTAGTGATCACCTCCCCACTTCCATTCTAAGGCACTCAAGCCATACATTCAAACCACACCTCTACAGACACTGTCAAAACTTACTAACTTAAATTCCACTCAATTTAACTCTATTCTATCCAACATCAACTGGTCCTTCATTAGGCATCTTCCTCTAGACAATGCAGTCAGTAAATTCAATAATCTTTTTTTAGACACCCTCAACTCTCTAGCCCCCTCAAGAAAAATTAGAATCAAATCTAATTATGCTCCCTGGCTTACCAAAGACACTAGAAACCTTATGCACAAAAGAGACAATGCCTGGAAAGCCTGGCTTAAGAGAAAAGAATCACCCCTACTACAAAACTACAAATATCTATGTAATTTTGTCAAAAATCAAACCAATAAAGACAAAAAAAATTACTACAACTCATCCCAATTTAAGGACAAGTCCAACCCACATAAGTTCTGGTCAAGTCTAAACAAGATTCTTTCTCCTGCCCAGCCCTCCAACCCCTCCCCCTACCCTAACACATCTCCTCTTGAGACTGCTACCCTCCTGAATTGACACTTCATTGAAACTATCCAAAAAGTTACTCCCTCCAACTTTAAGTTTACTGCCATCCCCTCTCCCTCCCACCAACTTAATAACAACCTCTTCTCCTTTCAAGCTGTTTCCACTTCCTATATCAAAACTCTTCTTCTGAAACTAAAACCCTGCTCTCCCTCTACTGACAACCTCCCCTCTAGCTTTCTCAAACTAGCAGCTGAGTCTATAGCATATCCTATATCTATTCTCATCAACAGGTCAATCCAAGAAGCCACTGTACCTCTCATTTGGAAATCCTTTTTCACAATTCCCCTCCATAAAGGTGGAAACTCATCAGATCCATCTAACTTCCGACCCATTGCCATCCTGTCCCCACTCTCTAAAATACTTGAGAAATGCATTCATTCACAACTTCTCAACTATCTTCTCCAGCATAACCTATTTACTTCCACTCAGCATGGTTTTTGCCCTAACCATAGCACAATTACTGCTCTCCTATCATTTACTCATACTATTGCTGAAGCCCGTGACAACAACAAACGCATATCCTGTCTCTTCCTTGATCTATCCAAAGCTTTTGATACAGTATCTCACCCATTGCTGCTAACTAAACTGGCTAATCTCAACCTTTCAACTATCTCTCTATCCTGGTTCTCTAGCTATCTCTCTCACAGGCAGCAATCAGTAAAATGGCTGTCTTCCTGCTCTCCTTATATTCCAGTCCCATTTGGTGTCCCACAGGGCTCCATCTTGGGTTCCCTCCTATTTAATGTATTTACTAACAAACTACATAAATCATGTCAACAAGCCTCCCTCATCCAATACGCTGATGACTCCACTCTTACCTTCACCTCTAGCAATGTCTCTGAACTTCTCTCACTAACCCAAGATATCTTTGCATCTACTGAAAAATGGCTATTTGATAACTTACTCATTCTTAATCCTAAAAAGACTAAGCTCTTGCTCTTTTTCCCTCAGTCCCTCTCTCACCACAAGTCCACTTTTACCATTTCATCCTCCAACAACACTATCATAAAATCTGAACCCCAAACAAAGCTCTTGGGAGGCATCATTGATGATGAACCTAAGCTTAACCCTCACATACTTCACTGTATCAAAATAAACACCAGAAACTAGGATTACTATATCGCAAAAAAAGTTCCTTAATGTAAATGCTAGACTCTCCCTGGCTCAAGCCTTCCTCCTTCCCTCCCTTTTTTATGCAGCCCCTATTCTAACATCCAATCTGCTACTATGCTCAAACTACAACAGACATACCACAAGATAGCTCGATTTGTTACAGACTCTCCTTACAGGTCTCACCACTGCCTAGCCCTAAATGCCCTTCAATGGCTTGAACTCCCCCAAAAACTCCTACTACTACAATTCCAAATATTGCACACTATTATATACAAGCCATCTTCTTGCCCTGCTCTGTCCACCCTGATATCTCACTACTCCCCTTCCAGGACCCTACGTAGCTCTAACCAGCAACTTTTAGATCCTTGCCATCCAAAAAGAAATGATGGGAAATTTCTCTATAAATGCTCTGTTGTCCAAGCCTGGAACAAACTCCCTATACACATCCGCTCCATTTCCCACTCTCTATACATAAACGGTATCTTCTCAACACTAAGACTTGCCCCTGCCATGACCCAACCTAGGTTAATAACCACTCCTGCCTCCTCTATATGTTAAAATGTTCCAAATGATTTCTACCTGACTTTGGATAGTTTGTTTAATAGATTAGGCACTTTGCATTCGGTGTTAAATTTCAAGCTTACTTTACTCCTTTTTGTATACTCTACCCTCTACTATACTGAAGTACAAATCTTTTAATTGTACGGTAATTTTTAATTAATATTCTTGTTTGATATTCATGTTTATTGCATTATATTTTTGTAACCTGGAGCTTTTCTCCTCGGGTCTCCACTGAAAATGGGCTATCAGCCCATTTGGACTAACCCGGTTAACAAATGTCAATAAAATAAAATAAAATATGTTGATATTTATAAACATTATTGTACAAGCATTGCATTGAGATATTTACAGATAGAAGTGTGTAGTATAGGATAAGTAAATTTTGTTTAAGAAATACAACAGGGTGAGATATTAGAAGGGATAAGCAAGTTTAAGAAATAGTATAAAAGCAGAGATGGAATAGAAATGTTGTTATGCTGTTTAAAGCAGGTAAGGTATTTTAAGAAATACAGTAGAGTGCGGTATTAGAAGATAAGCAAGTTTAAGAGGTAGAGATGGAATAGAAAGTTGGTTGTATTGTTAGTGGAGCCATGCAGAAGGTATTCAGCGCACAATTTTGTGTGGTTGCACCGTATTCTGAATTAATCCATGTACTTCATAAAGTCCTGTTAGAAGTTCAGTTGAAATGTATGGCAGTATGTAACTAGTCCTAAATATGGCTGCATTTGTGATACTCTCTCAGGCTTTAATGCCTGCAGCTCAACCTCTGCCTTGTCTTCTGATGTCTGTAGTCAGTTTATCATTCTTATGCCCGTAGTATGAAACTTAGGTTCTGCTGAAGAAAATCAAAACTCATTTGCTTGGTTGCACTTCTTAGCTCACATATCCTAAAAAGCTGCCTGTTACATGTAAAGGACAGATCGGAATAAGTCTTCTTTACAGGGGCCACCATGTGGGGACCAAGCAACGATACACCGTCAAATTTATAAGTACCAATTTCATGATTGCAGAACATTGCAAAAAGGACAGTATCCCTAGAACAGTGTGCAGTGGTCTCATGCTAATTCTTCTGTCATTCTAACATAAGCAGGCAAGTGATGTTTCTAAGATTTATCCCATCAAGAACAGATGGGGAAGCTGAAATTTCATCTTTAAAAAAAAAGATCACACTTCACTGTGTGCTCTCAATCCATAATATTTTAGCCTGCCTAATACTCTTCATTGGTTGTATGAGCTCCATTTCATTTTTCATATCATCAGAACAACATCTTGGCAGCTCTACATATTTGAATTGCTTAATTACTTAACTGTACACACAGGAGCCATATTGCACCTCCAGACCATAAAAGGTGCAGGTCATACCATGGGATTACATCACCCAGTATAGCCATACTGTAGAAAGGCATTGGTCATGCATTTGAATGGCAGTGCACAGTAGACATCATCTTGATGAACACTGGCTTTTTCGTTCCTTGGTCATATTACACTGACTTGCTCTTGACTACTGTGCTACAGTGCATCATGTCTCTGGAAGACATAGTTTACAGTGCAGAGTGGTGACACGTCTGTGCACCACCACATCATGGTAGCCAGTCCCACAGATGTCAAGTCATGCAAATGCTGCCGTTCAGCACTAGTCCGCCAACTACAGTGCACCACTAAATTGTCTGCATGAAGACACAAATGTTTTGTTCAAGAAAATTGGTAAAAAAGGGAAAAGAATAATGTGTCCAGTACTGAGCCCTGAGCTAAACCACACATATGGTTAAAGACTTTTGAGAGTACTGCTGAGATTTACGCTGACAAATCTGTAACTGATGTAATCTGTGAATGACTTATAAGGCCTTTAGTACAGCTTAGATTAGTCAGAGTATACAGGAGCATTTTATGATTGACTGTGTCTAATGCTGGCATACGATCTATGAAATGGCTCTAGAAAGGTGTTTGTTGTATATATTTCATATGATTGTGCCATTCAACAGACAAAAAAGCATCCTTGTACTTTTCCCTTTGTAAATTCCAATATGACATCTGGTTCGGAGACGATATTTGTTCACATACTCATGTAATTCTCATAAAACTAGCCTCTGCATACACTTAGCAAGAAACAGGAGGATGAAAAGCTTGATATATACTGTGATGTGGGAGTTGCATGTCATATCTAATGTGGGGGGTGGGACTTACCATAGGCACTTCCCAGTACTGAGGAACTCCTCCCACAATGAATGCAAATTTTACTGATCTTGTGCCCAGCATATTGACAAATGAGAAGTAAAGTTTAATAAAGCAGGGATGAGATCATCAACACCGAAACTACTCACCAGGATTTCTAGGAAGTTCTGTACTAATTCTTCAATTTTTGAAGTGCATTTCTGAGACAGAAGAAGCCAGTTTTGCCTTAGCTAAGAAGTCATGGCTTATGGACTGCCTTTTAGGTGTAGTTGAGAAATTGCATTGGAAGTTATCAATTAGTAGTGTGAAGGCAGTAGAAGGTCATGTGGCCTGTTAACTATAAGGAGAGATTTCTGTCCACCATGCCTCCCAGAATATCTACTTCAGTCAGAAACTATTTAGGTTTTCTATTTGTGTACTCTTTTCTTCTGAAGTACACTAACTTTTATGATATTTGTTTACTTATACTCATTCCTCAGAAGACCACTGGTATATCTATTTTGCAGCACACCCACCATGTTTCTACTTAGCCCAGATGTCACTCTGATGCCCTATAAATGGATTTTTTGTCATTCATGACCACTTATCAGGTCAACACATCCTGAATATGGGATAAATGCTTTGCTTACAGAGGTTTACATCGGCTCAGGAGAAAATCTGAAGCTGGACAGGTGTGGGGGTTGTGGAAGACTGGACTCCAGCTCATGTGCTCCTGTTCTACACACATCAGTTTATTTTCATCATATTGATCACTGCTGCAGTAGCTTAAGGTATGTGGATTATATTCTACTAAAGATATAACTGATCAGGGCACCTTCCATGAGCCCAAATCATTAAGCTCCTCAAAATGACCTGTAAAAAAATTCAGGTTGGCATGCCAAGCCCTTCAGAGCTTTCCTGGCACTGAAGTAAGTACTCCTTTGTGAACTTTTGAGGATTGATGGTCAGCTTGTGCTGTTCCATTGCTGGACAGTTACATTATATTTGGGAGAAAAACCTTCCGCATATAATTCCCTGCGTTAATCTTTACTTTCCCAGTTGACGGGTTCCAGTTATAGCTCATTGCAGGCTACAGTGTATCCACATTTTTTAATATTTAAATAACTTGCTTATCTTTGCAGAGTCTTTTTCAAAGTGTCAGGGATCTCTCTCTCTCTTTTGGGTGAGAGAGATCTCACACAAGCTTGGATTCCAAGACAACATTTAAAAAACATTTTTAACTCCATCACCCAAGACTGTGCTCCTACACACCTTAGTACAAAGAGTTTTTCTTCCACTGCAAAAATAGATCTAGATCTTGATCTATGCCACTGGTTTTCCACTTGGACTTTGATCTCTGCAGGGGAATACATAATGATTCTGGGTCTCATTGAATCTGTAATTCTCATGATACCCCTGGCAAGACTCCACATCAAAAAGATACATTGGTATCTAAAGTCTGTTTGGTCCCAGCATCAATTCCCATTATCTCTTCAAATTCCAGTTCTGGAATTTGTCAGTGGAGAAATCACTTGGTGGAGACATGAAATATCTCTAAATCCAGCCCCCCCCCCCTTCCCCTGCTCCAAAGCAGTCAGTCACCCGAACCGATTTAGACTTCCCTTGGGGAGCAGTGTCAAGAGGAATAAAAGTGCAAGGTATCTGGGACAACAAAGAGAGATGCAAGCACATAAATATTAAAGTGATACTTACTCTTATCAAGGCATTCAGGTCTCTGAATCACCTCTGGTCCCCAGGAGCTGTTCAAGTTCTTGCAAGTAAGGGGGGAAACAGGTCTTACTTCCTAAGCAGACTAGTCATGTTAGCTTGGGATATAGCTTTGCAGCACAATGGAAATTCATCCCAGGGATCACTTCTGTGGCTGTGCTCGACAGGGGCACAAGAAAATAATTTTCTTGGGTTGCGAAAGCCAGGGTACATTTTGGCTAGGCTTGTATAGGCCATAGGGCCAATAGCCTAGTACCTACCTACCTATGAACAATCTCACTCTGCAGGCATCATACATTCCATCAGAGCAAAAGTGTGTGGCAGACAAGCTGAGTAGGACAAAGGCAGACACTCACGAATGAAAACTAGATCTTGGGGTCTTCTAAGGCTTGTTCCATCTGTGGGGAGTTCCTCAAGTAGACCTTTTTGCCTCCTGTCTGAACTATCAGCCGACAACATTTTGTTCCAGTACTCCATGCAAGAAGGCCTGGAAGGCAAATACCATTTGTTTTCCTTGAACAGGAATATTACTGTATGTTTTTCGGTCCTTTCCACTGATATTCAGGGTACTTCTGAAAATTCAGAAGGAATTCTCCCATGATCATTGTGGTGACTCTCTTCTGGCTCAGACAATAGTGGTTATCTCTTCTTTCGTAACTGGCCAGGGCAATTACTACAATCACAGAATGGATGTACTCTCACAAGAACAAGGCTGTTTGATACATCCTGACCCAGAGCAACTTCAGTTGACTGCCTGGATGATAGGCTTTTACTATTTATTAAGGATGTGCAGAAGGTAGTTATGGAGCAAAAAAGCTTGCTACTAAAAACCATATGTAAGCAAATGGAAAAGGTTTTCTGGTTTGGCCAACAATATAATAAGCACCCATTCAGGACTGGTGTTTATCTGGTTTTACAATGTTTGTATGAGTTACTATTCCATGGCTTATCTTATTCCTCTATCAATATTCATTTGTCAGCTTTTTCAGCATGTCTGTTTATGGACCCCCTCTTTTAGTGTATTCTCATGTTAAAATGTTTTTGAAATGAATTTTGTGTAAGAGATCTCCAAGAAAACCATAGGCTCCAACATGGGATCTTAATTTGGTGTTAAACAACCTAACACGTGCTCCATTCAAACCAGTTTATCTGGCTGAATTGAGAGTCTTAACTTGGAAAACAGTTTTATCGATTGCTGTGACCTCTGGAAGAAGAGTTTCTGAGTTGCAAGCTCTTATTGTAGATCAACCCTACCTCATTTTTCACATGAACTGGTATTCATTGAGAACTAATCCTACTTTTATGCCTAAAGTGGTGTCCAAGTTAACTTTAAGCCAAACTATCAACTCTGTTATCTTTCCTGTACCCAAAAATGAGGGAGAAAGGATACTCCATACCTAGGATGTCCACAAACAACTCTGGTACTATCTTGACAGAACAAAATCTTTCAGATCTTTTGAACAGTTGTTCATTTCTTGTGAAGGTAAGAAGAAAGGACAACCTGTGTCAAAGCATACTATTTCCAAATGGATGTCCCAGGCTATTACTTTTTTGTTATTCGCACCACAACAAAACTAACCCAGGTAGGATCAAGGCTTACTCTACCAGGGCCTTGGCTTGATCTATGGCTTTTTGGAAAGGGATGGATTCTAGAAGTATTGTTGAAGCAGCAACTTGGTCTTCTGTGCATACTTTTACAAAGCACTACAATCTTAATTCCTTCCATGCGTCTAGATAAGGCTTTGCACGGACCATTCTCCAGGAGTTCCTGGACCCTTACCTTCCACCTCCCAACTAATGTAAGCTATGAGAGTCTACCCATATAGCTTAGGCTATTGCAGCGGTTATCAGTATGATGAACATAGTACAGTTGTGTAAGTAAATTTAAGATAACAGCAGATATTCAAATGGCCACTGCTGCAGTAGCCTCTCCCTCCCTTCCTCCATCCCCCTTATTTTTTGCTGTGTTCTTATGCCAGGGTTTGGACATTCATGTCTTTTTGCCCCTTGTTGTGTCTTTTCAGGACTCATCCTCCCTCTCTAAGTTTGCATGAAAGCTCTTAAGGGCTTAGCACCTAAACCTGACTTTTTAAACAGCTCAGTTTGAGCTGTCTAACAGTTTGAGTGCATGGAAGGTGCCCTTAAGCTTTGGAAGCTGGCCATCTGTTATATCCGTAGCAGGATGTAACATATATAGCTTAGGCTACTGTACCAGTGATCATTCAGATATTTACTGTTATGGTAAGCTTACTTACACAACTGTGCTTTCAGTTCTAAGAGATCTGTGCGTGGTGTGAGCTGTGCCTTCTTGTACACCCATTGCCCTGAAACAGTGGAATGGACACATGGGTTGGAGGGTATTGAGTTTCTGTTATCTTTCTGGCTTATTTGTTGCCACTACATCTGTCAGAGTACATTTTTCTAAGAAACACTTAAGAAGATAGATTCTGAACTGGTTTTGCAGCAGACCCAAGTCAACCAAAAAAATTTGTAATAATGTAATGTGTTACTAGCAGGTTAATGTTGAAGTCACCCAAGATAAGAAGATTACTTTTTTTGTAACAAAATGGAAGTGTAGATGTGTACAGTTATGTGAATTTAGCTGTGTCATCTAGGGAACAAGGAAGGAAACCTTTGATACTGACCGATCATCTGGTGATGATCATGTCATGGTAGCCCATTCAGTCATGAATAGGTTCATAAATGTGTTCATAGGTGTGTACTAGGCTAATGGCCCTGGAGCCTTTACAACCCTAGCCCATAGACATGCCCTGGCATCGTGCCACCCGGCATTGGCTCCCAGTGCCCCTATCAAGTAGAGCCACTGGAGTGATCCCCGGGGTGAACTTTCTATTTCCCATCCACTCATCAAGATTTCTCTTGAAGAGGGCTAGTGAGGTGCTCTGCTTGACATGTATGGGAAGTCTATTCCAGAGCATGGGCAGTCTTTGGGTTATTAACCTGTCTCTCCAGCATGTTCTGTTGATTGTGATAATGAGGTTGAGGTCTCTGGAGCATGTGGTGTGGAAGGATTGGGATTTCTTTAGATGTAGCATTTCTAACAGAGCTGGTCAGATATGGCTTTGTAAGTCAAGCAGAGATCGCCTCTTAGTAGATGATATGAGACTAAGTGCCAGGCAAACAGACCTTGAACAGTATGTGATTTATTACTTTCCTTAAGAAAGATGACCACAAAGAAGAAACAGCAAATATAGGTACAGGAGGTCTACCCTGTGTTGTCCCCTCGCCATAAAAACAGACTTTGGTCAGGTTGAATGAGCTTCTGCGATTCACTCACACATCAACCAAACCAGATCCAGCCATGGCTACAGTAAATTTAAACGTTCCTTCATTGTTTCATTTTCCAGTGCTACTTTATCTTATTCAGGGTTACAAGGACGTCAGATCATATCCCTGTACTAAACAGACATAAAGTGGAGAACCAGTGCTGGACAGGATGCTCTCCTGTTGTGAGATTCACACCTAAGGACAGTTTAGAGGCTTGATAATTCACCTGTTAGTAAATCTTTCTGAATTCTGGGCCACCTACTTTCTGGCTTACACTTTTTTGATGTTAAGACAGACATTGATGGGCAGTGTTTCACTAAATTATCTGGATGTCTGTAAACTGGGTGTCAGCATATTGTTCTTTAAAGACACTTATATTCTCCAATAAGGGCTCAGCCAGACCATGAGCTTAAACTTAATGCCAAAAATGTAGTGTGGTTTTATTCAGAAAGTAAGAAGACCCCACTTCAGTCTGTATCAATGCCTTCCCCCTTTAAAATGAGCTTATCAGGGATCTGGGTATTTTCAATTGTCATTCTGCATTGCACAATTAATTTCAAAAGACATATCTTTCAGGAGTAAGAAAGTTTTCATTTCTCTCTGTACTGCCCTCATCCAACCCAGCGTATTATGTATTGTCCCCTTCAACATGCATATGTCTAGGCATCTCATCCAGCTTGAAAGGCTTAAAGATTTCTACCCCAAAAAATTACTAATTTCAGCTTACTATGCTGCACTGGTAGATGCTCCTTTGAAGGGATCTGTGTTTGGCTTTCCAAGCCATGAAAGACCCCCCCCCCCCCGCTAGATCATATACACCTACATGAGCACCCAGACCAAAGAACATTGCCTTTACTTATACTAAAGTACATCATGCTGGCATAATAGATTCCTACTTCAGCTGATCTACTTATGGAACAAACTTCCTCTACATGCCAAACATTGCAACACATTGACCACATTCAAAGTGACTCGGGATGATTGGATGAACAATTGTAAGTTCACCTCTGGGGTATGTAGCATGGCACTTCTTGGGTGCACTAACTGGGGAGCTTGATTCATCCAATTATTGTTGAGTTAAGCTGGCTGAGTTTCTCAATGGTCTTCTGAGCCACATGTGTAGTATGTACTTATGAACCTATGTGATAGGAGTCCGGAGATCATGGCACAAGTCTGTCCAGACGCACAGAGTACTTGCAGTGTATGAGCACCACAGTCCTGCTACTTGCATAAAGTAACTGTACTTTGGAGTAAGAGGAATTCCTAAAGATACCACAATCTTGGATGAAAGGCTGTATTCATAAACATTATGTACGATACACTGAAACCCTGTGTGATTCATAAAAAAAAGGTTCAGTTGGATAACATGTTGTACTCAGTCCTTCCCCACTGTTTATTCATAGAAACTCTGTGCATGGAATATACACACACACACACACACACGACTCCCGTCTACAGATTGTACACAGTTCACAAATACTACTCCTGTAATTGTGTTTGGTCTCATCTCAGTGGGGTAGCTTCCAGAACCTGGACTGCATGCATATGGTTGGGGTAGTGCTTGTGAATGATCCTTGTTCCCCTCTGAAGTGTTACTGCTGCAGCTGAACAGTGTCCACTTTCCAAATTTTGGGCTTAATTAAACCTGCTTCACAAATTTCTGACTTGTTTCTCTTTTATATGATTTTTTGGAGAGTTGCTGGTGTTGCATATGCATTCCAGTCACAAAATGCATCGTAAAGAGGTGTTCATGTTGTTTGTTTTAAAACAGCCTAAGAAAATAATTAAGCTCCAACTGCTTGATTATTTCATATATGACTCCTGAAATCACATCATCATGCTAGTTGTTGCAGTGTATTTGGAGCTTAGATGTTAGCTGACTGGTTTTCAGACTGTAGCCAGGAAGAACTTACATGCAAAGAGAGACTTCGGGAAGGTCAAATAATGAAAAGAAAAAAAAAACGTAACTAATTTAAAGAGACTCAGTAATTACAATTGCTACATTAGTAGAAAGTTACAAGTTTATTTCCTATATATTCTACTTCTTTACTTGTCAAGTAGTGCAACTTTCAAATGAGCCAACATTATTTTTTTTCCTTTATCTTGAATGCTGTGGGTGGGGCTTTGCTGATGTCTGAGTTCTAAAGACATCTCATGTTTGACTTGCTCTGTAGCAAGTACTAGTGTGCCTTTGGGTGTGAGATAAGTATGTAGTGTGGTGCATTGTTCTAACCACTTGCTGTTTTCTAGACTAGGATGTCAGATGTTGCGATTTACAGGCTGTGGCTGCATGTAGTTGTTGGTGACCATATGACTACTGAAGTAGTACTGGATGTAGCACTGCATTGTGAAGTAAGTTGCATTCCTTTGCAAAGATCATGGTTGTTACCACCACCTGTTTATGAAACTATAGAATTATGTAATTTGGATGCTGTATTTCAAATACTGCATACGAGTCGTGTGCATAGCTCTCATCTTTGTTCGAGAATCCGCGACGGAGACGGAAATAATTGTGTGTGTGTGTGGGGGGGGGGGGGTCAGGTAATGGCCACATATCAATTTACTTCTCTAATTCACTTAAAATATTAATAGAACAACAGGTTTTCTATCAGCATCCATTTTCTGAACAACGCCTATTCACACTTCTCCACAGAACTAATAATTCTCTAGTTTATCTGATTTTCTCTCCAATGGCGATTTTTTTTTTTTGTTTCCTTTTTTTTTTCTTTACTACATTCTTTGGTTCAGCCTTTAAGAATGTAAACAGATGGGAACAAAGTCACATATATTGATGAAAAATTATTTGGGATTTAGTGAGTGTGTGTTTTATTTTGAAAACATGGACAAAGAAAAATCAGAGCAGGATAAGGAAGAGACAAAATAATAAAGGTTTTGAATTGGATGTGGTGGCTTCTGTAGTATGAAGACACTTGGCTATTTATTTGCTCAGTTTTAGCTATTTATTTATATATTTTTTGTTTGTTTGTTTATATGTGGATATTTTTGTTCTCTGTTTTTTGACCATGATTTCTGAATATAGTTATACACTGACTGCAAATGGCAGCCCATTATATATTTAATAATTTAACTCCTGTTTTCCTTTACAGAGTTGCTTCTAGGGCAAAGTTTTTTGAGGAAGCTTCCAAAAGGCCCACAAGGTAAGCATTATTTTATCAGGACACCAGTGCAGTTTCTTCCCTTTGTATTTAAGAAGAAATTAAGTATTATTAAAATAAGTTTTGCTTCTTCCACATTTAAGAAATTTGTTAATGATATTTTGCCCTTAAGAATGCATTAATCTTTTTAGGACTGATGCCATTACACCCTAGTTGAGTTAGTAATGGTACAACTACACCCAGACATGGCCAATGTACACTATATGGTTAAAGTTGTACCCAAATTTGTGGTTATCGTCTATACTCTTTCAGTGCCTGTTTTCGTGAAGTTATTGGTGCGGACCATTTTTCTTTTTTGGCACTATAGCCTTCTGGATTAATTTACTCTTAAACTCAGAAGTTTGTACATTTGAGTTTTGTTATGCATAAAGGAAGTACATGAACTGTCTTCCTTATATAAGAAGACCATAGACTGAAAAGGGCATGGTTCTATAGATAAACTAGATAAAGTTTAATGAAATCAAGCTTATCTTTGTAGACAATTGAGATTTACTTACAGATGTTAATGTGTTTGCAGTCAGGCAAAATATATTGTGTTCTGGCAAATCATTTTCAAATCACAGATTCAGAAACTGTAGTTAACATAGTTAATTAAGAACATCAGGATTTGTAGAAAGAATTGGAGATCCTGCTTTAAGCAACTTACAGGAGTTCAGTTATTTTGTGTTTCATCTCTCTGTCTCTTCCTTGTATAAACCAGTTTAAAAATGACGTTTGATCAAAATACAAAGTTGACAAAAATATAAATGCTTGTTTATACGGAACTGTGCCCAACTGGTTTTATTTAGAAAATAAAGTATTTTTATGTCAGTGTGTATTTTTGAAAAAGGATGCTGTTGGCAGTATCAAATGTTTTTGTCTGTTATTCTTAAATAATTCCAAGTGTCATCTTGAGAATGTGTTTTCAGCCCTTGGTGACCTCTGATGAGTTAATTACTGATTTATTTACTGCAAGAGATTAAAGATTAATTTGTTAGAGTATCCTGTTTTGAAATAATATTGACTTTGAGTTACTTTGTCAGATCACAGTTGTTGAACATTATCCAGCTCTATCCTCATTTGGAAAGATTTATCAGCAATTATAACACTGGGATAGCGGTCCTTGTTTGACTTCTCGTTAAATTAGACCGAGGTATACCAGTGAAATTAGTAGCCTGTTTTGTCCTCAGTTCTTTCCAACATTTGCTGGCAGAATCTGCATTTGACCCTAGTCTGAACTCATCCACAAACATTTAACCATTTTCTTAGTTGCAAACGTATCACTTTGTCCCTGCTTACGTTTGTGAGATATATTACGTGTGTTAGGAGCATTTGCCTTTGAAACTAAGCTTTGGTCCCAAAGTTAGAATAACCACAAATATACAACCTCCTACCCCCCCCCCCCCAAGAACAATAGCCAGATTAAAACACCTGAGGTTTGTGAAGAATAGTGTAGGGACTGCAGGAACAGAGGACTGCTGGGTGATTGGCACTTGGAGGTCTTTCAACCTAACGTGTTCAGCTTTTAAACTGTTTATTTAATCTTACATTTTCCTTCTTCTCTGATATTGAGAAGCAGGGATCCTTTAAAGAAGCCATATTTAAACAGCCACATTAGGGTATATCCTCTGTTTGCTGGAGTTTATGAATGAAAGTGGGGGGAATGCAGGAACACAAGACTGCTGGGGGACTGAGTGCTTGGCAACCTTCTCCCAACCTGCAGTGTTCCTTTTTGTAAACAGTGTTTATTTTTATTTTTAACCTTACCTTCTCCCTCACTCCTGAAAATTGTGAACCATGGATCTTATATAAGGAAGAATTATTTAAACAGCCACCTTAACAAGAGGATATGTGAGGGAGACAAGAAGGCAGGTAATTCTCATTTTAGAAGTTACTCACTGTAAGCTTCAAAATTATGAAAACTTAAGACTGAATATTTTTTTTACTGACCCACTACAGTAACCCATTTGTTAAGCTCATTGTACAGTTAAGAGATGGGGCGTTTGAGTATCATTTGTTACAACTGAAGAGAAAGAGCAATTAAGTATTGTTTGTAACTACTAAAGAGATAGAGCATTTGAGTACTGTTTGTTACAACTGGTTTGCATTTGGTAAATATGTACTTTGAACTGTAATCATGAAAGAGATGGACAGATATTGTTTAATCGATCTCTTGAAAGGGAGTATCTAAATCACTACCCTAGTTGAAAAATCTGTAGGAATACAGTGGTAGGCTGGCAAGTTGAAAAAAAAAAGGTCTGTGGAGATGCCTGATGGGAAATCCCACTAGAACCACTAGTTTTAATGAAATATTACCACAAATTGAACGTACACTGACCACCACCATGTTTTGCTTGTTATTAAGATTTTAAAGAACACAGAAGTTCAGACATTTGTTAGTGAATCAGAAAAATAAACTGATATGTCATTTTTATTTCATTTTCAAGCTAACTTGGCAAATGGGACAGGAGGGGGAGGTGTTTTGTTATTGTCTTCATCTGTGAAAGAATTACCTCACTAAGCAACTAATAATGTACCGGGAAATAAGACATCAAGGAATGAAGTACCTGAACTAGATGAAACGTCTGATGAAGAAACGTTTAGCTGCAGTATTGGGAGGGTGCATTGGCAATTCAAAACAGACTATATGATGTCAGTGTATGCTACACCTTCCTCCCCAGTGGTGCCACAAAAGGAGCCTAATATTTTAATCATAGGGAACTCTTTGCTGAGGGGACTTAAGACTAAGACGTGATCCGTAGAATAAATGGAGAATTTGTTTCTAGTCACATGTCTGAACAGATGCAGACTGAGGAATAGCAACCATGCACTAGGAAATATTTTTGAGAAGAAGAAAAGATACATTATTGTATTAGTGGTGGGAGATAATAGTGATGCCTGCAGTACAATTTGGGACAGCTTCACTGAAGTGAATAAATTAATTTCCTCAGTAAAAGTACGAATGTCAAGTTATTATTTTGTGCGTTATTTCCAGCACTGTACTTTATGGGGATAATGTTCAGAAGTGTCAGGGACTATGCCAACATTAGAAGGAGAGAATGCTTTAGGAGCAAGGGAAATAGGACACATATTTAGGAAGAATTACATGCTAGGCACTGATGCTTCCTAAGGGATAATGTCCATGTCAATCATCAGTGAAATAAAGTATGAGGAGAAGTTAATAAAACTTCTGCAGTTTTTTTTTAGAAATAAAAGTGAATGCAGGTTCCACATGTATTTAAATGCTATATATCCATTGCTAAAATCCTGAATAGGAAAATAATAGATTCAGAGGCAGATATTGCTGGGAAATCATTTGACATTTTTTTTGTAAATGAGGTATGGTATATACGGTATATATAGTAGTAAAAAGTTGCCTCTGGCATTGCATGAATGCAAGGTTTATCACAAGTGTAGAAAAGATGAAGTGCAGGTGGTGTATCTGTGCAAAATTTCATCTGTCATCTTTCAGTAGCGATCAGTCTGTTTATGATAGTGAACTTATTGTTGTCACTAAATTAAGGGGCTCCGAGAAAACTGGTGCATTACTGCTCAGTAGACTTCCTAACTAAAACTCCTCTTTGGAAGATAAATTTTGGTCGGAACCATGAAGGTGTGTTAACATTAGGTGGCAGAGAAAATGGGTGGTATTAATGCAGCACATGCCTACTGAGAAATTCCTACATCAAGGAGCAGTGCACTTAATATCGAGACTCATATTTTTCTTAATTTTCAACAAATAGTAAAGAATCCAGCATGAAAAGAATAACATGGTTGTTATATGGGTTTGTGCCAAGTTGAAAGTTAGGTCTTGTGATGTTGTACCTGTGATATCTAACTTGAATCATCTAGTATATGGTTATATGGGAAGTACTGGCAGCCATAGATTTGAAGGAGGAGCAAATATTTCTCCAAAGATAATTTTCTAAGCTTATTTTCAGGCAATAAAGATGGAGTTAGACAAACAGAGATGCATGATCAGATTCTCAAAAAGAGCATAGCATAAGATTGGGATGTGTTTTTTAACTGCATTGACTCTGTATTTGAAAATTGCCTCTTGTGGCAAAAATAATAAATTCATAGGTTCATAGCCTCACTAAATTTGTCAGCAAAGGAGACCATTGAGATGTTCAGCCAAATAACCAAGTAGACTTTCTTCACATATCCCTGCTGAAAATTTACAATTGCCCATACAGTCATCCAGTTACATTTTAAAGGTTACTGGGGAAGTACTTTGCTTGATAGGTTGATAGGTAAGGGCAGTCTATTCCAGAAATGTTCAGTACATTGGGTTAAGTATCTGTCACTCCATCTGATGTTGTTGATGTGGTAGTATATATTTAGATCTCTGGAACATAGGTTTACTTTACCCTGGGTTTTGTTTAAGCAAAGAGTTTAAAGAGAGTCCCAGGGCATCTGTAACATAGAAGGCTAATCAGACATCACCCCTTAGGAATCTGTTGGACACTGAGTATTGGGGCAGCACTTTTGCTCTGTCATAGTAGCTATGGTTACTGAGACATGAGCTCTGTTTGGTGAGGAGACATTGAAGTTTCTCAACTTGGTTTTATTGCGTAGTAAGATAGATGCCAAAGGATGCATTATAGTCAATGATGGGCCTAATAAGGGACAAATAAAGTGGGACTATAACTTTTGAACCTCTCTTCCCTTACTTCTACCGTCTACTGCTGAAGAACTTTGGGGTGATGGTACCAGAGGTCATCATACTGATGCCTGTATTGCTGATCAGTCCTGGGTATGCCAGTAGCCTTGCTAATCAGTTCACTAAGGTCATGCCATGCATCCACCTTATGAAATGGACCATAATAGTTTCCCAGCAGCCATTCCCTAAAGTGGCTTTACAACAAGTAGAGTATAATCTTGCTGTCCTTAGCCTGTAAGGCATGCACTCTCCAAGGGTCATTAGCCTCAGCATCCATCACCACAGATGTTCTGTAAAACAAGATAGTAGCCTGGGATTCACCATTGATGAATCAAGTCTGAATTTTAAGCTGCACAGCTGTGGAGCACAGTGCACATACATATGCAGACACCATGCATGAACTGTCATTCACAGTATGTCAAATGTGTGCTGCAGACCCAATTCATAGACATTTGTGGAACCTAGGAAGGTCCACCATTGTAAATGACAAACAGTGCACTGGAAAAAGGAGCAGCAGAAACACCTATGCAGCATTGTGCAGCACTGTTTGGCAGCAGAAAACAAGAGCATTCAGAAGCCACAGCTCTGATGAGTTTCAAAGTGTCCTGTAGTACTGGGGTGTGAGGTGTATCTCTGATGTGATGTACATGTGCCTTTACCTTGGAACTAAGTATACATGCATGTATTATTTATGTAGTATTGTTTCCATGCAAATTATAGCTACATGTGTTCCATCATTATATATGTAGCTTCATATTGGCAATATATGTGAAGAATAGAGCCCATTATCAGGACTGTCCATCCCTCTTCTACCCTGAATATCCTATACATATAGCAGTTGATCCTGTGATGTGTGGAAGACTGTTGTGGGTACCCTGTGTATTCCCCAACTGTATACCATGAGAGGCCACTGTCACGTGTTACCATGTAGGTATTGCAAACCCAAGAAGTTAGCAGTGTGCACTTTTCACCTGCAGATCTCTGGGACCTCTGTGTAGTAACCACCCCAGCTGTACGCTTGCACATGTCCATGTCCATCCCCACTAGTAGTCTTGAATATGACTGTAGTACCCCATTCTCCATATCAGAGCACATCTGTGGCACCTACTATGTTTATATTCCTATTCACACCTGTGATGATACATACACCAGTGGCAACTACTGTTAACAATTGATACCTTGTTGTTATACCCAGCATTTGCCTACAGCTATATGTCTTGTTCTTACAGGTGCCCTCATGTCTTTCACAGGGTGTATGGACAGCAGAAGTTGAATAAATTTAACCAAGTTGAGAGTGAAATCCTGCTACAGGCATTCAGGACCTACAGGTGCATTCTTTAAGGAATAAGGGATGCTCACTGACTTCTATGGGGTCACATCTGTGAGACAGTGGTCCATGATACCAGTGTTGATAGCAAGGAAAATCACACAACACAGCAGTGTTGGAGGTATCTTACCAACATAATCATATCAGCTTGAGGAAGGCAAACAGCATATCAGCAGAGAGGTCAGCCACTGCAAGTGGACTCCTCCCACTTCAGCTTTAACTGATGAAGTGAATTTCTAAAGTCCCATGCAAGGAGGTGATGAAGATTTGGGTGTAATACCTGGAATACTGGGCACAGGCTCAGGGAATGGTATTCCCTCACATGTCGCAGAGGGAGATGGGCAGGTTCGTAACCATATTGCATGTCAGATTGTAGCTTTATGCTCTATGTTGTCTGGCCTGAAATACCTCTTCATATAAATCCCACACTTCCGTCAGGTTTACAGACGCACAGAAATAGCAGTTGAAGTATGTGTCTGTTCTGTAGTCACATGGTCTTTGTCACAGTTTCCATGCATAACAATGGACCACACATGTAAAATAGGTATTCATATTCACTGTGTTCTGTTTATATTGTATGCTGACAGGTCAGTCCACTGCTGTGGTGACACCTTTATAGGCTGGGTCAGGAAAAAAGGCTGATATCAGCACATATGCAGGATTTGTCAGTGATGCTGGGACTCAGATTAAGTTACAACTAGATGAAACACAGGTGTTTGGATGGTCCTTCACCATTGTTCAGAGAAAAGGTACAGCCTCTCTCAAACCTAAATTATAGGCTCTACAACATAAACAGTCAGCATGTCTGTTGGGGGGGGGTTCCCTAGTGACAGAGAACAGTAGTACTGCCCCCCTTTATGGCTGTAACAGTAGGGGAGTGCAGTGCATGTTTATGCATATACCCACTACATGGCAACCTAGCAAGGTATGCTGACACCATCCCATGTCACAAACAGCCTTTAATATATAAGTGGTGCTTGGGCTCAGTAAACAGATGTGCAGGGCTGTCATCCATGTACAGTCTGCTGCTACCCATGCCAACATGGAGCAGATTAGTGTGCTGCATAGTTTCCATGAGGATATCACCCATCGCTGCTAGTGCATTGCTCAGACTATGGTAGGACACATAGTTTCCATGTCTACCTGTCTGTGGAGGATAGCAAGTGCCACTGCCAACTGTATTTCCATGGTCAGAGTCAGAGACATACCTATGGAGTTCATGTTGGGAGGTCATTTCAGGACACACACAGTCTGCTCTTGTAAGATTATGGTTACCTTGCTGCGCCACCTCATAGTGTGGGCAAAGATAGTTGCCAGCATCAAGTAGCAGGACACCTCCCCATCGAAGACCATACAGGATAAATTTCTCCAGTAGAACAACATCCCTGTCACAGGGACCTATAGTCCCCTACTACAGGCCATTGCAGTAGTCTGAGATGGCAGTCCCATAGTGCCACCTCCAATCTGTTACACTCACATAATGCTACCCCTCTTGCCACATGGCCACCATTCTTGCCTTCCACCCATCTTATGATGTCAGCAATGCGTCATAATTATCCTTTTCGCATTTGCAAATGATGACTTTGACCCACTACACCATCCCTCATATGGGGTAGGTCTCAAATCTAATGCATATTGTGACTCAACCATACAGATAGGTCTTGAATCTAATGTATATTGTGCCTCAGCCATAAACTATCCAGCATAGCTTTTCACTAGCACTGCATGTGTCATGTTTGTTCTGTGTAATACTGCATGGTCAATGTGTTATCTGGAGTCCATGTAACTGGTTCAACTGCACTGCTGTATGCTGTACCTGCTCGTGTTTTGCAAGGCTGTAACACAGCTGCCATTAACTGTTTCCCAGCGTCACTGTTTTTATTGTATAGTGATAGTTTGCTGTCACAACAGGAGTGGCTGTATGAGGACAAGACATTCCCTGGATATTTGTGTAGTGTTTAGTCGGGGGTATTTTAAATGTGAAGGGAGTCTTTTCAGTGACTGCTGTATGTGTTAAAGATAATAAAGTAAACAAGTACTTTTTAGTTGTAAGAAGTATAGGTTTTATAGTATAACAAGAGAAAAAAAGGCTGTTGGGTGTGGGTGGAGTGTAAAAGTGTACTGATTACATTATATATGGAATTAGAATATTTTCTCTTTTTATATTGCATGGGTGATTGTCTAGATTACTACCTTTGGCTTAAGCTGTAAACAGTTGTTTTTGTAAGCATGTAAACCTTAAAAATAAGACAAAACTATGAAAACCATGAAAATGCTAAACTTCTTACTGCTGCAAAGATATTAGCTTGTTTGTTTTCCTCTGGCAAATGTTCAGTGAGTTAAGCTGTCTGTAGCTGAGGGCAGCTGTGCATTCTTTACCGATTGAAATTGACAAAGACGTATTACAGAATACATTTCCATGGAGACAAACTGTTTTCAGGTGCAAGCAGTTAATCTCAAGTATTCTGAGCATTCTTTGTTTAGGAAAATGCAAAATGTAAAGCTACAATGGCAAGCAGTTCAGTGAAAAAATAAAATTTGAAATAATGGGAAGTGCATAAAAGGTAACAGCCTACCTAGCAGCCTTAGTATTTTAATGCAGTTAATAGAACAGTGTACAATTTAGTTTTATTTAAAGATTGCCAGTGCACTTTTCATAGGGCTAAAAGTTAATGTTTTCTGAAAGAATATAAGCTGTTTTTCATATCTGGGAGGGGAAAAGATGTAAGAAAAGAATAGACAGCAATCAGTATAATTGGGAACACAGACTGTAGTATGCGCTTTAGCATGGGTAACCTTAATTTTAGATAATGCCTGTATGTGCAGTCAGCACTTTGGGGCAGTTGTTCCCTCCTGGAGGGTCAGACTTCATCTCTTGAAGATGTACATAGTTTTGTTTGTTGGTTCCAAGTTAGTAAAGGATGGGAATGTGTGATGATATGGGCAAGTGCAAGCATAGCCAGTTGGAGTTTTGTAAAGAGTGATATGTTCTTTGAATATCAAACTGATTTATGCAAGATACTTTTGTTGCTAATGTATTAGAACTGTATGGCATTCATATATCACACTGATTTTGTACAGATGCTTCTGCTGAAAATGTATTTGTGAGCTTTGTTGTGTTGAACTCTATCAACAGTGCACCCTGTTGAAATGAAGAGAAATGTACATGTATTATTGTAGCTGAATTAATTGTATATATTTTAATAGAGGATACTAGCACAGCAGAGATTAACTTTAAGAAAAATAAGGGAAATGTAAATGAGCTGTTAAACCATTAAAAGGCACCAAACGGTGCTGAATAGGACTGGAGACGTTGGGTCTGGGGAAGATCGTTTGTCCATTATCTCAGTGAAAAGAAGGGAGGCCCCAGGCACTGCCATAAACATTTGGATGTGTATTGTGGCTGTCTGTGCTAACTTTCTGTCTCAGCTTCAAAGGGGAATACTATAAGAACCTAAAGTCAGGTGACCAGATGAGGTCATTCTGCCAGCCCTCTTGAAAATTATGTTTTAGATATTACAAAGAGAAAACTCAGAGTATTGAGCATTCTGTTTGGGAAGCCTGATTAGAAAGACTCTCACCCACAGCATCTTACCTTGTGGTAGTAAGTAACTTAACTAGGGAACAGTAGAATTCTCTTAGATTCAGTCAGGAATATAGTGAAGCTTAGTTTAGATATTGTTTTTCTTTATTTGTCTGAGTCTGTCCATCAATGTTCTTTTCAATATTTCCTGTAATCTGAACTCTGTGGTTTGCTGTGGATATATATTCAGTGTTTTCATGTATTTTTATTAATTATTATTAAATCTATTTGAAATTTTTATTGTGGCTGTTCCTTGTAGAATGTATCTAACCTTGGTGAGAGCTTATATATTTATTTAGTGATACTGTGTGGGCCCCTCCAGAAGGCCTAGCCATTATGGTGAACTACTGCCATTTCTATTAGTATTAATATTGCACAGTATAATTGGACATCCTTTGTAAGAGCCTTATAGTACTGACTGGTGGCAGTGAATCTACGTTATAGTCTGGGCAAAGTTGGTAGAGCAAGTAATCTGTGCCACCCTTTCCCAGGTATGTGTTTGAAAATTAAATATGAAAGAGTGTGTGTGTCAGCTACTTAGGACGGGGACACAAAACACTGGGTTTGCAGAGAGGGTGCTGGAGGGCTTGGCTTGGACACTCGGCTGAGGACCTAACCCTACAGCTGTATTGGTGGGAAGCTTTATTGGGGGACTTGGAGGGAGACAGATAAAGAGACATCCAGACCTTGGGTTGAGTGTTTTCCCTGTGTGCTCTTAAGGGAAATTGTGCTTGATGTAGAGAGGTCTGCATCTGGAAATACTGAGTGCATCCATAGTGCATGTCCCTCTCCAGTGTCAGTGGTGAGGATTCAGGCTCCTTGATTACTGGCCCAGCGTGGGGACGGCACATATTGGTAGCTATCACATATTGGTAGCAGTGGTGGGCATCACAGGGTGTTTTGAATTTAGTTTTTTTTTTTTGAGGGTTTCCACTGAAACAAAAAGTCTTGAAAAATGTGACATAAGTTCAGATGGAGATAAGAAGAAACAACTGTACAAAAGATCAGCCTGCCAAATGTTAATGTATGCATGTAACACAAAAGCTGGAAATGCACATTCAAAAAACATGGTATGTGTAATAGGTGGGAACAACAGCTTTTTATCATGATGGCTGTGCTGTTCCTATTATCTTGGAAAGTGAATGACCTTACAGGTGTAGAAAAAAGGAAAGAATACTAAATTCTATTAAGAAATGTAGAGTATAAATAACAGTGTTGCAGGAGGCACTTGTGGAAAGAAATGACCATGTGCATTTGACAAAGAGAGGAATTCAGAATGGATATTCAGCAAAATATCATGGGCAGAGGAAAGGATAAGTAATTATACTGATTGCTAGAGAGGCTCCAGTAGTGATAGATGAAGGAAAAAAGAGACAAAAATGGTAGATTTGTGGCAGTAAGGGACAATTGGCAAGGGAGGAATATTACAATGGCATGATTTATATTCCACCAAAAACTGCTGTTATAGAGGTTAAGAAAAAATGGGAGAAATAATCAGCTTTCAGCAGGGAATATTATTTATAAATGGGCACTGGAGTTCGATTTGCAATAGTGAGGATGTATCCCTGGGACCTAGAAGGGACAGTATAACAAAAGAAAGTAGATTTCTGAAAACATTTGTAAAAATATTTAGTATGGAAGACATAAATTAATTAGCATGAACTCTGACAGAATTTACATATTACACCAAGGTACAATAACTGGGCTGGACTAGATAGAAATTATATTTCCCAGGAACATGTGCATTTAACTGACAGCTTTAACACACATCCAGTAACTATTTCTGATCATGCAACAATAAAAAACTAAGATAAAAATGCAGAATAATTAAGAAAAATAAGACACTAGCACTTTCCCACCTATCTCTTAAAAAGAGAGGAATTTAAAAATTTGAAAGTTATTAGGGAAGGTAGAAATATCTTCAGAAGTTATAACTATTGACTGGAATAAAATGAAAATGAAGTTTAAAATAGGGTGGAAATAAAAGAGAAAGAGATATGATTAAGAAGTAATAGATATTACTTAGAGGAGCTGACAAATGTTAACGTTTTGCAGAATAAAGGGAATCTCACAGAACAAGAGGAGTAGCAAATTCAGAGTGCTAAAGAGAAACAAGGGAATATCTTGATAAAATACATGCATTTAGAAAGACTGCAGTTAAACAACGCCAGAGCACAAAAACGTTTAGCACAATGAGTTAGGCAACAGAAGGTTGAAATGGCTGTCACCAAACTTAGGAAACCTATAACAAGAAAAATAACTAGAGATCCTGTTGAGGTTATATAGATATTTTGGAAATTTTATGAAAATTTCTATAAAGCAAAGAACTGTGTAAATCAAGAAATAGCACAACTGGAAATATTTATGGAACACTTAGTTATGCCCAAACTTCACCCCTGCCACAGAGCCCAACTTCCCAACTTCTAGCTATGCAAACGTGACTACAAGACCTCACAACTCTCTCCTGACAGCCCATCTCAATATTCGAAGTATAAATAACAAAGTTGCCCCCCTGCATGCCCTCATGGATGTACATTCATTTGACATCCTCTGCCTCACTGAAATATGGCTCAAGCCATCAATACAAGACAGTGAGGTTATTCCTCCCGGTTATAGTATACTACGACTAGACCGTAATACTAAGAAAGGAGGTGGTGTAGCCATTCTATATAAAACTGGACTACAAGTAACGTCAATAGACTCAGAACCTCCCTTAACTAGTAATGCAGAGGTACTTATTTCCAAGATTCAACTCAACAAATGGAAATCTATATATATTATCTGTATCTGTCTCCCTCCAGGCAACAATATCAGCACCTTAGAGGCTATCCTAAGCTGGCTATCCACCACCTACCCACAAGAAACGATAGTACTCGGAGACCTTAACATAAACTGGAGGTGCTGTACATGTGAGCAGCCTTCTACCCATATCAACCTACATGTTTTTTCTCAAACCATTACATCTCCCACTAGATTTAATAAACGTAATAACAATGACAGCACACTAGACTGGATCCTTACCAATAGTAATCAATCATACAAAGTAGGGACCCTCCCTGAAGACCTAAGCGACCACTCACTCACATTCCTAATCGGGTATAAGATTGAAATTCCAAACACAACCATTTATAAGAGTATAAGGTCTAACAAAAATTTTAACCTCGACAGCTTTCAGCAAGAACTCATAGCTTGTGAATGGTCACCCCTGAAACGCCTACCATTAGAATAAGCTGTCAAATACTTTAATTCCAAATTCTTAACCATACTTGACTATCATACCCCAGCTCATACAATCAGATGTAGATCAAAACCAGCCCCATGGCTTTCCAAAACTACCAAACAAAAAATCCTCCAAAGAAACAAACTCAGGACCACCTGGCTGATTACTAAATGTCCCACAGATAAATTAAAGTATAGACAATTAAGAAACAAAACCAAAAAAGCCGTTCTATCTGATAAAAGAAACTTTTACTGTCACCTACAACAAACCCACCAAAATAAACCTCAAAAATTCTGGGCTGGCATCAACAAACTGATACACCCAGGTCGATCAGTCACACCAAGCCCCTCAGGCTCTGAACACAATAGCCCCAACCAAATTTCCAATTCTTTCAATACTTTTTTTACAGAGACCATTCAATCTCTGGCCAATCAACTATCCCCTGACACAACATCTTCTTACAACACTAACAATCCACCACTATTTCAATTTCAACCTGTTCCTACATCCCTTGTCCGCACCCTAATACAAAAACTTAAACCCACCACTCTCGCTGCAGACCTCCTACCTGCAGAATATCTACAAAAAGCTGCTGAAGCCATAGCCTACCCCATAACTATCCTTATCAACAGAACTATCTCTGAGGGAACCATCCCATCACTCTGGAAAATATCACATATTATCACCCTGCACAAAGGTGGTAACTCCATTGATTTATCTAACTACAGGCCCATAGCCATATTATTCCCTCTGGCAAAAATCATGGAGAGGTGCATTCATAAGCAGCTGTTAAACTACTTACTAGATAACAACTTGCTAGCTATCTGTCAACATGGCTTCAGACCATTTCACAGCACCACCTCTGCTCTCTTATCCTTCAGCAACTGCATCAATAAAAATCGTAATAATGATACACTATCCTCAGCTCTCTTTATTGATCTGTCAAAAACTTTTGACATGGTCAACCACCAGCTACTCATAAACTTACTCAACAACTTTTCACTAGCTCCTCCTGCTATACAGTGGTTTCAGTCCTACCAAAAAACAGGCAACAAGCCGTACTATGGCAGAATAGCCTGTCTTCCCACCTCCCAATTACCCTCGGAGTCCCTCAAGGCTTCATACTTAGTCCTCTCCTCTTCTCTATCTTCACAAATTACCTACACTCTGTAATATCTCAAGCCACTTGTATTCAATATGCAGATGATTCCACATTAATATGCTCAGCCATGTCACCATCACAACTACAGTCTCTTACCCAAAACGTGTTTAGCATAGTTGAGAAATGGCTCCTTGATCGATGTCTCATTCTGAATCCAAAAAAAACAAAAATGCTATTATTCACACCCACACGTAGAACCTCCCCACTTAACTTTAATGTTACATCAACTAATGGTATCATTATATCTCCTGATCCTACCACAAAACTTCTTGGGGTACTAATTGATGATAACCTCTCCTTTGAGCCCCATATTAACAACACTATAAAAACAGTTAACAAAAAACTAGGATCCCTCTATAGAATCAAACCCTTTCTGACCCCTATAGCCAGGACCACTATTGCCCGTACCCATTTAATCTCAACCCTTACATATGCATCCTCTATCTATACTAAACTATGTAAAAGCAATATGAACAAGCTTTCCATCTCCTACAGTAATATTGCAAGATTTGCAACTGGGTCAGTCTACAGAACCCATCACTGCAACAATCTTAAACAACTAGGCTGGTTAGAACTGTCAAATCTAATTTTACTGAACCAACTCACAGTGGCCCAAAAGATACTTTACCAACCTTCAAATACTCCAATACTCACTAACCTAATCTCCCCCTACAATAACCTAAAGTCCCTGCACTCATCAAACAAACTACTAGTTCAAATAAATAAAACCAACAATCTGGCCGGCGACTCTCTGTTCTCTAACGCAGTAGGAAAAACCTGGAACACCCTCCCTGATCACCTAACCTCTATATCCACAGCGCCCTTATTTAAAACCAAACTTAAAACATATCTTAAATCTCACTGGTTATGCCCCTGTGCTAATCCAGACTAACTACTATATTTGCATCCTGACATTTCTCTACATACCAGCATAAGCTAGTTAATCCTATACTAACAATACTGTGCATGTCACTATACTTACTAATAGTGTTCTGTTTTAAATAACTATCGTATACTAGCAAACAACATATTTGTGACTTTATTGCTCAATACTGTACTTTTAGCTTACATAGTTTACTAGCAAATAATGTGTGTGACATTATTGCTCAATTAGTGTGCTTTTTGCTTATATTGTTTCAAACATTTACTGTTTACTGTACTATTAATATTGTCCTACATTTTTAGTCATCTTTGTACCTACATCCTTAGCTCTCTTTTAATAGGAATCATGATACTCATATGTCAAAAGGAAAGTAACTATGTCTTGTATATACTATTCTGAAGTGAGGAGCTTTTCTCCCCAGGCCTCCACTGAAAATGGACATGTATCCAGTTGGACCAGCCCGGTCAACAAATAAATAAATAAATTATGCCAAGGTTAGAGGTAGACGAGGCTCAATAAGTAACAGTTAAGATAGGAGGGGATGAGATACAAACAGTGATGTATAATTAATCTTCAAGAAAGTCTCCAGGAACAGATGGTATTCCTGTAGAATTTTTGAGATTAGGAGAAAAAAAGTGACAAAGATCTGGAAGATTTTGTTTATCAGTATTTTAAAAGGAGGGGAAACAGCAACATCTTGGAAGAAAGCTGTGGGGCTGTGTTACCTAAAGATGGCAAAGACCCTTCAGAGCCATCTTCATATAGACTCATTTCAGTTTTAAACCACGATTATAAAGTGTTTCTGTCTGTATTAGCTAAAAGTATGGCAGATGTGTTGCCAACATTGATAGATATGGATCAGTGTGGTTTTGTGGATGAGAGGCAAACGTTTGACAACATTAATAGAAAAATGATGGGAAGGAAGCAAAATGTAAGAAAATTCCTCTGCTGTTGGTGGGTCTTGATGTAGAGAAAACAGTTGACAGAGTAAGCTGGGATTTTATGTGTAGGGCTCTGAAAGTATTTATATTCCCTGATACAGTAGCATTAATTAGGATATATGAAGGACTGCAGGCAATAATTAAAGTAGGAGAGTTCCTCTCAGTTAAGCTGTGTTTGAATAGAGGAACTAGGCAGTGGTTTTCCCTTTCCCCTATGTTATTTGCTTTATATTTAAAGCCATTGCCAAAGAAGATAAAGGACTCAGAAATACAAGAATTTAATTGGTATGGCAATCAAGAAAAGTTTAACAGTTTGTACCTGATAAACCCAGAAAAGGACATCTCAGTGTTGTGGAACATTTTGAGACAGTTTCATGGTTTTTGGGAATATAAAGTTAATGAAAGGAAAACTAAGGCTATAGATGTAATGTATGTACCCACACATGAATTTGTTCAGCAATACCAGCATTTATGGAAACATGATACGATGAAGTATGTAGAAACATGGAATAAAAATGTTTCTGTTATGGCAGCTAAGTGTATGTGGGATGAGACTAAACAAAAGATAATACAAAAAAATGAGCAACTTGAAAATCTTATGTATGGATATGGATATTAAAATACAATCAGTGAAAATGTTTTTAGTCCCTTTAGTCTTGTGTATAGGTCAGGCATACTTTTATCAACCAGAGGAGAAATTGTGGGCAGAAATGAATAAAGACCTGAAGGAAAGAGGGCAAGAGTTAAATGGGATAAGTTTATCCTTCCAATAGAACAAGATATTTTTTGTTTACCTGATTTGAAGGGATATTTTAAAGCTACACAGTCAAGGTGCACATACATCACACAAGCAGAAGATTATAATTCAAAGTAGAAAGGGATGATGATGAAACAAGAAGGAAGTTCAACAGAGAGCGAAAGAGAGAGAGAGAGTGGGATTTTGGATGCAGATGCTTAAGGAGAATAATAGCCATAATGAAGATTATATTAATAAACCATCAGGAAAGTATTCTGATGCAGATGCTTAAGGAGAATAATAACAACCATAAAGAATATTATATAAAAAAACTATTAGGAAGGTATTCTAAGAACTAAGCCTATGTAAGAATGGAGAAAGTAGATTTTGCCAAGAGAGATGACTACAAGGAGGGGTACAGGAAATAGGCAAGAGGGGGCTGTAATTTATTGGGCAAACCCGGCAAAGGAACCAAGATATTCTGAGCTAATAAACTCAGGCAGGAAAGGTAATAGAGTGGGATGAGGCCAAGAAGATTTGGATTGCAGAGACTGCCTTCCTTACCAGGGCTTGATCTCGCACTACAAGCAAAGAGAAAGGGCTAGGGGGATTTTAAGTGAAAGACTTGCTCTGGTAGAGTTGTTAGTTGAATATAGAAGAGGAGCAGCTGTTAAAAAGGGAAAGTTAATAGGGCACATAAAATATTGCATGACAAGTATAAGAAGCTATCAGAGGAGATTAGAAAAGATTGGGAAGAGAGACTGGAAAAGCAGTTTACAGGAAAACAATGGAAAGTCATACGTATGGCTCCCAAGTATGCAACCAAGTCCAGAAGTTTAGGATCTTTAGTGGGAAGTGTCTGCATATGTATCTTTATACCGCAAGCAGATTTCAAAGACATTTTCCTCAGGTAGACAATATTCTGACAGTATTCTTGTGGGGGGGGGGGGGGTTCCTCTGGGACTGTGCTGACCAATTAATTGCTGTTCTCACCGACATATTCAACATCTCTCTACATCAAGCCACAGTACCCAAGTGCTTCAAGAATACATCCGTTATATCACTGCCCAAGAAGTCTCCACCCTCAAGCCTGAATGACTACTGCCCAGTAGCTCTCAACTCCACTGTATTGAAGTGCTTTGTGAGAGATTGGTCATTTACTATTTAACATCAAGCCTTCCTGCAACACTGGACCCAGTCCAATTTGCTTATAGATGCAATCGCTCTACAGCAGATGCCATCTCACTGGCACTTCTCTTATCCTTGGCACACCTGTAGAACAAAAACTGCTATGTCTGCATGTTATTTATTGACTTCAGCTCAGCCGTCAACACGGTCATCCCCCAACATCTTATTGAGAAACTGGTCCATCTGGGTGTTAGCACTCCTTTATGCAACTGGATTCTGGACTTTCCTATTGACAGACTACAAAAGGTATGCGTAGGCAGCAACACCTCAATGAGCATCACACTGAACTCTGGAGCACCTCAAGGATGTGTTCTGAGTCCCCTGTTGTTCACCATGCTGACACATGACTGCATTGCTAGGTACAATACAAACCACATTATTAAATTTGCAGATGATATTACAGTGGTGGGTCTCATCAGCAATGGTGACGAAAAAGCCTACAGAGAGGAAGTGAACCAACTGATTGTCTGGTGTGACAACAATAACCTGGCTCTCAATGTAACTAAAACAAAGGAGATAATAGTAGACTTCAGAAAAAGACACAACGCTCATTCTCCACTCACAATCAAAGGAGAAACAGTGGAAAGGGCGAAGAGCACCAAGTTCCTGGGGGGGGGGTGCATATCACTAAAGACTTGTCTTGCTCAATAAGCACTAATCACATTGTCAAGAAGGTGCAATAGCGTCTACACTTTCTAAGAAGGTAGAGGAGAGCAAAACTACCACCTTCAGTTCTCACAAACCTTCTACAGGGGTACCATCGAAAGCATCTTGACTAGTAATCTCTCTGTGTGGTATGGAAACTGCACAGTTTCAGACTGAAAATCTCTCCAAAGGGTGGTGAAAGTGGCAGAGAGAATTATCAGGTCCACACTCCCATCTATCCAGGGCTTGCACACTGGTCAGTGCCTCAGCAGAGCCATGAAAATAGTGAAAGACTGCACTCACCCTGCCTATGGTCTGTTCTCATGTCTGTCTTCAGGCAGGAGATACCGTAGCCGTAGCTTATGTTGCAAAATCACCAGATTTAATAGAAGCCTTTTGCCACAAGCCATCAGACTTCTGAACTCCAGTAATAACATACACTGTACTAGTCATGGAGGTCTGGAGTTACAACCCTGAAGTAATTCGCAGACATATGCAGTAACGCTATGAAAGTACAATCTTGTACCTTATGTGCAATATTAACAATGCCAAATTAACATTCTGTGCAATATGCCAAGTTAGCATTCCGTGCAATTTGAAATCTGTCTGATTCTGATCTGTGCAATATATTATTTGTGAAATATTTTGGGAAATGAAGACATGTAAGTAGAATAGTCTTGGTGCATGTCATTGTACTTGTGTCTTACTGTTGTTATTGTTGGATTAGCTTTAGTATATGTGTTATTGTTGTATTAATATCAGCATATGCTGTATGCATATTGAGTTCAGGAGTAACACAGTTTTGTTCAGTTGCATTGTTGTGTGGTCTTTTCACTTTGACTTTGGCTAAAAGTTGGAGGTGTGATGGAGAAGAAAGAGGTACCTGGAACATATGTTTTGGGAGTGTAATGAGTTGGCACATTTTAAAAATTCCCTACAGAGTACTCTATCTGAAATATTGGGTGTGCAAATGGCTGTTAATAAGGAATGATTTTTTTGAGTTGTGGTACAGGATCTGAATTTCCCAAACATAGTAAGGCCTTATTAAGTTTAATTAGGTTGACTGCCAAAAAGCAATTGCAAGAAAATAGAAATCAAAGTGTACACCAACTGTATTTGAGGTACTGAATATTATAAAAGAGATACAAGAACGGGAAGAGGGATCTTTAGAATAGAGAAGGAGCAAATTACGTAGAAGTAAATTGAAATTGTGGAAACAGTACACGCATAATAATGTTTGGGAGGAGGAGGAGTGAGGCTTAAGGGAAGGCAGGACAACAATTTTTTGTAATGTTGGACTGATGATCGTAGCTTAGAAAATGTATGTGGTATAGTATTTAAATGAAAAAATGTTAAAATGATTTGTTTTCTTTTTCTCTTAATGTATGTATTCCTATATCTTGAACGATAATTTAATGAAGGTGTTTAAAAAAAAAAAAAAAAAAACATTCCCTCAGCATATGACTGGTCTGCATGATTCGAGATAACCATGTTTTGCAGCATGCAATGTTCTCTGGAAATGTCCTGCAGGTGGTGACAGAGATGTACTGTAATGTTCCCTGTGTGAAGCATCCAGGCACTGGAACTGTGCCTTCAGTGGGCTGTATGCATTCTGACTGATGTCTCTCCTTTGCACATAGCAAGTATTGTAGCACTGTTTGGTAATGCTGTGCGAGTTCCTAACAGCCATCATCAGCCAGGGTTCCATTGGGTATCCTGCATCACCTGAAACACAGTAGAAATTTATTGGGGGGGGGGGTGAAACCTATGAACACCGTGTTTTATGCTATATAGCCACATATGACTTAAGCCTATTGAAAAAATATATGGAGTTTTCTGCAGACTCATAATTGTAATATACCCAGTGTGCCACATGTTTTGTCTCTGGAAGGTTCCTCTAAGAAATATAGAAAGTGTTACCCATACTTCATCCTCTGGTATAAGAAATCAACTCATTTCTACAAGTCCTGTTTGTGGGTAATACATGGCTACTAATGCCTGTATATTAGCTTTCTACTTATACTTCATCCTCTGGTATAAGAAATCAACTCATTTCTACAAATCCTGTTTGTGGGTAATACATGGCTACTAATGCCTGTATATTAGCTTTCTACTCATGAAAATGGTCTGTCAGCTACTGGTCACTTAGTTGTGGTATGTTATCCATTGCAGGTATCATTTTCATTCACACTGCCTGCTGCATTATGTTACTGGTTGCAAGGTAGTGGGACTGATTATTAGTAACACTGGTTCATAGACACTGATGCTGCTCTGAGCATGTTTGCTTAGTGCAGCTCTCATTAAAGTTACAGTATACTGTTTATTCTTGTAGGGGCACTTAACTTGCTGTATACCCAGTGTATCTTGTAATTATGAATTATGGCCTCCTTTCAGTTATATTTATTTGTATCTCATTATGCACTCATTAAACTATACTCCATCATTTTTGTATCATTATGTGATTATTTATGTTTTCCTTGCTGCTCCGTTGGGCAATCTGCTAACTGTGAACTGCTTATGTTTACTTCTCTCATAACAATGTACTACATACTATGCAATTTGACTGTGAATCCTGGCCTGTCTACATCTCTTTGGTAACACATTACTAAATATTGGGACTATGAAAGCTTTGAGTGTAGAGAGTTACAGTCAGTGGCTGTGAAGGTATGAGTGGGAGTATAAATTTAAGTTTAGTTAATTAAAATTCATAATATAATCTTGTGGTCATCTCTGTAGGGTAGAATGGGACAGCAGGTAAAGGGTTATTAAAATTAAGTTAACAAACGTGCTGGATGCTCTTAAGACCCACTGGTTTTAAGAATACAACAAAATAAGTTGGGTGAGATAAGAAAAAAAGTTTACTCATACAGAATTCTGCTCTGGCAGCTGTATGAAGAAAACCATGAAATCATATTTGTTGGACTTAATAGGGACTCTAGTGGTTTCTTAGTTTGAATAGGTGTGCAAAATAACTGTGAGGTACAGTTTTCATTCTAAGTAATGAAAGAAAGTACCAGAAAACACAGTGCTAATTATGTTTGGTGTTCTCAAAGACAAAATATATTGAGTTAGTAGCAGTAGTTGAGACTGGAACTGAACAACCTGATGTCGGTAGCTGACAAAAGACAGACTGGTTCTTTTGTGGGTGGAGTTTTTTTATGTAGTGACAACACTGGAGACATTTAGTATCAGAAATGCAGAAAATATGGTAACAGCTGAATTGTTTTATTCAAGTTATTATGGTAGCTGGATCCTGTCATGAACCCTGAGAGTGGTAATAACCTCTACTTGCTGTGTTGCACTATGACAGTGACAGGAAAGAACCACTTGAGTTAGGAATTAGGATTTAAATTGCATATTTTGCATTAAACTCAGCAGTGCAGTAAAAGCAGTAATACAGATAAAGCACATTTCACATTAGGAGTTAAGTGATTGCTACATACTTTTTAACCCTGCGCTTACGTAAGTGCCACATTACTCTGTATTCTTTCTTGCATTCATTTTGCAGTAGTTTCACCTTTTTAAGTTTTGTCTATAGCTTATACTAGATAATGCATTGACATTTCTGAGTTGCTTAGCAACTGCTTTTTAATAACATTTTTTTCTCTCTTTTACAGCCTTTCTTTTCCTGTTCCTAAAGTCCAGCTAAGTGATGAAAGCTGAAGTACAATTTTGGTTGACAGTATTGCGTGAACACACAGTGGTAATTACAAGTTTAATTTCCTTAGACTAAACATTGCTTTATGCATATCCTGAAATGCTTCATTCAGAAATATGTTGTATACACATGGGTTTAATTGCAGTATTGACTTCTTCTTACAGCAAATATTAAATATAAAAATATTCTTTTTCCAATCAGAAGAGAGCCTGGAGGCAAAAAATGGAAAACTAAAACACTAGAAGCCCATATACATTTAAAATATTACTTTGAAATACGAGTTAGGAGGACTGTGTGCAGTTCTCAAATTAGCCGTCAACATAGCAGTTGGACCAGAAAATCTTCTCCCCACTAAGTTAAACCAGTATGTAGGCCAGTGTCACTTTTCAGTATTGCAGAGTAGCAAATGCAAAAAGTACTTCCTGTGCTAGTTATGATTGGCCACAGTGCTACCCAGTTAGTCTCGACCAGTGCGACTGTCAGTCCCCTGTCTACTAATGTTGTTGTTTGTCTTTCGGCTTTTCCCGGTTAGGGGTCGCCACAGCGGAACTCTGGTCTACTAATGATTGGCAGTAGATTTTCACGAACGCCAAGGTGCCAGCTCGACGTTCAACCTTCAACGAAGGCACGCCCATTTACGCATGTCTTTCAAATGCCCGCCCAACCACGGGGAGGATATGTAGACTCCACACACAATGCACTCCCCGCACTCCAACCAAGAATCGAACAGGAGAACCTCTTGCTGTGAGGCAACAATGCTACCGCTGCACTACCACGGATTCAGTCCCTTGTCTACTAATAACTGTGCATAAAGGAGGAACAATCATGTGACTCTGAGTCACACAGTGGATCCATGAGCAAATACTCAGAGTGAAATACACATACAGAACCCAAAAGCAGAAAAAGAACAAAGGAACAGAGGTGTCAGTGTAGGCTGAAGGAATGAGTAGGTGATGGAAAGGGGGTAAATGGAGAGATGAGTTAAACAAGCAGGTTGTGAAGCAGCTGTATAGCTAAGCTATGTGGAGGAAGTGAGTTTGGAAGGAAAAATGGAAACCGTCTAAAGGCGATTGCTACAAATGCAGATAATGTAAAATAGTTATATTGAAAATCACTTTCAGTGAACTGTAAATTTGCGCTTTCTTCACTGTTGTGCCACCATGGTCTTAATATGTATAAGTGACAATGTAGGGGACCCAGCAACAAAAAACACTTTGCTTTCAGTTCACTGAAAGTGATTTTCTCCATGACAGTTTTGCACTATCTGCAGTTACAGAATTAATACAGTTATCATGGACTTTTTGGAGTATGATGGAAACTAGGGTGGCAGCAGACAGAGGTAAGCATGTGAGTTACCAGTGGTAGTTACTACAGTGAGGAGGAAGACTTTTACAGTAGAGGAAGACAGCTTAATTGCAGGGGGGGGTACGGGGAGAAGATGGCTAGATAGAGCAAGTTGAATGTCAGAATAATGACAGAACTGGCAAAGCACATGACAAACTGAGTTAGGGAGGAGAAGGGAAGCAAGAAGAAACGCATTGCAAGGTGGGAAGCAGGTAAGTATGAGGGTAACTCAGTATTTATGAGGAGGAAATGCAGGCCAACATGCAATAGGTAAGCAGGGAAGAATGGTAGAGGTGAGGTTCTGGGTATATCAGATGTTGAAAACGAAAAAAGACACCAAAGCAACACTGTAAACACCGTTCCGAAGACAAAATGTCTTGGTAATGTGAAAAGCAACACAGGTGCAACTCGACTCGAACAGGCAGTAAATAACTGTTTATTAACTACTCAAGGTAGTAGTACATATTACATCTGACAGATGAAAGCGCTTAACTGTTATTTTATTATTTTATGTGCTACTACCTTGAGTAGTTAATAAACAGTTATTTACTGCCTGTTCGAGTCGAGTTGCACCTGTGTTGCTTTTCACATTACCAAGACATTTTGTCTTCGGAACGGTATATCAGATGTGCCTGCCAGATGGAAGGAAGAGGAAAACAAAGAGAAAGTAACAACAGACACTGCAGTAGCAGAGATAGATACAAGAGGAATGAGTGGCAGGGAGAGTTAAACAGAACAAGTAGAGATCACTAGACCTAAAGATGAAGGTGCAGGTAACAGATGACAGGGAAGAAAACCCTCAATGACAAATGAAAGTAGGAAAATCAAAAGAGAAAGGGAGGGGGTATGAGCCCAAACATTAAATGGTTTGGTGGCTTAGTTTGTAGGACACACTCTGACAAGAAGAATTAGTTGGACCAGCAGAGAGAGAGCATATGATTCTAGTGGATGCGGAAACATTCTGAGAGTTAACTTTAGTGAAGAATGACTGGTGTGACAGGAGTAGTTAGAAGGGACAAATTGTGCCCACACTCAGATGTCCAGTGAAATGTTGCGCTTTGGTAGAAGGTACCATGAAGAAGGTAACAATAATGAACAGGGAGCTGGCCATAAGCTGTAGGGAGCTGTGAAGTGTAAAAGCCTTCTCTAAATTGTTAACAGTACCAGTAGCACTCAGTGTCAGGATGGGCAGGTTAGAACAGTGCAGCTTTTGGGAGGGGAGGAATCAGTAAACTCTATTTATGTGCTTATTTTCAAGTATATTGCAGGTATCATGTTCACTGTATAATCATGAATTAAATTAAAACAATATCCACTGTATTTGCTATATAAAATGTTACCATGTAAAATACAGCTCTCCAGATTATAGTAAAACACACTACTACATACAGATGAATAACACTGTTTTCCTAGCCACCAAATAGGCAGAACAAACCAATTAACATAATCATTTAACAAGGATGTGCAGTATTGATGGGTCAGGTGCAGAGTTCTCATTAATATTCAAAACCCGATGAATAGAACAAGCCAGTAGAACTTGACTGGACAAGAAGCAAATCTTTGGCCACATTTCTGACCCAAAAGGTCAGTCTGCCTGCTATATATGCTAATATGACCAATAAAATCATATGCTTTCTTTAAAGTAAATCTGCAAAAAAAAAAGTTCTTTCTGTTCTTCTTTCCCCCCTTATCCAGATGCTTGGGCCCTATTGTAAATAAAGTTGAGACGAATATACCCACTCACTTTTGTTCATAAACCATTAAAAAAATTCAAAACAAAACCAGACCCTGGCTCTCCACCCAGCATCAGCAAGCCTCCATTTTGAAGGTACCATCTTGATGTGGATCTAAAACACCAGCAAAGTCCAAAATACAGTAAGAGAAAAAATACTTATGTGGTTGAATCCAAAGAAGAGCTGTCTGTCAAGGCACATATGACCTATAACAAAGGACATATTAATCAAAGCAGGAGATGACTAACAACACCACTGTAACTTTCCAGTTAGCTAGCAGGAAATGGCCATACTATGTTGGATAACCAGTGTCAAGTCAGAATGTTGCAGTTTACCACCAATCAAGTCACAAATAGGCAAATTGTAAATCAAGTCAAGGTGCACTGTTCCAAGCAGATGGTAAGATTTCCAAGAAATTAACAATGAAACAGATGATAAAGGTCAATCTAGCTTACAGTGGTATTTCAGAAAAAGGTACATACCAAACAGAAAACCAAAAAAAAAAAAAGTCATTAAGCTCAAGTCAGAGAAATGTAAACAATGTAGTGTAGTAAAACACTATATTGTTTTCTAACAGTCATCTGCTGCCATCTTGGATATTCTGAAGTGTTCTTCAGTTTCATTTGCTCACTTGGCTGAGGAAGAAATTGATCAAAGTACTGAGACAGTCAGGGAAGACATGAGAATAAGCGGATGCATACAGCAGAATAAACACAAAAAAGCACAGCATCAACCTCTAGGAGACAGTAATGGTTAAAAAGGGGCTACAAAGATTCATCGAGTAGGTAGTACCTTTAAATCAAGATGTATAAAAGTGACAGAAGAAAGCAGAGGATAGCACTGCACTAGCAAGAGAATGAATGATGGGTGTAAGGACAATGTCTAGAGGAAAAGGTGGAAGCTAAGGGAAAGTAAGCTTGAAAGAACTATTAAGCACTGTAAGGAGCTTGAGAATGGAATTTTCTGAGTTTCAGACAGTAATAGCAGGAGGATAGACAGATTAGTAAGGATAAATAAATAAATGTCAGCAAGCAATACAAATAAATTTACACATGACAGTAGCAGGATATAGAATTCTTCCAAAGGACAGGAGAGATGAGGCTGGAAATTGAGTATCTTAGGAAAGGTGTCAGATATGCAATAATAGAGGATGAAGAAGTAATGGGAGGAGAAGTGGGAGATGAGTGTGGATCAAGTTAATATCAGCTTATAAGTAATCAGGAGAAAATAGTGAATACAGGAAAGATGAGGGATAGACAACATATTATGGCCTCCAACTATCTCAAGTAATGAGGCTCGGATAAGAGAGGTTTAGGAAACAGAATGGAAGAAAATGTAATGTTGGAAGACTGGAGCATTCCAACATCGAGTAAGAAAAAAAATAAAACTGTAGGTATGTTGGCTTCATATGGCTTCACAGAAAGGATGCAGGATCAAACTAGAAAAGGGTGCATTTAATGTTTGGTATCTTTCTTAATGGATATACCCAGTTCAGGCCTGTCCACCAGTGACAGTTTTATCATTTTTGTCTTGGAAGCTCTCGTGACTGGGAACACCTGTACTTTATACCTTCCTGTGCTATGATATTATCTTGTTCCAGCTTCATGCGAGCACCTGGCCCTCAGAATCTGCTACTTCTTCTGCTCCTTGTACTTTTTGGATGTCTCAAATTGCATATCATTCAAAAGTCCCTACAGCAGATGCCTAAAAGCAAATCTACAGATTGCCCCTTTGGCCTTTAAATTACTAGTCAAGACCCACACCACCTTTGCATTTACTGTCTCAGAAAAGAACAGAATTAAAGCAGTGTTATGAGTGCCAGTGGTTCGAGCTGACTACCTGCAGACATTGAAGAAAGATGCTCCTGGCCTTCAGTGTTACTAGATGGATGGTGGTGGTGCATGAAAGTTCTTCATGTGGAAATTGAAAGGAGGGTCTCACATATGACCTGTTATCTGAACAGGAGCACTTTCACAAAAAACAAAACTTAGAGAGTAGACCATGACCTTGCCCTAATGGAAGTAAGTTTATTAACAAAGTGACACTACAGTCCACTGTGTACCCATGCAGCAACACTGCAATGCTCAGGTTATACTGGCCAGATGCTTGATTTTTAGATCGGATGTTGTCCAAGTCATCATTCATCACCATAGGGTCTAGGATTTGAGATTGGATCCGAACCGACAACAAGGCTGTAGCTCCTCCCTCTCCCATGATGGCCCACTGCCCTCTAACCCCCAGATCTCATTTGTCATGTATCCTGTGTAGACGCACTTCCATTGCCTCTAGCTAAGATAAGTGATTTCATAATATTTTCTTCTAACTTCAGGGTAGTTGTTAGTGTAGTTTAGTGTTAATCATTTTCTATATAGTGTGTTACCTCCCTTCCTTTAGCTTAGATCTTTAGTGATAGTGTGTGTTGGGTTTTGACTCCCTTTTTATTGTGGCCATTAGGGCTGGACTGCTAAAGTTTGTTGATGTGTCTAGTGTCTTAGTGTGCTTAGTTTAGTTGTTTTGATTATGGCGGATAAGCCCTCAGGCTTTAAGAAATGCTTCTTGTCGGTTGGAAGATGCCTAATTCCGACTCGTACGAGGAGTGCTTGTATTGTTTGGGCGTTTCGCACCTGGAGGTTGAATGCGATATTTGTGCTCCATTTGATCGCAGGACCTTGGCAGAGAGCCGCAACAAAGGTCTGGCTCAGGGGGGATACTTTGTTTACCCCTCAAAGGCTTCCTCTTCAGATCCAAAAAGGAAGACCACTTCTTCCCAGCCAGGTCCTTCAAAGAAACCTCAGCTGTCAAGATCCTAAGTCTGCAGATTCAGTCCCAGCGTAGTCCATCTCAAATCCAAAGTCTTCTGAGCTGAGAGCTGCAGAACTGCCTCTCAGATCCAGGGCCTCTTTGGATCAGAGGCCCTCAGATCCGACCAAGATCAGGCCAGCCTCAGATCCAGTCACGTTCATCGAATCTATCAGCTGTGTCGGCTAGGCTTTCGGGTCCGATAGGTTCGTCAGATCCGATTATAGTCTTGGAGGAGGTAGTTGTCCCATCTACCTCCAAACAAATGATACAGTCGGCTCTGAGACATTGGAGCTATACCCCAGAAGATCGCAGTAGGACAGGGAGCTCTCCCTCTAAGTCCACCCACTCTTCTTCCTCCTCTAGGCCTTCGAGGAGTCTCTTGCCCTCAGATATGAACATGATGATGAGGAACTTCCTCAAGGCCCAACTAGAGTTGGGGCTCTTGGCTTCCCCTGCCAATCCGGCTAGGGGGGGACCTCGCCCCTCCTGGTTTCTCATTCTCCTCTTCCAACCCTGGTGGATGTTCATCGTGTTACCCTGCTGCAGTCATCACCATTGGGGAAACTTTTCTTGCCTCAGACCGATGTCAGAAAAAGTTAACAATTGTATTTCTTGTGGGAAGCAAATACCTCATAAGGATTTTCATTCTTATTGTATACCTTGCCTAGGCCCTGATCACGACGTCACTTCTTGTCGTTTTTGTGCTTAGGGTTTAATAAGCGTACTATTAAAAGACGATTTGATTTCGCACGACACTTTTTTGGTAGAAAATTTAACTATAACATGCTGTCGGAGCTACCGACTACCGGCGTGCACAAAAAGTGCAGGGACAAGGACCGACAGCCCAGGCCTAAGCCCGATTCCGAGGCCTCGGTTGATCCGGTCGCTGGTTCTCCGGTTATCAGTGAGGCTCCGACGCAGCCCCTGACTACCGCAGTTCTGGAACCCGAGACCGCTACTGATATTTTGATGGAATGTACTAGGCCGACGCAGCCTTTTACTTCAGGCCCTTCCGACGATTTACCTTCCAAGGACGTCGGTGCTTCAGAAACGCCATCGGTTTCTGAAGGTGTATTCAGACCGACAACTCTTACAGTCAAAACGTTTTCCAAGTCAAAGACTCCTTCTAAATCAAAAAAGACTACACTTCAGCCTCCTGTTCAAGGCCCTATGCCTAAGAAACAGATGCTCAAAATGGCTGAAGATTTGATTTCTCTTATCAGGGGTTCTCAGCCTCCTCCTGACAAAACGCCTAGACTAGAGGAAGATTCTGTTTCCTCTGAGCAACTGTCTGTTTCTTCAGATTCCTCTGAGGACCAAGACTATTCCTTCCTTATGAAGATTCTGATGCTGAGGATTCTATTCCCTCAGCTTCTCCTCCTGAAGACTACTCTTTTGGGGAAACTTTACACACTATGAGGGAACATTTTCACTGGGAAGGTCAGGATTACTCTGATTCCAAGAAAAGGTGCAGAGAGTTTCTTTTACTCTCCCAACACAGACCTCTAGCCATCCCTCCTGTTTTGGACATTGTGGATGATGTCTATTTAGAATCCAGTTTCAACCCAGACTCTCTACCTCCTGCTCCGGCCAAGCCTGACAGATACTACAGAGTTCCTGATTCCCAAAAATTTCTTTACAAAAGCCCAGTAGCTGACCCAGAGACTATCTCCCAGGGTCCCAAGGGGGGGGGGGGGCTAAGGCTTCCATGGCTAAAAACCCAGTACCTTCTGAAAGGGATTCTAGAGCACTAGACAGGTGGGGGAAAAAGGTTTGCACCTCAGCCACATTAGCTATGAGAGCACTAAATTGTCAATTTCATATGCTTAAGTATCAGCAATTTCTGATTTCTCAGTTAAAACAAAAGATAACCTCCCTCCCTCAACTATCTGAATTGAAAGAAGTACAGGATTTGTTGCACGCCACCGAGCAGGTGGGCAAACATACCTTACAATGTGGGTTTGATTCTTTAGAGGCCTCCTGCAGAGCAGCTGTCACTGGATCAGTTATACGTAGGCATGCCTGGTTAAAGGAACAAAGTCTGCCTGATCATGTTAAAGCAAAACTACTAGATGCTCCCTTACAGCAGGATGTTCTTTTTGGAGTTAAAGCAGAAGAAGTTTTAAAGAAAATGGAAGATAAGGCAAAATCAATGCAGACAGTCAAAGATTTCCTACAAGTACAACCCCCTCGATTCAGCAGAAACTGGCCAACAAAAAAATGGTCCTTTCCAGCCATGGACAGACCTCAGAGGGGTAAATACAGGCGACCAAGGGGCAGAGGACAACCACAAGCCCAGTATAAACCTTGCCATTGGGGCACTACAAACCAGAAGGGAGGAGAAGACAGGTCTCAACCCACCAGAAGGCAGACTCAATGACTTGCACTTCAGCTGGCCAAACAAAGCTCTTTTGTCAGCCCCCTTGGGGGGAATACTAGCACTATTTGCAGACAACTGGCACATGGTCACAAAGGACAAATGGGTCCTAGACATAATTTTATGAGGATACAGATTCCACTTTCACACCTTACCAATGAAAAGAGGAATGCCAAACCTGCCACAAAATCAAAGGGCAGAGGCTCAAAAACAAATTACAGCTCTCATGACCATGAGAGCCATTCAGCGGGTACCAACTCAAGAGCAAGGCCAAGGATTTTACTCAAGGCTCTTTCTAGTACCCAGAAAGGACAATGCTTGGAGACCAATTCTGGACCTTTCAAGTTTAAACACTTACTTACAAGTCCCCAAATTCAAGATGCTAACACTACAGCAGCTACTTCCCATGTTGGGCAAGGAAGCATGGCTGGTAACGTTGGACCTCAAGGAGGCATACCTGCATGTCCCTATCAGACAAAGTTGCAGAAGATACCTCCGTTTCATTGCAGGTTCAACCCATTATCAATTCTCTGCACTGCCCTTTGGCTTATCTACTGCACCCAGAGTTTTCACAAAATGCCTGGCACCCAGTAATTGCATACTGCAGACAAAGAGGAATTCAAATATATCCATACCTGGACGACTGCCTCATCCAAGCAGAAAGAAAAGACATTCTCTTACATCATCTGGCGTTTGTGCAGCATCTACTAAATTGTCTGGGGTACACAGTAAACGAAAAGAAGTCAAAACTAGTACCCTCACAAAAAATGACATTCCTGGGTGCCAGCTTGGACACAACGGTCCAGAAGGCTTATCTTACACCAGACAAGCAACTTCAACTGACTCAATATTTCAAGACAATGGCAACAAAGACCCAATTAACTGCAAGAAAAATTTTGCAGGCTTTGGGCTTCATGGCATCTTGCATTCTGATAATACCATTTGCAAAACTGCATATGAGGAAATTACAGTGGTACCTAAAAAGCGTATGGTCTCAACACAGCCACAGCTTGGACACAGTGATATCTCTCATTCTCTGCCTTCAACAGGAATTTCTATGGTGGGCACAGGCATGTCACCTCAACAAGGGTCAGCCTTTCACCTTGCCCCCAACCAGGCAAACTATCACAACAGATGCTTCAGACTATGCCTGGGAGGCACACATGGCAGGGCAATGCATTCAAGGCCTATGGACTGCAGAACAAAGAAAACTGCACATAAATCAAAAAGAGATGCTAGCTGTACAGAAAGCTCTGACAGCCTTCAAGGATCTACTACAGCCAGGACAACTTGCAATAAAGACGGACAGCACCACAGTAATGTGGTACATAAACAAACAAGGGGGCACACATTCCTGCCCTCTTTGCAGGCAAGCAATAATCTTATGGAACACAGCTCTGGCCTACCAAGTCCAGTTACAAGCTCAATTCCTGCCAGGACAGAAAAACACATTGGCAGACGACCTAAGCAGAAACATCAAAGATCCCCACGAGTGGAAACTAGACCCACAAATATTTACAATGATAACTCAAAAATGGGGCCTTCCAAATATAGACCTGTTTGCCAGTCCTCAAAACTACCAACTGACAAAATTCTGTACAAGGACATTCCACCATCAAGCTTGGAAAGTGGACGCTCTCTCCTTCAGTTGGAAAAACCTAACAGCATATGCCTTTCCTCCATTACCTGTTCTCACAAAGGTTCTTTTGAAGGTCAAAAAGGAGAAACCTCGACTAATTCTCATAGTCCCAGACTGGCCACGCCAGCACTGGTACCTGCTATTGAAGAATATGGCTCACAGCCCACCATGGATATTGCCTCAAATACCTCATTTGCGCACACAGCAAAACAAACAGATTCTACACAGCCAGCTCAAAACCTTAAACCTGGCTGCATGGCAAATCAATTAAGCATCCAACCAGCCCCTCTTTCACAAGCAGTACTGGATGTTATTCTGGAAGCCAGGAGGCCAAGCACCAGGAAGGCTTACTCGGACAAATGGAAAAGGTTTTCTGCTTGGAACCAAGCTAAAGGCCAAGACACAACTCAGCCTCATATACCTCACATTCTACAGTATTTAGCTGAGATGTTGCACAAAGGACTTTCCTTCTCCTCAATTAAAATCCATGCTTCAGCTATTTCAGCTCACTACGACACAAATCCACCTTTATTTTCAAATCCTCTTCTAAGGCAGTTCCTCAGAGGGGCAAAAAACATTAGACTACCTAGAAGAGCTCCTACACCAACATGGGACCTCAACTTTGTTCTGGAAAAACTAACGCTACCTCCCTTTGAACCAGCTTTCTCTGCAGACCTTCAGTTCCTATTTTGGAAGACTGCCCTGCTCCTGGCAATAACTTCTGCCAGGAGAGTCTCAGAATTACAGGCACTTATGGCAGTGAAACCTTTCCTCATTTTTCATCAAGACAGAGTTTCTCTACGAACTAATCCTTCCTTCATGCCTAAGGTGGTTTCCAGTGTAGCATTAAATCAAACCATCCACCTACCCACTTTCTTCCCCAATCCACAGAACAAAGGTGAGAGACTCCTGCATTCCTTGGACATTCACAGGCAGCTTCGTTACTACTTGGATAAAACTAAGGCTTTCAGAAAAACTGACCAGCTCTTTGTATCCTATGCTACAGTTTCTCAAGGGAGGGCCATATCCAAACAAACCATTTCTAAATGGATAGGCCATTGCATACGGTTCTGTTATACCCATCATAGGAAACCAGTTCCCCTGACCATTAGATTCCACTCTGCCAGGGCAACAGCTACCTCTACAGCCTTTCTCAGGGGTGTACCTACCAAGGAAATTTTAGAAGCTGCAACTTGGAGTAATGTACACACCTTCACCAAACACTATCACTTACCTCTTTATTCGAAGTCCAGGGCGGGCTTCGCCACTGCAGTTCTGCAGGGCCTCATTGCCTCCACTAACCCTCTGTGATAACTCCACCCTACCTTAGCTTTGGGACTCAACCCAAGTGTGATGACTGCAGCAGGGTAACACAATGAACATAGTACAGTTTTGTACCTACCATAAATGTAGATGTTTGAGTGTTCACCCTGCTGCAGTCCAGGTTACCCTCCCTCCAACCCCTCTCATCCTGTCGTCAGGCGGTCCCGCAGTCGGCTGGATTTCCAAAGTCTTGGTCCGACGTCAGTTGCTGTCACCTCATCCCTGACATCAGAGCGCCAGGGGTACATATACTGCAACCGATGCCATTTTCTTCAGTTTTTCTTGCCCCAGATGTCAGGTGCCCCCAAAAAGGTGATCCAAATTAGTACAAAATGGTGAGAACACTGTACAAACACAAAATCCCTTCAGCTATAAGCAAATACATCAGTAAGGCATAGCAGAGATTTAGCCAGTAGATGAGCCCGCCCTGGACTTAGAATAAAGAGGTAAGTGATAGTGTAGCATAGGATACAAAGAGCTGGTCAGTTTTTCTGAAAACCTTAGTTTTATCCAAGTAGTAACGAAGCTGCCTGTGAATGTCCAAGGAATGCAGGAGTCTCTCACCTTTGTTCTGTGGATTGGGGAAGAAAGTGGGTAGGTGGATGGTTTGATTTAAAGCTACAATGGAAATCACCTTAGGCATGAAGGAAGGATTAGTTCGTAGAGAAACTCTGTCTTGATGAAAAATGAGGAAAGGTTCCACTGCCATAAGTGCCTGTAATTCTGAGACTCTCCTGGCAGAAGTCATTGCCAGGAGCAGGGCAGTCTTCCAAGATAGGAACTGAAGGTCTGCAGAGAGAGCTGGTTCAAAGGGAGGTAGCGTTAGTTTTGCCAGAACAAAGTTGAGGTCCCATGTTGGTGTAGGAGCTCTTCTAGGTGGTCTAATGTTTTTTGCCCCTTTGAGGAACTGCCTTAGAAGAGGATTTTTAAATAAAGGTGGATTTGTGTCGTAGTGAGCTGAAATAGCTGAAGCATGGATTTTAATTGAGGAGAAGGAAAGTCCTTTGTGCAACATCTCAGCTAAATACTGTAGAATGTGAGGTATATGAGGCTGAGTTGTGTTTTGGCCTTTAGCTTGGTTCCAAGCAGAAAACCTTTTCCATTTGTCCGAGTAAGCCTTCCTGGTGCTTGGCCTCCTGGCTTCCAGAATAACATCCAGTACTGCTTGTGAAAGAGGGGCTGGTTGGATGCTTAATTGATTTGCCATGCAGCCAGGTTTAAGGTTTTGAGCTGGCTGTGTAGAATCTGTTTGTTTTGATGTGTGCGCAAATGAGGTATTTGAGGCAATATCCATGGTGGGCTGTGAGCCATATTCTTCAATAGCGGGTACCAGTGCTGGCGTGGCCAGTCTGGGACTATGAGAATCAGTCGAGGTTTCTCCTTTTTGACCTTCAAAAGAACCTTTGTGAGAACAGGTAATGGAGGAAAGGCATATGCTGTTAGGTTTTTCCAACTGAAGGAGAGAGCGTCCACTTTCCAAGCTTGATGGTGGAATGTCCTTGTACAGAATTTTGTCAGTTGGTAGTTTTGAGGACTGGCAAACAGGTCTATATTTGGAAGGCCCCATTTTTGAGTTATCTTTGTAAATATTTGTGGGTCTAGTTTCCACTCATGGGGATCTTTGATGTTTCTGCTTAGGTCGTCTGCCAATGTGTTTTTCTATCCTGGCAGGAATTGAGCTTGTAACTGGACTTGGTAGGCCAGAGCTGTGTTCCATAAGATTATTGCTTGCCTGCAAAGAGGGCAGGAATGTGTGCCCCCTTGTTTGTTTATGTACCACATTACTGTGGTGTTGTCCGTCTTTATTGCAAGTTGTCCTGGCTGTAGTAGATCCTTGAAGGCTGTCAGAGCTTTCTGTACAGCTAGCATCTCTTTTTGATTTATGTGCAGTTTTCTTTGTTCTGCAGTCCATAGGCCTTGAATGCATTGCCCTGCCATGTGTGCCCCCCAGGCATAGTCTGAAGCATCTGTTGTGATAGTTTGCCTGGTTGGGGGCAAGGTGAAAGGCTGACCCTTGTTGAGGTGACATGCCTGTGCCCACCATAGAAATTCCTGTTGAAGGCAGGGAATGAGAGATATCACTGTGTCCAAGCTGTGGCTGTGTTGAGACCATACGCTTTTTAGGTACCACTGTAATTTCCTCATATGCAGTTTTGCAAATGCCATTATCAGAATGCAAGATGCCATGAAGCCCAAAGCCTGCAGAATTTTTCTTGCAGTTAATTGGGTCTTTGTTGCCATTGTCTTGAAATATTGAGTCAGTTGAAGTTGCTTGTCTGGTGTAAGATAAGCCTTCTGGGCCATTGTGTCCAAGCTGGTACCCAGGAATGTCATTTTTTGTGAGGGTACTAGTTTTGACTTATTTTCGTTTACTGTGTACCCCAGACAATTTAGTAGATGCTGCACAAAAGCCAGATGATGTAAGAGAATGTCTTTTCTTTCTGCTTGGATGAGGCAGTCGTCCAGGTATGGATATATTTGAATTCCTCTTTGTCTGCAGTATGCAATTACTGGTGCCAGGCATTTTGTGAAAACTCTGGGTGCAGTAGATAAGCCAAAGGGCAGTGCAGAGAATTGATAATGGGTTGAACCTGCAATGAAACGGAGGTATCTTCTGCAACTTTGTCTGATAGGGACATGCAGGTATGCCTCCTTGAGGTCCAACGTTACCAGCCATGCTTCCTTGCCCAACATGGGAAGTAGCTGCTGTAGTGTTAGCATCTTGAATTTGGGGACTTGTAAGTAAGTGTTTAGAGTTGAAAGGTCCAGAATTGGTCTCCAAGCATTGTCCTTTCTGGGTACTAGAAAGAGCCTTGAGTAAAATCCTTGGCCTTGCTCTCGAGTAGGTACCAGTTGAATGGCTTCCATGTCCATGAGAGCTGTAATTTGTTTTTGTGCCTCTGCCCATTGATTTTGTGGCAGGTTTGGCATCCCTCTTTTCATTGGTAAGGTGTGAAAGTGGAATCTGTATCCTCATAAAATTATGTCTAGGACCCATTTGTCCTTTGTGACCATGTGCCAGTTGTCTGCAAATAGTGCTAGTTTTCCCGCCAAGGGGGCTGACAAAAAAGCTTTGTTTGGCCAGCTGAGGTGCAAGTCATTCAGTTTGCCTTATGGTGGGTTGGGACCTGTCTTCTCCTCCCTTCTGGGTTGTAGTGCCCCATTGGCGAGGTTTATACTGGGCTTGTGGTTGTCCTCTGCCCCTTGGTCGCCTGTATTTACCCCTCTGAGGTCTGTCAGTGGCTGGAAAGGACCAATTTTTTGTTGGCCAGTTTCTGCTGAATCGAGGGGGTTGTACTTGTAGGAAATCTTTGACTATCTGCATTGATTTCGCCTTATCTTCCATTTTCTTTAAAACTTCTTCTGCTTTAACTCCAAAAAGAACATCCTGCTGTAAGGGAGCATCTAGTAGTTTTGCTTTAACGTGATCAGGCAGACTTTGTTCCTTTAACCAGGCATGCCTACGTATAACTGATCCAGTGACAACTGCTCTGCAGGAGGCCTCTAAAGAATCAAACCCACATTGTAAGGTATGTTTGCCCACCTGCTCGGTGGCGTGCAACAAATCCTGTACTTCTTTCAATTCAGATTGTTGAGGGAGGGAGGTTATCTTTTGTTTTAACTGAGAAATCAGAAATTGCTGATACTTAAGCATATGAAATTGACAATTTAGTGCTCTCATAGCTAATGTGGCTGAGGTGTAAACCTTTTTCCCCCACCTGTCCAGTGCTCTAGAATCCCTTTCAGAAGGTACTGGGTTTTTAGCCATGGAAGCCTTAGCCCCCTTGTGACCCTGGGAGATAGTCTTTGGGTCAGCTACTGGGCTTTTGTAAAGAAATTTGTGGGAATCAGGAACTCTGTAGTATCTGTCAGGCTTGGCCGAAGCAGGAGGTAGAGAGTCTGGGTTGAAACTGGATTCTAAATCGACATCATCCACAATGTCCAAAACAGGAGGGATGGCTAGAGGTCTGTGTTGGGGGAGTAAAAGAAACTCTCTGAGCCTTTTCTTACAATCAGAGTAATCCTGACCTTCCCAGTGAAAATGTTCCCTCATAGTGTGTAAAGTTTCCCCAAAAGAGTAGTCTTCAGGAGGAGAAGCTGAGGGAATAGAATCCTCAGCATCAGAATCTTCATAAGGAGAGAAGGAATTGTCTTGGTCCTCAGAGGAATCTGAAGAAACAGACAGTTGCTCAGAGGAAGCAGAATCTTCCTCTTGTCTAGGCCTTTTGTCAAGAGGAGGCTGAGAACCCCTGATAAGAGAAATCAAATCTTCAGCCATTTTGAGCATCTGTTTCTTAGGCATAGGGCCTTGAACAGGAGGCTGAAGTGTAGTCTTTTTTGATTTAGAAGGAGTCTTCGACTTGGAAAACGTTTTGACTGTAAGTGTCATCGGTCTGAATACACCTTCAGCAACCGATGGCGTTTCTGAAGCACCGACGTCTTTGGAAGGTAAATCGTCGGAAGGGCCTGAAGTAAAAGGCTGCGTCGGCCTAGTACATTCCATCAAAATATCAGTAGCGGTCTCGGGTTCCAGAACTGCGGTAGTCAGGGGCTGCGTCGGAGCCTCACTGATAACCGGAGAACCAGCGACCGGATCAACCGAGGCCTCGGAATCGGGCTTAGGCCTGGGCTGTCGGTCCTTGTCCCTGCACTTTTTGTGCACGCCGGTAGTCAGTAGCTCCGACGGCATGTTATAGTTAAATTTTCTACCAAAAAAGTGTCGTGCGAAATCAAATCGTCTTTTAATAGTACGCTTATTAAATCTAGCACAAAAACGACAAGAAGTGACGTCGTGATCAGGGCCTAGGCAAGGTATACAATAAGAATGAAAATCCTTATGAGGTATTTGCTTCCCACAAGAAATACAATTGTTAACTTTTTCTGACATCGGTCTGAGGCAAGAAAAGTTTCCCCAATGGTGATGACTGCAGCAGGGTGAACACTCGAACATCTGCATTTATGGTAGGTACAAAACTGTACTTTTTGGAATCTAAGGACCTAGACACCTGAGGTCAGATTACAGTGAGGCCGAGTATTCCCCCTTTCTCGACTTCGTCTGGGTCCCTGGCTTATTTTGTTCCCCCACTCCCAGAGTGGGGTGAGTCCTGTACTGGAGTGGTTGATGCTGGCTCCATGGGGGGGGGGTCTGATACCGTCTTCTCAGACTGGTCCCTTCCCCTCGGTGTTTTGGCCTTCAATAGCTCTGGGACAGTATCATCCAGGGGTTGTGGTGCTGTTTCCAGACTTGTTCCTCCTTACTGGGGGACTTCTCCCTTGGATTTGGGTAATGGACCCGCTTCCAGACCCTCTGCCTTCCAGGTGACAGAGAGGACCTTCTCCAGGACTGGAGTTTCCTCTACCGCACCTCCTGGTCCCTGCCTGCCTCTCTCTACTTTGGCTGGTGAGGCCTCCCGGTAAAACCTTCAGGGGATTTTCTCCCCTCTGGGAGTCCCTGCATCTTGCGAGTCCTCCCCCGAGCCCCCCACAGAGGAAGTATGTCACAAGAGAAAGTGCAAGAGGGGAGGTACTTGGTCTCCCCAGTGGAGTTCCTCATCGAGGGAACGGACCTTGAGGAAGGAGACTGGTACCCCCATATCTCCTTCCAATGATTTCTGCTTTGGAGACATCCTTGAAATCTTGAAGCAAAAGGGCGGATGGTCTCCCCAACCCCCGTCTTCAGAGGAGTCTGTATTTCTGAAGGCCTTTGGGATAGGCCCATCTATCTCCTGGGTGTCCCCCTTGCTGATGAGTTAGTAGATTTGATTGCCTACTGGGCCTGGAAGGAGCCGGACATGGTGAAGCCAGTTCCAAAAAGGGAAACAATTTCTTAGCCCTCTCCAGACCATTCTTTCTAGAGCAAAGGTGTCCCAGTTGATGCCATTGTTGTTGCCACCACCAAGAAAATGAAGCTAGCAGAGCAGAGCTGTGTGTTCCATCCCCCAAACAGGGAGTCCCAGGCGATAGACTGTTTTGGGAAGCGTGTGTTTGCCTCGACTATTTTTGGACTGAGAGTGGTAAATTACTTGGCACACTTTAGCCACCTCCAAGGGGATTTGGTCCAAGAGTTTTACACTTCCCTTACAGAGATGTTGCCGACGAAGGACCTCAAGAAGGTGTCTCCCCAAGCTATCCACTCTGACTTCCCTTGCAAGTTCCTTGATGAGGTTAATTTCCAATGCTGCAGAAGCTACCTCTTGGGCAGCCGGTACCGGCATCACTTTGAGGCCTCCTGCTTGGTTACATTTATGTGGGTTTGCGGAACCCGTCAAGGTGTCCTTTACTAACACTCCCTTTGGTGGTTCTACTGTTTTTGGACCTTCTGTGGAAGGCACTTTGACCAGCAATGAGCAGGAAGGGAAGACTTTGTCTGCACTGGGGATGAAGCTTTCTACTCCCCAGAGGTTCTTCTCTAAAACCCAGTAGGAACTAGGAAGATGTGGTTCTGTAAGTCACAGTCTCCCTTCCAGGAAGCTCCTGAGGATTCCTCTTCCAGAGGCAGGGGGAGAGGTTTCAATGGCCGATGCCGCCCTCAAGGTGGGGGGGGGGGTCTGCAAAATCGGGGCTCCAGGGAACCCTTCTCTGAGCAGCCCTATCAGTGCTCCTGAAGCCTTGCCTGGCTGCTCTGCCCTGGAGGCAGTTGGGGGTCGCATTTTCCTATACACACTAGCCTGGGCAAATATCATTTTTGACCAGTGGGTGTTAAATATCATTTCTAGGGGCTATTTCATTCCCTTTTCAGAACCACCTCCAGTAAGAAGTTACCTCCCCTACGTTCCACCCAGTTAGAGGGAGTTGGCTTTCAAAGAAGTTCAACAACTTCTTCTAAAAAGAGCCATCCAAGCGGTCCCAGCAGGACAAAGTGGATCCAGTACTTATACTCACTTCTTTTTAGTTCCAAAAAAGACAGGGAGACCTACGTCTTGTTTTGGATCTCAGTGAGCTCAATCTTTCAGTCAAGAAGTCAAAGTTCTGGATGGTCACTGATCAGTCCGTTCTGCTCCTCTTACACAAGGATGATTGGATGTACTCTGTAGATCTCTGGGATGCCTACTATCACATCAGGATAGACAAGCATTCCAGGAGACAACTTCGCTTCCAGCTAGGAGCCAGTCATTACCAGTTTAGAGCTCTACCCTTAGGTCTCACCCAGCCCCCTGGGTGTTTACCAAATGTATGGCAGTGGTAGTGGCTCACCTGCGACTGCAGGGGTTTCAGGCCTTTCTGTACCTTGACGATTGGCTCCTAATGGCACCTTCAATGCATCAACTGATACAAGCAATTCATTATGTTCTTCTCCTCTTCTGTCAGTTGGGGATCACCACCAACTATGCAAAATCTAATCTGATCCCCACACAACAGTTGAAATTTTTATTTATTTATATAATGCTTATATAGTGCATTCACATATTATGTAAATGTGGAAATTGTAAATTTTGTGTGTATAGTAATACAGATAAATCCATTCACTTAGCTAGTAATAGAAATATAACATTAAGAGCATATGGGAATTGTAATACCAATAACCTTGTATATCTGGCAATATGTATAACACGTGGCTCATACTATATAGTGAAAAACAATCAGAAATTAAAAGAACATATGTGTAGCCATGTCTCAGAGGTAAATGCTAAGAAGAATACAAATGCTTTATATAAACATATTCTAGAAAATGGTGACAGCCATATGTTTAAATTTGCCATACTGGAAGTATGAATAGCAGAAATACGAGGTGGTGATATTATATTGAAAACTGAACTAGCAGAGGTGAAGTGGATAATTAGGCTCAAAGTTCATATACTACCAGGTCTTAATGACATTGTCCCTTTAAAACCTTTGCTGAAACACAAGCATAATTGTATCTGATTTACATAATTAACATGTCATGTGACTGTTTTTAAGTATATAAGCTACTTTAATCTTGTTCTTAGTGTTTAACGCCTGAGGAAGCCTCTAGGGTGAAAGTTTTTAACTTGTGATAGTATTGGAAATAAATGCTTGTCGTGGTTCCAGTGACTTTGTTTTTTGTTGACATCCCTTATCCTCATTGCCACTTTCTGGCCATGCCAACTGTGGTTCCCCTTCATCAGGTCTCATCTGAAGTATCCCCCATAGGTACTGGATCCCCATCAGGAACTGATTTCCCATCCATCAGGGCTTCCTCTCCCAAACCTTCGGACCCTTCATCTAACCGCAGGGTTTCTCCAGTTCCAGTGATTATTAAAACAGTCCAGGGTAGTGTTTCCCATTAAATGTATCATTCTAGCCTCCCAGAAACCCTCCACTAGAAAGGTTTATAGTAGGAAGTGGAAAAATGTTTCTATCTGGGGCAAGAGCAGGAATCTGGATCCCTTTTCTGCTTTAGTTTCAGACATACTTTAGTTTTTGTCCTCCGTTTTCCAAGTGGGAGCAAGTGTCTCTACCATCAAGCTTCAGTTGGTGGCAATTTCTAACTTTCACGAGAACTAACTTTTCATATAGGCTTTGTAAAGCGTTTATGAAAGGGGTCTTCCGGCTTCGGCCACCGATTAATGCTCTTTCACCTCCTTAGGACCTTAAGCTGGTTTTGCAGTCTCTGACTAGGAGTCCTTTTGGGTCTATATTAGAACACCGAACATTCAAAATGTCGAGTGTTCTAATATTGAAACCTAGCAATCGAAAAAAAAAACATTGAACATTCGGAACAGCAAATTTTTTCCTAGGAAAAACATTTGCTGCTCCAAAACACATACGCACAACACAAGCACACCAACCAAACAGCAATCCACACACATACACCTAAACTCTAACACCTAACCCTACACTAAACTATACAGACACCACTAACTATCCACTTGCCTTAACCCAAACCCTAACCCTAAGGTCACCTCACCCGCGCCCTAACCATAACTCACCTAACCCACACATCCACACAATCGCACACTTACCTGAACCCGACCCGTAACTTTCCACCAGAGCGCTGAAAATACTGAAGCAACAGAAACAGACAACCAGATTCTTTCCCTAGGAAAGAATTCGGTTTCCTGTTACTTCGATATTTTCAGCGTTCGCTGAAAACGGGTCGATATTAGAACAACCGACATTTCAAATGTTCGGTGTTCTAATATAGACCCGTCCTTTTGAGCCTTTCCTGTGATCTCAAGTTCCTGTCTTGGAAGATGGCCTTCCTGGTGGCTATTACCTCAGCTGGGAGGGTCTCAGAACTGCAAGCTCTTACCCTTACTCATCCTTACATGATTTTTCACAAGGACAGTCTCTCTTTTAGGACAAACCCCTCCTTCTTCCCCAAGATTGCTTCTGAATCTACTCTGAACCAATGTATTCATCTTCCAGTGTTCTTCCCCAACTATTATTTATTTATTTATTTAACATTTGTTAACCGGGTTAGTCCATAAGAGTTTGCAAACAAACCCATTTTCAGTGGAGACCCGAGGGGAAAAGCCCCAGCAAACAAAAGTAAAAATAAAGTGGCAATATACAAATATTAAATAACAAAATCACAATACAAAATAATTATAAAAAAGAAAAGGTTATTAACTATTTATATTGCATTGATAGTAAGCAACCCATTTTCAGTGGAGACCCAAAGGGAAAGAGCCCCAGCAAACATAAGCAAAGATAAACATACAGGACAAAAACTATTAAAAAAACACTGCAAATATGAAATTAATTATAAAGAGAAAAACAAAAGAAAAAAATATGAACATTAAGGGTTGCACTGATAGTAGTGGACTAAAATTTACTACATATGAGAGTAAAAACAAAAAGATAATTGTTGTTCAAAAGAAGGACAATGTACAGACATTGATAGGAAGTGGAGGGGGGAGATAATGTGGGGAATGGGAGGGGGCTATAGTAGTAGAGCTGAGGGTTTAGGAGATTAGTTTAAGTAGAAGTTACAAAGAAAGAAAGAAAGTTAGGAGATGCAACAGGTTATACAGTAAGATAGACTATGACTACATGTGGTCAAGGCAACGGCATAACTTCAAGTTTAGTAGGTGGGATTTAAGCTCCTTTTTAAAACGGGGAAAGGAAAGGTTGGATCTAATATGGAGAGGGAGTTTGTTCCAATTTAGTGAGACAGAGTGTTTGTAAAGTAGTTTGCCAGTATTCCTTTTGGGTTTATAAACTGAGAGAAGATGCTGATCAGCATCTATTCCAACAGATCTATTCCAACAAAGGGGTGTACATTCTACATACCTTGGACATATACCGACAGTTACGGTTCTACCTACATAAGACCAAAGGTTTTCTTAAGTCAGAACAGTTGTTTGTGTGGCTTTTTTCCCTAGTAGACACGGTCTTCCAGTTTCTAAGGTCACTATTTCTAAATGGATCTCTAGCTGCATCTCCACTGTCTACAACCATAGCCACCTTGATGTTCCAGGAAGAATCAAGGCTCATTCTATGAGATCCATAGCAACTTCTTCAGCCTTTTTACCCAGGCTTTCTTTTGATGAAGTTTGTGCTGCTGCCACTTGGTCTAATCCATGCACATTTATTTCTCACTATAAGATAGATTTGATTCCTAGGAGCAGGGCTTCCTTTGGCTCCACAGTGCTCTGGCATGTCCTTCCTTGAGGCCTCCCAGCATAAATGGTAGTCGGGGACTCTGACCCTATGGTGATGAATGATGACTTGGATAACATCAGATAAAAAGTTATGCACTGACCATAACTTGGCATCTGTGTTTTCCTATGTCATTATTCATCACATATTTCCCTCCCACCATCCCCCTACCTTGTAGATCATGGAGGAAGTTGGAGTGTTTTCCCTCCAGTCTTGCAGGAGTAGCCTTGAAGTACACTACAGCAAGATCGATCTGGGGGTTAGAAGGCAATGGAGCATCATGGGAGAGGGAGGAGCTAGAGCCTTGGATCCTTCTGCAGTATGTTGCCAGTTTGGATCCAATATCGGATCCTAGACTCCATGGTGATGAATGATGACGTAGGATAACACAGATAACAAGTTATGCTAAGTACATAACTCTTTTTCTGCCAGTGGTTTACACATTCCAGTCACCAGTCAATTGTCTGGCAAGCTTTTTTCAACTGTGATTATGCAGGGATGGAGATGAGTAAGCAGCTGGTATTAAATTGTAACACCGGTCTCCCTTTCTTCACGATTGAGCAATCTTGGAGTTATAAAAGGAACAGATACATGGGCGGCATGTCTCACAATATGGGAAGTGGAAGAGGCTTCCCCCCTGCAGAGATGCTTATTTGTGCTTTTTAAATTACAAAATTTTGGATAATCTGTGTGCTCCATAAGCTATTGCTTTTGTGTGTGCAGTTGTTCCTTATAGTGCAATCACCAGGGTTTTGAATGTGTGTGGTCTTCATAGTTGGGCTGTAATTTCTTGGCCCAGATTACTTGTCTGATGATTTTGGTCACCCCACAGGTGTCCAGTTTGCCCTTATTTATTGAAGGCTGTATCCCGCACCCACTATCTTAATCTTGTGACACGGAGATCAGAGGAGGCACACCCTCACCCTGTCATCCATTGTCTCAGAATCTGGACTACATGCAGCATCCAGCTTTTGGTTGATCAATGAGAGCTTACTACTATCTTGCATGTCCCAGAGAACAGTCTCAGAATTCTCTGAGATGTAAGTCAGGGATACTTGAGGCCTCCCCAATCAGAGTTTTATCCCAGGCCCAGCAGGATTTGATGGCTCAGAAGAAGGGCTGTACTGGATCATCCCACTTCAGGGCTCATAATTCAAGGCCTGTACATCAAGTAAATGTTCATCATGGTGAGAACTTGAAGAAAAGGTGAGGAATAACCTTCATAGAGATAATAGCTTGATGCCAGTGGCAGGCCCAGGTCAGGCCTTTCTAGACCATGTACTACTCTTGAAAGACACACTCCCACGTGATGGTTCTTCATTATCTGATATCCAGTGAGAGAGACTATATGCACAGCCTTACTCCTGCAGCTAGTTAGATTGGAGTGGCAAGAATCTGTGGACTCTGAAGCCATTGTCAGTGAGATGAACAAGGACATTGAGTCTTCACCACCTATAGGTACTCCTTAATTACCTTCCCCCTTGTCTACCTAAAGAACCTTCCTTTGTAGATTACCTGCAGCTTATTGAAGTCTTCTGAGAACTAGCCTGTAGCTTCCATTCCTTCCTCCTAGATGGCCTTTGGTCACCTCCACTTTGGAACTGATTGTTATTTCTGCAGTCTGGAAGTACCCAGACTGTGCTGTTGCAGCCCCCAGGAGGGCAAATATCCTTTACAAGCCCTTGGCTAAGGAGAGAGGAGAGTCTCACTGTCTCTCTCACAAACATCCTGGATCAACTCCACTTTGATTTCTTTGTTCTAGCATATGTCCCAGAGAACACAGCATTTTGCCACCTAACCATTAGAGAGAGAGAGAGAGAGAGAGTGTAAAAATTAGTGAAAGTGTTGTAATAAGAGAGTATATTTCTCTGCCACATTGATGCTTTTGTCCCTTAGTTACTAGACTCACATACCAGTATTCTATTCCTGTCTGGTGGAACAGGTGCTGGAAAAACTTGCTGACTTGTGAGATTGTGGACATAAGGAGGAGGTGGCGAAGTCTCTTTCTGTGTTTCCTCTAGTGTATTCCCGTAGAGTCCAGTGCCATTTTTGATTGTGCAGATTTTGTGGTCAGAGCTACAGGGTCAGATGTGCACCTGCAGAATGATCTGACTGAGCCTGTTCTTCCTCAAAGAGGAGCTCATAAAATATAATTCTGAATGCTTACTTCCAGAGATTAATGCTGTTTTGCTTTGGTCTCTTTAAGACCTGGTAGGTGGTGATGGTCATCCTCCTTTTTCTTCTAGAAATGATGACATTAACAGACCAAGCTATTTCAGTAGACCTCTTTATTCAGGTCCAGACTTTTCTCCCCAGAAGAACTATACAGGGTGCAGCTACCTCAGAACAGGTATGGAGGTTATCTTCCTACGTTGTCTTAGTTAATGAGATAGCTGTTTTCATTCCCACCATAGATCTGTAATCGATTTAATAAGTATAACAGATGCAGATATTCTGGATGATGATCATCTGGGGAGATGCTGCTTTAGTTGCATGGTATGTGGGTGAAGTTGCTGGACATGGTAGTTGCCTTTAGGCACTTTAGTGATTAGGATCCACACTGGTGATTTTGATGGTCATCATTTCTATTGATTTTACTTTATTCACCACACAGACAGTTTGTCATGATGTAGCTGTGCTAAACAGAATCTTGCACAAGAAAGATGGAGTTTTCCCCCATGTGAATAACTAGCCACTTTAAGGGAGTGCCTGGCAGCATCCCTGCAATGAGCATTCCTGAGTATGCATTCCTTCAGTCAGCATAAATTGAGTGAAGTCCTCCCTGGTCCCTTTTCAGACAGATATGTATACAGGCATAGAGTACTCCGCAGTGCTGCTGATCATTTCTGCCCACAAAAAATGTGTTTAAGTGAAGACATGGAGCAGTTTTGAAACTTAGACCCTACTGCCACTTTTTGGCTTGATGGATATAGTGACATTCATGGTGTCATTTGTATGCATGAGGATACGAGTGTTGCAGCGGACTGGGAATTGTTAGTGGATGGATCTTCTCCTGCTGTCAGACTAATGTTGCTAAGCTCTAAAATGGTAGACAATTTCAACAGGGCTTTAGATGGTCTTCCCTGACTTGCAGCTGAACCTAAATACAGGATGTTCTTTGTGTTTCACTGTTGCAGTCATCACATTTGGGTTATCTGCCTGCAGGCAGCCCTCAGCCAGCCTGAATAACAGAGTCTTCGGATTTCTGTGTCGGATGCTGTCGCTTCTTCCATGATGTCAGGTCATCAGGGGTATAAAACATGCAGCCGACGCCATTACATCAGTCTTTCTTGCCGTGCGGTGCCCAAAGCAGAAGCAATTTGCAAGTGCTGGTCGGCTGACTCCTGAAATTTTCGTTTTCGAGTTTCAGACCTGAAGTCTTCAAAAGATAAGTACCCCTTTGGGGATCCTTTTTTCTTGCTTTAACCAATGTCAGAAAAAATTAACAATTGTCTTGCCGGTGGAAAGTAAATACCTCATAGAGATTTTCATGTTTACTGCATCACCTGTTTAGGCCCAGACCAAGACGTACCTCTCTGTCGGTTTTGTGCCATGTTCAATGCCCGAACTATTCATCGTCAGGCTATTTTTGTTGCTAAATACTTTCTTTCTCGATCTCCGTACTTCGAAATGGCTTCGTTAAGCCATCCAACTGCCAATCTTCATAAAAAGTGTAAGGATAAAGACAGAAACAGACTGCATAGGTCCAAAACTGCCGATGACTCATCCATTAAGCTAGTCGCCATCTGCCAGTACTCAGTGAGGTGCTTTTGCAGCCCCTGATACCCGCTACTACAGGTTCACAGGCCTCTACTGAGACCCATTCGGAGTCTGGTATGCTGCGAGATGCTTCTTCGACTATGGAACCTGTGGATTTCTCTACCTTGGATGGGTCCGGAGACCCTGTGCAGGCACCGGCTTCTGAGGGTGTATTCAGGCCTACCGACTTTCATATTAAATCGACGACTTTGTTTCAAGTTAGAAATACCAAATTCCTCAGGCCTAAAGCTCGCACTATGCCTAGAAAACCGACGAGCAAGCTGCATACTCAGGCCCAGTTGCCTCAAAAACAAATGATTAGAATGGCTGAAGACCTTATTACTTTAATGAGGGGAAGTCAGCCTTCCCCCTCTAAGAGACCTAGAAGTGATTTTTTTTCTGATTCTTCTGATCAGGAATCTGATATCTCTGCTCCTTCTGACTACCAGGATTTACCCTTATCTACGTATGAGGATTCTGATGCAGAGGATTCCATTCCCTCTGCTTCCCCTCCAGAAGATTTTTCTTTTGATGAAACCTTGCATACTCTTAGGGAGCATTTCCGCTGGGAAAGCCAGGACTATTCTGAGTCCAAAAAGAGACTTGGGGAATTTTTGCTCCTGCCTCAACACAGGCCTCTAGCTATCCCTCCTGTTCTGGAGATTGTAGATGATGTCTTCTTGAAATCCAGCCTTACCCCAGACACTTTGTCTCCAGCTCCCAGGAAACCTGACAGGTACTACAGAGTACCTGACTCTCACAAATTCCTCTCCAACAATCTTACTGCGGATCCAGAGACCATTTTCCAAGTATCAAAAGGCATTAAGGCTACTACTGCCAAAAAATCCTATCTCTTCTGATAGAGACTCTAGAGCTTTAGACAGATGAGGTAAGAAAGTATACACTTCTGCTACTTTGGTCATTAGAGCTTTAAATTGCCAGTTTCATATGTTAAAGTATCAGCAGCATATTATGGGACTACTTAAACAGAAAATGATGTTGATTCCTCACTGTGCTGAACACAAAGATTTGCAAGAGTTAATGCATTCTGCTGAACAAGTTGGTAAGCATACTTTGCAATGTGGTTTTGATGCTTTAGAAGCATCTTTCAGGGCTGCTGTCACTGGGTCTGTACTTAGAAGGCATGCTTGGCTTAAGGAACAAAATTTGCCAGATCATGTCAAAGCTAAATTACTGGATGCCCCCTTAAACCAAGACAGCCTTTTTGGCAACAAAGCAGAAGAAGTCCTCAAAAGGATGGAGGAAAAAGCTAAATCTATGCAAACTGTTAAATATTTCTTACAAGTACAGTCTCCTAGATTCAGTAGGCATTGGCCTTCAAAGAACTGGTCTTTTCCAGTTCCTTCCAGGCTTCCTCAGTCCAAACCCAGGAGCAGCAGACCACCAAGACTTCAGTCTCAGGCTATGCACAGATCTAAGCAGTGGGGAGCTCCCACTTCCAAAGCAGGGAGTAGTACATCAGCCCCCCCTATGGAAATATGGCACAATGACTTATTCTTAACTCTTCCAAGCCCTGCTCAACTACTTGCTCCCTTAGGGGGAAAGCTCACCCTGCATGTAAAAAACTGGGAACTCATTATCCAGGACAAATGGGTTTTAAACATAGTTTCCCTAGGATACAAATTCCACTTCCTCTCACTACCAACCCCAAGTGGATGACCAGACCTCCCCCCAAATCAGTGGACGGAGACCCAAAAACAAGTGCTTTCTCTCCCCAGTATCAGGGCTATTCAACCTCTCCCAGCAGAACAAAGGGAAAACTCCTGGTGTCCTATCCCGGACCCGTCTATTCTCAACACCTTTCTGGTGGTTCCAAAATTTAAATGCTAACTCTTCAACGGCTTCTTCCTATGCTAGCCAAGGATGCCTGACTGGCAACCCTAGACTTGAAAGAAGTTTACCTGCACATCCCAATAAGGGAATCCTGCAGACAATACCTACATTTCAGGGCGGGCTCCATGCACTGTGAGTTCTCTGCACTCCCCTTTGGCTTATCTTCTGCGTCTAGGGTATTCACAAAGTGCCTACCTCCAGCCATTGCATTTTGCAGACAGAGAAGTATTCAGATTTACCCATACTTGGACGATTGCCTGATTCAGGCAGAAAGCCAGGACTTGCTATTACAACACCTGGCATTTATAAAGGGACTTCTAACCTCACTGGGGTACACCATCAATGAGAAGAAATCACACCTAGTACCCTGTCAACAGATTTAGCAAGCTTGAACACAACTTCCCAGATGGCATTTTTCACTCCAGAGAAACAAGTTTATTTGAAAAGCTACTTCAACCTATTGGCCACAAAAACCCAGCTATCTGCAAGGAAAATCCTGCAAGCCCTGGGGTTCATGGCCTCTTGCATTCTGTTAATTCCATATGCAAGACTGCATATGAGGAAACTTCAGTGTTATCTAAAAAGTCTATGGTGTCAGCATTCTCAGGACCTGGAAACAATGATTCCTTTCATTCCTTGTGTAAGGGCAGAGTTCCTTTGGTGGGCAGAGGCGTGCTACCACAACAAGGGACTCCCATTCACTCTACCCCCTGCCACCCAAACCTTAACAACAGACGCATCAGACTATCCATGGGAGGCTCACATGGCAAGGCAGTGCATTCAGGGCAAATGGAACCCAAAACAGATGCACCTGCAAATCAATCAAAAAGAAATGTTAGTGGTACAGAATGCTCTGACAGCCTTCAAAGACCTTATTCTTCCAGGACAACTATTGGTCAAAACAGACAACACTACAGTTTTGTGGTACATAAACAAGCAGGGGGGGAACCATTCTTACCCATTCTGCAGACTGACCCTGCAAGCTCAATTCCTGCCAGGCAAACTAAATTCACTGGCAGGCGACTTAAGCAGAAATCACATAGACCCACAAGAATGGAAACTGGAACCTAAAATATTCAAGCTCTTGAGGAACAAATGGAGGATACCAGAGGTAGATCTGTTTGTCTCCCCTCAGAACTACCAATTGAACAAATTATGCACCAGAACTCCCCACAGTCAAGCTTGGAAAGTGGATGCCCTGTCCTTTACCTGGGAAAGCCTCTCAGTTTATGCCTTTACCCCTCTAGCTCTCCTCCCGAAGGTTCTACTAAAGATCAAACATGACAAGCCAAGGACCATACTGATTGCCCCAGACTGGCCACGCCAGCACTGGTATCCCCTTTTGCGCAGTCTGACAGTGGTACAACCATGGCACCTGCCTCAGACCCCTTCCCTGCTGTCCCAGCAAGCAGGCCAGATTCTGCACCCTCAGCTTCAAACCCTGAACCTTGCAGCCTAGTTAATTCCCTGAGCTCACCCCTAGCAGCCCTCAGTAATTAGGTGCTGGATGTCATTCTTGAGGTAAGTAGGCCCAGTACTAGAAAATCCTATTCAGAAAAGTGGAAAAGATACTGTTCCTGGAGCCAGGCTCAGGGGAGGGGCACAACGGTGCCCAGCTTACCCCATATTCTAGATTATTTAACAGAAATGCTCCACAAGGGCCTATCTTTCTCTTCAATTAAGATTCATGCATCTGCCATTTCAGCAAATTCTAATACTGAGCCACCCCTCTTCTCTCATCCCCTGCTAAAACAATTCCTTAGAGGGGCCAAAAATTTAAGGCCCCCCAGGAGAGCTCTCACTCTAGCCTGGGACCTTAACTTTGTATTGGAAAAACTCACTCTTCCCCCCTTTGAACCAACTGCTACAGCAGAGTTGAAATTCCTTGCTTGGAAAACAGCCTTACTTCTAGCCATCACTTCAGCAAGAAGAGTGTCTGAACTGCAGGCCTTCATGGCAGTGGAACCTTTCATTATCTTCCATGCGGACAGGGTTTCCCTCCGGACGAATCCATCCTTTATGCCCAAGGTGGTGTCTAGTGTGGCTCTAAACCGATCCATTCCTTTACCTACTTTTTTCCCTAATCCTCAAAACAAGGGGGAAAGGATACTGCATTTTCTGGACATGCACAAACAGCTTAGATTTTATTTGGACAGAACTAAGCATCTCAGAAAGTCTGACCAGCTGCTAGTTAGTTTTGCTGCAGGGGCAGAGGGGAAGGCCATTTCAAAGCAAACCATTTCCAAATGAATAGCCAATTGCATCCATTTCTGCTACAGGCACCATGGAAAACGTACCCCACAGGGAATAAGATCACATTCCACCAGGGTTGCCTCTACCTCTACAGCATTTCTCAGAGGAGTCCCTACCAGGGACATCCTGGAAGCTGCTACCTGGAGCTCTGTACATACTTTCACCAAGCATTACCACCTGCCTATCTTTTTTAAATCCAGAGCTGGATTTGCCACAGCAGTCATACAAGGCCTGATTGCTAGCCCCAATGCTCTTTAACTGCCTCCACCCTTCTTTAGCTTTGGGAATCAACCCAAATGTGATGACTGCAACAGTGAAGCACGAAGAACATAGTACAGTTGCATGCACTTACCATAAATGTAGATGTTCGAGTTGAATACTCTTGGCTCTACCTTTCCTTCTTATTTGGAATATATTATATCATGTGTATTTGCTTTTTGCTGGGGGTGTTCCATACCATATAATTGCTTCCTGTTGTGGGGGCACCTGACATCTGGGCCAAGAAAAACTGATGTAATGGCGTCGGCTGCATGTTTTATACCCCTGACGACCTGAAGTCATGGAAGAAGCGACAGCATCCGATGCAGAAATCCGAAGACTCTGGTATTCAGGCTGGCTGAGGGCTACCTGCAGGCAGATAACCCAAATGTGATGACTGCAACAGTGAATGCACTCGAACATCTACATTTATAGTAAGTGAACACAACTGTACTTTCTATTTATGTCTGTATCTCTAGCTGTTGTTGCCATGATTCAAGGAACATGCTGCCTGCTACAAAGAGTAAACAAAACGCATACTTGAAAAGAAAAAAGTCTCGTTCCAGTGAAGGACTAAGCCAAACTTGGACTATAAGAATAAAAATACATTTGCTGAGCACTTTCATCTGGTTATATCTCTTGACTTCAGCAGAATGTCATTGTACACAATTCAACCAGTTTAAATAGCCCCCCACATAAAATCACATGATCTCTAAAAAATAATCAAACCTTTCCCAACATTTCGAATAGTTCAGCGCACTCAAATTTACTATTAAAATAATTATCACAAAATAAAGTAAAATATTGATTAAAAAAGAACATTATACAAAAGCAAAAATATTATACTAATACTATAATAATAAAAATAATAATAATATACTAAAACTATAAAATGTAATATGAAATACAATCATCGTTTTCAGAAAATACAAATAGCAAGGTGTTTAAACCTTGTATGAACACAGCCTTAATACACTAGCTAACAATGTTAGGCATTTACTTTTGTGTAGTAAAAACAAATACCATCGGGCTCTGATTGACTAAGTTTGCAGATGACTGTAATCTAGGAGCAGTCATTGAATCCCCAAATGATTTAACCATCCTGCAGAAAGGTTTGTCTCAAATAAATAACTGGTGTCAGAGTTATGATCCGAAACTAAATTTCAAAAAATGCATTATTGTTTCGTTTGGGAAGTCGACTATCACAGGGAACTACCACATTGGTAATACTCCCCTAAGAGTTGACCCAGTTGGTCAGGATTTGGGAACTTGTTTGGACAGTGGCCTAAATTTAGACCAGCAAGTGTATATTACACAATTTATTAACAAAAAGTTTCTGTTCAGATCTGAGGATGTCATTGTCCCACTTTAATTGGTCCTCATTAGGCCAGTCATTGAATGTAATGCCTCCTTAGGCATGTGTCTGTCCAGACACATGGAGCAATTGGAGCGCCCATAGAGATACCTTACTAACAGAAGTCAAGGCCTAAACAACATATCCTACTGTACTCAAAACCCTGTCTCTATACTTGATATCCTACAGACTGCTAAGAGGTGACATGTCTAACATGCAAGGCATCCTCCAACCCATTACCAATGGATTTTCTGCACATCATCAAGTCGAATGGCATTAGAAATAAATAGGGATCTAAACCTCTTCTGTAACATAATCAGAATGATTTTGATGGACAGGTATGTTTCACAGAGGATGCCACTGCTGTAGAATAGATTCCCCATCCACATAAAACAAAGTTCATCGCTATCCATTATCAAACTCAGCTTAGATCTATGGATTAGAAACAGAAAATTTACCCCAGGACTTCCCTCTGTACTACAAATGGACAGAGGCTGCTCCTAAATGCTTTATCCTATACATGGGTCCCCTCAATCTGTCTATGGTGTGATTCCATTTATTCGTATTGTAGGTAATATGTAATTATTGACCATGGGATAGGTAAGGCCATTCTGTAACCAAATGGTATATGTTGTTTAGAGCACACAAAGGGAAATGGCCCACAAAGGCAGCTAGCCTACTGCGGGAAATGGCCCACAAAGGCAGCTAGCCTACTGCTTGTCTGTGGACCTGTGAACCTGCATTTTAAATGCATTGATGCATGTGCACTACTATTTGTGCTTAATAGAGTATGGTTGTGTAGCCATGGATTTAAAACTGAATATATTTCAGGGATGTGACGTGCACAGCCTCTACATGAGAGACACAGGAAGTGGACTCTTATTTTCATTTGTTGTGGCAAATTAATGTTTTGTATTGCCTTTCATGTGTGCATTCAGTAGTGTTTTAAGATTTTGACTTTCAGTATTTTGCAGCATCCAGGAGTTTGGTTTCAAATGTCAATAAATAAATTAATAAAATAAATTCCTGTGGATTTCATTAATTTATCTTGAAATAAAATTAAAAGAGCCACCCAGTGAATCACTAAACTGTATAAAACCTTAAAGAAAAACTCCATCTCTCATCATCGCTAGCCTTATTCTAGACTTATTTTGTCTACATAAAGTAGCTCCTAAATGTTGTTCAGTGCTCAGAAACCCTTTACTGCCTTTCATTTTTGTTTGTTTTCTTTTCCACTTGTTTCCACAGATCACAAAGTTACAACTACTTTCATTCCATTTTAAATCTTACATTGTTTCAGAAAGTAATTCCCATAGTCCGAAGGTGGATTGGAGACACCAAATTGGCCATAGGTGTGAGTGCATGTGTGTATGCTGGGGGGGGGGTTGTATGGAAAAACAGCAGCGGCAGGGCTATCCACCCGGCCGGTGCTGTGAACATTGGCTCTAGGTGACGGCTACTGTTGATGTGACACCTCAACCCTATATGTAGTAAATGGAAAAATGGGGTGATGGATGGTTGGATATTGTGTATTACCCCAAAGATGTGCAGTTACATCCCAGCCCAGTGCAGCATGGCTACAGTGCACACCCACTGTCTGTCAAATCTGTCAGTATCTTTCTGGTACTTTTTACATTGTACTCTGAAAAAAATACATTAAACTACTTTTTACATTACTATAAGTACTGAATAAATACTATATTAAACTATATTTGTAAATTTAAGGCAAGACAATTGGACTATAATAATGAAACTTGTATTATTTCTATTCATACAACAAAGCACAGCGAAGTATAAAGATTTTTATTTAACAACAGATGTTAAGTTATCTATCTCGCCTTCATTCTTGCTGGTTGGGGATCGGAGTCGATCCTCGGCTCTGACTCGGCCATCTTCAATAGCTCGAGAGCTGTTTACTGGCTCGAGGCTACCCCTTATCCCATAATGCCTAGCGATAGCTACCCAGATCTCGTTTGCCACTTCAGCTGCGAGGATGACGTTTTTCTGGCTCAGGCTCGTATATTTAGCTTTTTGCGTAAACCTTCCTTCTAAATTTAAAATTTTTCTAGTATTTTTTTTCTATTTAGAATAGTTATACTTGTTGCTGTTATTTTTTCTTCTATCTCGCCCTTGTCTTAGCACTCGTTTAAGTTAGAGAGTTCTCCCCGCCCCTCCCCCTTCCCTAGGTTAGCCGTTTAACTTAGAGGCTCTCCTTTTTCTCTTATTGTTATAACAAAAAAAATGTTATTGTAGTTAGCATAGTACTGGTGTGTTTGTCTAGGTTAATACTTTTTTTGTGTCAGTAGTCACTTCTTAGATCTCCTTTTTTTTTAGTACAGCATGTCTAAGGAAGTAAGGTTTCTGGTTTTAAGAAGTGTGGCTCATGCTGTCGGAAAATGTCTCTGACAGATGGGCACACTAGTTGCGTCTACTGTTTAGGCGCTGTTCACCTACAGGACTCTTGTTCTATTTGCCATGCTTTTAGTCCAAGAGTCCTGCAGGAGCGTAAGAACAAACTAATTCTTAGGCGTCTGTTAAAACCCCAGGATTCACCGGCAAAGAGTGAAATCCCCAAAATCCACTAAGCCGTCAGCTCCATCCTCGGAGCCGACTCCTGTGCTGGATTTACCTTCTAAGTCGGTTCCGGCTGGCACCGACAAGACAACCTCCCCGTCGGCTCCATCGGATGTTTCGGAGCCGTCGCAGTCACAAGAGGCTGAGGTCCCCTTCCTTAGAGTCGGTGCATTCGGCTCCTCGGTCTCCATTGCTTCAAAGTGAGTGTAGCCACTGGTCCTCTCCTCTCGGTCCTCTAGGCTGCCAGATCACGATGTGGAGAGAGTAGTCAGTAGGTTGTTAAAGTCGCAGGCACTAGCTAAATTATTGTCCAGCCCTCCTCAACAGGTATCGGCTCCACCCACTTCACTTGATATTCCTCCTCCGACTCCAATGAGTTCGGAGCCGGAGTTCGTTGGGGTTCGGGCAGTGGAACTGTCGGCTCTGATCACCATATCCTCTTCAGTTCCGACGTCGGCTCCGATTACCTCGATACTTGCTTCGATCGAGGAATCTGGTCGCCAGAGCTTCCTCGTCAGCTCCGGGGGGGTGGCATCGGACCCTTGTCCAACCCTATTCTCCCTTTCGGAGCTTCGGCGCAGGTGAGCTCGGTTCCAACATCGGCCTCGGAGCTGTCCCCCTCGGCGCGGAGAAATATTCCTGTTTCTTCGGAGCTGGAGCTTTCTCTTCCTCGAGAAGGGGTGCCTTTGAGGTCATGTGGAGCGTGCTGTCCCCTGAGTCAGCTCCACTGCCGGCTCCACCGACTCCGTTCCTTATAGTGTCTGTGCCAACCTCTGCTCCTCCTCCAGACCTCAAATGTAGGGAACCGATGGTCCAGGACACCTCACTGGGTGTTTTCTCTTCTTCTGAGGCCTCTCCTGATCTCTCAGAGGAGCCCCCTTGGAAGAAGAAGTGCAAGAGGAAGCACATTGACTCCCCGGAGTCTGTCACTTCTGATACGGTCTTAGATGATTCGGAAGGGTCCCTGAGATCCCCCTTTGAAGATGTTTTGTTTGCCGACATCCTTGAAATTCTTAGGCAGAGGGGGAACTGGACTCCCCTAGCCCCTACTGAGGATGACTCCGTATTCCTGGATGCCTTCGGTTCCCGACCTTCCACCTCCTGGGTTTCTCCGCTTTTCAATCCACTCATGTCTGTAGTGGCTCGAAAGGCTTGGTCAGCTCCGGACACAGTGGAACCAACTCCGAGGAGACCAAATAAGTTCATTACAGCCCCCCAGGATAAGCAGTTTCTTTCTAAGGGTGTGCCCGTTGATGCCATGGTGGTAGCAGCCGCCACCAAAAAAGAGATGACAGAGACTTCTTCATCTGTTCATCCCCCTAACAAGGAGTCTAGGATGATGGACAGATACGGAAAGCAAATGTTTGCTTCAGTGACCTTCTCCATGAGGTCCGTGAACTTCTTATGTCACTTTACTCGTCTTCAGAGGGATCTCCTAAAAGAGCTAGGAGATACCCTTCAAGATCCTACAGCTGAGGGAGTTCGAGCCAAAGTAACTTCCCAGCTAGCGACTCATAATTCCATAGTCAACTCCTCCATGAGGCTCATTTCCTATGCTTCCAATGGAGCTAGTAGAGCTGCAGGCACTGCTGTGGCCCTCAGGAGACATGCTTGGATGCGGTTGTGTAATTTTGCGGAACCCTTTCAAGCGTCCTTCACCAACACCCACTTTGATGGCTCCTTTCTCTTTGGGCTACAGGTGAAAGACACTTTGACTAGGTGTGAGCAAGAAGGCAAGACTCTCTCTGCCATGGGAGTCCATTTTTCCACTCCCTCAAGACCCTTCCCCAAGGGTCAGAAGTGTGGGAAGATGTGATTCCACAAATCTCAGGGAGCCTTGCCTGACACATAGTCATTTTTCCTCCAGAGACAGGGGGGAAACAACAATTATAGACGCCGCCCTCGTGGCAGAGGGGGTCCGCAGAACCAGGGCAACAGAGAATCCTTCTCTGACCAGCCCTTCCAGCATCCTTGAAGGGTTGCCTGGCTGCTCACCTCTGGAGGCAGTCGGGGGAAGACTTTTGCTGTACCCAAAAGCCTGGCAAAATTTAACAAGAGACAGATGGGTACTGTCCATTATATCCGGAGGTTACAAAATTCCCTTCCATCAAACCCCCTTACAGTCAAAGAAGGCCCTTCCAGATGTTCCACCCAATCTGAGGGCGCAAGCAGTTATAGAAGTTTCAAAACTGCTAAGAAAAAGAGCCATCCAAGAGGTCCCCGCAGACCAGTTCGGATCCGGAATCGGATCCGGAATTTACTCAGGGTTCTTTTTACTAGCAAAAAAGACAGGGGACTGGAGACCCATTCTGGATCTCAGCAGATTAAACAGATCTGTACAAAGAACAAAGTTTTGGATGGTCACGCTACAGTCCATTCTACCCTTCCTGGGTCAGGACAATTGGATGTGCTCAATAGATCTTCAGGATGCGTACCACCATATCAAGATGGACAGACGTTCCAGGAGATTTCTTCGCTTTCGGGTGGGGGCCAGTCATTACCAGTTCAGAGCTCTGCCCTTTGGTCTCACCACAGCCCCCACGGTGTTCACCAAATGTATTGCAGTGGTTACGGCTCACCTGAGACGTCAAGGATTCCAGGTATTTCCATATCTAGACGACTGGCTCCTCACTGCTACCACCAGGCATCAACTCCTACAAGCATGGGATTACACAATCACTTTTTGCACCCAGCTAGGTATTACCATAAAATTTGAAAAATCTGCCTTGTTGCCCTCTCAGTCTGTCACTTACATAGGAGCAGAATTAAACACAAAGGAAATGTTCGCAAGATTACCACTGGAAAGAGTGTCCACTATTCGTCAACAAGTGCAAGTTCTAATGCAGAGCAAGAAGATACAAGTCAAATATGTCCTTCAAACTCTAGGCTCCATGGCAGCTGCCATCCTCCTCCTTCCATTGGTGCGCTTCCATATGAGGATTCTTCAGTGGCTTCTTTTCACACAGTGGTCTTTCCAAGAGCTACCCATGTCTCAAATGATCATGATTACAGAAGCATGCAAAAGGCATATTTCCTGGTGGATGGTCTCCCCACTAGTGACTCAGGGCAGACCCTTCATTCAGCCCCCTCCGGTAGCCACAGTGACCACAGACGCCTCCCTGATAGGGTGGGGGGGCATTATCTGGGCAGGATAGTCCAAGGCACTTGGCAACCTCACGAGTACCATCTGCACATAAATGTCCTAGAGATGAGAGCCATGCTCCTAGCATTGCAAGCCCTTCAAGACTCTCTTCCTTCCGGGACCATTGCAATCCAAACAGACAATATGTCAGTAGTGTGGTACATCAACAAACAGGGCAGGACCAAATCTTACCCCCTGTGTCGAGAAGCACTCAGACTGTGGCAGTGGGCGATTTCCTCCCAACGTTTTCCAATTGCGATGCACATCCCTGGGAGATCCGACGTCATAGCGGACAGGCTCAGCAGAGCTATCCTCATGCCTCACGAGTGGTCTCTGAATCAGGAAGTTGCGGACCTGATCTTCCACAAATGGGGACAGCCTTGCTGCGATCTTTTTGCCACCCCATTCAACAGCAAATGCAGCAACTACTTCTCCCTCCTTCTGCTTCTAGGTCGCCTACCCAGGGACACTCTAGTCCATGATTGACCTCAGGGACTCCTTTATGCATTTCCTCCCTTTCCACTTATACCAAGACTTATACAGAAAGCAAAGTCGTTGGGTTGCAAAATGATCCTCATTGCCCCCTACAGGCCTCAACAGATTTGGTTTCCGTTCCTACACCTCTATCTTCTCGATCAGCCCTGGACTCTGGACCCGATTCCAGATCTACTGGTTCATCAGTCAGGCAGGTTGCATCAGTCCCTTCAGACTCTCCAGCTCACAGCTTGGTTGCTCCACTTCCAACCCTAGCCAGGCTCCCTAGCATTTCCCAAACAGTCTGTGAGATTATCGTTTCTTCACATAAGTCCACCACCAGGACTATTTATGCAAGCAAATGGAAACATTTTTCTTATTGGGCTGAGTCTAGGAATGTGGATCCCTTCTCAGCCCCAGTCCATGAGATCCTAGAGTTCCTAGCACAGCTGTTTCATTCTGCAGCCGCTTCCGCTACCACTAGGGTGCAGTTAGCAGCCATTTCTAATTTTCACATCGGGTTACAGAATTCAAGCATCATGTCTCACAAGCTCTGTAAAGCCTTTTTTGAGAGGGACATCTTTTCCTAGACCTCCAGTGAGAGACCCCCCCCCCCTTCTCCCTGGGACCTTAATCTAGTCCTAACGTCCTTAATTTTGCCTCCTTTTGAACCAGTGGCATCATGCTCCATCAAATTTCTCTCTTGGAAAACACTCTTTCTGGTTGCTATTACTTCAGCCAGATGAGTCTCAGAACTACAGGCACTATGTGTCTGTCCCCCTTATCTGGTTTTTCATAGGGATAGAGTTTCTCTGAGGACAAATCCTTTGTTTCTTCCCAAAGTTTCCTCTGAACATAATTTAAATCAATCTATAGATCTCCCCGTTTTCTTCCCCAATCATAGCAACAAGGAAGAGTACAAACTTCACCAATTGGACGTGCACAGGCAATTGCGTTTTTACCTCCATAGAACTAAAGAAATAAGAAAATCAGACCAATTGTTTCTGTCTTATGCCTTAAACAAACAAGGTCTCCCAGTTTCCAAGGTTACTTTATCTAGATGGCTATCCCATACTATTTCATTTATTTATCAGTTATGGGATAAGGAATTACCATCTAAACAAAAGGTCATTCTAATAGGGCATTAGCCACCACTGTAGCTTTCCAGTCTAGGTTGCCCATGGATTCCATATGTGCAGCTGCTGCGTGGGCAAATCCTCATACCTTTATTTCTCATTACAAGGTGGATATGGTCTCCTGGAGCAGACCTGATTTTGGTTCCACTGTTCTGAAGAGTCTGTTCCACTGAGCCACCCATGATTTTAGGTACTAGGGACGCTGTCCCAACTAGCAAGAATGAAGGCGAGATAGACAACTTAACATAAAGAAGTTATTTACCTACCATAACGTTCCATGTTAGTTGTCTTCATCTCACCTTCTTTCTTGCGTCCCGCCCACTGTCCCCCTGTCCTAATGGATCGAGAGGAGTCCTTTTTTACTGGCTAAGTATTCTTTGTTTCCCTCTATTGATTTAGAGGATATGGGAGGTATAAGTCAACCAGTTCTTTTGACTGGTTTATTCTCTTGTTATGTCTGGAGTTAAGTTATTTCAAACGAGATCTGGGTAGCTATCGCTAGGCATTATGGGATAAGGGGTAGCCTCGAGCCAGTAAATAGCTCTCGAGCTATTGAAGATGGCCGGGTCGGAGCCGAGGATTGGCTCCGATCCCCAACCAGCAAGAAAGAAGGCGAGATGAAGACAACTGACATGGAATGTTATGGTAGGTACATAACTTTTTTTTTCAGCACTATCACCAGCAAAAGTTACTGAAAATGCAACTGTAAAAAGAATACGTTTCATGTATTGGCATTCTGGAAAAGAAACCATTTAACAAAATCTGTTATTTTTTTTTTAAAGTTAATTTTAAATTAGTTAAGCCCACTAGATGCAAGTGTCCCTTTTTTAGTGTTGAACTGTCTGGTTAAGTGACTTGTTCAGAGATGCACAGTAGGCAACTGGAGGATGACTGAATCAAACCCTGGACTTCAGGTGGTCATTAACAGATTGTAGGCTTAATCCACTGCTCTGCCAAACTTAACAGAATAAAGGTATGGTAAATATATCAGGGTTTTTTACATTTAAATTCTGGAATATCTCATTGCACAATATAAAATAATTTGAACAAAAAAAAAAAATTGTGTTCCAAGGTTTGCTTAGTGAATGCCTGCTTGCACATTTGATTGCCCAGGGCAGTGAGGAGTATGTTAAGTTGTTTATTCCCTGAAAGTCATGAGGAAGGATAGATGACAGACTGGCATTTGTATATCCTTTAGTAGATGATAACATTCCAGTTGTACTATCAGTATATGTTCTGTAGCCATGACAATTTATAATATTCGAAAGATAATTAGATATAGAAATAGATAATTTCAATACATGTTAAAATGTTTGAGATATGTGTGTAAAATTAGTACTCGTAGAAATTTTCACGACTGAATTTTGTAAATATTAGAAGACAGAAAATATGTAATGTTAATTTTTAAATATATAAATAAACAAAGGGATTCAAACCAAATTAAAGAAAAATGAATTCATGGAATATACCTGAAAGTGGTCTTAACAGATTTTTTTTTTGTCAATAGAATTCCATCTGTGAACACCTGGCTGGCTCCAGGAGAATGTCTGGCATCTGCTGCTAAAATGGGCTAGTGAAGTTCCACTCCATTGATGTTATCAAGAAGATCAGAAGTTGCCATGAGGGAATATCATTCTTCTTTTTCCATTTCAATGTCTTTCATTGTTCCTCTTCCTCTTTACTGTTTATATATTATTCCTTTGTTCTGTACTTATTCATACTGAACTCAATGGCACAAAGATCTTTTTTTACGTTATCGTCAGGATGCCTGCATGCCAGCACCTCTAGCTAACAGAATTTTCTACTGCAGCATACTTATTGGCCCTGACAACAAGAAAGCTATAAAGTATTAAAATATAAATTGTGGTTACGTAGAGTGATGAATACTTGATCTCCTCCGAGAGGACTCTCAATCCTTGTGCATGGCAGAAAAGGTCATGTTGCTTTATATTGAAGTATAGTATGCTGACATATGTCACTGCTGATCTTTCTTCTTCTTTCAACTTTTCCTGGTTAGGGGTCGCCACAGTGGATCACCTGTCCGCTCATGATTGGCAGTGGAATTTTAGGGTGTTGAGTTGCCAGCCCAGCATCCAACCTTCCACAGAAGGCACTTACATGCATGCACTCACGCCTAGAGCCAATTTAGAGTATCCAGTCCACCTACAGCATGTCTTTGGGATGTGGGAGGAAACCAGAGCACTCGGAGGAAACCCATGCGACCAGAGGGAGGACATGCAGACTCCGCGCAGAAGCGCCCCAGCCGAGGATCGAACCGGAGAACCTCTTGCTGTGAGGTGGCAATGCTAATGTCACTGCTGATATATATGTTTATACTTAAAAGGACTGTTGCACCAAGTAATCCATTAGATAACCCAAACATCATCATCTGTGGAGGCTGACTGTTACACAACCTTAATTTTGAAGCATAAGCTGTCTTTGCAATCTTAATCCAAACTCTGGATGTCTCTCTAGATTTTTGAATTTTGGCAGACTAGGTTGCATATCTGAAAAGGTAATGGTAGTTGGATCATCATAGTGTTCCTGAATGCTTCTTATTTCTGCATTGCAGCAACCTGCTATCTGCTGCTGGTGCCCCTCTCCAAACACTAGCTCCCCACCTTGTCTAACCACTTACCCCTGGACTGAGTCTGGCAACCAGTTCTGTTAACAGGTTATAGACAGCAGCTTCTGTTGAGAGGAGATTGAAGTTTCCCATTGCTATGGCATCAAGGCTGCTATCTGGTGATTTTATGCTTTGAGTCCTCAGTGCACTGATGTAAAGCATGCACTGCCCTCAGCATGCTTGTACCACTCTCCCATACATGTATCAGTGGAACAGCTGTTCATGTCTTTTGTCCTTGAAGCCATGTGCTGATGTTGTAATTCTCCTTTGTCTCTAGCAGGGAGCAAAACAGCTATGAGTGATTTCACCCCAAGGTAGGTGAGCTGCCCAGTAGCTGCTCTAGTCTACCCCCAGTCCTGACCAGTCTGCTTTACCCTACCCCTGCCCTGTCCAAGCCTGTGGCTCCAGTGTTGCTTATTGATTCTGGCCTGCCAACAGTAAATCTGAACATTCTCATATTTTCCAGGGGGTCGAATGTATAGTTTTCATGAGCATTTTGGATGCCATTGTGCCAGTGGCTCAACTGTGTAATATTTCCATCCACTTTGTATGCCCTGGTCTTGCGCCAAGTGGCCAGCTGTGTAATCTTCCCAAGTACTTTGGATGCCCTGGTCATGTGCTAATAGCCAATCTGTATAATTGTCATGAGTACTAAGGAACCACTGAGGTTTGGAAACCAGTGACAGGAAAAAGGTTAGATAAAGTCCATAGAGTTTCACATCTGAGTTCCCTGAAATAACTTGTCAGAATGGTATTCAGATACCTGAACTGCGTACAGTCAGAAATTAAGAAGCACAAAGATAGGGAAGTTTTCCGATAGTTAAGGATTAATGGATTTATTTCAACAACTTAGAAGAGCTGTTTCTAAACAACATTGACATTTGTACGAAAAATGTACATTCTCCATCATGATTCTGTTGTTTCCTCTAATGCCGTCCTTGCAGTATGATTGGTTGGACATGTTGTTCTGTTAGACTGTTGTCCGAATGTGATTGTAAGCAGTGGGCAGCACACAAACTATTCCATTTCTAAGTGTTTGTTGATAGAATTAAGCAGTAGCCTCCTCCTTACCTCACTTTGCCTATCTGAAACTGGAGTTGAGCATCTTTCATGTGAACATGTGTTCTCTTCTCACTGGACTGTTATATGTGATAGCCTGGCTATCAGGAAACATGAATTGTAAAGTAGACTAGCTCTGCATTATACCATGAATGTTTGACAGCTAAATCAGACATAATTGCCCATGGAGCTTAGAGGAAACTTGACCTTCTACCATTCCATCAGAGCATAAACTGTTCTTTTGCAAATATGCCTTTCAAAAACTCGGTTTATTTATTTTTTAGTAATGCCTACAGTTTGGGTATACATGTGTGTACAGCATTTATATTTTGATAGTGCAGTACCAGAGCTCTTTTTCTGGTATAACATATATTGAGGCTGTAGATTCATTTGCTTATTTTCACAGTACGTGATCTAGTTAGTTCAATTTTAGAAAGAGCTAGTTAAATTCCATACTGTCTGACATTACTGCATCCTTAATATTCTCTTATACATTCATTTAGTAGATTAAATTTTACTGCACTGCTCTTAACATGAATATGTTAAAGTTAGGTATTACTAATTCAGTAAATCATTTCTGTCCTTATTTTATCATTGTAGTGTGTATCCAAAACCTGTTTATACGCTTGTATTAATTGTCCAATTCAGATAATTTTGCTAGGTGTAAATGCAGTGAATTGCAAGGAAAACTGTTTATGATGATTCACAGAAATATTCACTAAGTGTAAAGAGTTTGCTGCTTAATGCAAATTGTTTGTTGTTAGTGCTGAGCATGTAAGAAATGCCAGTTTATGCGTTGTTACCCTTGTGACTCAATTTTGCACCCACATTTTGAATTTGCTGTTGCATTACTTTGGGGGACATTGTGCATGGAAAATACAACTATATTTTTGTTGTTAACTGCTACATGCAGCTACAGCAAGTTTCAGAATTAAATACTCTGTTTTCTATATGTGTTTACATGACCTGGGCATACACAGAGTTTAACCATCATATATGCCAACTCTCTAACATCAGTACAGCATCAGGTCAGTGTTGCAACCCCATAATGAGTCGCATTGTAGCTTAGTACAGCACTCCAGAATAACTAAATATTCATGTGTTCCACTTGGTGCCCCCTGTGTGAATCATAATTTCTCGTATATCATTAGCTTTGCAGCTCATTGCAGTCTAGTGCTGAGCCATGTTTTTTTTCTGAATCCGGAAGAGTGTTAGGCCCAAATAATCAAACATATTCTTTATTAAACATGTTCGCTAACAGATCATGTCAGTGCTCATCGTTTATAATTTAAATTATGTAACCGTAATGTAGTGCATGGAGTGAGGTAATTATGATTCATAATCCAGAAAAAGACAAATCAGTTAAGTATTTCTATAGTATGAGACTTGATCTTAACAGTTGTTTACAATCTCCTGCTTCAGTTGTTAAGATCGGGTATCTGTCTTGGCAGTTAAACATGCCAGTACTGACTAGCAAATGACAGCAGGAGTATAAAAAAAAACTGTTTCTACCTGCTGTGTCAGTAATATGAACTGTCTATTTCAAACGTAACAGAATCTGTTACACCGTCTTTCTGACAGTGCTCACTGAGGGCTTTATGGTTTTGACAGCCAGCAAAGAGATTTTTTTTTTACTGTAACTAGTAGTGCATGGAGCAGATAAAGATCCATGCAATGCATAGAATTATGATTGAGCCTCTGATCATAACCCTTTATTTTGTGTTCTCGACATGGATGCCTAGATTCACCTCTCGAGCTTCACTCTCAGGTGAATTTCTTGGTATGTATGCCTCGAAGACATAATAAGACAGTTATGATCGTCAATCCACTCATAATCCTCTATATTGTAATCACTAGTGTTATTGTACTTCACTTGAATGGGTTATTTTTTTATTCTTTTATATTTCTTTGTGCAGATTGTTTTATTAAAATTTGCCTTTCATTATGGTAATCAAATCATCTCACTGTAGTTCGATGTTCATCTTACAAATATGCACAAAAGTGGAAAAATCCCATCTCTTTGCCTAGATTATGTTGATTACAAAACTGCAGTTATTTTATACACTGTATTGCCTATCATGATTATTCATAGTTTACTGCCCATATTAATATCTAAACCATTACAGCATTCAGTCTTTTGTAAATTTAAAGTACCAAACACATCTTGCAGCTATTTAGAACAAAACTGAACAGAGCTGTTCATTGCCTGCCTACAGAAACAACCCTCTCCTGTCTATTTGTCACCCACTCCCTACAGGCACCTAATTGCTACACAAGTTACACATTTTAAAAATAGCCTAGACATTACAGAAAACTACCATAAAAACACTGAAACAAAGGTGATCTAACTCATAGAGATAGGTATGGGACTGGCTTTTCTGGACCCCTTTCTTGCTGGAACTCGCAATTGTATCAGTTATTTTTATAGGTAGATTTTATTCATTACCCTTCTAGATATACTGCATTATGCTGCAGTTTGGAAGTGCCGTGTCTCATAAAATGTAATATTACATATCAAAACAGTCATTTTTAGAGGCTCGAAGTGAAGTACAGGCGGGACAAGGTTTCTGAAAATAACACTCCTGAGAAGTATAAACCTGCTTTAAGTGTACGGATAAATGTTGTTTTATATATATATATATATATATATATATATATATATATATATATATATATATATATATATATATATATTTGTGTGTGTGTCTATGTATCAATTGTGGAATCTAATAATGTCCTCTAGGAAAATGTAGCTGAGTTTGATTTCTTCAAGATGAAAGCGTTAGAATTAAAAGAATTTCAGCAGCATGCTACATTGCCAGATCATAGCACCTTTCATTTCTTGCCAAATCCAGCAAAGTCCTATAACATGCTGCTTGGTTTGAATGCCTGTAACACAGCATTTTACAGATGCTAGGAATATAAGCTTAACTGCTGTTAGAGGAAGCCAAAGACCCCATGGTAATGTCCTTCTGACAAAGCAGATTGTTTTCATGGGTAGAGCTCTGACAAAGCACCAGAAACACATACACACAATCACATGTATATATGTACATATTGATGAAATTGTTAATGTTGACCTGCAAGTTTATGTACAGTTTCCTCGTTAGTAACTGGTACCTTTTTCTGAGCCATCTTTTGTTGTACGCAGAATATGTTAATATGACATTCTTCTAGTTCTGCATTTATTAACTGACATATTAGGTGTTTTATGGCCAGAACTTTGATCTTGTGCACTGGGCTTGATGAAATCTTAGACATAAACAGTTCAAAAGCACTTTCCTGCAGCTGTGCTCCACCTTCTCCATAACTGCTAAATATGGGGAATCTGTTGTTGCTGTGAACTGGTATCAACTCTTATGTATATAAAAATGTGCTTTATTTGTAATAAATGTTAAAAACTGTTTCTGATAGTTGTTTTGATGTATTAGTTATGTGTTGCACTGCAAAGTGTTGTCATCCATACAATTAAATTTGATTTGATGAGTAACATGCTAGTTGGTGATTCATTGGGTATGACTTTTTCACTTTAGCTTCTGTGTTTTTTATGTTGAACACTTTACTGCTATATTTGTGTGTCTTTTACATGTAGACTCAGTCACATAGCACTTAGAAATCAAAAATGGCTGTTATTTTGAGAAAAATGAATAAATAAAGAAATTAAATGTATTGAGTAATCAGGAAATGGACCGATTAAATAAAATCCCAAAGTGTATTCATTTGATCATTTTATAGCTTTTGGCAAGTTCTTTATTGTGTAGTCATCTTCCATCAGCCTTTTCCACCTTTGGAACAAGCCAGTCAGGTGCTAGCATCCTATAAAATGTTTCCCTAAAGCAGTAATTTCCAAACCAAAGGATAAGAAGGTCACACAGACAAACCATTCAGTAAAAACTGCAAGAAAAACCCAGCCAAGCTATAGTTTTCTCTGTGTGATACCTTAAACCTTTTGTAATGGATGCACATAGGATATATGCAAATGGACTCTTAAGGAACTTCAAGTGTTTCAGCTGCACAAGACATTTGTCCCACAGCAAAAAAAAAAAAAAAAGTTTCCCTACATTGAAAGTACTGTGGTGTGTAAAGGTAAAGATAACATGACAGGAGTTATAAAAGTAAAGCAATTTGAGCTGCTTGATTTCATTTCATAGCTTACGTCTTTGAAAACTTGAAAGCTTAATGATTGAGAGGCAGTGGGGAAAAATGTCTTTTTTTGCTTCTAGAAGACTTGACTAACTATAATTTGTCAGACATACTGAGCAAACTTTCAGCAGTGGGGAAAAATGTCTTTTTTTGCTTCTAGAAGACTTGACTAACTATAACTTGTCAGACACACTGAACAAACTTGTTTTCACATGTTTGTGTTGTATTGGTCAATATGATTTGATAAAAATTAATAAAGTAAAAAAAAATCCTACTCATAACATGTTTTTGTTAGTGAAGTAATTGTACTAGAATATTTTTTTCTTAAAGCTACAGCTTTGTGACTACTGTCCATTAGTATGGCATGTTGTTTGCCCACCCCCAGAGTTAAAGTGTATCTAAGCACTTAAAATAATTTGCTTACAGCAGTCACAGTATCCATGCTTGCTTAATAATATCTGGTTAAATAGCTAGATATTGCCAAATACTGCTACTGATGGTAGGCCTGCATATGAAAATGGCAAGTTGAAATACATTACTGTGACAAAGTTTCTTTCATTACGTTGATGCATACAAAGTGGCAGTGTTGCAGGGCCAGGCTGTGAATGAAAGCAGACTACACCCTAATTTTCAATGGTAACTATTGATGTGGCTTGTCATAAACTGTATAGGCTTTCTCAGAGCAATTACAGTGCATTAAGTTGGCCACTTTGAGTCACCAGAGGTATCCATAGTGATCCCCACCTTGGGGGAGGGCAGAATTTTTGAAAGGGGTTATCTTTAGTGGCACTTGTCTTCATTGTCAATTTGTATTTGAGATCAATGGGCTGAAATGAATTACTCTGGTCATTCTTACTTCCTCTTCCATTATCAGTTAACTTGTCAGTCATACACATGGTGTGGCTTTTGGGGAAAGACTGAAACCATGGCATTGGCAGTTTGGTTTTATCATTTAAGTGGTATGATGTGTCAAGGGGGGGTGGGAGGTTGGCATAATGGCTAAGGTGTTTACCTTACAGAGACAAGGTGCAGGGTTTGATTCTCACATGGGGTAACTGGCTAAGCTTAAAATGGCCTGAAAGGGCAGTTAGCCTAGTACTAACCTATGAACCAAATACAGCAGATGTCTACATTATTCAGAGTAAAAATAAAAGCATCTTTTCATTGTAGATGCTTGGGAGTGACAGAAGTAATCTGCACACCCCTTACATGTTCTTTCAAGTAACATCTGTCAGTTACAACTGCTGGAGTAGTGAGAGGTTTTCAATACTTTAGGGAGAATATGGTGGAGGATCTACAAATACTTACCAAACTGCAAACTGCAGAGTAGGTGACAACAGCTCTTAAGCAACTCATATCAGAGTAATTCAGATAAAAAAGTAAAGCTAGATTGCAGAAGATATGCAAGATACCCGTCACTCACACTACTTCCATTCTATCTAAATGGGAGAGGAAAAAACTTACTTCATTATGTCTAGCATGAATGTGTAAAAGAGACTTGAACTGGATTATGGGAACCAGAAGGCAAAGCAGTAAAACAAGATTATGTTCATAGGTAGGTACTAGGCTATTGGCCCTAGGGCCTGTATAAGCCTAGCCAAAAAGGTACCCTGGCTTTCGCCACCCAAGAAAATTATTTTCCTGTGCCCCTGTCGAGCAGAGCCACAGACGTGATCTCCGGGGTGAATTTCCTATTTCCCATCCAGTCATCAATATTTTTCTTGAAGAGTGCTAATGAAGAGCTTTGTTTGATATAGATAGGTAGCTTGTTCCAGAGTATGGGAAGTCTCTGGGACAGGAATCTATCCCTCCAGCATGTTCTGTTTATTGTGATGACAAGGTTTAGGTCCCTAGAGCGTGTAGCTCGGAGGGATTGGGATTTCTTTAAGTGGAGTATGTCCAACAGCTCTGGGTTTGACATAGCTTTGTATGTTAGGCAGAGATCGCCTCTGAGTAGGCCATATGCGATGGAGTAAAGCTGGAGTTTTTTGAGACGGTCTGCGTAGGGCATCTGTTTGAGGTCTGGAATCTTCTTTGTGAGGTATTTCTGCGGCCTTTCCAGTTGTTGTAGAAGTCTTGTGAGGTACATACCAAAAGGGGAATTGTACTCAATAATGGGTCTAATGGGTGCCGAGTAGAGGGGAACAATGACCTCTTTTTTCCTGGATGAGAAACCTTTTGAGCTGTGCCACATAGAAGGATTTCCAGACTAATGTGACGATGTGATTACCAAAGGAGAGACTGCTGTCCACCTGTGTCCCAAGGTCTCTTATCACACTTTCAGTGTTGAGTAGACTACTGCCTATGTGGTAGTTCATGGGTGCAGAGTTTTTACCAAAGGGGATGACAATGCATTTTTTGGCATTGAGCTTGAGACCATGGCTTTGACACCAGGCATCTGTCTCAGTGAGGCCATTTTGTAGGCTGTCCAATCATTAGGAGTTTCGATTATGGCTCCTAGTTTGTAGTTATCTGTGAACTATGTTAGCCAAAGACCTTCTGTATTAGCCTGTACTTCAGAGAAGTAGATACCAAACAGGAGAGGACCCAGGACTGAACCCTGTGGTACTTCACTTGTCACTGGTCTGAAGTCGGATTTGGAGTCTGCTACTTTCACAGTGTTGGTTCTGTCAGTGAGCCAGTTGGCAACCCATCTTGTGACATAGGGATTTATACCTAGTTTAGTGAGTTTATCTATAATTCCAGAGTGGGGGATGGTGTTGAAAGCCTTGACGAGATCTAGATAGGCTGTGTGAACCACCTTAACCTTGTCTATGGCTTTGGTAACTGCTTCAAAGAAGTCTATCAGGTTTAGGAGACATGATCTGCCTTTTACAAACCCAAACTGGGTGGGGTCCAGAGTTTGGAGATTACCAATGTATTTGTTTATAAGTTCCATGGCCTTGCAGACCAGGCTTGTCAAGCTAATGGGGTGGTAGTTCGCCGGGTCTTTGGTGACTCCCCCTTTGCAGAGTGGGATAACCGTCGCTGTGTGCCATTCAGTGGGCACAAAGCCTGAGGTGAGGCTATGATTGAACATGATATTGGTTCTGTATATTTAGTGTCATTGTGCTGTAACTCAGAGCAGATCTGAGTGTTGCCATTGAGATTCTTGACATAGCTATAGAATGCTTTGTGGTTGTCCTTAGAATCAGTGGCAATTTTGTTTTTGTAACTAGCTTTGGATGATTTTATGAGGGTTTTCAGCTTCTTACTGAGGCTGACCAGGGAGTTCCTCCAGTCATGGGATTTTACTCTTTTTTTGTAACAGTTTCTTTCTTCTGTTGTAGAGTTTGTTTATGGCAAGGGACCACCAGATTGGCTTCCTTTTTTTGGAGGATAGCATCTTGGTTCTGTTAGGGATAGCATGATCAATGCACTCGTGTAAGTGCTTATAAAGTGCATTTGTGTAGGATTCAGCAGTCGTACCTCTATTGTCCATCTGCATGGGTGTCATGAAGTTTGCCACTTCTGCCTTAAGAAGCGTGAAGTTGGCTTTGGAGAAAATTTTAATGGTGGTTTCCCTAATGGGGGGTGGGGGCGGGATGTGGATGTCTAGGGCGATTAGCTTGTGGTCGGATCTGATCTGGTTTGGAACACCGATCGCCCATGTTGGTAATGGCCAGGTCTAGGATATTGCTGCCCCTGGAGGGGGTGTGGATAAGTTGATCCAAGGCATTGGAATTTATGAATTCCAGAAAACGTTGAGCAAAAGAGTTGGTACATAAGTAGTTTCCCCAGTTAATGGTTGGATAGTTAAAATCACCCATTATTAGGGTGTTGGGTTGTACCCTAATACTTTCCAGTGTATCAAGAAATGAGGAGTGGGAATCCTGGGGCATGCTGAGGGATCTGTAGCAAGCTACAATTTGGATTGCAGTCTTGCCCAGAGTTAGTTGCACTTGGATAATCTCGGATGCATTATGCTGAGCAACTAGCCTGGAGGTGTGGATATCCTTAATTAATATGGACATACCTCCGCCTTTAGTGTTTCAATCCAGGTTAGGTGGCTGAAACGTGTGGTATGAATTATAGCCTGGTAATGCAGGGGTGCTCTCTGGAGCCTTGAACCAAATCTCTGTCACTGCACAGATGTTGATGTTCTCCATTTTAAGGAGTGCCTCGAGTGAGTGCATTTTGTGGTTTAGACTTCTAGCATTGAGTAGCATTACCTTCAGATTTTGCTTGCTTGTACCTGTTACAGTGGTGAATTTGTTAGTGACCAAATGCACTTTTGGCTTATATTGTTATATCAAATCATGTCTAACAACCAGAAGCACCAAAGTTTAACTATCATATATCACTCTAATACATATTTAATGTTCATGCTCCAATGTTAACTTTGCAAAACCCTAGTCTCTCTAAACTTAATGTAGCCATCCCTGAGTTCTCTGCTCCTCTGGGAAAGGGCATATCTTATAAATGTGGTAGGTCCTCATGTTAACCATCTTGTAATAAAACTTTTAAAATATAAGATGCTTGTGAAGTGATTTAGGTGCATTAATGTATCTCACAATTTAAAGATGAAGTAAAAACACATTTTTGAATTCCAAGCTGAAGTTTTCCTTTAATGGACAGGGGTTATTCTTTATGTTCTTTGCGAAACTTAACTTGAATAGAGATGGTTTATTACAAAGTCTATAGAGCAAGTGACTAAAGAGTAAGTGCTCCGATGCTGAAAAACAAAGATAAACCCAAACAGAAAGCTCAGAGACACTCCATGGCTGTGGATATAAATAAAGTTCTCAGATGAAAACAATTCCAAGTAGTAAACTCCAGTAAATCCAATGGACGAAGTTTGAAATGAAGAAAGATTTATTGTGCAGAGTTTCTCACTGTAGAAATTATGAGTGCCGATGGCATTTGAAGAAATTATAGTCACTTCCTCGAAACGAACCCTTATCGTGAAATAACTAGTCGATCACAGTCTGAGGAAGCCCAACAGGGTGAAAGCGCTTACCTAACTCTGCACAACCTAACTCTGTTGATATAACAATGTAAGCCAAAAGTGTGTTTGGTCACCTGGTATGATATCCATTAGATCTTATGGAATTAGAAAGCAGGAAAATGAGATGAGTATAAATTAAGTAAAGTGTGTGGGAGAAAAGCAGTGAAGAGGGCATTGGAAGGTTGGAAAACTAGGATTTAGGAAATGTATACGAGTATATGACACTAATAGTGAAAAGGGTATGCATGGTGAGAGTGAGGATATGGAAACTGACTGAATATAGGAGAAAGACCAGAGTAATGACTAAGAGGAGGGAGGAGAGAAAGATTGTCTTGAATGGAAGAAGTACGCTTTTTAGTCAGTGGATGGATGAGAAATCCACTTCTAGCAGCAGCAATACCATTTGCCTATTCTTTCAGAGGGAATTTAATATTGATTCCAGGTAAGTGTTTTATAGTTGATGTTAAAGGTACAGAACTGTCTAGAATGACTTAAGATGAAGTGGAGTGGAAACCAGATTAGGCTGAATTTTTATGGTAGTAAGTGTGGAGGATGAGTGAAATTAGTGCTATCAAATGTGAAAGATGACATGACACCACTGTCTCCCAAAGGGTGAAGTAATAGCAAGAAAGTATACACTGGTATGTTTCGGTGATTAATCTGCAGTGTACAACATGGCTTCTAGAGCATAAAAGAAATACTCACTGCCCTCTTTGGGTATGGCTTCCAACCTCCACTCCTAAATGGAATTTCATACTGTTCACTTGCTGGGCTGAATCTTTGGTTCAGCAGTCCCAGGTCCATGCCTCACCACTATCTCTGTGAACCAATGTCTTTCAGTGTCTCTTATTGATAGGGTAGTATTTTCACATATAGACACATACTATTCCTTGGAAAAGCTGCCACCACTCTGAAGAAAGTCAGAGACATCCAGTCATTGGTTGAACCAAAGTCAAGCCAAATATGAAATACACCAGTTAATATCTCTTTCACTGGTAGTTGGCTGAATCTGTCTCTTAGGCATGTTTCATAAATCCTACTAACTACAATATAATTAATGGTTACCTTCTTGGCAGATGAACAACAGTGCATGAATACACTTATAATAAATAAATAGCCATAAAAGCTTAAATATAAGCAAACGACCTTTCCTAAATAATAAAGGAAATAGTGCAAATACAGAGTAAAATATACATAGGTTGAGACACGCAAGGAAAATTAACATAAACGGTGACTAAACATAAATAGGCTGCATACAGAAAAATAAGTTCCAAATATCTAAGTCCGTTAGCTAGTGTGCTACAAAAATATCCCTAAATAAGTAGCTACCACTCTCAAAATTGTTTCACAGAGAAGACAACAATAGCATCTGCTACAGCATGCAGTTATGTAGCATATTTTGCCAGTCCCCAGTGTTCCTGACATCATCATCCTGTTGCAGAAGAAACATGTAAACTCATTTGTTGTACTCAACCTAACAGTCACCAGAGTTCGTCAGAATTTATCAACAGTTGTTTTCCTTGAATCCTGAATCACAGTTCTGCCTTACAGTTGCTGTCCCAGTAGTCTTTCATCTTTATTACATTAAGAAGTGGTGCCAGCACATCTGGAGCTTAACACATTAGACCTTCCCTTTCCTTTAACATTCAGAAACACAAAATTCTACATTCCTACTATGATGCCCCTACTCTGGGCCTGTAGTCAAGGAGCCTCAATCCTGACCACTGACACTGGTGAGGGACGTTCAGTTGAAAGAAAAATAGATACAGTATTTCCAGATGCAACTCTTTGCACCAAGAACAGTTTCCCTTAAGAGCATACAGGGAATATACTCCCATCCTGGGGCTGGGTTTCCCTCTTTCTGTCCAGGCCCCAAATAAGACTCCCCACTGACACAGGCATAGAGTTAAGTCCTTATCTGAGTGTTCCAAGCCAAGTCCTCCACCACCCTATCTGTACAATCAATGTTGTCAGTGTCCCTGTTCAAAGTAGTTGACACACACACACACTCTGAGCTTTGTTTTTTCATACACACACACACACACACACTTGGGAAAGGCTGCATAGATTTACCAGCTATGCCTGGGCTATAAGGTAGATACACTTCCACCAGAACACCCACAAAGCCTGCTACTCAAGGATCTTGCCAGGGCACCCAATTATACTGTGTGAAATTAATAGGCTTTCAGGAGCAGCCACAGTGTCACCAAATAAATGTAAGTACTCTCAATGGTTAAAATAGTCTCTAAAAGACCAGCCAAAATGAAAAGTTTAAATATATTAAGTAATGAATAATAAAAGGACATGAACATACTAAATATTTATTTACAATAAACAGAGTTTCAATCACAGAAAATATTAACAATAACATAGATGGAACGGTTCACATAGATACAGAAGAACAATACTTAACTAACTAATCTCAATATACTTTCCTGACTGACCTAAAGAATTACTGTCCAGTAGTGCAAGGCAAGATGAAGTGGGTGAGTCGTCCTTCTTTGTCAGGTTTCACAAACAGACAGCCCAGAGACTTCTGTCTCATCTAGTATTAAAACATCATTTCAGTACTGGATTACAGAATAACATCACATGCACCTGGTCACCTGACTTCTGGTTCCCACACTACTTCCTTTACTAGTAGCTGAGCCAGAATGTAACACATATGTGTCATAATACACACACATAGAGCTATGCTAAGATGTGTTATAGCATCTGAAAGCTATAAAAAACATTTAAAAAACTTCCACCCTTCCAGGGTAGTAGCAATTAGTTCACCCCCAAGGACAATACAGTAGGATTTCTAGTCCTGGTTTTTACAGACATTTTGTCTCTGGCTGCAGTCAGACCTGTGAGATACAATTTTTATGGCTTAAACCTCGTAATTTAATTTCAGACTATTTTTCTTTCTTTTCTCTTCCAGTATCCTCTGTTACAATACATTGATTTTGACAGTTACAATATAGTCTGACATACAGGTGTATTTATTTTCTGTCCAGCAGGATGGACTGTTGGTACATTTTAACACAAGCAGCTTTACAAATTCATTTTCAACACAAACATCTGTACAAATCAGCTTGATATATAAATGACATATAATTCTTAACCAAACTCCAGCTAGCTGTGCTGGCATATGTTACACATCCACTTCCTTACATCTCCTGGCATAGCTGGCCATACCTCACATTATCACATCTTCCATGAGAACGCACACTGTAGATAAGGTAAGCATAAGAATCAAAAAAGAAAAAAGGAGAAAATATTCTGTGTGATTTAGCTAGTATTATCACATTTGAATTTATCTTAGCATGTCATTACTCCTGGCTTCCAAGTGAGAACCAGTGATTTAATAAGAGATGGTTCTGAACAAATAATTAGATCTCCAATATATGGTGTGCTACACTGACTGCAGAGGGAGGGGCAGTTTATTGAAAACCAAAACAGGAATACAAAGTATTGAAACATCTTTTGAAAAGGACTGTTATAGCCTTGCAAATCTGACTGCTTAGTTTGCTGGCTGAGAACAAGGAGGGCAGAGGCAAAGTAATTAGCTAAGAGAAGAACTCAGAGAATGATAAAGTGTAGTGGAATAATTAGCTTATTGCACTTAGAAGGTAAGCAAGGCATAGGCAAAGTCATGTACTCAAGTAACAGCTCAACTCTGATTGGATAGTTGTATGCAGAGGTGAATGTAAGGGGCTAGGCCCACAATGAGTCAGCAAATACATTTACTTTAAACCATCTGCTTTTAAACAAGTTAATGTGTGATTTTCATACTGCAGTACTTACATTTTGATGGCAAAGCACTTTCCTTTTAACCATACCTCTCAACTGTACAGATCTTTGCAGAATGTCCAGATTTTCCCTCATAGTTTGGTCTGTTCCTCATAAAATTTGTGATTTTCTCTATTTTTTGCGGAAAATCAGTGAGGACCAAATTCACTAAATAATAACAGTCACCTGAATTTCAGACTTCGATTCCTTCAGAAAATGTATGGTAACACAATACATATCATTCTAACAACTTTATAAGTTTATAACAGCAATATTTAAACTGTATCCCTATTTACGGGGCCTTGTCCCCCCATTATTTTATGCTGTGCCCAGATTTTTTGTGCTAAGAGGTTGAGAACAACGCTTGTAAGATGTGATGTTAAGAAAGAGTCTAACTAATGTAAAATGCTAATACTCTAGGCCAGAGGTCCTGAACTCAACTGGGCGCAAGGGCCACATGACAACAAGAACACTCATCTGGGGACCATATGACATTGCAAGACAAATTTAATCACTTCAGTTTATTATTTGTAAGAAATGACACTTATGGACTGCTGTAATAATTGCTTCAGCATCCATTAACACTGTTTTTCCATTCTAGTTTCATCTGCAAGTATGCTGTTTATCTATTCTTCTAGAAAATTATCACAAAGTACCAAAACAGACTTTCATGAAATTGTCAGTTTAGACCAGACACACTCATTGTGCCAAACTTATATTTCTAAAATGTATCAGTTTAGGAAAGAACACGCATTCGGCCAAACTTGGATTTCTTTGTATATTTGCTACTTTCATAACTCGTTTGTTTCACTGTTCTAAATCTTTGGTTTAGCTTTGCATATTACTATAATAAATGCACAAAAAGCCACAACAGAATCATGGTGGTAGCTGACAATTACTCTTGACAGTCATAAGTATAATTCCAGAGCAGAATCCTCAGAACATGGTTCTGTAAACTCCAAGGATTAAAATAATGTATTGCAGAACAACAGAAAAATGGATTAGCGAAATATAAAAAAGCATAAACTTTTAAGCCTTCTTATTCTTCATCAGGCCACATACAAATATAAAAAGTGTAGTTGTTTGCAACGAGATGTTTTTCATCAATTGTAACAGTCTTATCACATATTCAGTATTAACTGTATATAGTATATTCAATGTGTATCCATAATGTTTAGCTTAGTAATCATTGCCTTTTTTAATAGTTAAGTAAGTTGTCAGGAGAAAATAATAAGACAAAAGTTAAATAGATATAAGAGGAATTAAAGTGAAAAATTAAAAAGTTCATTATTTGTGAATAAATGTATCTAACAATTCTGAAATTTAAGGCCTGAGTAAGATGTATAGCTTTATTAATCATTAAGTGTAATAACTGTGTTTCTTGTCATGCACAAATTTCAAAGATGACAAAAATTCTGAGGAGGAAGGCGGGGTCCCTCGTGACCATCTTCTGGTGATTGTTTTTTCTTGATATGGCTGGTACAATCCAAAATAAAGAGTACTAACTTTATACAAGTTGCTATGGAATTGTTATACAATACCACATTTCTAGTCAGTGAAAATTAACAGAGCAAAGTTTTTGTCTGAACTCATTTTTTTTTTACCAAAAATTTTGTAATAGTTCACAATCAAATAGAACATGGTTTCAATCTGCTGTTTCATTTAAGATACACCTCCCACGATATATATCCAAAGTTTTGGCTGTCATATTTCATTTGCCTAGTATGAAAAAGACTGTAGTACCTTCCAAGTATACATTTTCAAAAAGGGAGAACTAGTTGTGTCTGCCACTGAGTGAATAGTCAGTTTTTTATAATTTTCAGGGAATATACGTTAATCTTCTTGGAAAATAATTCTGTAATTTGTCATTCATATTGTTTGTGTTGTAATAGTGTCATATATAAATCAGACATTACTGTGTTGCTATTTTTATTGTATATTATTTTGCATATATACTTTGTTAAGCTTGGTAGTTTAGTTGGATTTAAGCCACCTACTTCTACAATTTTACACTGGATATTGTTTGTTGTTTGGAGCACATCTGTCTTTTTAGGAATTCTTGATGATCTGTTCTCTTTTTTGTATTCGTCCAACAGTGATCCTTTTTGCCTTGGTTGATTTATAGTTTTTGCTGTTCAGTGTTCCATGCTGACATTCTGCTTATTTCTTTCCTTTCCCTTGTTACTGTAAATTTTTGTGCTAACACTTTATCCATTATTAGTTAAGCATTGCAATAGTATATCCTATTTATTTCTGTTATAGCACATGAATTTCTCTTAATAGTCCTGATTACTGTGTCTGTGCTCATCTGTTTTACCTGTCTTCTAACATTCTGGGTCTTATTTGCACTTTGTAATCTGTTTCTTTCATCTGTCTTAATATGTCTGTCTATCCATCTCTATTACGTCATGCAGGTGAAGATCATTTTCATCTGGACTGAGAGCATGTTCATGGCTCTCTGTTTCCACTCAGCCTTCTAAAAAGGTTCCAGAACATTGTCCTGTGACATATTCTCTTCATATATCACCTGTATCAGGGTTGTCACTGTTTCCTGCACCTTCCCTTGCTGTACAACTTCATTTGAACTTTTGTACAGGACTCTACAGAACATCACCCTGTGCAAAATCCTCTTTAGATGCATCCTGCTCCATCTGCTCCTCTTTTCATTTGTTGATACATTATTCCATCTTATTGTGACACTCCCTGTGTTGGAGTTGCCACACTAAACTTTTCACTTAAATGGTCCATCACTTCAGTTTCTATTGTTTAACTTCTTTCTCACTAATCTTCTTCTCTACATTCTCCCATTGTAATATTATTAATGATATTGTCAGATTTCCCCATGTCCAGGTGCCTTTGTCTGCACTTTTCTTCAAATGTCCTTGGAGCTGCAGTTTTCGTATTGAATAGGTTGACTTTCTCCTTTGCTTATATATTGCACCATATCAGATGTCTTTTTCATTCCTATGCCCGTGTTTTTGTTTATACTTTTCAAAACCCTTTGTTTTTGTTCTTTATATTTTCTTACTTCCCCTGTTGCTCATGTTTCTTTGTCTATGTGATTTTTTTGTTGATCTGTTGCGTTAAGGTACATTAATTTATTTCTGTTGCTTTTGATAGTTTTTACTGAGCAAATATTTTTGTTTCCTCTAATTTCTCTCTTACTCTTGTTAAATATCTTCTGTCTGGAAATTCTGGTCTTTTTTCCTAGTAGTAACAATTCATAGTTTCTTCCTCATCCTCGACAGTCCACTTTGTCATCTCTGTACCTCTTTTTTCGCCTGCCAGTGTGTGTTTTTTTGTGGACTACTTTTTCTAACACAGGGAATGCACAGTCCTCCTGAGCCTGACCCTGTTGTAGGAATGTTTCCATGTCTTAATGATTCTACATTGCTTTTTTTTCCCAGTCCTTGTACCAGCACATGTATCGGGAGTGGGCAGTTTTTATCCTGGGACCTGTGCACCCAGTTTCTTGTTTTATTTTTTTAACCTCCCTTTCTTCTTGATATATAAAATACAGTCTATATGATCTATAGAGTACTATATATCTATATCTATATATATATATATATATATATATATATCAGTATCGTCTTTGTGAGATTTTGTAAAAACACGGTGCACCATGTGAAAGTACTCACCAAGACCTGAGGCTAAATTTAGTTACAATACAGTAATACTACTCTCCTTTTCTTGCTGATTTAATTTCTCCATTTTGTATATATTATGGGACAGCTGTTACTCCAGAGGGTCGGACAGGGGGCAACTTGCTAGTCTTGTGACTCTGCAAGTCATGTGAGAAGATGCAACATGGTACCAAGGCAGGCATTCAGCTGGCAATGCACCTCAGCAGTGACCACTTTCTGTACCTTATACTGGTATACCACAGTAGACAGACTGCTCTGAGCCACCATCGGAAGAGGAGGTATCACCTCTTGAAGGGCAGACAGAGGGAATACCAGTGACTCCTTCAAGTCACCTTCTGCAAAGGGACCACCACCCCACCTCCCTGAGATGCAAGCATGGGAAGTACTACTGACCCAGAGCCAAATTCAGAGGCTGGCAGGGTCCAAGGTGAATGGGGTTTTCCTCCATATCATCCACAACTTTGACTGTAGAAGGCTGACACAATGGGGAAAAAATCATATGCATGTAATAAAACCACAATTGTAGTTATAAAGTGGACTGCCACAGAATGCATATGCACCCTACTGACTGTAGCACCCAACAACATTAAGACAATGCCCCTCAGCAGCTACAAATCAAACTGGTTGCAGTTAAGCATACTGAAACAGTGTAATACTACAAGACAGTGTTACTAACCAAAAAATGCTTATAGTACATCTCTGGCTCACATTTTTAAAATTTCTGTCTTCCACTGCCAAAGCACATTGAGGTGGAGACACCCCGAGTCATTTGAATGATGACTAGTGGTAATAATAGCCATGTGATTTTGGCCTCCTCTAATACAGTAGTCATACTCTGCATGTCACAGGAGCTCTGCTTACTGACATGAAGCATCTTAGACTGGCACAAACTGGCACTTGTACTTTACATGGTGGAGCCCTGTACTACTGATACACTTCAGGGAATAAGTATGCTATCAATGCATTGTTACACTGTGCATGTTCTTGCTGCTGTGATATGTATTGTGACAGCTGCACAATTTGCTGCAGCTCCACTGTATTGCTTCATATTGTCCTGCCTTCCCCCAAACTGATAGGCACTAAATACCATGTCTGTATCATAAACTTATTCACTGATTGAAAGTCAAAACGTTTGTTGTGATATGCAGATTTTACATGAGCTGAAGGGAGCATTTTGCTAACTAAACTTCATGTGCTCATGCAGTATATCTCCTGTCACACAGTGCTCCTTTTAAAAAGTCACCTGTTTTGTATTGTTTGATGTATTTAATGTTGTAATTCATTAAACATGCATTTCTTCTTACCTGTTATCCTTTGTGGTAAGACTGACAGTGCAGGAGTAGCCCGGTGGGTGTTGGGCACAGGTTGTCTATCACCTAGTTGTATGCTGTCTACAGGTTGGTTATCAAGTACTGGGTGCCTGGCTCAGATTAGCTATCACCTGGCATGTTGTGGGCACAGTTTGGCTCTTGCTGGTCAGGTGCCAAGAACAGGTTCAGCTCAATGTTTTGATATTTTGCTTTCACCTCCTTTGTGATAAAGCTGAGTGTTGTGGAGGAGCTTGCATGATGCAGAGTGGCAATCACCAGGTTGGTACAAGAATCAGGTTCATCTTACTGTTTTGCTTCATTGTTCCTATTGCTTATTCTGTGAATGAAACTGAAAGTTCAGAAGGACACTGGCAGGTGCTGGGTGCAGGTTGCCTATTATAGGTTAATAGGCAAGCACTAAGCTAGATGCCCTTGCAAACCATTTTAAGCCTAGCCTATTTCCCTTTTTGTGCCCAAAACAACCTATAATATTTGGTTATAGACTGGCCTTAAGCATCTCATCACAGATAATTATATATTAACCCTATTAAGAATAACTGGGATCTTACCCATAATTTGAGGGGACCCATGCATGCGATAAAACATTTCGAAGTTGCCTCTGTCCATTAGTAATGCAGGAGGCATTCCTGGGGTAATTTTTCTGTTGCCCATCCATAGATCTAAGGTATACTTGAATAAGGACAGGGATTGATGTTGTTTTATGTGGATGGGAAGTCTGTTTCACAGCAGCAGTATCCCCTGTGAGATGTACCTGTCTCTTCAAACCATTTTGTTGATATTGAAGAAGAGGTTTAGATCTCTAAACTGAGTATTTCCCTTGCCATTTGACTTGTTGATGTGCAGTAAATTCATCAGTAATGGGCCGAAGGATGCGTTGTATGACAGACACAGGTCACCTCTTAGCAGTCTGTAAAATAATGAGTATAGTGACAGGACTTTGAGTCAGCCCATATAGGGCAAGTTATTTAGGCCTTGTATCCTTTTAATGAGGTATCTCTGTGTGCATTCCAGTTGTTTTATGTGTCTGTACAGATATGTGCCAAAAGGGGCATTCTATTCAATGAGTGGCCTAATGAGGGCTGAGTAGAGGGGGACAATGATATCCCTAGATCTAGACACAGACCCATTGTTTATAAGCTGTGCAATGTATGACTTTCTTACAGCAATAGACACTTTGTCAAAAGTTAGGTCACTGTCACCATAAGTTCCCAAATCCCAAAGGACTGGGTCAATTCTTAAGGGTGTATTGTCAATGTGGTAGCTCCCTGGGGTAGGTGACCTCCCAAAACATACAATAACGCATCTATTTGCATTTAGTTTCAATCAATGATTTTGGCACCAATTATTTATTTGGAGCAAAACCTTCCTGCAGAATAACTAAGTCATTTGGGGATTCAATAACTGCTCCTAGCTTACAGTCATTTGCAAACTTAGTCAGCCAGAGCCTTTTGCTGTTGGCTTTTACTTCAGAAAAGTAAATGCCAAACAGAAGAGGTCCCAGCAGAGAACCCTGGGGGGATCGACTGGGGACTGGTCTGTTTCTGGATGTAGCATCCCCAATTTCAATTATTTCTGTCCTTTTTGTGAGTGAGTTGGCAATACAGTGGGGGGAATAGGGATTTATTTCTCTTCTTTGCTATGCCTGAGTGGGGAGTTTTGTCAAAATATTTGGTGAGGTCAATGTATGCAGTGTGTACTGTTTTGACTTCATCCATTGCTTTATCTTTTCAAAAAAAAATCCACCAGGCTGAGTTCCCTATGTCCTAATTGATTAATTCCATGATAAGTCTTTCAATAGCTTTGCATATGAGGCTGGTCATACTTATGGGTCTGTAATTACCTGTGTCTCTGGAAGGTACTCACTTATTCAGAAGAACAACTGTAATTGTTTCTTTTGCTTGGTACAAAGCCTGTACGGAGGCTGAGATTGAACAGTGTTGTTAGGGGTGTGGCTAAATCATGTTTCATGCTATTTGAGATGCATCTAGGGATATTCCCAGGATCCACTGAAGCAGTATTTGTAGTTTTTGACTTGGCCTTGTGTGATACTTGGAGGCGTGCCACTTTCAAGTATATCTTGAGGGGCAGCTGGAGGGGAGAGGGGGTAAAGTTAGAGCTGAATTTATCAGCTAGTAGGTTCACTGTATCTTCAAACGTCAGTATAGGTAACATTGTTCATATTCAGCTCAGAACATTGCTGAGTTGTGCATTTCAGCTTACAAACATAACTAAAACATGCGTTGATTGTCTTTGGCTTGGGCAACTATTTTAGCTTCAAACTTGGCATTTGTGGATTTTGTTAAGCTACTGAATTGCTGTAATATTGCCATGTTTCAGTGGCTGTTAAAGCTTCCTGATTAATTTTTTGTGGAGGTGTACCATGTTGTCAGATGTGCAAATGAGAGTGGAATCATCTGCATATTGTATTAGGGTGGCCTGTTGTGTGGAAGTATAGAGAGTGTTGGTTAAAATGTTAAAGAGGTGGGGACCAAGGACAGAGCCTTGTGGTAGACCAGTGGTGACTCGGGGGGATAAGGCGAGTGTGGAATGCCATTTTACTGACTGATACCTATTGGACAAGTAGCTTTTGAACCACAGAAGGGTGGGCTGAGAGAGACCTAGTGAGGACATTTAAAGTAGAGGCTTACCATAACAAACTGTTGAAGGCTTTAGACAAGTCTAGAAATTAGGAAGAGACTAGTTTACCATTATCTCTAGCATTATTGACAGTATCTATATGGGTTAGAAAGGCAATGCTAGTACTGTGGGAAGGACGGTAGGGGTAGGACTTCTTCCTGCAGGACATAGTCTAGCAATTGTTTTTAAATACATTTTCCAAGTATTTTGCTGAGGGGAGATAAGATCACTATAGTTGTAAAGTTATCAATGTCTGTTGAGTTTCCTCCTTTGTGCACTTTTTCCAGAGAGCGGGAACATGAGATTCCTGGACTGACCTATTTATAAGGATTGAGACATGATATTCAATGCTATTGGTTGCTATTTTTAGGTACTCAACTAGAAAGGTCATTAGCTGAAGAAGAGCACAGTTTAAGTCTGTTTAAGAGAAGTTTTTATATAAGACATGGGCACAGGTTTGAAGGTGAAAGTGGATGTGGTGATATGTGGCTGTTGAGAAGGGTTGGGATTAGATGTTGAGGAATTCTTGGCTAAAGATGCTATACTGTCTATAAAAAAGAAGTTGAACTGTATGGCAGTTTCAAATGTGAAGCATTCTGAAGTTTTCAAGATATTTTTGACATTCTTTCCATGCATTTTCTATGTTCAGCATTAGCGTTCTACTCATTTTGGATAGCCAAATTGCATTATTTGTTTTCAGTGTCTTCCTTCTAGTACGTGCAAGGCTGTTTAGGATATGAAAAAAGTTGTATTGAATTCAGTTACAGCATTGTCTAAGGGGAGGATTTTTAGGAAGTTCCAGTTAATAGATGATAGTGTAATAATGAACATTGCTGGGTTAAATGTGGAAAGGTTACATGTTTTATAAATGTGCTGTTTAACTGGTTGTATGAGATGTCTAGTTGTATAGATTGGAAGATGATCACTGAGAGAGTCTGACATTGTACCTGTGATGGAGTATTTGTTTGGGTCCGATACTAGGATCAAGTCTAACAGAGAATTTGATGTCTTGTTATAATGTGTAGGGCTATTACTTTTGTGTGTGAAACCAAATAACTTCATGCTAGATGCTGGGAGGTTAGAGTTTATGTCGACCAACTAACATGCACATTACCTAGTGATATTTTTTCTTGTGAAAATGTTATGGATATCCAGTGTAGAGGATATCTTCCGGTATTGTAGTATTGTCACCAGGAGGGATATAAAGGATGGTAATATATACACTAGAGCCCTAGGACACTAGGGCCCTTCTGAAAACAAGAGACAAAGCCTGGGGACTATGGTGTAAGACTAACATGCTAGTTTCTAAACAACAGTATCAAGAACTCAGAAATAAGGCAAAAAGCCCCAAATAAAACAGGATAAAATAAATTTCTATCATAACATTCAAAACACATATCAAGAAAACCCTCAAAAATTCTGGCCAGCTATTAACTCAGTCCTTCACCCAGGAAAATCTACTACACCAACGCCAAGCATCCATAACAATTCCGATAGCATAGCTACCATTTTTAGCAAACATTTTACTGAATCTATAATTGCCCTTTCCAAACAGCAAACCCCTACCCCTGATACCAAACCAGCCAAGTCTATAGCTAGCAATGCCTCATTCTCTTTCTCCCCAGTTCCTACAGCCACCATAAAAAAACTACTACAGAAGCTAAAACCTACTACACTTGCCATAGATAACTTAACCCAGTGAATACCTCAAAACTGCAGCTGAATCTATAGCCTTCCCAGGATCAATCCTTATAAATAGATCCATTCTCGAAAACAAGGTCCCTCAACTGCGGAAAATTTCCCATGTAATCCCATTTCATAAAGGGAGACCTTCCACAGAAGTGACAAACTATCGGCCAGTTGCTATTCTTTCACCTCTTTCTAAGCTACTCAAAAGGTGTATTCATTTCCAGGTCATGAAATTCTGACTAGCAAAAACCCTCTCACAAACACTCAGCATGGGTTTCGCCCATCACATAGTACCACTACAGCTCTCTCATCTTTCACTAATACTGTAAACCATCACAGGAATAACAACTTTTTATCTGCCATCTTTCTAGACCTATCAAAAGCTTTTGATATGGTCTCCCATTCCAAATTAATAGATGTACTAACTGAACTATCCTTCTCACCATGTGCCACAGCATGGTTTCATAACTATTTATCTGGCCATTAACAATCTGTTCTATGGCAGGGTGACCTGTCTCCACGCCTTCCTTTATCCATTGGTGTCCCCCAAGGATCTATTTTGGGCCCTCTCCTTTTCTCCCTCTTTACTAATAATCTACACACAGCTACTCCACATGGTTCTATAATACAGTATGCAGATGATTCAACACTTATCTGTGCTGCCACTTCTCAATCAACTTTTCATTCTCAAACACAGGAAACTTTCACTTCTGTTGAAACATGGTTAGCCAATGCCCATCTAATCCTGAACCCAAACAAAGCTAAATTATTACTCTTCCAACCTAACAAGACATCTATCTCATGCCCAACATTTAACATAATACCCAAAGACAATACTGTGATCTCCACGACAACCCATACAAAGCTTCTTGGAGTGGAAATAGACAATACCCTAAAATTTGACTTGCATGTCTCCCTAACTATAAAAAAAGTCCATAAGAAACTTGGAAGTCTATATAGGCAAAAAAGGTTCCTGATCACAATGGAGAAAATTACATTAGCACAAACCCATCTGCTCTCTACTCTACTAAGGAAAACTGACTTATCTAAACTAGAAGCATGTTATAATAAAATTGCAAAATTTGCATCTGACTGCCCATATAGAACACATCATTGTACAGCTTTAAGGATAGTAGACTGGCTTGAGCTTCCCAATATTATTCTTTACAACCAACTCTCTCTAACTCACAAAATTGTAACTCAACCAACTAGAACCCCTGCACTACAATATCTCATCCTTCCTTACAGTTCCAGCAGACCACTTTGCTCTAACAACAAGAACTTACTCAACATCTCCAAGGCTAACAACACTGCAGGAGAATCTTAATTTTCCAACTATATATCTCGTATATGGAACACCCTTTCTAACTCCATTCTGTCATTCTCATCCCCTAACCACTTTAAGCCATCACTTAAAGCTTATCTAAAAAATAAGTGGCTATGTTCCTGTACTAACCCCTCATGAGTGCTCTGATACATCACAGTATACCCAAAACATATCCAAATTATCCCCCGGTGTTTAATTCTTTGTTCCTACTGACCTGTCTTAACCTTATATCTTGACATAAGTCATACTACAAATAGTACTAGCTATGTTCAAAGCCTAGTTTTGTTGCCAAGATGTAACACATTTGTATGTTCTTATGTATACTACATTTTGTTTATTTTATACTTTATTGATTATTGTAATGTGTGCATGAAAATTTACTGTTACTCATGGAGCTTTTCTCCCCGGGCCTCTGCTGAAAAAGAACCTGTGTCCAGTCGGACTTTCCTGGTAAACGAATGTTAAATAAGCAAAATAAATAAACTATATTTGTTTATAATTGTTTATTTTGAGGAAAGCAATAAGAAGCTCTGCTGAACTGAATTTTGGAATTGGTTTGCTGTAATAGGGAATGTGGTAGGTGTTGGGAAATATTAAAGCAATACAACCACCTTTCCTCTTTATACGGTTATTATGGATGATATTATAGACAGGAGGTATAACTTCAGAGCCATTTATTCTGGGTTTAAGCCAAGTTCAATTACAGTGAGAACATCAGACTTATGTAGGGTAATACAGGCATGTAGTTCAGCAATTTTATTTCTTATACTTCTAACATTTATTGCAGCAAAATTAGGTGACCAGGATTGAGGATTGGCTGTTGTTGGGTTATAGAAGTGTGTGGAAGAGAGTTATCTTTGTGTTCATTGTGATATGTGAGGCCAGGATTAGAGCATATATCTCCTCCTAGAAGGATTTTAGTATATTGGGGAATTGTGCACACTTGCTTTTTGTTAGGATTCTTGCACTTAATTTTATTTTGGTTTGAATTGAAGTGCACTTAACCTATATTTAGAATGAAGGTGAGGGCATTATTAAATAGGTTTGGTGTAATGTGTGGAGAGTGTAAAGAGGATGTATGGATAGGTGGTTGGGACAGAGTTGGAAAGATGTTGCTATGTATTATTGAGGTATAGAAGGATGAAAGATGGCACAGGAGGATAAACTGAAGAGTAGCATAATTAAGTACAGCAATCTGTATTCTATAGATGTCAGGTAGTGGGGAAGTAGAAATGAAGAATGATAGGAGAAGTTGCAGGACAGTAGCAGATTCAGTGATAGTGGATTCTGAAAGCTGGAAGAGGATAGGTAAGGAGAGAAGTATTTCTATAAAAGAAGAGAGGTAGGTTGTCCTGGTATCTTCTCTGCAATGTAAGCAATAGGGGATATTAAAGGCTGGAGTATAATAATGTAGCCAAAATAAGATGAACTGAGGGTTTAATTGGGAAAAGAAAAATATACAATGTGGAATAGATAAATATTAATAGGGAATGTTGTAATAATGGATATAGTGCAAAGCAGAATGGATGAGAGAAAGATAGTTGGGAATGGGCTAAAACTTGAATAGAGGTAGGGAAGTAGGAAATAAGAAACAGACATATAGGTATAGAATTAGTAAGGTCATTTGAGGAGGGTTTTGGAATAAGTGTCACAAGTGAAATGTGTATGTAGGAAGTATAATATTAGAGCAAGAGGGGGTGGTTGGTAACTGGGGGTAGATAGAAGGAGAAGCAAAGCCGAGCATAGTGAGGTTGAGCAGGCAGGCTTCCCACCTTCAGGTCAATTTAAGGTAATACACAGGAAGGTTCTTCATGATAAATATGCTTACATTAAACAATGGCAAAAATCTCAGTAAACCTGTAGGTGTAGGGCCTTATGACAGAGCTCCTACAATATCTAGGTCAGATGTAATGACCACAGACTCCGAAATGAAAGAAAGAAGACAAAAGACTTTTCTAATCTGTAAATTTATATTGCGACAATAATAAAGTTAGTACTTGTTTTGCAAAAATAAAAGATGAAGAAAGGACCACAGTACGTCAGAGCAAGAGAATACAGGGAATTTATAAGAGTAGACTGATTGTAAGAAAGTGTAGTGTAAGCTCAGAGTAGTTTTAACAGGAAGGTTTCTGACAGAGACCAACAGTAATGCAGTGTAAATATACAGCTGTATTGAGCAAATTATTAGAACATGGCACTGACAGTGATAGACACAATATAACACCATCACTTAGAAAACATTCATGGGATTAACCAGTATGTCAAAACAGTGTAATATATATAAGAATAGCAGCAACACACATTACATGTTTGTCTTTTCAGCTTTTCCTGGTTAGGGGTTGTCACAGCGGAACTCCGGTCCACTAATGATTAACAGTAGATTTTTCTGGTGCCAAGTTGCCAGCTCGATGCCCAACCTTCAGCGAAGGCACGCCCATTCACGCATGTCTTTCACTCGACGGTGGGGAGGACATGCAGACTCCACACAGAAGGCACTCCAGCCAAGAATCGAACAGGAAAACCTCTTGCTGTGAGGCAACAATGCTACCGCTGTACCACTGCAGCTTCAGCACGACATACATAAAGCTTATCCAATCTGAATGAAAGTGTTGCAAGTATAACACACTGCCAAAGTCTTTTCACTGTTATACACAGTCTTAGAACAAATAGAAATAGAAGAACATAACATATGACACATTCCTGCTCTATGAAGGAAGATAGTGATTGATTGTAAGAGGAGACAGCACTGAGGGGATATTTAGCAATAAATTCTACTACGGTGACAGTCCCACCCTCAGGTCAGTTTTTAACAGAGAACAATCAGTGTATAGCCAGAACAAAGCAATTAACAAAAATATGCAAGTAAAACAGATTGTCATTTCCTGAGACTAACTGGCATATGCAGAAAATATATATTGCTAAATATCCCCTCAGTGAAGCAAAATGGGACAGCAACCAACTTAGTAAGGGGTCTTTAGAGTGAACAGAGTATTTTACATAGACTTTCAATCACAGAGCAGGCATGTAGTTAACTGATTAAAGTTAATACGCAGCAAGGTTCTTCATGATAAATATGTTTACATTAAACACTGACAAAACAGATGCAATGATTGCTCTGAGAGTGTTGATGGAGAAGTACAGAGAAGGTCAAAAGGAGTCGCATTGTGTCTTTGTGGATTTAGAGAAAGCATCTGACAGGATGCCTAGAGAGGAGTTGTGGTATTGTATGAGGAAGTCGGGAGTGTCAGAGAAGTATGTAAGAGTGGTGCAGGATATGTACGAGGTAGTGTGACAGAGGTGAGGTCTGCGGTGGGAGTGACAGATGCGTTTAAGGTGGAGGTGGGATTGCATCAAGGATCAGCTCTGAGCCCTTTCTTATTTGCAATGGTGATGGACAGGTTGACAGACAGGAGTCCCCGTGGACTATGATGTTTGCAGATGACATTGTGATCTGTAGTGAGAGTAGGGAACCGGTGGAGGAGACCCTGGTGAGGTGGAGATATGCTCTAGAGAGAAGAGGAATGAAGATCAGCAGGACTAAGACAGAATATATGTGTGTGAATGAGAGGAAGGATAGAGGAATGGTGAGGAGGCAGGGAGTAGAGGTGGCGAAGGTGAATGAGTTTAAGTACTTGGGATCAACAGTTCAGAATAATGGTGAGTGTGGAAGAGAGGTGAAGAACAGAGTACAGGCAGGATGGAGTGGGTGGAGAAGAGTGTCAGGAGTGATTTGTGACAGACGAGTATCAGTAAGAGTGAAAGGGAAGGTCTACAAGAGGGTAGTGAGTCCAGCTATGTTATATGTGTTTGAGATGGTGGCATTGACAAAAAGGCAGGAGTCAGAGCTTGACGTGGCAGAGGTGAAGATGTTAAGATTTGTACTGGGTGTGACAAGGATGGACAGGATTAGGAATAAGTATATTAGAGGGTCAGCCCAGGTTGGAAGGTTTGGAGACAAAGCCAGAGAGGCAAGATTAC